>NC_136057.1:1130687637-1131336631 GCF_964261635.1 Lissotriton helveticus | reverse complement strand
ATGAAAATATGGGCCATGTAGCATTGTTGTCTTTCCTTGTAAGCGTAAGCGGAGTGGGCTGGTCTGGCGTATGCCAGTCCTGCATGAGGCTGTGAAGAATGACTCCGGAGATATGGGCGTGGCTCCGTCGTGAGCTGTATGAGAAATCAACTGATGCGGGTGTCCTTGTTGTAGTGCTGCCATCACCCGGGTCGCAAGCGCCAATGTGTCACTCTGTGAGCCATGTCCCACAACATGGCCAACATGGAAGGTACGGGGAATTACTGACCCTACATTCATCTATAGTACCACCCATGAAAGATGGTGGACATGACACATCTGTGTTTATATAAATGCTTATTGCACATTCAGAGTGTTGCCGCTGTAGCAATACAGGGCCATGGAAAGTTCAAGTTTCAGATTTTGGCACATGGATGGCAGCCAATTAGAGGCAAGCTCGTTCTCAGAGTTAGGCTGTGCCAACATATGTACTATACAATCACTCCGCCAATCCCCACGCACTTATAAATGCACTGTACACTTTTCTTGTGGTACTCTACTGATCCGGTCTCTGCGTACGTACTTGTACAATGACCGAGAGAAAGTTACATAACCAAAGTTTTCCCCCACTGTCAAAGGCAAGATGGTTGCATACGCTGTCCAGAGCACAACGTAATGTGGTAGGGCCCAGGGGAAGCATGTTGCATACATAATGAACACACGCACACGGATAGATAGTGGAACTGGGTACAGGTATGTGCGCTCAACTCCTTTTTATTACCAGGGTCACATGTCCAGTGATGTCTGTGCAGAATGCGTGTGGGTTGAGTGTAAGCCAGCCCTCCGGGAATAGTTGGTGCTGGCAACAAGTACAACAGTAATCATTGGATCAGAAACAGAGATTTAATCATAAAGGGTCCTTGAGTTGTGTTGCACTGAGGCCGCACTGGTAGCAATGTCAGTTGCCTGCTAAATTCTGCCTTAATAAGGCTACGTGCCGATGACTTGTGGTGCAGTAAGTTAGTGGCACCTGAAGCAACCAGCAGGTGCGGATCCTGTAATGATGCGTGGTCCGGGCGGGCCGCACTGGGAGCAATGTGTTTTGCCTACTGAATTCTGCCTTAATAAGGCTACATGGCGATCACTTGTGGTGCAGTGAGTTGGTGGCACCTGAAGCACTCAGTGTGTGCGCACCCTGCGATGATGCGTGGTCCGGGCAGGCTGCACTGGGAACAATGTCTTTTGCCTAATGAATTCTTCCTTATTAAGTCCACTTGGCGATGACTTATGGTGCACTGAGGTAGTGGTACCTCTGGCCTCAGCGTGTGTGCACCCTGCGATGATGCGTGGTGCGGGCAGGCTGCACAGGGAGCAATGTCTTTTGCCTACTGAATTCTGCCTTAATAAGGCTACATGGCGATGACTTGTGGTGCAGTGAGTTACTGGCACCTGAAGCACCCAGTGTGTGCGCACCCTGCGATGATGCGTGGTCCGGGCGGGCTGCACTGGGAGCAATGTCTTTTGCCTAATGAATTCTGCCTTAATAAGGCTATATGGCGATGACTTATGGTTAAACATGGGCGGATTTTACGAATTGGCAATCCGCGAACTTGCGTATTTACGGATTCGCAATCCGCAAAATCCGCGAACTCTCGCGAATTTGCGGATTTTTTTTGTGTTCTCAAGGATTTTTGCCAGTTCGTGAGGGTTCTGTACCAGTTTGCAATTGCGAACTTACTTGTCGGCTCGCAACGGCCGCGACTATGTTTTTTCTACATCTGGTTCATCATCACAGGTTCACAGCACCCTCTGTTTCACCACTGCCACCCTCTGGTACACCCATGCCACCCTCTGGTACATCACTGCCACCCTCTGGTTGGTTTATCACTGTAGATTATGGGGGTGAAAAAAAGCAAGCACACCTGCCCTGCTTCAACTGACATGAATTAATTTGGGGTTGATTAATGTGTCACTGAATTTAAACTTCCAGTCTGGCTGGCACCTGCTTCCTTATCTGTAATTTACTGAACTCTGAAGGGGCCCCTCAGGAAGCACTACAGGGAATGGTTACTAATGATAAGATTGAACTTTTGCACCTGCTGAGTGCTTTCAGTTTTGTCTGTAATTGCTTTCTGTTGCAGTGTAATTTTTTTAACATACATTTGTTGTATACTTGTAGCTATTCTCTGAGCCTGCTGTGAGGGTCAGAGCAGGGTCATAGAATAGTTGCAAGTAGGCAAATGAACTCTGAAGGGGCCCCTCAGGAAGCACTACAGGGAATGGTTACTAATGATAAGATTGAACTTTTGCACCTGCTGAGTGCTTTCAGTTTTGCAAAATTCCAAATATCCAGCAGCATCCACAAAAGTAATCCTTCCAGGTCAAGATCCAAATCAAAGTGACCAGCACATGAAGAAAGCACTGGGAGGAGCCTGGTGGACAGGAACAGGAAGTTGGAGACTGTGGGGCACTTCCTTCCTCCCACCCCCACCCCCCAAAATGGACTCCTTGCAAAGAAAAAGTGCAGGCAAATGTCAACCTGAGGAGTTATTCTGATAAAAATCATAATTTTCAAGGTTTATGCTGCCTGCTGGTGGATTTCTTGTGCGAAATAGCAAATTTTGCAATCTCGCAATTGCGAGATCGTCGCTGCCCGCCGCATCTACGTGTTCGCAAGTATTTACTCCCACGAAATTGTATAGTATTCTAGTTGGCAAGTGCGACCAAGCAAAAAATCCTCTTTGCACGGATTTTACGAATTTTCGGCAAGTTCGCGAGAGTTCGCGGATTGCGAATTTACCGAAAATCCGCAAAATCCGCGAGCGGAACAGATTTTACGCCCATGCTTACTTATGGTACACTGAGGTAGTGGTGCCTCTGGCACTCAGCGTGTGCACACCCTGCGGTGATGCGTGGTCCGGGCGGGATGCCCTGACTGCAGTGTCTTTTGACTACTGAATTCTGCCTTAATAAATCTACATGGCGATGACTTATGGTGCAGTGAGTTAGTGGTATCTGAAGCACTCTGCATGTGCGCACCATGCGATGATGCATGGTCTGGGCGGGCTGCACTGGAAGCAAATTCTTTTGCCTACTGAATTCTGCCTTAATAAGGCTACGTGGTGATGTCTTGTGGTGCAGTGAGTTAGTGGTAGATGAAGTACTCAGTGTGAGCACACTCTGCGATGATGCGTGGTCCGGGCGGGCTGCACTGGGAGTTATGTCTTTTGCCTACTGAATTCTGCCTAAATAAGTCCACGTGGTGATGACTTATGCTGCAGTGAGTTAGTGGCACCTGAAGCACTCAGCGTGTGTGCACCCTGTGATGATGCGTGGTCTGGGCGTGCCGCACTGGGAGCAATGTGTCTTGTGTACTGGACTGCATCATGTGCCACTCCATCTGAATTGTGAGCCCTGCTGTCCGCATTGTAGACCGAAGGCAGTGGTCTGTACCAACATAAGTCTGCGGTGCTGTGCCTCTGGGCTCGCGGGGGGCATGTGTCAAGGAGGCACACAGTCATGGCAGCAGCCACATGGCAGGGTGAGGGCTGCCGCTCTGGCAGACACTTTGGCCTTCCCACAAGTGAACCACGCACAGAGCCTCAGCCTATTTATTCATACTCCTATGCTGGAGTGCCGTACGTTGGACCAGCCCACTCCACTTCCGCTTTTATGGGGGGACAACACAGATACATGACCAAGATCTTCCCCACTGCCTGCGGTAACATGGCTGCGTCTATTGTCCACAACACTACAAGCACCAGCAGTATATGTGCACATGGACAGGTTTGTGCTCTGCATATTGAAGTCTGTCCAGCACATCACCGCTACACTTGGTATTGTGTGCATTATTATTGATGGGTGACTTGCGACCTTCACACATACTTGGTTGCCACATCTGCCAACATTCAATTATTGTGTGGCTGAAGGACCATGCCATTTTTGGAAGGGCCGCTGTCCTGTTCTGCGCTTCCTCGTGGCAGTAGGAAGGGGTAGTCAGGGGGGGACGTCCTCAGGCTGGTGGCAGTGGGTGTTGTGGCCTTCTTGGGTGTTAGAGGTGCATGATTAGTAACTTTATGGGTTATAGGTTTCAGGGACGTTATAGTTAGAAATTAGCATTTAAAATACCTTTGAAATACACTGAAAAAAACATAGGTTTCAGGGACATTATAATTAGCTGAACTTTTCACTCATACAAAACCATAGAAATTCCACCGTTATAGTTAGTTGAGCTAACTATAACTTGCGGCCCCACAATTCACTGCTGATGACCTCATTCATGACATGGTCAGTGACATGGCTAGTGACATCACTGATGACATCACTGATGCCATCTCAAATGACATCACTGATGACATCATCCAGTGACTGTGTGTTTCTGTAAAGTTTAAATATGTTTTCTATATATATTGGCCAAGGTGTATTGAAGAATGACTGGGTGTATAAATGTCAGGATGACTGACTGTATAAGTGAGTGAATAAATGTGTCTTACCAATGCATGGGTTAGTGACTAAACTGTGTGAATGTCTGTATTAGTCTGTTTATTGCTGCTGCATTGGTTGGTGAGTAGCTACGAGTGTCTATATGGATTATTTATTGGTTGCCTGACTATTTGTATGGGGGCCTGAGAGTGTGAGTGTGTGGGTGGGAGGTGTGTGCAAATGTAAAAAAAAATGCTTCATGTAAATGAGCCCCCGGCTCGGCCAGGTCCATGGGGAAAGCCATAATTATATAGCAGGGGCCCGAGGGACCCCCAGCCCCGGGAACTGCCACCTCCCTGGGCTATGCAAATTAAATGCGGGGGCCCACCACCTCCCGGGGGCTTGTTTAATAAAATGTGGGGGGCTCCCAGGCCCCCCCAAAGCCCTGGGACTGCCACCTCTTGGGACTTTATTTAAATTTGTGCAGGGGGGCACGAAGCCCCACAGCCGCCCCGAGGACCACCACCTCCACCGGGGCTTACATTAATTTGAAAATAAAATTAAAAAATGTGGGTGGGTGGGTGGGGGCATCATAGACACCCCCAAGCCCCGGGGACTGGCACCGTACCAGGGCTTTCAGCAATTATTTACCGGGAGCCTTGTTGTCCCTCCACACCCCGGGGACCATCACCTCTCCGGGGCTTTAAACACATTGGGAGGGGGTATGTGGCCCCCTCCTGGAGCACTCCTAGGCCCGGGGGACCACCACCCCCCAGGATCGGCTCATGCAATGTCCGGGGTGCCCATCCCTGGGACAGTGCTGTTTGCTATGACAGGGTGGGAGCAGGGCTCCTGCCCTGTCATAGCAAACTCTGCTTTGGTTCTTGGAAGCAAGAGCAGGAAATCCACTTTCACTTCCAAGAAGCAAAGCAGAACTGCTTTTGCACAAGGGGAGCTGCATGTTAGCATCTCCCGTTCTGAAAAAGCAATGCTGGCTCCCGCAGGAGGTGGGGATTTAGGGGCTCCCCCCATGGTTCCCAATAGAGAGGCCAGGTCCTGGGGGTGGGGTCCCCAGGGCCAGAAGTGGCCCAGGAGGGAGCCACGTGGACCCCTCCCCGCAAATATAATAGAAATAGACCAAAATAAAAGGAAAAACTAAATCGGCAACTCGCTGGAGGCCCGCCTCTTCCCAGCAGCACTCTGCAAACGAAACCCCATGTGTGTTTAAAGTTGGGGAATTAAGTCTCCTTGAATATTGAAGTTCCCTGGGGGCCCACTAGCCCACCAGGTACTTCCAGTAAGCGCCACATAGCTGCGTTGCAGAGAGTTGGTCTGAGGCCATGCCCCTTTTTACACCTCTCTGCAACGCAGCTCTGTGGCACTTACTGGGGGTGCAGAGAGGGGGCGGGACTGATGTAACAAGTATGCAAATGCACCCTGGCGCCCGCCGCAATGCTAAAAATGCATGTTGTGCTTTTCAAAGCACAAAGTGACACGGACCGTGCGGTGCCTGCCACGTTGTTCTTTGAAAGGCAGGGGAGTACCATGCAACACCGCCACGGAAAGACATTCAAAAATGAACATTCTAATATGGGTGGCGGTGTCTTTCAGACACCGTCACCATATTGAACCCTTTTCTGCCCGGTCAACATGTCAACTGGGCGGAAAAGCGGCAGATGGTCTTTCCGTCCACCGCCGACCCCCCAGCCATTGTAATATGGCGATGAGTTTTTTCTCCAGGGATGGCGGGTGGATTGCCCGCCCTCCTAATGGGGCCCTTAGTGTTGAATATGCAACAAACATTACTTTTGCATATTAAATTAAACACCTAATAGCCCTGAGCAATGTGCCAGTCACAGATGTGGCTGAACACTATAACATTTTACTAGAAAGTCCATTCAACAGCCAAAATGAAAAAAAATTAGCTCCCCTTTTAGATTATTTTGAGGACACCTGGGTGGGGAGACTACACAGATCAGGCCATAGACGCCAACCTATATTTCAAATTCCTTGGTGGAATGTATATCTACCAACACTAAACCAAGAAGCCAAAACCAACAATGCAGTTGAAGGTTGGCATAATGCCTTCCTAGCTTCCACTGGACGAACAACTCCTACCCTACACAAACTCTTAATGGCAATACAAAAAGAACAAAGTATTCAAGAATTGAGGATGGAACAATCTGTCATACAATTAAAACCTAAAGTATCTAGATAGACTGCTCAAATGTATCAATATCTACAACAACAAGCACAACTTTATCCTTCAACAAGAGGGCAAGAGTATTTAAAAATGATTGCAAAAACTCTAATCTAAACAAAGAAATCATTTTAATTACAGAACAGTTTTTCTGTAATAAACAAAATAATTATTTTGTCTTATTTTGTCTAAATCTATAATATATATTTTTTAAATATATATAGACAAAATATTTACACAACAAAACAACAACACAACGACAATATAAAAATAACATAATTTCCCTCCCACAATAAAATATAATTAAAAAGACCTTTTCCACTGCTTTAATACGAAAATCCAAGTCCTCCAAAATAATCCTGGTACTTATAAATCCATAATGTCTAAAAATAGACCCCAACAAAATGCAAAACCACAACAGTGCTAAAAACTCGAACATCCAGAAGAAATCAACAATCCATAACCCATAAAAAAAACGAAAAAATTAAAAAATCTTATAAAACCGCTCCAGGAAAACCGAATAATAAAGGAAGTGTAAAATAAATATTAGTTTATATATCTAAATTAAACTTCCTTTTTAAGAAAAAATGCAAGACTCACAAAACGAGAACGCTTTCTCCAAAAACCAAAAATAGAAACATATACATTACCACCCATACAAAGGTACCAATAATACACTTTAAAACACCATTACATACATCATTAACACAAAATTAGAGTAAATACATACAAACACACATATTCTAACTGGGCCGTAAATCCAAAATACGAAGATAAAAATGAATACCTAAATAAACAACTAAAATCACCACAACTTCTAAAACGAAACTCCACACTCCCTAAACACAAGACTACTACCTTCCAAACACACTTAAAATAGTTTAAATTAAAAGAAAATAACTCTTACCTTCTCAGACGCGAAGCAGCCCCAACCGCAAGCTTCTATCTTGCCAAATAACCCAAAAAGACAACGAGCGGTTACAAAATAAAAGACCCAAATAAAGATGTTAACCAAAAAAAGTTTAAATAAAAAACAAAATAATTTATTTAACATTAAATAATAATTTTAAAATTAAAATAACATTATACACATTTTTTTAAAATTGTATCTTATATTTTTAAAAATATAGTATTTTCTTCATATATTTTAAAATTAAAATATTAAATATTACATAATATTGAAAACTATAATTATTAAAAATATGTATGTTCAAAACAATTACTAAATCAATGTATTAATTGTATTCATGTGTACAAAATGAATATTATAACATGTAATAATTATTAGTAATAATAATTCATTATTAATATTAATAATATTAATAAATATACTTTATGTTATAATTCTCAAATATGTTATTTTTGTACAAACTTAATTGTAAAATATTAACAGTATGTTATCTTAATAAATATTTAGCAATTTATGTTAACATCATTTACATGTGAAACCAATATGTTAAAGTTATAACAAAATATGTACTAATTAACAAGATGTCAAAAGAAAAAGAAAAATACATCAAACTACATTTACAAAATATATGCAAATGTAAAATATATTTGTATGCGCTATATTGTTTTCTTTTTCCTAAAATGTACTTTTTGAAAAATCTATACAAATAAAAAATGATTTGAATGAAATAAAGAAATACTAATACAAAAACCTATATATTGCGATTACATTTCTACTGTTTAATAAAAAAATACTATTTTAATTTACTTATGTACTGTATATTTTATATAATAACATACTTGCAAATAAAATGTCTTATTTTTTTGAACTACCTTTCCATTGCTATGACTTTTAATGTTTTGAAAAATTGCTATTTTTATAATTAATATAGATATACTTAATAATGCAAATAGAATAAAATACATAATGAATATATTTATTTAGACCATATATACAAATTGCATTCAATAATAATTATCAGAAAAAATATTATAACATTATATTTAAGAATTAATACATTAAGGGGTCGATTCTGATTCGGGACAAAAAGCGTCCGTCCGAATCGTATCCGGAGCCCTCTCCGTACGAATCGTACACGTCCGTCCGAATCGCGTAGTACGATCCGTATCTCTTCAATCCGTCCGAATCGTCATGAACCGTACGAATTGCAAGGCTCAAACCGTACGAGACGGACCCTCACAGTGAACCGCCGATTCGTAAACATGCCGTACGACCCGACGAGTACGATCCGGACCGGGGTATGAGGACGCGATTCGTACCCCATGATTGTAGGGTGTACGCACCATACACCCTGCGATCATGGGGTACGGTGCGTACACCCCATGATCGTGGCTGCAGTGCATACACCCCATGATCTCAGGGGTACGCACCGTACCCCTGCAGACATGGGGTGTATGCACCGTACCAGGGGGGGGCGTTCCTTACCTGTTTTGAGGCGTACTCTGCTTCTCCGGATGTTTTGGGCTCCCGTAAAAAAAGCGTTGTACGGTGCGTACCCGACACGAATCGTACTTGCTGGGTCGAGGAAACCTGCTTCGAACCGTACGGACGTCGCGTACAGCGGGTTCCAAGGGAGAATCATGCGGAGATTGGAGTTGTATGGTCTTTGTACGATTCGGACGGAGTCCTGTTCCTGGTACGAATCGTACTTCATCGTACGTACGGGGAGGTTGCAGGGTACGATTCGTACGGGAAAAAACGCTCCGTGCGGCTATTCGGAGTGGTTTTTCCCAAATCGGAATCGACCCCTAAATGTTACTTACAATTTAATTCAAATTAAATATAAAATACTTTGTATATTTAATTATGAAACATATTAAGTACTGAGCCTAATTAATCAACTATTCCCATTCCAGTCTACATTAAATTGGTGTAGGTGCCGGACACTGAACCTAATTAATTTACTATTGCCACTCCAGTCTAAATTAAATTGGGGTAGGTGCTGGACACTGAACCTAATTAATTTACTATTCCCACTCCAGTCTAAATTAAATCGGGATAGGTGCTGGACACTGAACCTAATTAATTTACTATTCCCACTCCAGTCTAAATTAAATCGGGGTAGGCGCTGGACATTGAACCTAATTAATTTACTATTCCCACTCCAGTCTACATTAAATTGGGTAGGTGCTGGACACTGAACCTAATTAATTTACTATTCCCACTCCAGTATAAATTAAATTGGGGTAGTTGCTGGGCACTGAACCTAATTAATGTATTATTCCCACTCTAGTCCACATTAAATTGGGGTAGGTGCTGGACACTGAACCTAATTAATTTACTATTCCCACTCCAGTCTAAATTAAATTGGGGTAGGTGCTGGACACTGAACCTAATTAATTTACTATTCCCACTCCAGTCTAAATTAAATTGGGGTAGGTGCTGGACACTGAACCTAATTAATTTCCTATTCCCACTCTAGTATAAATTAAATTGGGGTAGTTGCTGGACACTGAACCTAATTAATTTACTACTCCCACTCCAGTCTGAATTAAAATGGGGTAAGTGCTGGACACTGAACATAATGTATTTACTATTCCCACTCCAGTCTAAATTAAATTGGGGTAGGTGGTGGACACTGTACCTTACTAATTTACTGTTCCCACTCAAGTCTAAAATAAATTGGGGTAAGTGCTGGACCCAGAACCTAATTAATTTACTGTTCCCACTTCAGTCTACTCATTCTAAATTAAATTGTGGTAGGTGCTGGACACAGAACCTAATTAATTTACTATTCCCACTCTAGTCTAAAATAAATTGGGGTAGGTGCTGGACACTGAACTTAATTAATCTACTATTCCCACTCCAGTCTAAATTAAATTAAGGTAGGTGCTGGAAACTGAACCTAGTTAATTTACTATTCCCACTCCAGTCTAAATTAAATTGGGTAGGGGCTGGACACTGAACCTAATTAATTTACTCTTCCCACTCCAGTCTACATTAAATTGGGGTAGGTGCTGGACGCTGAACCTCATTAATTTACTATTCCCACTCCAGTCTAAATTAAATTGGGGTAGTTGCTGGACACTGAACCTAATTAATTTACTATTTCCACTCCAGTCTAAATTAAATTGGGGTAGTTGCTGGACACTGAACCTAATTAATTTACTATTCCCACTCCAGTCTAAATGAAATATGGGCAAGTGCTGGACACTGAACCTAATTAATTCACAATTCCCAGTCCAGTCTAATTTAAATTGGGGTAGCTGCTGGACACTGAACCCCGCAGGGGGCCCTAAGACTGAAGACCGCATGCCTTTCCGTGGCGGCATCGCCGCCGTTGAAAGGCACCTACAGACGCCCATCATAATATGGCTGGCGGTGTCTGATAGACACCGCCACCATATTATCCCTTTTCCGCCCGGCCGCAAGGCGACCGGGGCGGAAAAGCGGCGGACGGTCTTTCCGTCCGCCGAGGTCCCCTCGCCATACTAATATGGCGGGGGGAAATGAGTGTGGATGCCGGGCGGATTGCCCCCGCCAGGCTGGTGGTGGCTACCGCCATGCTGGTGGGGGCAATCCGCCCGACATCATAATGGGCCCCATAGTAATGATGTTTTTGAGTCTCTAGCAGAATGAGATAGGTATGTGTTTTATGATTTAAGCAGCATCTGTTGAATTATTTTTGTGCTTTTCACCATTCTAATATTGCTTCTAACAATGATGTGTCTCATCTGTCTAATTATCTCAGTTCATGCTTTCTATACTTAGAAGGTTTAGATCTTTTCAATAAACAGTTGGAAATGTATAATTGGCTCTTCTTTTTGTGAAACCTTGGGCATTAAAAAGTGACAAACAATAGGGTTATATCTCTTTCTACAAATTCCTGGGGAATAAGAGTGGTCATTCGAGCTCTCAAGGTTTAGAAATATAGGTGAGCTTGCTGAACAAACATTTACTGATGATATAAAAAGACTTAGGGTCATATGTACAAAGAAGAGAACTTGTGATTTCCAATTAGCGATTTTATCCGAATTGCTATTTGGATATCAATACTCCTTATGTATGAAACTTTTTGTTTCATGTTTGCAATTCCTAGTGGGTTGCAAATCGGCCTACTACACGAATATTAATGAGGTAGGTCGCAGTTCTTGACCCATTAGGAATTGCAGCTTTCAAAGGGATGGTGCCCTGCTAAGGACATCAAACTACCATGTCTGTGATTGCCTTTGAATACAGGTTTTCTTTTGTTGAAATGCAACCCATTTTCCTCAAAGGAAAACAGGATGTGTTTCAACAAATAAAAAAAGAAATGTTTTATTTTTTTTTATTTTTTTAAGAGCATGCAGTGTTGATGGTAAAGTGCCAATGCATGTGACCGCATTTCAGTCACAAAACATTTGAACATTCCAATATGATTCGGAATTTGGAAGGTATGTCTTCAACACGCCCCTTCCAAATCACAATTTAGGCTTTGTGCATTCCAAAATATATTTTTCCAGTCACAAGTTGCCTGATTCTGAGAATCAGCCCATCTGCAACTGGAAAAATGTATCCTACATATGGCTCTTGGTCCCTAACGTATGAAGTTTTGTTGATCTAATACACATTCCCAATACATTTTTAGGAACGATATAACATTCCCACTTCCACCCTGTGTGACCAAGTTGACAGGTTCCAATCTGATGGGCCTTTGGAGTGCTGCCTCCATATGAGATGCTCTTGTTCGCAATCGCTCTTTTGTCCTCCCAGAGTGGGGATGTCATGTATTGGTTTCCCAGGAGCCTGTCGAATCTGTTCCCTTTGTTTGTTGGAGGCACACCCATGGATGATTTGGGCCCGCATCTCCTCATTTTCATTGGTAAAGGCACACATGTTCTCTAGCCCCTACAGCTGATCATGGAATGCCTCAAGAGACTCTTCCAGATCTTTGCACTCTTGCTTAAAGATGAAGCATCTGCAGTCTGTTATAGCCATGGATTCAAAATGACTGTTTAACCCCTTCGGGGCTGATGACAAGCTGGGCTCGTCATGGCGCACACCGGTCGTGCGCTGATGACGAGCCCAGCTCGTCATGAGCCCCACCCTCGGGTCTGCGATCGCGCTCATTTTACTGGGGGTGGCAGCGGAAAAGTTTCCGCTGCCGCCCCCGCTCCTCCCCATGGGAATCCCTGATGACGTCAGCGCACACAGCGCGCGCTGACATCATCAGGGATTCCCAGCGCTCGGGAAGCCATTTGCTTCCTGAGCGCCGAGGAGGAAGGTAGGTTTTTCGTGCTGGGGGGGTTTGGGGCTGCAAAGAGGCATCAGGGGAGAGGAAAGAGATTTTCCTCTCCCCTGACGTCTCTTTGCAGGGCATTTCTGCCTCACGATCGCGCACAGCGTCGCGATCGTGCGGCGGAAATGCCTCCACTAGCACCAGGGATTTAAATTTAGTTTACAGGAAGCGACCCCTTGGGCAAGGGTCGCTTCCAGGTGGCCTGAAATTATCTTTTCTTTTTTCTGCCCCCCCCCCCCTGGGGGCAAATCGGCCCGTTTTTTCAGCCGTTTTGCCCCCAGGTGGGGGGGGCAGAAATTTCCCACTAGCACCAGGGATTTTTGTTGGGGCAATGTGTTTGTTTTGGGAAGCGACCCCTTGGGTAAGGGTCGCTTCCAGGTGGCTATGATTGTGTTTTTGTTTTTCTGTCCACCCTGGGGGCAAATCGGCCCTTTTTTGCCGTTTTGCCCCCAGGGGGGGCAGAAAATGCCCACTAGCACCAGGGAATTTAAATTTAGTTTTTAGGAAGCGACCCCTTGGGCAAGGGTCGCTTCCTGGTGGCAAGTAATTATGTTTTTGAATTTCTGCCCCCCCTTGGGGCTAATCGGCCCGTTTTGTTTTACGTTTTGCCTCCTGTTTTTTGGCCCACTAGGCCCTAGGATTTGAGTTTTGTTCCAATGGTGGTTATAATTTTGGTTATTTTTTACTGTCCGCCTCCCTTGGTGCCAGTTGGTCTTTTTTTGTCCTTACTGCCTTGGCTGGCGGTGTGTGTGGAGTGGTGCTTGGCTGGCGGTGTGTGTGGAGTGGCGCTTGGCTGGTGGTGTGCATAGAGTGGTACTTGGCTGTCTGTGCACGGAGTGGTGCTTGGCTGGCGGTGTGTGTGGAGTGGCGCTTGGCTTGCGGTGTACGTGGAGTGGTGCTTGGCTGGCGGTGTATGTGGAGTGGCGCTTGGCTGGTGGTGTTCGTGGAGTGGTACTTGGCTGTCTGTGCACGGAGTGGTGCTTGGCTGGCGGTGTGTGTGGAGTGGCGCTTGGCTGGTGGTGTGTGTGGAGTGGTACTTGCCTGTCTGTGCACGGAGTTGTGCTTGGCTTGTGGTGTGTGTGGAGTGGTACTTGGCTGTCTGTGCACGGAGTTGTGCTTGGCTGTCAGTGTGCGCTGAGTGGTGTTTGGCTGGCGGTGTGCATGGTCTGGTGCTTGGCTGGTGGTGTGGGGGGACTGGTGCTCGGCTGGCGGTGTGTGAGTAGTTACTTTCTGTTGGTCACTACACACACTGCTAGTTGAGTGACACACCACGCAGTCCATCATTTTGTGTAGTTGCAGTGTCAGAAATGTGGGCGTGTGAAAGTGATGGGCCCTTGAATGGCGCTGTTTGCTGGTGTGAGTGTTGAAATGTGATGGGTCCGCGGCTGGTGGTGTGAATGTTTTGTATGTGTCAGACGTACGAAAGGTGTATGAATGGCCTGTAAAGAGGTTGGTGCCTTGACGTGGCTTTACAGCTCACGAGCTGTGAGTCAGTGGTTCAGTTAATCATACTTTCAATTATACGCAGTGTATTTCATTTTTTGTGAAATTACTTGCGAATACAATTGTATGTAGTGAATCATCACTCACCCTCGTGCAAAATCCAACCAGTATGTGCGTGTGCTTGCGGATTAGATGGCTGTGCAGTAATATTTGGTTTTTTTCTCTTTCTGCAGTAGGGTGTACCTTGTCCCTTATTGTGATTGTTGTAATGTGTTGCTTTTCCTTCCAGATGGTGTTAGTGGTCTGGTTTGTATCAGGTATGAAAGGTGCGTGAATGTTGATCCACGCAGATTCCACAACTTTCCACCAAAGAAATGTGAGGAAAATGTGGGATTTTTTTGTCAAATTCTTAGATTTGCAAGTGATTCTGGGTAACAAAACCTGGTGGTAGGCAGTCGAGTCACCCGATCCTGAATTTCCCTGGGTGTCTAGTTTTCAAAAATGTATAGGTTTGCTAGGTTTCCCTAGGTGCTGGCAGAGCTAGGGCTAAAAAAAAAGGTAGTTTCTTTGTCCAAAAAAGGCAAGATTTCACTGGGAAATTGAGGTGCGACCACGTTGCGTTTTGCGCTGTTTCATGTCGCAGCCACTCTGCCTACCCACGCAAGTGAGGTACCATTTTTTTGGGGAGACCTGGGGGAACGCTGGGTAGGTGGAAATTTGTTGATCCACGCAGATTCCAGAACTTTCCACCACAGAAATGTGAGGAAAATGTGTTTTTTTTGTCAAATTCTTAGTTTTGCAAGGGATTCTGGGTAACAAAACCTGGTGGTAGGCAGTCGAGTCTCCCCATCCTGAATTCCCCTGGGTGTCTACTTTTCAAAAATGTATAGGTTTTCTAGGTTTCCCTAGGTGCTGGCAGAGCTAGGGCTCAAAAACAAAAGGTAGTCTCTTTGTCCAAAAAGGGCAAGATTTCACTGGGAAATTGAGGTGCGACCAAGTTGCGTTTTGCGCTGTTTCATGTCGCAGCCACTATGCCTACCCACGCAAGTGAGGTACCATTTATTTTGGGAGACCTGGGGGAACGCTGGGTGGGTGGAAATTTGTTGATCCACGCAAATTCTAGAACTTTCCACCACAGAAATGTGAGGAAAATGTGTTTTGTTTGTCAAATTCTTAGCTTTGCAAGGGATTCTGGGTAACAAAACCTGGTCGTAGGCAGTCGAGTCACCCCATCCTGAATTCCCCTAGGTGTCTAGTTTTCAAAAATGTATAGGTTTGCTAGGTTTCCCTAGGTAGTGGCAGAGCTAGGGCTCAAAAACAAAAGGTAGTCTCTTTGTCCAAAAATGGCAAGATTTCACTGGGAAATTGAGGTGCGACCACGTTGCGTTTTGCGCTGTTTCATGTCGCAGCCACTATGTCTACCCACGCAAGTGAGATACCATTTTTTTCGAGAGACCTGGGGGAACGCTGGGAGGGTGGAAATTTGTTGATCCACGCAGATTCCAGAACTTCCCACCACAGAAATGTGAGGAAAATGTGATTTGTTTGTCAAATTCTTAGCTTTGCAAGGGATTCTGGGTAACAAAACCTGGTGGTAGGCAGTCGTGTCACCCCATCCTGAATTCCCCTGGGTGTCTAGTTTCCAAAAATGTATAGGTTTGCTAGGTTGCCCTAGGTGCTGGCAGAGCTAGGGCTCAAAAACAAAAGGTAGTCTCTTTGTCCAAAAATGGCAAGATTTCACTGGGAAATTGAGGTGCGACCACGTTGCGTTTTGCGCTGTTTCATGTCGCAGCCACTATGCCTACCCACGCAAGTGAGGTACCATTCTTTTTGGGAGACCTGGTGGAATGCTGGGTGGGTGGAAATTTGTTGATCCACTCAGATTCCAGAACTTTCCACCACAGAAATGTGAGGAAAATGTTTTTTTTTTGTCAAAGTCTTAGATTTGCAAGGGATTCTGGGTAACAAAACCTGGTGGTAAGCAGTCGAGTCACCCCATCCTGAATTCCCCTGGGTGTCTAGTTTTCAAAAATGTATAGGTTTGCTAGGTTTCCCTAGGTGCTGGCAGAGCTAGGGCTCAAAAACAAAAGGAAGTCTCTTTGTCCAAAAAGGGCAAGATTTCACTGGGAAATTCAGGTGCGAACACGTTGTGTTTTGCGCTGTTTCATGTCGCAGCCTCTATGCCTACCCATGCAAGTGAGGTACCATTTTTTTTGGGAGACCTGGGGGAACGCTGGGTAGGTGGAAATATCTTGATCCACGCTGATTCCAGAACTTTGCACCACAGAAATGTGAGGAAAATGTTTTTTTTGTCAAAATCTTAGCTTTGCAAGGGATTTTGGGTAACAAAACCTGGTGGTAGGCAGTCGAGTCACCCCATCCTGAATTCCCCTGGGTGTCTGGTTTTCAAAAATGTATAAGTTTGCTAGGTTTCCCTAGGTGCTGGCAGAGCTAGGGCTCAAAAACAAAAGGTAGTCTCTTTGTCCAAAAATGGCAAGATTTCACTGGGAAATTGAGGTGGGACCACGTTGCGTTTTGCGCTGTTTCATGTCGCAGCCACTATGCCTACTCACGCAAGTGAGGTACCATTTTTTTTGGGAGACCTGGGGGAACGCTGGATGCATGGAAATTTGTTGATCCACGCGGATTCCAGAACTTTCCACCACAGAAATGTGAGGAAAATGTGGGTTTTTTTCAAATTCTTAGCATTGCAAGGGATTCTGGGTAACAAAACCTGGTGGTAGGCAGTCGAGTCTCCCCATCCTGAATTCCCCTGGGTGTCTACTTTTCAAAAATGTATAGGTTTTCTAGGTTTCCCTAGGTGCTGGCAGAGCTAGGGCTCAAAAACAAAAGGTAGTCTCTTTGTCCAAAAAGGGCAAGATTACACTGGGAAATTGAGGTGCGACCACGTTGCATTTTGCGCTGTTTCATGTCGCAGCCACTATGCCTACCCACGCAAGTGAGGTACCATTTATTTTGGGAGACCTGGGGGAACGCTGGGTGGGTGGAAATTTGTTGATCCACGCAAATTCTAGAACTTTCCACCACAGAAATGTGAGGAAAATGTGTTTTGTTTGTCAAATTCTTAGCTTTGCAAGGGATTCTGGGTAACAAAACCTGGTGGTAGGCAGTCGAGTCACCCCATCCTGAATTCCCCTAGGTTTCTAGTTTTCAAAAATGTATAGGTTTGCTAGGTTTCCCTAGGTGCTGGCAGAGCTAGGGCTCAAAAACAAAAGGTAGTCTCTTTGTCCAAAAATGGCAAGATTTCACTGGGAAATTGAGGTGCGACCACGTTGCGTTTTGCGCTGTTTCATGTCGCAGCCACTATGTCTACCCACGCAAGTGAGATACCATTTTTTTTGAGAGACCTGGGGGAACGCTGGGAGGGCGGAAATTTGTTGATCCACGCAGATTCCAGAACTTCCCACCACAGAAATGTGAGGAAAATGTGATTTTTTTGTCAAATTCTTAGCTTTGCAAGGGATTCTGGGTAACAAAACCTGGTGGTAGGCAGTCGTGTCACGCCATCCTGAATTCCCCTGGGTGTCTAGTTTTCAAAAATGTATAGGTTTGCTAGGTTGCCCTAGGTGCTGGCAGAGCTAGGGCTCAAAAACAAAAGGTAGTCTCTTTGTCCAAAAATGGCAAGATTTCACTGGGAAATTGAGGTGCGACCACGTTGCGTTTTGCGCTGTTTCATGTCGCAGCCACTATGCCTACCCACACAAGTGAGGTACCATTTTTTTGGGGAGACCTGGTGGAACGCTGGGTGGGTGGAAATTTGTTGATCCACGCAGATTCCAGAACTTTCCACCACAGAAATGTGAGGAAAATGTTTTTTTTTGTCAAAGTCTTAGATTTGCAAGGGATTCTGGGTAACAAAACATGGTGGTAAGCAGTCGTGTCACCCCATCCTGAATTTCCCTGGGTGTCTAGTTTTCAAAAATGTTTAGGTTTGCTAGGTTTCCCTAGGTGCTGGCAGAGCTAGGGCTCAAAAACAAAAGGAAGTCTCTTTGTCCAAAAAGGGCAAGATTTCACTGGGAAATTCAGGTGCGACCACGTTGCGTTTTGCGCTGTTTCATGTCGCAGCCACTATGCCTACCCACGCAAGTGAGGTACCATTTTTTTGGGGAGGCCAAGGGGAACGCTGGGTGGGTGGAAATTTGTTGATCCACGCAGATTCCAGAACTTTCCACCACAGAAATGTGAGGAAAGTGTGTTTTTTTTGTCAAATTCTTAGCTTTGCAAGGGTTTCTGGGTAACAAAACCTGGTGGTAGGCAGTCGAGTCACCCCATCCTGAATTTCCCTGGTTGTCTAGTTTTCAAAAATGTATAGGTTTGCTAGGTTTCCCTAGGTGCTGGCAGAGCTAGGGCTCAAAAACAAAAGGTAGTCTCTTTGTCCAAAAATGGCAAGATTTCACTGGGAAATTAAGGTGCGACCACGTTGCGTTTTGCGCTGTTTCATGTCGCAGCCACTATGCCTACCCATGCAAGTAAGGTACCATTTTTTTGGGGAGACCTGGGGGAACGCGGGGTAGGTGGAAATATCTTGATCCACGCTGATTCCAGAACTTTTCACCACAGAAATGTGAGGAAAGTGTTTTTTTTGTCAAATTCTTAGGTTTGCAAGGGCTTTAGGGTAACAAAACCTGGTGGTAGGCAGTCGAGTCACCCCATCCTGAATTCCCCTGGGTATCTGGTTTTCAAAAATGTATAGGTTTGCTAGGTTTCCCTAGGTGCTGGCAGAGCTAGGGCTCCAAAACATAAGGTAGTCTCTTTGTCCAAAAATGGCAAGATTTCACTGGGAAATTGAGGTGCGACCACGTTGCGTTTTGCGCTGTTTCATGTCGCAGCCACTATGCCTACTCACGCAAGTGAGGTACCATTTTTTTTGGGAGACCTGGGGGAACGCGGGATGCGTGGAAATTGTTGATCCACGCGGATTCCAGAACTTTCCACCACAGAAATGTGAGGAAAATGTGTTTTTTTTTCAAATTCTTAGCATTGCAAGGGTTTCTGGGTAACAAAACCTGGTGGTAGGCAGTCGAGTCACCCCATCCTGAATTCCCCTGGGTATCTGGTTTTCAAAAATGTATAGGTTTGCTAGGTTTCCCTAGGTGCTGGCAGAGCTAGGGCTCCAAAACATAAGGTAGTCTCTTTGTCCAAAAATGGCAAGATTTCACTGGGAAATTGAGGTGCGACCACGTTGCGTTTTGCGCTGTTTCATGTCGCAGCCACTATGCCTACTCACGCAAGTGAGGTACCATTTTTTTTGGGAGACCTGGGGGAACGCGGGATGCGTGGAAATTGTTGATCCACGCGGATTCCAGAACTTTCCACCACAGAAATGTGAGGAAAATGTGGTTTTTTTTCAAATTCTTAGCATTGCAAGGGATTCTGGGTATTAAAACCTGGTGGTAGGCAGTCGAGGCACCCCATCCTGAATTCCCCTGGGTGTCTAGTTTTCAAAAATGTATAGGTTTGCTAGGTTTCCCTAGGTGCTGGCAGAGCTAGGGCTCAAAAACAAAAGGTAGTATCTTTGTCCAAAAATGGCAAGATTTCACTGGGAAATTGAGGTGCGACCACGTTGCGTTTTGCGCTGTGTCATGTCGCAGCCACTATGCCTACCCACGCAAGTGAGGTACCATTCTTTTTGGGAAACCTGGAGGAACGCTGGGTGGGTGGACATTTGTTGATCCACGCAGATTCCTGAACTTTCCACCACAGAAATGTGAGGAAAATGTGTTTTGTTTGTCAAATTCTTAGCTTTGCAAGGGATTCTGGGTAACAAAACCTGGTGGTAGGCAGTCGAGTCACCCCATCCTGAATTCCCCTTGGTGTCTGTTTTTCAAAACTGTATAGGTTTGCTAGGTTTCCCTAGGTGCCGGCAGAGCTAGGGTGCAAAAACTACAGGTAGGCACTTTGCCATAAAAGGGTCAATTTTTAACTGCAAAATTGAGGTGGGACCACTTGCATTTTGCGCCGTTTCCTGTCGCAGGCACAAGGCCGACTCACACAAGTGAGGTACCGTTTTTATCGGGAGACTTAGGGTAATTCAGATTTGTAAATGAACTGTTATTACCAATTGATTTTTCATGCATTTCTCCCTTCCCAATGAAAGACATTGTGTAAAAAAAAATCTTTTTCAAAAATGACCAATAATTCTCATGCTAGTATGAGTATTCCAAATTTTGAAAATGTGCAATTATATACTGTTTCTAGACTCTATAATATGTACCCAATTCAGAAATACATAGGTGTCTTTCATACCAATTTTTCCACATATACATTTTCCAAGAATAAGTGCTCTATACCCAGTAAATAAAAAAAAAATCATTGCAAGTTGCTGCTCAGTTTTTGGATCTGGGTTCGTCGGGTTCTTGGAGAAACTACAAGTCCTATATATCCCCACAACCAGGAAGGTCTATCGAATGTAATGGTATATTGCTTTCCAAGAGCTAACAAAACTACAAGAAGTTATAGGTGAAAACGTTGAGACAAAAGGCTGTTTTTTTCAACATATTTTCAATTATTCCAATATTCAACTGTTAGTTTATATAAAGAAACCTTCATGGATTTAGACAAATTACCCCCTTTTGAATTCAGAATGTTGTCTACTTTTCGAAAATGTATAGCTTTCCAGGATCTCTTATTGCTTTCATACTCATTTCTACCATTAACTGGAAGGTGGTGAAAAGCTCTAAAAATAGCAAAAATAGGCTATGTCCCAGAAAAATGCCAAAACTGTGTGAAAAATGTTGGTTCTCTGACAAAAGACTGTCATTCCCTAAAAGCTGAGAAAATTGAGATTTTAGCCCCACAAACCCTTTTTTGATACCATTTGCAGGGAAAAACCCAGAGGCTTTCATTTGCAGCCCGTTTTTCCCATTTTTCTGAAAAAAAACAAAGTTTTCACTTTATTTTGGTTAATTTCTGGGACCCCTCCAAGGGAATCCACAAACCCTGGGTACCTTTAGAATCCACATGATGTTGGAAGAAAAGGAAGCAAAATTGGCGTGGATACCTTATGTGGTCAAAAAGTTACAGGGGCCTAAGCGCGCACTACCCCAAATCGCCAAAAAAAGGCTTAGCACAGGAGGGGAAAAGGCCTAGCAGCGAAGGGGTTAAGGCTGCCACCATCCATACTGTAGGTGTTAGGTGGGCCAGCTTCAGGGAGCGTTCAGGACAGTTTGTATATCTCTGCTCCTGTAAGATGGAGTAGCAAAATGCGCTTTCTCTCCATCGCAACCCCTGTGGCTGTGAAGTGTTAAAAACCCACGTCTTCCACTCAGGGTCCTAGGTTGAGGGTGTGGCTTCCACCGCAAATTGTTCAATTGCTGGTATGTGCACCATGGGTTGCACGTCCATTTTCACTGCTGGTTGGAAAGCTGTGTCCCTCTGTCAGGGTCCTCTTGTACTCTCCCCATTAGGAAAAGGTCAGTCTAGGCTGCCTAATACAGTGGGATTGTCCAACAGATGAGCCTGTATGTTTTGTCTCCCCCAACTTATCAGCCAGCCGGGAGTGCCAGAGTACCCACTCACTGGGCTGGTCCAACAAGTAGATGATACAGCTGTGTCCTCCACTCTCTCAGGAGAAGTGCAGAGTGCATCGCCTCCTCCCTAAGTGGGCAAAACACACCTGGACACTTCTCTTCTCTCTCAGTGAGGGCCTTCTCAGAGGTGTGCAACGGGTGTCAGGTGGCGATGTCATGGCTCCAGTCAGGGGTGTACCCCTAGTGGATGCTACACTTGTAGGCCACGTGGAGGCAGCAATGTAGGCCTTCGAGTAGTGGCCCACAAAGAGACAGGTGGCCCAAAGCACACCATGGGCATGGCGGTGGCAGCCACCGTATATCAACGTGATGCTGCCCAAAAGCACAGGGTGTGGTTTGAAGCAGAGGCAACATCCCTGGGTATCAGGCATGCGAAATTGCTGCCAGCCGTTCATCAACACGAATTTATGGAGGTGGACAGCTTTGAACTTGTAAAGACACGCTGTATGAATGTTTTGGAAGGTATGAAAGATAGCATGGATGTGTCCTTGCATCAAACAATATTTACTTTAATATGAGGGAGTTCATCATTATAAACTAGCCCAGGAGACAATACAGCAGGCCACAAACAGCCCAAAAAACACCCCATGCCCTGACCTGTCAGAGCAGCCTTTTGAGCAGGGCCTAGTTGTCCTATAGGCCAGTCCGACCTTGCAGTTGGTGTTAGACATATTGGGGCCTTTTAAAACAGACCACCATATAACAGAGCAAACTGCACAGTCGCTAATTACCTCTAATGCAAATAGTGCATTATTCAATGTGCTCTGGTAATTTGCGGAGGTTTCATTTGCTGCAATCATGGGCGCAAACTCCGGCTTGAGGAACATTTTGTGTCGATTTATAATCCTGTTTCAGGTGCAAGGTTGGGTTTGAGCCCGAAATGAGAGTACGCATTGGATTGCAAACAGAGCTTATATAAAATATTTCATTTGTGCACTTCACAGCAGAAGTCGAGGCTATGATTCATCTTTCACAAAACTGGGCATTGTGGTTTTAAATTGCTTGCTCACGCACAGTTTTAAATAGATTTATGCATTTTTATGAGATGTTTAAAGAGTGTCATCATCTAATATTTCTTCCATTTAACAACCTGCTCTTCCTGCAAGTGGAAAGACATATTATCTGGAAAGTGCAAGTAAAAACTTGTCTCGAGATCAGGGATCAGTTTGAATGTAGATAATTCACCTCAAGCTGCTTCATGTCAAAGATGAAATGTTCAACATATCTTTCAGAAATGAAGTTTATGAGGTAATTTAATAACTCCCGTACTTTTCTAGCACCCTTGTGTCTTAAATTGCCTTTGTAGCTTCTCTTGTCTTTTTTGGCTTGCCAGTGTGTCAAACTGAAAAATAGCATCCACTCTGCAAGGTGATTTAAAACCGTTTCCTACTTTTGTTTCTGGCTATGCAATCTATATACATTGGGGCAGATTTATGTCGGACTTGCGCCACGTTTACGCCACCGTTGCGTCACGCAATGGCGCGGAAACGTGGCGCATCCCCGGGACCTATTTACAACATGACGCATCTAGGCAGATGCGTCAAGTTGTAAAGCCCTGCGCCACATGAAACCTGCGTCAGGTTTCATGTGGGAGTTCTGTCGCAGGGTGGGCGTTCCCTCGTAGGAAAGCCCCGTAAAACTGACGCAGTGAAATCTACAAGATTTCACTGAGTCAGTTTTACGAAGCTGCTGGGTCAAATCCTTACGCCTGCTTCAAGCAGGCGTAAGGAGTGACGCACCACGTTATATATGGGTGGCCTCTGTACATTGCAGGAGTTGCGTCATACTTGCGACGCTACTCCAGCAATGCGCCGCCCGTACACCACAAGATGCGTCACGCATCTGCCCTTCCTTGCACCATAGTGCGCCGCATTGTAAATGCGGCGCATCTGTGGTGCCGCAAGGAGGGAATTGCGTGACGCATCAGTTCTGGTGCATCCCTGCTGATTTGCAGAGATGCGCCAGAACTCATAAATCTGCCCCATTGCATTTAGTTTTCGTATGATATCCTTTAAATATTCATTCTTGCAACCATTCCGCTAACAAAAGCCTTAAACTCCCGCTATTGTATTTATAAATATTTTATTTACCATCGTGAAAAAATTATATTTGTGTATTATGGTGATGACAATTGAAGTCCTTGTACATCCAATATAAACGTGTTTTTCACTTCAGAGGAAATGAGAACATTTGGCACAATGTATTTTTTTTTAGCATCTTCTTTAACTGCTCTCTGTTTATATTCTCAATGAAAAAGTTTCTATTCCTTGTTTATACGGATGATATCTAAATTATAGCCCCGAAATTTGAATAATTTTAGAATTTTGCATTATGCCTCTTACATGAAATTCCTCAAATAGCGCCATTATGCCAGTTCTGTAATTACGCTACTATTCGTTGTAAAAATGTAGTGCAGGAACTACAGAACACTAGTGGCAGTTATTTGGGGTAACTGTGTTTTTTGGGTTCTTTTTTTAGTACGGAATGAATCCACAAAATGACGCAAGGACGCATTTTGGCCTCAGATTGATTGGTATATGACAGATTTACATTTTACAGCATTATGTGTCATTTAGAGTAGTTTTCCTGTACATTTGTGTAATTATAAAAAAGCATATTACGTACATTTTTTGCACTCCTAGTAAATATTGGGGAAGTCTAGAGGAGAAGTGGCACTAAAGTAGGGGCATATCAGCAACGATTAGAGATAAACATCACTATGTGGGTTTAGCAATGTTTATCCTATCAATGGATTTCATCGCTGTGATAGCGCTGTATCAACAACGCTTTTCACAATGGCGATAGGAAATCCAGTAATAGCGGGGTTAATTCCCGTTTTGCAGGGAACATCACTGGTTTTCCAGCGATATTCCCTGCAGAACGGCAATAACCTTGCTGATACGACACTGTGGCCGTATCAGCATAATCAACCCCCTATCTTAAGCATAGGTAAGTCAGGATTTTAGCAGACGTTAGTTTTGGCCGAAAAGCACTGTTTTCACCGAAATCTAACATGTGCTCAAATCCTAAAATCCTGTGGGCTGCCTTATAAATATCGCGATGTGCGCATCAGCGATATTTTACAAGGTAGTCCATCAGGGGTATGCCCAGTGATGCCCACTTTGCATCTCATTAGAGATGCAAAGGGAGGCGTCAGGAAAAAGGGTGCTAACATGCGATTCTGCATGTTAGCACCCTGTTGTAACTAGGGCGATAGTTTTATCTCCGCTTTTTTGGCATTTAAAGCGGAGATAAAGCCCTTGTTAATATGCCCCGTAATCCTTTTAACAGATGCTACTGAACATATTTACATATTTTTAAGAAATCCTTGCCCACAGAGTGCTGATTCAAAAAGTCCAAGGGACAAATCAGAAATGTATTGCTGTGGATTACTCAAATGATGGAGAACATGTCTCACTTTTATTGGATTCACTTAAATATTATGGAGAAAGTCACACCAATATCAGTGCTAAGACACACAAATTCACTGAAAAAATCTTTGCAATTCGGATTTAGCAATCCCAGGAGTATTCTCGAAAATCTACACTACTCATAGATTTTCAGAGGTTACTCAGGTGCATATAATTAAAGGTAGAATTTTCACAAAATTAACAATTTTGTACGTATTACGGCATTTACATTTTTTGTTTCTCCTTGAAAAATATTTTTGGGAGAGAAAAATCTAGTTTCTTAGAATCCCTAATACATTTGGGGACATTCTTATACATGCCTTACTCATGTACATTTGTAGGCTTTACCAGGGTGGGACTATACCTGCAAGCGGGTTCTGATTATCCTGAAAAGAAGAACCATGTATGCATCTTTGCATGTAAGGAACCTAGAAACACTTCAATCCTTAATTTGAAGTAATGGAAATTCCAACCAAAAGCTGAATTTCATTTGTACCACCATCATGGCGGAGTCTCCACCATGGAAAGGCATGAGACCGTCATCATCATAATATGGAAACCCTGAAAAACGCTGGTCTGATTAGCATTGCGGTCATGACCGCAGCTGTGTGATTTTCCACCTGCCACTTTTCTGCCAGTTGCAGTCTGCCCGCTTGCCTGGTGTGCGGAGCTGGACTGCTACAATTGTGGCAGGTCAGGGCCAAGCACTGCCGACACACTTATGATGCCGGAGGTAGCCAGCCTTGCGCAGCGGTGGGACTGCCATGGAAAGGCTTGCGGACAATGTCTCCGGGGGTCAATTGTGGACCCCCAATCTGTTGGGGGGTGTACTGTGTGGGTGCCCTGGGGGGTACCCATGGTACCCCCCTACATGTCCCTGTAGCAGGTGGCAGGCACTGTGCGGTGCCTGCCACACAGTGTAGGGACATGCAGGACATGCTTTTTTAGGCATCGCGGCGGTACTGCTGACAGCAGCAGCCCCAAAATGTTAATTGCCAGAATCCGACCGGCGCGGTTGGATTTCGACTGCGGAGCATACTATTTGGACTAGCAGTTTTCCCGCTACCATGGCGGTCGGAGTGATTTTCCGACTGCCATCACAATAGACCTCATAATATGCAGGTCTAGCTTTCTGTTGTTTAAGTCAAGTTTTAAGCAGAAAGGTCAAGGAAGAATCAAAGATTAATGGGGAAATAAAATAGTTATTTACCGATATCTTTAGTGCTACAAAATGAATCTGCATCAATTTTATCAACTATCAAATTAAGCTCAGTTCAAGGCCAGACAGGCCTGGTATTTAGACAGAATATCGAATTTAAAATATTGTTGTATATACATATTGTGTTTTAAATACTGTTTTTTTTAAACATTGTGGCATATAATATTCAGGTCAAAAATATCGAATGTATTTGTTGTATTAAATATCAATGTTAAAAATATCGATGTAGAAAATGTAGTTGTTAACAATATAATTTTTTATTGAAATATATATTTAATTTGTTTAGTTTTATTTTTGGTATATTCTAATAATTTTTTTGTTCATAATTCTTTTTAGTAGCGGGATGTCGGGTTTGGGTTTGTACATTGTGTTTTTGGTTGTTGTATGCTGAACTACGTAGATTGTTTCCTTTGAGGTACAGTTAGTGCATTTACTGTGAGTGTTTGTGTTTGTGTGTTACTTATATGTAGAGCACTATGTGTTAAGTAGTAGTAAGTTAGGAGCCGATTACGATGGTGCAAAAGGGACTGCCCACCATAGGTGTGGCGGTCCTGCAAAATGAATTATGATGCGTCCGCCACACTGGCGGGCGCATCCTGTATGTTTACATTGCGGCGGGTGTCAGCACCCGCCACAATGCAAAAATACAAGTTTTGCATGTGTATGTGCAACGTGGCAGGCACCGTGCGGTGCCTGCCACCTTGTACATGCACATGCAGGAGGGTACCATAGGTACCCCCACGTGCAGCCCCCAATAGGCCCCCAAAGGCATTCTCTGCCTGTCTTTTTGCAGCAGGAAAGACAGGCATCATAATGCTCACGGCGGTGCCTGCACAGCACCGCCTCCATTACCCCATGGTACCTGGTTCTGCAAGGCAGGCAGAAAAAGCCCGCCTTGCGGGACCACGGCGGACGGTCTTTCCATCTGCCGCTGTACCTTTCCCATTCCCACCGCCATCCTAATTTGGCAGTGGGAATATTCAGGGTGATGGCGGTAAATCAAACCCTTCGCCGCACGGCAAATTCCGCCGCGGTGCGAGGGGAGCAGGGCTGGACGTGGTGCTCGGGTACCCAGGACGGCTCCTGGCCATCATAAATCATGGTGGGCATGTGCTCATGATGGCCGGGATCCGTCCGAACTCCACCCACCAATTAATTTGCCAGCACAGGTGGGGAATTAATCGAGCATGGGCAGAGTGGCAACGGTCGGACGGCTCCCGGTCGTCATGAGCACATGACTACCGCAACTCTTGACAGCCGGGAGGTGTCCTGAGCATCGATGAGGTTAAGGAAATGTGTATTAGTTTTGTGTAAACTAATAATTATTTTACATTTCCTTGATTTTTGGGGTTTTGGTGGAGGGTTTCTTTCTTTAAATAAATTTTTTGGGTTTATTATGCTTCTATGTTATGGATATTGTGTCGGAGGATTTTGTTTTGGAGAGTTGTATTTTCCCATTTTTTTGGTTCTTTCTAATTAAGTAATGCATTTTCGACAACATTGGAGTTTTTTCCTTGCTCTGTGGATAACACTCTTCAGCTACAATATTGTAAGTGGTTTAAAATGATTTATAGTGGGTGGGAAATG
Organism: Lissotriton helveticus; assembly: GCF_964261635.1. NCBI lineage: Eukaryota > Metazoa > Chordata > Amphibia > Caudata > Salamandridae > Lissotriton > Lissotriton helveticus. The sequence continues at coordinate 1,131,308,633 of NC_136057.1, read as the reverse complement.
TTAGTTTTACATGTGTTATTGTTAATTATTTAATGATGTGTTTATATTTGTTTTCTATATATATTTTGTTGTGCTTTTAGATGATATTTATATTTTTAGACATTTTTAAGATATACAATAATATTGTTATGTCAAATATATGTTTATATGACTATATTGACATTATATTTATATTTGATATCTTAAAGATAATTTAAATGTTTTGTTAGACATTTAATTTAAAAAGTGGTGCTTTTTATGTAGGTGTGGAAGTTTTTGGGAGTATGGAGTTTGCAATGGCTTCTAAATATTCTAGTCCTTTAGTGTTTGGATAGAGCCTTACTTTGAATTGCAAATTCTCATTCATTGTTTGTCTGTTTTGTTAATTTGGGACATAGTTGTGTTACATATTGATCTCGTCTTAATTGTTGGTAGCTTTGTTATTTTTGGATCGATTCTAGTAATTTATATAGGGTTTGTTGGGTTCTTCCCGTTGTGGCTTGGAAGGCATCATGCCATCCTTCCACTGTGTTGGTAGCTTTGTTATTTTTGGATCCATTCTAGTAATTTATGTAGGGTTTGTTGGGTTCTTCCCGTTGTGGCTTGGAAGACATTATGCCGTCCTTCCCTGGTGTTATTAGTTTTTGCTTCCTGGTTTAGTGTATTGTTGTATCCATTCTACCATAGAATGTGGAATTGTTGTTGCCTTCTATGTTCGGATATTTGTAGTCTTCCCACCCAGGTATCCTCGAAATAGTCTAGTAGTGGACTTAGTTTTTGTTCATTGGTTTAGAAATAGCGGCTTTCAATTAACAAATTGTGGTGTTCAGCAACTTCTGTTATTGAAACCTAGGCTATTGCAATTAGTTCATTTATTTCATATGTAAAATTGGTGTTAGTTGCATGTTCTACACTAAGAGGCCCATTTCGATGTTGTTGGTTACGGCCCTGCAAGTACGATGTGACCGAACTCTGTTCCGTCGCACTCGTATGTTTCACAATGGGAGCATGCATTCCGAGTGCGGCTCATCCCTGCATCCTCTGGCCGGCACCCCAAGGTGCCTGCCACTGGGTGCAGGGGTCAACAGAGGGGCACCATAGGTGTCCCCAGGCCACCATTTGGCTGCATCGCACCCATCGGGCCCTACTGGGGTCCCCCAGGACAGTTTCCTACTCCCTTTTCGTGCTGGAAACACCGGCATAAAAAGGCAGTGGAAAACTGCCATCATACTCCCTCGGTCGTAAAGAGGCGGACGGGGGAGTACTGAAAGATTTCCAGACGGCAGGACCGACTCTCCAAGACTTTCATAAGTTATCCGGAAATCGGAGTCAGAATCCCTTCCGACCGATATAAGTGTCTGGATGGAGGGTTTAGTAGGAGTGTGATTGACTGTTTAAGTGAATAATTTAAAGTGTCTCACTAAATATATGGGTTAGTGACTAAACTGTGTGAATGTCTGTATCACTCTGTCTGTTGTTGTATAAACTGCTGCATCAGTCGGTTACTAGCTACATTAAAGTCTATATTAGTTATTGATTAGTTAGCTGAATATTCGTATGGGAGAGTGAATGTTTGTGTGGTTGGGTGCAAAGATATGTGACTAGTTGATTCAGTAGGTATATGAGGTTAAGAGTGCATGTGGAAACAGTTGTTTGGGTGAGTGAATGTATATGGGTGTGGTGATGAGCAAATATATCTCTCAATGGTACATGTCAAACAAAGTAGAAAAATAAAAGGCAGTGTATGTGACAGTGTTATATAAATAACTATACATAAGATTCAGTGATTGTATGAGTGACTGTATGAATGACTGTATACTTGTAATAGTGATTTTATAAGCCACTAAGGGGAAGACCGCCCGCCATCCTATCGGGAAATGGGACCGCCCGCCATAAGGAAGGGGGTCCCGTGGGGGACATTAGGATGCGCCCACCACAGTGGCGGGCGAATCCTGCGTTCCTGTCATTGTGGTGGGCGCTGCACTCAGCATAGGTACCCCCCATGTTCATCCACCACCCCCCAGAGTCCCTGGGGGCCCACACGGACCCCCGCAAGTATTTACCGCATGCCTTTCTGTGGCGGCAATGCCGCCATGGAAAGGCATGTTTCAGCCCCCATGGTAATATGGCTGGCGATGTCTGACAGACACTGCCACCATATTAAACACTTTTCCGCCCGGTCAACTTCTTGACCGGGCGGAAAAGCGGCGGACGGTCTTTCCGTCCGCTGCGGTCCCCCCGCCATAGTAATATGGTGGGGGAAATGGGTAGCGGGCGGGGACGAATCTCGGGTGGATCGCCAACGCCATGCGGGCAGTGGCGATCCGCCAGAGATCCTAATGTGCCCTATAGTGTGAATAAATGAAGTGGTGTTTGCATAAGTGTGAAGCTGAGTAAATGTAAGTATGATCGATTGTTTGCATAACTGAGTAGGATGACTGCATAAGTGAGTAGAATGTGTGCTGGTGTGTAATGTCGATATAGGTGTATAAGTGCATTTGCTATGGTTCAATTGATCATTGACAGCATGTATGAGTGAATCTATAGGTAAGTGACTAGATGTGTGTGTAGATCTATGAATCACTGAGTGGGTTTTTAGAAACTTGTATTAGTGTGTCAATGGTTTAAAAAATGGTAGTTTATATTTTATAATGAGTGATCAAAGGTTATACTACTGTATGATGAGGTGTATCAGATTGTCACACGGATGATTTCATCAGTGATGTCATCAGTGAGGTTATTTGAGATATTATCAGTGCTGTCACTGCCCATGCCTTGAATTATGTAATATGTGACATCATCAGCAGTGGATTGCAGGTGCGCGAGTTATAGTTAGCAGAACTATCTATAACGGAGGAATTTCAATGGTTTTGTATGAGTGAAATGTCTGACTAACTATAACAGCCCTGAAACCCTTGTTTTTTTCAGTGAATTTCGAAGGTTTTTTAAATGATAATTTTTAAATGTAATAATAGTTATATGTATTTTTTATACTGATTTTTAACAGTTTTTTACATATTTTATTTTTTAAATTACATTATATATTTTTAATATAACGGAAAAAAATGTTTTTTTAAATATTGAAATTGAAATATTGTTTTTTTTAAAAATATTTTTATTTTAATATATTTATATAGTCGTGCTCCCAAAGTGTACCTTTTCATGATCAGTGCGCGGATTCTATCTGCCATTTTAGAAATGTTGTGAAGGATACGTGTCGGTGTGCGACGGGTGCGTATTTTCTGAGATGTGCGCGATTGCTATGCGACCGGTACGCGACTCCAGCTCCCGCGCATTTGCGACACATACGCATTAATGTACGTGACGCTTGCGCGGGTATGAGTCCTGCGTGACGTCATATATGTGTTGGGCGCGGTGGGTGCGCGAGTCAGGCAAATTTTGTTTAATGTCTAAAATGATATATATGTCTTTAATATACATATTAGGGCAAGACATTATCTAAGGTATTCAAAAATAATATAGTTTTACTTGTAATAAACTTATATTACTTTTAAATGCAATTTTGTGAAGTCACGTAGTGTGCGTGCTGCGAAAATCAAAAAGATTTGATTGGTTCATAACATTTCCCATTGTAACTATTGAAGGACCCCACCCATTTCAATCATTCTTTTTTTAACTTCTTTGGAGAGACATCTCTGTGCTTGGAAGAACCCTATTTTGATATTTTTGGGGTGTTTTTGAAAACAATAAGAAAATGTCTTTAGGACAGCAGCCACAGGAGGAGTTGGAACATTCTTCGGAGGAAGAATTTATGCCAGAAGCTCCACGTCCTCAGAGGCCAGTGTTGGTGATGTGGAAGTACTTCACTTTTCCAGAAGGGCAGAAGAAGGTCAACGCCACTAAGGTCACCTGCCAGATCTGTGAGAGAGTCTTGTCTAGAGGTAGTGCCGAAAAAAATATTCTTGTGGTACTGCCTCCATGTATAAACACCTTAAGACTCTACATCCAGTCAATCTGGCTCGGTAGGACTGTAGGAGAGCAGAGAGGAACCCTTCACCTGCAGTTCCTGGTACCTCAGGAACTTCTACAACTGCATCACCACCGGACAAACAACCTGAATTTGCTTTTCGAAAACAACACTGCATGAAGTGCAACAAACATTATTTATTTTGGAGAGCAGTCTGTGGAAGCAGGTTGTGTTGCACAACGTAAACATTTTTGCTAGTTTTTTGTTTGCTTTGTTTTTTGGAATGACACATAATTCCTGAAGTTTCCTGTTTTTTTTCATTCTTTCTTTTTAATTCTTTTTTTTTTCAAAAAACACCCAAAAAATTAAAAAATTGTTCTGAACAATACAAAAAAATATAAAAGAAAAAAAAGAAGAAAAAAAAGTTATTTTCAGAACTAACTTCTCTGGTTAAAGAAGAAATATATTTGTATGATAATGTATGAAAGTTTGGTTGAATGTATGTGTAGTGCATAATTGGCTGAAAGAACGCATTATTAGTGTATGGTGAATGTATAAGTGCAGACCTATATGGAAGCGCTGCAGCGTGACACTGTAAGCTCTTTAACAGCACTGTGGTACTTCCGAAGCACAGGGATGCAACATATGTACATAAATATGTTGCAACTCTATGCTTCCCTCTGCACTGCTGCACAAAATGCAGACATACAGTGACACAGGCATCCTTGCACCATGGTGCAAGCTTGTCTGTGTTGTGGAGAGATTGTTTTGTGCAAGAAGGGACACCTTCAGTAAAGGCATTTTCCTCTTGTAATGTATGATGTGCAAATGCAGCATTCATTGAAAGAGAAGAAATAAGGAGAAATGAAACCAATTCTCCTTGTTATGACTTGCTACACCAACTGGAGGATGGTGTAGCGTTCACACACATCTCCAGATGTATGATTTCTTATAAATCTGGAGATGTGTATTGTTCTATGAGTGTTGTGTGCTAACACCCGCTGTAAAACCTATGGAACGCCCCTTCAACACAAAGTGGTGTGCATGATGAGTTTGTATTTATATGGAGAAGAAAAGCTACACAGAGTGCCTTTTCTTCTCCTTGTAAATATGAAGGGGTGTCTGGCGCCATCACTATGTACAAAAAAAAGACACATTGTTGGTACAGGATGCTTCTAAATCTGCCCCGTAAGTGCTTAGATATTGGCAGACTGTTACAATAAGAACATATTGCTAGTTGGTTGATTGAAGAATTGCATGGGAGTGACAGGAGGTAAGCACAGAGATATCTCTCCAAAGATGTGCAAAGAAGAATGATTAAAATGGTTGTGGTCCTTCAATAGATAAAATGGGAAATGTTATGAACCAATCAAATCTTTTTTTTTCACATCTCATGGGATCCGATGACAGAGGGATTTCAACTCTACATAGGTATTAACTGGGAATTTTACAGAGTGTATTAATACTGTGTACCTTATTTCAGGTCTGCATGCATAGTATATAAAGAAATTGACTTGTACTAGGGTTAGTGGGTAGGCCAATCCTTAAGTATATGACTAATAACTAGAGTAATTTCAGTACTGCAAAGACAGGGCAAGATAAAGTTGTAAGTACTTAGGTTTTAGCAAAGTGATATGATACATACATAGTGCCGGATAGTTGAATGGACAAGTGATTGAGACAGACAAATTGTTTCCTAGACTGCTTATTTACTAACTGAGTATTTAAAAGAGTGTATCAATTCTATGTTGGTGATTAGAAGTTTGCATACATACTGCACTGAATATTGTAGCTGTACTAGTTTTTCTGTTTAGGCAATTCCTTTGATACTTGACTAGTTAATAAAATAATATCATTGTTCTAAAGTGAATACATGCTTCCAGTAAGCACCATTGTGCTGCGTTACAGACAGGTGGTCTAGGTCATACCCCTTTTTACATCTCTCTGAAACGCACTTCTGTGGTGTTTACTGGACATACGTAGTGGGCTAGTTGGACTCTTAGAATCCTCAGGATTCAAGGTGACTTAATCTACCAACATAAAAAGGTTAATTTGGCGCATTTATATAGTGGTAAATGGGGGGGATGGGGCCTGATGTGACATGTGCAAACACACCCTGTGACATGTTTTAAGTTGAGGAATTAACTCCCCTTTAATCCTGAAAGTCCCTAAATCCAACTAGCCCACCGTGAGCCTCTATTAAACATCATAGACCTGCGTTGCAGAGAGGTGGTCCAAGGCCATGCCCCATTTTACACCTCTCTGCAATACAACTCTGTAGCACCTACTGCACATACCTGGTGGGTTAGTTGACCCCAGGGACCCTCAGGATTCAAGGGGACTTTATCCACTAACTTAAAACGCCCACAGAGTGTGTTTGCACACATGTCAACTCATAGCAGTGAGCAAAAAGAAACTATCAATAAGATTGTTTAAAAAAACAAATCTGTGTCAAAAATATTTTAATATACTCAACTATTTCTGAACATTCCATAAAAACAACATCCTCAATAACATACCATATAACACAAATCAGACACATATAAAATGCTTCCTTCTAAGAGAATCTTCTTACTTGAATATGAAAGAACTCAATTAATAATTCAATGAACAATTCTTTTTAATTTCTATACACTGTTAATGATGTTCTTTAAAAATATATGCTGTGAGAATGTACAAGAAAAAGTCCTTAATTCAAATTCATAACTTTCCTCTAGGCCAAATGGTATTCTTGACATCCTTTTTTTAAACTTTATTTAGCAGTTTTTTGAAAATACAAAGCAGAGCATAGAGTTTAATTGCAGTACAGATCAAGTACATCTCGACAAGAGCAGTTCAGTATACTCCTCAAGGCACAATATGACAGCACAACAGTGGTCACATCTCAATGGATACATTCCAAAAAACCCAGCAGTGAACATGACAGACCTACAGTCAAAGGCAACCTCTCCCGACTCTCCAGAAGTCCACTGAATTCCAACCATAACTTCGGCACCTCATATCATACTATGCAGGATGTACACAATCACGTTATGAAGTTAATATCCCCTTCAACCCACACCCGTTGGCTCTATACCCTGTTCATGTTGTGTAGGTGGGGCTTGCTGCTGCGAGGCCAGGAAAGTGTGGAAAGGCCCCCAGATATCCCTGGATCTAGAAGATGTCGGAACAGTACTGGCATACATATCACTTTTCGTTGTGCAAGTCGCCATGCTTTGTAACCATCCCGTTGTCTTCGGTGCTCTCTTACTACCCCAAAATATTGCAACTTCCCTTTTAGCTAGGAGTAAGGAGATGGCAGCAAATCTACGAAGGAATTTGCACCACATACCCCAGCAGCGCTATCTCGGGCAGAGGTTCCAATGGAATGTGGATCATTTTGCTTAGAAGCTGATGGACTTCCACCCAGAAATCATGGATCTGTGGGCAGCCCCAAGCCAGATGCGAGAAGTCTGCATGTGGTGCCTGGCAACGCTGACAGGAATGCGGTCTGGATGGGTCTATCCTGTGTGTTGTAGCAGGTGTGACATAAAGTCTGCGCAGGAATTTGAAGTGTATCAGCCTGTGTTTGCTATTCAACGATACCATTCCAGTAACCCTGCAGCAGGCTAGCCATTGCTCGTCCGTGATTGAATTGCCCAGGTCGGACTCCTAGGAAGAGCCTCGTGTCGTCCACTGGCATCGCAGCGGAGTAAGCCCTATATAGCTGTGATATGACATGCAGCCCCATGTTGCTGTTCATCACCAATGTTAGGGGGGGAAATGAAGGTGGTTCCAGCGGATAGCCTTGAAACCTGTTTCTTTGTGCTGCACGCAGCCTGGTCAGTACAAACCTGTCCATGAATGTAGCCTCCGAGAATGTGGATATATCCACCATATAAAAGTTATGGCCAGCAGGGAAGAAATCCCCCAATGTGTGGAATTTGAATTTGGTGCAAGTCTTTTGGACTAGCTTTTCGCTGGTTATAGGTAATAAGTGAGCATTTGGTATGGGAATTGAGGAGGAATATAGAGTTTTTATGTGGGTGATTCTACTTAGCGTAAGCCATGCCCAACTGGTGGTGTAAACTGGCTGTATATCTTTGGGGTCTCGGGGGGGATACTGGTGGGTAGAACTGAGGCCAGCGTGGCAGGGAGGACAAAGTCAGATACGGGGCAGAGGTAGGTAATCCTAGCATCAGGATGATACCAGGCATGCGCAAAGCTGGCCTGCGCCGCCAGATAATATAAGTGCAAATCAGGTGCCCCATATCCACCCCGGTCATAGGGGAGAGTCATCGCTTGCCAATGCACCCAGGGCGTCTTGTTGCCCCAAACTAGCTTGAACAGCGGGGACCGCAGAGCACTGAAAAACGTGTTGGTGAGTGGGACCAGAATGTTCTGAAATCAATATAGAAATTTGGGGAGGACTACCATTTATATCAAGGCTATGTGTCCCGCCATGGAAAGAGGAAGTTTGACCCAGGAGTCAATTTGTGTCTCCAGCTGGGAAATTGCTACCCCATAGTAGCGGCGCACAATCTGCTCGGTATTGCGATGAATGTGGATTCCTAAATATTTCACTGAGTCAGCGGACCAGTGTAATGGGAATTCCGAGGTCCAGCGGTTCATCCCTGCTGTGAACGGGAAGACAGCTGACTTTCGCCAATTGATCCTCAGGCCGGAAAAAACACTGAATCGGAGGATCTCTCTAAGTAGTGGGTCAAGATTTGTTTGGGGGTCATGGACATATAGAATTGTGTCGTCTGCATATAGTGAGACTAATAATGGGCCTGTTCTAAATACCGAACCTCTGTGGAGGTGCTTTTTTTGGAAGTGCCTAATTAAGGGGTCCCTTGCTAAGATAAATAATAAAGGGGAAAGGGGGCATCCCTGTCGTGTTCCGTGCATTAAGCCAAAGGGGGCAGAGAGCGTCCCGTTTAGTCGAAGCCTAGCTGTAGGTTGTGTGTATAGGAGGGCCGTAGTTGCTATAAAGCCCGGGGGCATTCCCATACGCTGCATTATGGAGAGAAAAAAGGGCCATTCTAGGGAGTCAAAAGCTTTTTCAGTATCCAGTAGGATCGCCGCTGCAGGTGTTTCCGGGTCTATTCTGTGCAGGGTATTAAACAAGGTCCGAAGATTGAAAGCGGTGGACCAGTGTGGAATGAATCCTGACTGGGCTGGGGAAATGATAGATTCCATGAGTAGGAAGAGGCGGCATGCTAATGCTTTCGCTATAATTTTATAGTCTAAATTTAGTAATGACAGTGGGCGATATGAGCCACATTGAAGGGGATCTTTGCCAGGTTTCGGGAGTAATATTGTCATGTATTCCTATAGGTTCTGAATCGATCCCCCTATTCCTGACCCTATTCTAGTTAAACAAACCAACAAGTTAACTAGCAGTCAGCCCATGAGGCAGAAAACCCCCATGATGCAGATACCGTTATCTGACGCAGTCACACTACGGCACAGGAACGTGTTATCTGATTAGGTCATAACACTTGCGATCTAATTAGACAAGCGATATTCCTCCAGCCCCTGATAAGGCATACGGAGTTCTCATAACAAATCAAACCTATGACAACCTGGGCAAAACCCTGCGGCCATTGTTTTGATTTCACCGAGAACTTTAGTAAAAGAATGTGCTAACGAGCAAGTCGTATGACATCTTTATTGACGTATCTATGTCCATCCTTACGTCAATCTCGGCACCTTAAAGGTATAAATATTACCGATCTTGCCATATGCAAACACACGCGTGGTGACGAGACGGAGCAGCCATACTTGCCGAAGCGAAGAGCAGAGCAGACCCCGCTGGCAGCAGCCCCGCCTTTCTGACGCGCTGAGAGACGCGCTGCTTTCTCCTGCCGAGAATCCAGCACCGGCGTTTCTGGGCAGCCCTCGCAGGCAGCCTGGAATATCGAGACCAGAGAGAGAGATACCATTCCTCATTCATCCTAACTTCCAGGTACAGAACTGAATAACCCCTCACAGAGAATTCTTTAGTTATTCACTTGGCAAAAACAAACTTAACTTAAACTGTAACTTTCTATTCCCGCCCACGTATTAGGCTTAGGTCAGGTACACGGGGTAGGCGTATCTAGAAACACCAGTTGAGTACGTTTAGTCAAATGTCTATGTGTATGTAATATATTTTATTCATTTTAAAACATCTTATGGCTTAGAAACCATATCAATGTTTTTACAGTATTATTTTATACTATTGCTTTTAATGTATGCACTTTACTTAACTATAAGTATTGCAATAATATCGATCCATTTCTCTTGTACGAGAAAAGAGACTGATCAATAAATAACACCTTTTTATTGAACACGCCCGTCTCTTCCTTTTCTCTACATTCTGATGAGACTAAGAATGCACGTACTGACTGAGTAAAATAATTTGCCTTTTGTTCACACGACTCTCGAGATTGACTCTTGATTAGGGGAGAGCAAAGTTGTCATGTTCTATGGTTGTCAGAAACTAAATCCCTTCTTGTCTAATCAGGGAAGTTAATTCCTCCTTGAACATTCGAGAAAGTTTCTAGTGAACTCTGAGCTACGCTGGCAAACCCAAAACTTTAAGTCTAGTATCGACAGTAGTAGACCTAGTTAACGTCTGGCCTAGGCCTTTACTGCTGTAGGTATTATTCCAATGCGCAGAGCCTATTGGGAAGATAGGAACTACACTACATGGCGCCCAACGTGTTTGGAAAGGGCGATAAAACTAACGTAAGACATTTAGAGTAACTCAGTCGTGCTTTCTCACTCAGACCCCTTTTCTCAAATACTCCAAAGACGTCTGGAGTGGGTGAAAGGTTATATCCGCCAGACCTCGCAGGAGGGAACTCCTATGTATGGTTCTTGGTATAGTCAACGTTGAAGGATAAACAGTTCCAAAATATTGTGCATCTAATCTTTGTTTCCATAAGAAACCTGATCTGCAAACAAACAAAATAGCCTTCAGGACAGTAAAATGTCAGAAAATGAAGAAGAAAGAGAGGCAGTTAGATTAGCAGCTGAACTCGCAGCGGCTGATGCTGCAGCACTAGATGCAGACGGGGATATAATACTCATCCCAGTCATCAAAAGGAGATCTATAACCCTTAAACGTATAGAAAATGGACTGACACCTAGAGGTGGCACAGTCATATTCGTAATTGAGGCACACGAATATCGGCAGACAGAGGTATACTATTCATGGATACATTTTCCAGCAGCAAATGCTGTAACAAAGTACTTCCACTATTACAAAATAGAGGAACCTCCTAATGAGTACACTCCTTTCGAGGAGGTGGAAGTACCACTCAAATTCCAAGAGCATTTGCTCTTATTTGATGGTGCCCTAAAACACAATAATCACATCACCAGGCTCGGTCCTTTAGGTAGACCAGGAGCAACGTGGCCGGTCCTAGCCGGATACACACCACATCCAGACATCAATGGGATGTCTGCAGCAGAGCTGTTAACACAGCTAAAACAATTAATAAAAATTCATAGACAATTAGTTCAGTATGTGATGCGGACTTCAACAATTCAGCCAGCGATTAAACTTCCACAGCTGACCCCTCACCAGGGGAACACAAATAAAATTACACCACAGAACATACAATCCTGCCTAGGTAAAGTACCGGCTAAACGGGAACAAATACCATTCTGGTTGGCACAGAAAATTACCCAAATAGAGGCGGTGTTTCCTGACACCACCCCGCTAGAAAAACACAGGATTCTGACTATCTGTCTCCCAATGGGAATCGCACCACACATAGAGGACTGTGACACTTGGGGTACAGTCTTTGCTTCCATCTACACAAAAACGCACGGTGTTCCATCCATTTCGGTGATACCAGATGTGCTAAAACAAATTCAAGACGAATACGGTCCAGAACCTGCTTTAACTCTAGGTATGAAATTACTGAAAGACTTCAAGCAGGTCTCGGCTATATTATTAGCCAACATAAAAGGTGAAGCAGCAAACGTGGCGATCCGCCAGAGGTTAAAAGAGACAGATATAGCAGACCAACCAGCTGAAATTGCCAGAATCATAGAAAAATCCTATGAGGAACTAGGTAGAGATAGTTTAGGTGGAATACCAGTAAAACCGCAACTGACTGAAAGTCCAGAAAAAATATTTTTTAATAATAATTCACCAAAAAAGAACTGGGATGGAAACAAACAATCCAATCCTAAAGAAAAGAAATTCCAGTCCAGAGGAAGGTCTCCTAGGCGAAGAGAGAAATCTCCGAACCAAAGACACAGGTCACCCCAGAGTGACCCCTCTGGGAAAAGATATAACCTTAGAAATAGGGATAATATTAAAAAACCTGATAGATATCAAGACATTGATACACGTCCCTCTCAATCTTTTCAGACTTCCTCGCAGAAATCGGAAAGAAGAGGACGATCAGAACAAAGAGAAGAGCACGCCAAGTCCAAAGACAAGGAACCTGCTCAACTAAAAAAGAAATTACAATTTCCAAAAAAGAAGGTAGCCAGTATCAAGGTAGTTAACAATTCCGAGAATACTGAGGACACAACTGAAAAACGGAGAGTGGGCTCAGACAATGCTAGACAGCGCAGCAGAAGTGAGCATAGCTCGCAAAGTCCTTATGAATCATCTGGAGACAGTGGACACGAATGAATATCTTCAAGTGGAAACTGCAGACACCAGGGTTAGCAAACCTCACAAGATATACGAGATAACATTACGTATAGAGGGAGATAAGACTAGGAAAATAAGGGGACTATTTTGGGATAACCTCTCCAAGGGTTATGACATCCTTCTAGCTGAAAAAGACTGGCCACCAGAGTTTGTCAGGGAGTGCCCTCATGGCGAAGAAGTAATTATGCCTGCCTTCTCAAATCAAATTCCAATTCATAAAAAATACACACTTACTAGAAAGTGGGCAGTGGCTCTAGCACCTGCTTTATATAAAAATCATGTAGGATGGGATGAGGATTCTCCTCCTCACAAAATCCAGCTAAAATCACAACCTACTGCACAAAGGCAGTACCCAATCAAGCAAGAAGCTAAAAAACAGGTAAATGAAATACTAGATCAGCTAGAATACCAGGGGGTGATTGAAACTTGCACCTCACAAATGAACAATCCTTTGTTTCCGGTCTCCAAACCAGACAATTCATATCGTCTAGTTTTGGATTACCGACACCTTAACACATGTTGCAAAACTTTTGCAGTGCAAAACTCACACAGTGCTGCACTAATGAATAACATAGTGCGCAAAAAATACAAAACAACCTTAGACATCTCTAATGGATTCTTTTGTCAAAACATAGCACCAGAGAGCAGATATTTAACTGCATTCTCAGTAAATGGCACTCAGAAACAATTCTGTCGGTTAGCCCAGGGGTACAAGAACAGCCCAGGGGTATTCTCAGCGAGAGTAACAGAATTACTACAACTATATGATGATGAAGCATTATCTTATGTCGATGACATTTACTTAACAGATGATGACTTGGAGACTCACTTGAAAAGAGTGAACACCATAATACTTGGGTTCGCTGCAGAGGGTTACAAATTCAACTTTAAAAAATCCAGAATTGCCCATCTGACAGTCCTGTTCTTAGGATATGAATTATCAAGCGAAGGCAAAAGCCTGGCTGACAATTTCCTAGAGAAATGTGCCGTACTCCAAGCACCTAGAACACTAAAAAACCTACAGTCGATTCTAGGCTTCCTAAATTTCGGAAGAACATACATTGCAAATTACGCAGAAAAGGTCAAACCCCTTTATGATCTAATTAAACCAGACTTTAAAAGATCCAATTGGACTCAAATACACACAGAAATTCTGAGATCCTTACAAACAGACATGCTAATTAAAAGAAAATTAGAAACACGTGATAACACACGCAATCTTGTGATTCGAGTCATCCCAGGGAGATGCGGATTCACATACCTGACCTCTAATGAGGGGGAAAAGGTACCAATTGCATTCAAATCACACTTGTACACAGAAGCTGAACAGAAATTCAGCAACAAAGAAAAAATTGTTCATGCAGTTCAAACCGCAATAGCTAGAGAGAGAGATCAAGCGGACGGTAGACATATCACAGTCAGAACAGCAAAATCAGCCTTTGAGGCACTAACAACACCGTGGAATTTACCAACAACAGCATTGAATCCGGAATGGATACAATGGGTGAATTCAATCGCAACGGACAAAGTGTGCTACTACTTTGATCCAGAACTAGAAGAATTAAAAAATCTAGAATATGAAGAAACATATCCTCTGCCAATTGACATTCTGCCTTTACGACATTACGCCTGTGTAATCTATACAGACGGACATGCTCAACCCTCCGTTTGGGGAGAACAAGCATACAACCCCACATGTGAGATTACAAAAGAAGTGTGGCGCGGAGGTAAACTAAAACCCCTATTAACAAAGACACACTCAGTAGAAACTAATTCAGAACAACAAACTGAAATATTAGCTTTAAAAATGGCGCTAGATAATGCGGATCGCGAATTCCCGACACTTATAGTGTCAGATTCATATTACTGCGTCAAATCATATAACAGCGATTTGCAGACATGGATTCAAAAAGGTTACAAAGATGACACAGATGCACCAATAAAGCAGAAACTGCTCTGGGAACAAATAGCTCTTTTACAAAAAGAACTACCAAAGACTCACGTGACTCACTCACTGAGTCATCAGCGTGATGGCGTTCACGTTGTAGGGAATTCATTGGCTGAAACAGCCGCAGCGGCAGCCACTAAATCGGCTCCTGTAGTTAGAAAAAAGCGTACATTAAAATACATTGACGGTGAAACAGTGCTGGCAGTGAAAACGTCATCAAAAGGCGACTGCTCAGCGTTACCGATCAACTATCCACTCAATTATACATACATAATCGATGCAAACTCTGTCCCTTTTGCTCGAATCCCTGGAGTGGGGGATAGGGTGATTCCAAACATGGACAGGAGAAACTTGTTAATCGCAGACGCACATATGGGCGAGGGTCTCAGACACCTTAAACTAAAAGATTCTCTGGAAGAATTACAATCACGGTACTGGTGGCCAGGCATGAGCCTGCGTCACACCATGTTTGTAAAAAACTGCCCAAACTGCAACAGAGATCGCAGTGGGGAAAGAAACAGTTTAATACCTCGTCGTTCTACTCCAGAAAAAATCAGGAGAAAAAAGGAAGGGTTGCGATTAACATATACAGGCTAGTTCCACTTATAATGTAGATCACCAGCACTCGGCTGACGTCCGGACTGTTATACAAAGATTTGCGAGTCTAAATGGCATATACGCTAAGAGCATGCTACGTTTGACCATTGTCTCCACTCTAGCCCTCAAGCCTGAGGGGAAACATGACCAAATGAGCATAGCCCAGCGGGAATCTTCTCACTTCCTTCCTGAGGGTACGGGATGGTGTAAAGAAAAAACCAAGGCATAAAGCAATCTATAGCGGAAAGGATATTAGGTTCGGGAGCTGGGTGGGTCAAACATCTAATAAGTGTCCAACGTAGTCTCAATAACTTGCCAAGAAATTCTCTGAAGGGATTCAGTGCGTACGAATTATTATTTGGAACTAGGATGATGATCTCTGACATTGATAGTCAGACTTCAGTGGTGAAAGAAAAAAGCTTTGATATCAAAGACCGTTTGGCTATTTTGCAGGACTTAAACAAAACAAGAAAAGACCTGAGCAACATAAAGTTGAAACAACAGCCAACAACCACTGAAGAACCACCACCTGTCCCAGCAAGACCTGTCTGGATTCCAAAAGTCGGGGATCTAGTCAGGGAAAAGATCGCGGTAAAGAAGGAATTTGGGCCTTCTTACAGAAAAGCAGTTCCTGTCTTGTCTGTCAACGGGACAAGATCAGTTGTACTACCGCCACTTGCTGGTAAAAAGGAGAACCGAGTTGTATCCATCGACCTGGTAAAACCACAACATGTGGCCGATAACAAACAGTAGGCCAAGTGGACTCCCAATAAGTAGCAGAACACCAAGGTTTGCTACCAGTACAGAGGTCCTAACGAAGAGGCTCATCACATTCGAAACGCCTACAGAAGAACAACAAGGACTATGCAACAATGTAATAGAACTAAGACCTCTGAAGACCCAAATAAAAACATTTAGCAGAGACACACCAATCTATAATGAAGTACCAAGTGAAAATGCAAGAAACAGAAATCCTGAACCAATTGGAACAATTGACAGAACTGCATCCGGCTACTTCATTAACTTCGATGATTCCTCTGAGGGCTTCAGCGAATCAAAGACACAGCCATCATCAAAAACCTTTAAAGACAAAGCTAAGGAACTTTTGAGACAACTGAAAGAAACATATCTGATTTCCCCATGGATTGAATTTTGGGTGGGTTTTGGTGCATTTATTCTCATACTTTGGCTCATCATGGTACTTACTTTGGGACGCTTCATTGAGGGAAAATATGCTAAAATGGACACAGCAAGTCAGAAAATCAACTTGATCCTCAAACCACACACATCTTCACACGTCGAGAAAAGAGAACTTTCTTCAGCCAACTTCACAGCCAATCCGATACCTGGTGGGGTAGCCTGGGACAACACTGACTATGAAATTTATGGTCCGGTCGAGATCCTGAAATATCCACATCAAATTAAGATCTCATTGAGTGACTTTGCAAAACCAAACTCATTTGCTGATGATTGGGACTTCGAAAGCATTAATAATATGATGTCTGACTTAGTAATGTTTGCTAAATTTACCAAACATGATTATTTGCAGGGTTCTACAAATTATGACAGTATGTATTGCTATAACCACTATGGTAACCACTTTTTACATAGATCTGCACAACCTAGAAACGTTTTAAATTATAATCAATGGGAACATTGTGCAACACCTCCAAAAGGGAGCTCAAGAACCGTTTACGACAAATATTCATATTTTTCAGGTTTTAACACAAGTAATGCTGAAACATTTTATTTTAAATTGTCGAACAAGACAGGAACCAAAACCATGATAACCAACACAAAATTGTTATATTCAGACTCATTTTTTGAACAAATGAATACTTTTGGATTTGATTATTGGGACAAAAATGTTGAATTGAAAAGTGTTTGGGGTACAAAAGAATGGCAAGTACAGGGTATAGAAGCTTTGTTTAGAGCCTGCATGATCCCAGAACAAATGGTATTTTTAAATGACACTGTTCAACAGACCACCTGTCTTGGCTTAGCCAAATTCAAAGATTTAAATAAACCGTCTATTCCAAAGCCAATAATGTTTAGCAATAACTCTGATACAGATGAAGAGATAGACGACAACCATATATTAAACCAAAAACAGAACACATCCTGATTGGAAACAGTGGTTGATCTGGCCCACAGATACTAATAACTGTCAAGACAGATTCCTGAACAAAACACAGGGGTTCAAAATGACCAGGCCAGACCCTAGATATCCTCAAAGACATCACCCAGGGATAATAACCACCTACAGTGTGGGCAAATTATGCCTTCAATGGCTACAAACCTCCACACTGGCAGAAATTAAGCAACACCTAACTTTACTTACTGATGGTGCTGACTTGCGTGATTTCACTATGGGACCACGCAAACAGCGTCAAAAGCGTTTCATAGCAGCCTCTGTATATGCAGCATACAATGAGGCCTGGAAGGTTACTCAAATTGAAACAGCAGAGAGAATACGGGAAATTGACCGTATTAATTTGGAAAAATCACTTTCTGTAGTGGACAATGGGTTAATGACTCTGTCCTCCAGAATTTTTTCTTTGGACAGCATTGTGTCGTCAGCAATCGATATATTATCGCAAGACTTACTGCTATTACAACACGGTCAGTCACAATTGCGTTCTATTGTACAGCTTGGCTGGACGTTACAAAATCTGCGTTCAGGCTATGTGCCTTGGCGTTTAATCAACACAACGTCACTATTCCAAATCTTTAACCTTACTGATAGACAAATCAGTATGGCGCAAAAGGGTGCTGATTATACAATCTTGAGCATTGAAAAACTAGAAAGATTACCAATGACAATGTCAGAACGACCTGTCAATGAATGGATAATACATGGGATAATAAATATTCCAATCTCAACCTTCAGGTTTCAATACTGCCAAAAATATATACAGGCTGGCATGTACGAGAAATTGGGAAAGGGGTACCTTAAAACAACATGGAACCTGCCCTATTCACATGCATGTGTCAGTAATAAAGGACAGAAAGTGTTTCTTAGTGGCAACAATTGTGCGATGTCACTGAGTGGCACACTTCTGTGTAACGGAATTAGTTTGCATGGAGCCTGTGAAGGGAATTCATACAACCTTTCATGTCACCAGCAAGGCGCACCTGCAACAGAAATAGAACCATTCTTTCAAAGACTCTATGATGGGAGTTACATTCTTATTGTAGACCGCAGATGTTGTAGTCTTATGCCCAGGACTCCTTATCTAGTAACTACTACTGCGAAGGTCAAGTGCTGTGGACGCACATTGTTCCCCAGCTCCTTCCCAGACAGGGAGGCAAGGGCATGGCCCGATTTGAAAATTACTTCTATTCGAATAGATACTTTAAGCAGAATGAAAACAGTCCTTCTTCAGACGCCTACCAGGCTCTCGTCATCAAAAGAAACGTATGATCTACAAGTCGCAAGGACGACTGCAGAGATACATACATTATTATCAACTAATTCCCCCGTACATTTCGCGGAAATCCTGAATGAAATCTTAAATATTTCTGATACCAATGGGGTCTCAAAGGTATTTAAGACAGTATTTTCGATGGCATTAACACCATTCAAAGCCATACTGGGTATTTTTCCAGATTTCGTCCATTCGATTTTTGGCGGACTTCCCCTGATCCTGGGACTAATTGCAGGAATCCTATTCTTAGTCCTTATTTTTCGTTATGGCAACCCATGTCACAGACAAAACTCTTGCGACAAGGGAAGAAACAATCCTAGCCATTGGATACCGGGACCGGATATCAAAAATCCTGGGACTCTCCCGGCTTAGAGACCTGAACATGACTTGGTTTCTATCATTTCGACCAATGTGGCAAAGATGTGTTTTACCTGTATTGAGGTGTCTGCTATGCGGAGAAGAATGCGTGTTAGACACCTGTCTGACGCTACAATCGGATGCGCCGATGGATGCAGAAACATTGTTGAGCCCGATCAAGGTTCATGCTTTGTGCTGCCCTCAAAGGCTACCAATCCTGATGACGGCATTCGTGGAAGCTTCACCACTACGATTGATGGGTAGTGAAGTTCAAGATGAAAGCAGCATCGAACAGGTACGACCTTCTGTCAGTAATGCAAATCAGAATGTCAATGGAGACAATCATGCGCAAGAATGCTTGATTACACCGATTTCCGAGTTAGTGGAACTTTCCCAGGAAGCTGTTGACAGTTTTTTCGAAAGCCTAAATGATATGATGTTCTCACCCGAACAGAAATAGAGACTTTTGAGCAAGCTCGCACACGGCGTTCCCTGAATTCGACCTTCAACTTTAAAAATAAAGTCACATGAACATTTTCGCTCCAGTTCACGGACAGCAGTTTTTCCAGCAGCCCCAAATATTTTTGCATATTTTTCGGGACACTATCTTCTGCTTAAAGTAAGAACTATTCTTAGAGAACTAAGGTTTCTAAATTTTAGATAGCTTATAGACATTAGCTGCCCGCTGGCATGTTCATAAAGATATTTTATTCTGTGATGGAATGGTCTCAAAACTTTTTTCTGTATTTAAGAAACCATTTCATGTGTAATTCTCATATACCAAATAAGCAATAATGTATACAAATGCGATTACTTTGGCATTTTTCTACAGCTTGAGTGCATACCATATATATATGTCTGCAAATTTTTCAGTATATTTGAAAATTTCAAAATGCATTTATGTATTTTGGGGTGGTAAGGTATACACACTACTCTATAGTATGTTGTACTATGTTATACTATGCCTAGATTAGTAAATATGTCCATAGTTAGCGTGGAGTGGGTGTCATGTATTCCTATAGGTTCTGAATCGATCCCCCTATTCCTGACCCTATTCTAGTTAAACAAACCAACAAGTTAACTAGCAGTCAGCCCATGAGGCAGAAAACCCCCATGATGCAGATACCGTTATCTGACGCAGTCACACTATGGCACAGGAACGTGTTATCTGATTAGGTCATAACACTTGCGATCTAATTAGACAAGCGATATTCCTCCAGCCCCTGATAAGGCATACGGAGTTCTCATAACAAATCAAACCTATGACAACCTGGGCAAAACCCTGCGGCCATTGTTTTGATTTCACCGAGAACTTTAGTAAAAGAATGTGCTAACGAGCAAGTTGTATGACATCTTTATTGACGTATCTATGTCCATCCTTACGTCAATCTCGGCACCTTAAAGGTATAAATATTACCGATCTTGCCATATGCAAACACACGCGTGGTGACGAGACGGAGCAGCCATACTTGCCGAAGCGAAGAGCAGAGTAGACCCCGCTGGCAGCAGCCCCGCCTTTCTGACGCGCTGAGAGACGCGCTGCTTTCTCCTGCCGAGAATCCAGCACCGGCGTTTCTGGGCAGCCCTCGCAGGCAGCCTGGAATATCGAGACCAGAGAGAGAGATACCATTCCTCATTCATCCTAACTTCCAGGTACAGAACTGAATAACCCCTCACAGAGAATTCTTTAGTTATTCACTTGGCAAAAACAAACTTAACTTAAACTGTAACTTTCTATTCCCGCCCACATATTAGGCTTAGGTCAGGTACACGGGGTAGGCGTATCTAGAAACACCAGTTGAGTACGTTTAGTCAAATGTCTATGTGTATGTAATATATTTTATTCATTTTAAAACATCTTATGGCTTAGAAACCATATCAATGTTTTTACAGTATTATTTTATACTATTGCTTTTAATGTATGCACTTTACTTAACTATAAGTATTGCAATAATATCAATCCATTTCTCTTGTACGAGAAAAGAGACTGATCAATAAATAACACCTTTTTATTGAACACGCCCGTCTCTTCCTTTTCTCTACATTCTGATGAGACTAAGAATGCACGTACTGACTGAGTAAAATAATTTGCCTTTTGTTCACACGACTCTCAAGATTGACTCTTGATTAGGGGAGAGCAAAGTTGTCATGTTCTATGGTTGTCAGAAACTAAATCCCTTCTTGTCTAATCAGGGAAGTTAATTCCTCCTTGAACATTCGAGAAAGTTTCTAGTGAACTCTTAGCTACGCTGGCAAACCCAAAACTTTAAGTCTAGTATCGACAGTAGTAGACCTAGTTAACGTCTGGCCTAGGCCTTTACTGCTGTAGGTATTATTCCAATGCGCAGAGCCTATTGGGAAGATAGGAACTACACTACAATATTATTACGGCCTCTCTCAGAGTAGGAGGGAGCTGCCTGGTCTCCAGGGCCTCGGCGTCAACATCCAGCAAGTGTGGGGTCAATTGGTCTCTGTATGCTTTGTAAATCTCGGGCGGGAAGCCAACTAATCCAGGGGCTATTGATGTGGTCAAGGCATCAATGGCCTCATGTATGCTGTTTGTCGTTATGGGTTCTGCTAAGAAATCTTGCATACATTTTTCTAGGTAAACTAACGCTATTTCTGAAAGGTATTCTTTCTGACCGGAGTGGTCGGGACCCAGCTTGGTAGTGTATAGCATTTTGAAATAGGACAGGAACTCCTCCTGTATTAATAGGGGTTCTGTGAGTGTGTGACCTGAAGCGGAGTTTACTTCTGTAACATAGGATTTCGCATAGGGAGGTCTAAGCATCTGAGCTAGGACCCTGCCGGGACGATCCCCCTATCTGTAGACTTTGGCGCTATGGTATTTACCCATGTACAAAATTTCTTCGTCAGCTACCGCCCTATATTGCAGGAGTAAAGCTGCCCTCTTTATATCATACCCGGGATCAGTAGTCGTCCTCTGTGAAGCGTCCAGCATAGTCAGGTCTGTTTCTTATCGGGAGACTGTATTTCATAAGTCTCTAAGTGTCCCAGCACTCTTACATATTCCCCTCATGTATGCCTTAAAGCCCTCTCATAATACTGCTTCGGAGTCCACCGAGTCCGTGTTTATGTCAAAGTATTCCTCGATGGCTACAGATAGTTCCTGCCTGAATTGTTCGTCATCCAGTGCTCGAGCCGGGAACCTCCACTGCCGTTCATACCCTTCTGGGATGGGAATAAGCAACCCCAACAGTACTGGAGAGTGGTCAGAGTAAGACCTGGGCAATGTGTGTATGTTGTGGAACCATCTGGAGAGCTCAGGCGAGGCCAGCCAGTAGTCAAGCCGCGTCCAAGTATTACTTGCACCGGTGTAGTGTGTATGTGTGGTGTGGCTTGGGTCACGTATCCGCCCCAGGTCCATTAATGAGAGGCGGTCGCACAAAAAATGCAGGGCTTTGCGTGCCCTAGGTTTCAGGTTAAGGGTTAAAGATGTACTGTCTAAAATAGGGTCAAATGTATTGTTGAAATCCCCACCCAGTAACAGAGGTGTGGAGCCCAATTGTAGTAACTTCCCATTGAGGGTAGGAAAGAAATCAGGAGAGTCAGTGTTGGGGCCGTAAACACATCCTAACTCAATCTTGTAATAGAAAAGTGTGCCCACCACGATTACAAACCTACCGGAGTCGTCATGTACAACAGTATGGCATTTGAAGGGGAGTCGCTTAAGAACAAAGATGGCCCTTCCTCTGGCATAATTGCTATAATTGGTGAAGTAACAGTTTGGGCCCTACGATGATGCAAATCGGGACCGGTCTGCGGGGGGTAGGTGGGTCTCTTGTATCAATGCAATGTCTACTTTGTGCCGATTCAAATAATGCAGGACCTGTCGCCTTTTTCGAGTGTCATTCGAACCTCTAACGTTCCACGTAGCCAGGGTGATGTTGGACGGACCAGTGTTGTGACCTACGTGCGCCATGACTGCATGATGCTCGCAATAATGAAGAACAACCTATGCCTGTACTCTGTCAATGAGTTAGTAACTGGATAAAACCTGAACTCAGTGCAATGCAAAAACAACAATTCCCATCCCGCCTCCCCCCACCCAGCCTTCCCTACCAGTCGGAAAGGCCATATTCAATTGCCAATAATATCTCACTGTACCCAAAGCAGTCGACATGTTTCTAAAACTAAACTTATGGGGTACATGTTAACGCGATAACCACAAGTTAGAGGTGTACACCAAATAGGGGGACGTTCGCTATCCAGCAGCCTAGGAACCAAGAACAAATAATTCTAACTTATCATAAGGTACTATTAAGGAACAATTGAGGCGGTAATGTTTTAAAGACTACGTATTCAGCCGGGGCCGGACATAGAAAACAGGTTCACACTGGCATCAAACCCACTCAGAGGGGGAGAGGAGGTGACAGCGTCGGGTGGGCCTTTGTTATTGAGTTTGTAAGTGTGGCAGAATTCTTGTACTTCAGCTGGGTTTTCAAATATACGGGAGCGGCCGTTAACTTCCACTCTTAGCCTGGCGGGATATAACATGCCATATTTCAATCCCAGGTTCCTGAGGGTAGCTTTAACTCGTTGAAATTTCCTCCTAACGTCTTGCACCATAGTGGTGAAGTCAGGGTACAATGACAGTTTGGAGCCTTGCCAGGTGAGCTCCCCCTTTTCCTCGCCATCCGCAATGCAGTGTCTCTATCTCGGAAGTTCATTATCCTGGCGATGATGGGCCTTGGAGGGAGGCCGGGGTTGGGTCTCGGGCCGAGCGATCTATGTGCACATTCTACCATGAAACTTGGGGTGAACGCTTCTCTTCCAAAAAGGTTCACCAAGATGGCTTCCACCAGATTGTCCATTTGTTCAGTCGCTGTGGATTCCGGTACGCCTATGAGGCGGATGTTGTTGCGGCGACTCCTGGCCTCTAAATCCTCGTTTTTTATTGCCACTTCCTTCAATATTCTCTCCATCCTGGCGACCCTCTTCAGGGACTGAGCCATGCCATCTTCCAGTTCGGATGTTAGAGATTCCACCACCTCCAGGGGTCGGTCGTGCGCTTGGAGTTTAGCCCTCAGGTCAGTTATATGCTTATCTAAGGTGTCGAAACGGACGTCCAACGCCTTGAAACCTGCCCGCATCTCCTGCAGCAAGGGGCCAAGCTGGCCCGTGTCTTCTGCTGTTGTGGGTGGATTCTGGCCGCCCTCCGCCATGTTGGTAGGTGGGTTCTTGTGCGCGTCTGCTGGCTTCTCAAAAGAGAGCTGGCTTTGTTTCAGCAGCTGACCATAGATTATGTGGGGGGATGGTTACCTGAAGGTGCTTATTAATGAACTTCAGCAAATGTGTAGTCCCTGAAATCGTAGTCAGGCAGGAAGTCATGCAGCAAGGGCCCACGCGGTGGAGATGAACAATGATGGCATGCGGGTGAATGTGTCATGTTTGGCAGTTCTAGCAGGTATCCACAAGGGCTGCGGTCTATCACTACGGTGGCCAGGTCTATAGTGGATCGCTCGCCTGTTGGTTCACCAGTGTGTCGTGTGTCCCAAATATTAACAACGATCCGCCTGTGATGCAAGGGGGTCCACTTATCTGAGGCAGAGAGCGCAGTGAGTAAGGCACATGTGGCAGTGCCGTGGTGGATAATGGGGGGGAGGAGTGGTCTCCGGGCAATGCAGTGTCCAAAGTGTTCAGGGGGGCCGGTATGATTGGCCGCTACTCACCGCGCCTCGCCTTGACAACGACATGGAGGGTAAAACCTCAGTACACTCGCTTCCCCC
Source organism: Lissotriton helveticus (assembly GCF_964261635.1). Taxonomy (NCBI): domain Eukaryota; kingdom Metazoa; phylum Chordata; class Amphibia; order Caudata; family Salamandridae; genus Lissotriton; species Lissotriton helveticus. The sequence goes on along the minus strand of NC_136057.1, from coordinate 1,131,284,002 downwards.
TCCGTCGCGGCAGTAATCAGCACCCGGGCTGCAGAATGGTCTGCCCGGTGTTGGTCCGATGTCCGCCCGACCCGCCAACTTCTCACCGCTGTGTAGGGTGCACATGTCACAGTGCGACCCACCTGCTTATCCAGTTGGTTCTGCTGGGAAGCTAAAGACAGTTCAAACCACCCTCAAACCCCTATTCCTGCTACACTGAAGTGAAGACAGTGTGAAAAGAAGAGGAACACAAGGCAAGGGGGAAGTGGACAAAATAATAAACAGAGAGAGAACACTGCTCCTTGCTTGCGTCAATGGCGATTCACAGGGAACTGTTGTATGTACCTAATATCACATATCAAATAAATACAAGCAAAATTACCAAACACTCTTGAGTTAGCTGGAGCAAACAATAAAACAATATGTCATCATTAGCAATACCTCTCTTGTTCTGGTTCTGTGTTCACCAGAGTTTAGCATCTAAGGTTTCTTGTCATACGAGCTGTGGCCTTTAAAACAAATGGGCAACTTTAAATGAACCATCCACATCAAATCTGGTTACTTGAATTAACAGGGCTATCAGTATTCACACTTACACCTTAGCGCTATGAGGCGATTTATATTGTTGTCAATGTCTGTCACTCTGCAAGTGGAGCGCAAAGTCTTGACAAACTTGGCTTCAGTCTGTCATTTGAGTTCCTTAGGTGCTTAAAGATTAGAAGCGAATCTCAAACTAGTTCAATCCGAGCACTGTCTGTCTGCTAATGTCTTTCTTGTTTGTTCCACAAATAAGTAAGCGCAGCATTCGGTTGAATTCCAGAAAGAAACAATCTCAAGAAAGTTTGTATCACTTACTTGTATTTGACGTCTTCGTTAGCGCGCTAACCTGTTTGTTCTTTCCTTTCTTTTGTTTGCAGGGAAAGTGTTGCAGGCGGATTGTTTCCGACTGGGAACCGGAAGCTGGGGTGCTGGACGTGAGAGGACAGAGGCTGGAGGCAGACGGGGAGCTGAAAGGAGGAAGAAGCCTTCCGACGCGACTGGAGCTGGAAGGAGGCGAAGGAGGAATGCTGGAGCAAGTGCGGGATATCAGGTAAGCTGCACCAATGCGACGAGCACAAGCATCAGGCACAGGTTGAGGAGCGCTTTTATAGGAGCAAGGCGGGTGGGGTCCTGAAGCGCTGCACGTTGCTGAGATGTTCGTTTAAAAACGTGCAGCGCTTCATTATGTATTCAGACTTGATTTTAGATGCAGACTTTTCTGGATCTGACACACATTCAGAGCAGCAATAAACAAGCTTTGGCAACAATAAATGTGAGACACGTTCAAAGAAGCCATAAACAAGCTTTGGCAACAACTAATGTGTAACACACTTCATTCTCAAGTCATTTTACATTTACAGCAATGCAGGTCATATGAACAAAGCACCCATGTATCTACTCAAGATAAAAGCGGACAAAGGACCGACTACACTGATCAATGGGAAGAATAGGGACAACCCCTTGGCACTGCACAGATCCTAACAGTCGCCCCCCTCAAAGGCCCCTGTATAGGGCGTGGTTTGTGTGAGTTTTGTAGGCAAAAAGATCTGAGTAATCGTGGGGCGTGTACAAAGGATGTTGGTTCCAATGAATGTTCTGTGTCTTCATATCCTTTCCATGATACCAAATAAAATAAACATCCACAGATCCTTTTAGCATCAAGGATTATTTGGACTTCGTATTCAAGATGTCCATTTATAGGAATAGGTGGGGGTGGGGGCTCGGATCGGGTATGAGGATTATAGGGTTTTACCAAAGAGACATGAAACGTGGGATGCACTGGATATTCCTTTGGAAGGTTCAATTTTACCGTTACTGGGTTGAATATTTCTGTTATATCAAAAGGACCCACAAAACGTGGTTGCAGTTTTCTAGGCCCTTCAATGTTTAGGTTCTTGGTGGAAAGCCAAACCTTATCTCCGGGTTTGTAAAGGGGAGCTTCCGTCCAATGTTTATCTGCCTGTTTTTTCATTTGTTCTTTATACTTAACTTAATGTCTAGTCGCCCTTTCTTGTATGTCAAGCAAACGTGTCAACCTTTCCGTCACATTAGGAAGAAGGGAGTCATCCACTACTATTGGTAAGGCTCTCGGATGATACCCCTGCATGAAAAAGAAGGGGGTACAATGAGTTGCTGAATGTTCCGAATTATTGTATACAAATTCAGCAACTGGTAAAGCTTCTACCCAATTGCTGGAGTATTCAGCTAAAAGGCATCTTAAAGTCTGAAGTAATGTTTGGTTGAGGCGTTCAGTTTGCCCATCTGTTTCTGGGTGATAAGGCCACTTCTACCTTCAACTTCTGCCAGACTATTTTCCAAAAACGGGAATTAAACTGACCACCTCGGTCTGAGACACCCTTGCTTGGCAATCTGTGTAAACGTACTACTTCTTTCATCAATATTGTTGCAAACTCTCCTGCCGTGGGCAATTTCGCCAAAGGAATAAAGTGTGCCATTTTAGACAAATAATCTACTATAACAAGGACTGTGGTATATTTCTGGGATAATGGCAAATTGACTAGAAAATCTACACGTATTGTGTGCCAAGGAGTTTGTGGAGGTGGCATGGGTACTAGTAAACCAGCGGGTGCCTGATGTGATGTTTTCTGACGGGCACAAACGGGACAAGTTTCTACATATTGCTTTACTTCGGTTCTGATAGTTGACCACCAGAAATGCTTTCGAACATTCCCTAATGTTTTTTGCCAACCAGGATGACCTGCTAAAGGTGCTGCATGGTGTCATGTCAATAGTTGTGTTTGTAACTCTCTGGTAGGTATAAGTAACAAAGAATCAGGATACAAGAACCCTTGATGAATTGTATTAGTTGAATCTTTTAGCCAGTCTTTTGGAGGGATATGCAAATGGGCTTCATACAGTTGTTTCACGAAATCTGTTTGTGTTAAGGGTGCTACAAGGTTCTGGGGGTCTATGATAGGTAATCCTTTCTTTTCTTGCTTTGAATCCTCAGTGTACCCATACCTAGGCAACATATCTGATGGTATTTGTTGTGTACCTGGTCTATACGTTATAACAAAATCGAATGTGCTAAAGAAAGTTTAACCATCTCATTTGTTGTGGAGTCAGGGCTTTTATTGAGCTAAAGAATTGCAAGTTTTTGTGGTCACTAAAAATGGTAACGGGAAACTTAGCCCCCATTAAATGATGCCGCCATTCTGAAAACGCTACCTTAATAGCTAACAACTCTCTTTCTGCCACTGTGTAGTTTCTTTCTGCTGGAAGTAATTTTTTAGAATAATAAGCTTTTGGGTGTAATTGACCATCTTCAGGGTTTCTCTGTGAGAGAACTCCTCCCAGAGCTACCTGAGAGGCGTCTGCTTCTTAATAAAATGGGAGGTTTGGGTCCGGATGCTGTAACACAGGGGCTGAAGTAAACTTCTGTTTTAAAAGGTGAAAGGCATGGGAATCCTGTTGATCCCATAAAAAGCGCTGAATCTTTTGCAATAGTTTGGTTATAGGCGTTGCTATATCGGCAAAATGTGAAATGAACCTCCTATAAAAGTTTGCAAAGCCTAAGAACTTTTGCACGTCTTTTATAGAAGTGGGCTCTGGCCAATCATTTATAGCACTAACTTTCTTTGAGTCCATAGTGATACCCTGAGGTGACAAACAGTATCCCAGAAAATCTACAGAAGAAGCATTAAAAGTAAATTTTTCCAGTTTGGCGAAGAAATTATGTTCTTGCAACTTGGCTAGGACTGCTCTAACATGTCGTGTATGCTCTTCTGGGTTTCTTGAATAGATTAAAATATCATCGATATATACAATGACACAAACATCCAGGAATTCATGCAACACCTCATTTATAAAGAACTGAAAAGCTGCAGGGGAGTTACACAAATCAAATGGCATCACTGTATATTCGAATAAACCGAATTTTGTCTTAAAGGCTGTTTTCCATTCGTCATGTTCTTTTACTCTCACGAGATGATAGGCACCTCGGAGATCTAGTTTAGTATAGATGGTTGAATGTCGCAATTGGTCTAATTGAACGGGTATTAGTGGGAGAGGATATTTGTTCTTAATTGTCGCCTTGTTGATCCCCCTATAATCGATGCACAAGCGCAAGGACCCGTCCGGTTTTGGCATAAAAAAAAGTGGAGATGACACAGGAGAAGTAGAATGTCGTATAAAACCAGATTGCAATAAGTCACCCAAATACGTTCTCAGATATTTAGTTTCTTCTTCAGTGAGAGCAAACACTCTGCTGTTTGGCAAAGGAGCTCCAGGGATTACGTCTATGCGACAATCATAGGTCCGGTGTGGGGGTAATACACTGGCCTTTACTGGGTCAAATACGTCTTTGAAATCTAAATACTCGGATGGGACAGTACCGACTTCTTTAATTACGTTTGTGCAATGTATTACAGACAAAGGGTCTTGGCCTGCTTCTAGATAACACTGGGACCAACAAAAAGAAGAATCCAACGTTACAGTGCAGGAAACCGAATCTATCTTGGGGTTATGTGTGGTAAGCCATGGTACTCCCAGTATTAGACCAAAGTTGGGAGTGTCTATGAGATCAAAACTAAGAGTCTCGGTATGTCCATTTTGACAAACCATAGTGATAAGTCCAGTTTGTCTTGTAATAAGACCTGAGGTCAATTCTGACCCATCCACTGCACACACCGTCTCTGGATGTGTTTTGTGAATGATGGGTAAACCTAGTTTTGTGGCCAAAGTATTGTCTACAAAATTACCTGTAGCTCCGGAATCCAGGAGCACAGTTAGAGTATACCTGATTTGTGCACTAACAATTAAAATCACATGGTTCAAAACATTTTTAGGTATCTGCGGAACAGTATACGCTGCTACACGTGAGGTCTGAGAGGGGCACGTTCTCGAACAAGTGACCTCTGTCCTTGCCGAGTTTACTCGGTTCCCGACTCTAAAGAGTGTGCACTCACTATGGTTACCTTTTTAGGGGGTTTTGGTTTGATAGGACACTCCTTAGCGAAATGTCCCGCCTTTCCGCAGTATAAACACAGTTGTAGTTTTCTTCTCCTTTCTTTTTCCTCAGTTGTTAAATGACCCTTGAGAGTTCCTATTTACATAGGTTCTGGTTCAGGCACTTTGGTGTCTACATCTTTCTTTTCATGTTTCATAAAGGTTAACCTTGATTCCAACCTAGCCTTATCACCTTTTCGCTCTCCTAAGCGGTGATCTAGTTTTACCACCAGGTCCACAAAATCAGAATAATCCTCTGGTAAATCAACTATATGAGCGAGAGCATCTTTTAAATCATCCCTTAAGCCCTTATAGAAAAGAGAAACACGTTTCTCCTCTGGCCACTGAGTTTCAGTTAGGAGACAGTTGAAACTAGTAAGGTAAGTTAACAAGTCCTTACTCCCTTGTTTGAGGTTCAATAATTCATTATCACTTGCCTGCATATAAGTATGTTTGCAAAAAGACGCGTCATGGTTCTTTTAAAAAGGTTCCAATTATGCAACATAGGATCATCTCTATCTGCATAAGGGATAGACCAATTCGCTGCTGTCCCACCTAAATAGAAAAGCACAAAAGCCAACTTAGTGGCATCAGAGGGGAATGGTTGGGGTTTACACACAAAATCTAATTGGCACTGATTTAAGAACACGTGGAATTTATTGCTATCACCATGAAAACGTTTGGGAGCAGCCAAGGGTACAGCAATCGGACCTTAACAGTTAGCTCCAATGGGGAGGAACTGGGAGGTACTGTTTTGGGTCTTGCTCCTGTGTCAAAAGAATTCTTATTCAAAGGCGTAAAAGTTGTGCCCCACAGGGTGTCTCGTGGTTTGTAACGTCTTAAGTCCTGTTTTAAAGCATCATTTTCTAACCTTAACTTCTCTAGTTCTATTTGCATCTGCTGTAAGACTGCGGTCATGGACTCATTTGTCGCTACATCTTCCTGTAAGGCCTGCGCTAAATCTGCTGCGTTTAAAGCATCCATGTTGTCCTCTTTATTCATCTTTCCAACAGAACCTGTTTGCTGGCTTGTGCTTCTGTCACAATGCGACCCACCTGCTTATCCAGTTGGTTCTGCTGGGAAGCTGAAGACAGGTCGATCCACCCTCAAACCCCTATTCCTGCTACACTGAAGTGAAGACAGTGTGCAAAGAAGAGGAACTCAAGGGAAGCGGAAGTGGAGAAAATAATAAACAGAGAGAGAACGCTGCTCCTTGCTTGCGTCAATGGCGATTCACAGGGAACTGTTTGATGTACCTAATATCACATAACACATAAATACAAGCAAAATTACCAAACACTCTTGAGTTAGCTGGAGCAAACAATAAAACAATATGTCATCATTAGCAATACTTCTCTTGTTCTGGTTCTGTGTTCACCAGAGTTTAGCATCTAAGGTTTCTTGTCAAACGAGCTGTGGCCTTTAAAACAAATGGGCAACTTTAAATGAACCATCCACATCAAATCTGGTTACTTGAATTAACAGGGCTATCAGTTTTCACACTTACACCTTAGCGCTATGAGGCGCTTTATATTGTTCTCAATGTCTGTTACTCTGCAAGTGGAGCGCAAAGTCTTGACAAACTTGGCTTCAGTCTGTCATTTGAGTTCCTTAGGTGCTTAAAGATTAGAAGCGAATCACAAACTAGTTCAATCCGAGCGCTGTCTGCCTGCTAATGTCTGTTTGTTCTTTCCTTTCTTTTGTTTGCAGGGAAAGTGTTGCAGGCGGATTGTTTTCGACGGGGAACCGGAAGCTGGGGGGCTGGACGTGAGAGGACGGAGCCTGGAGGCGGACCGGGAGCTGAAAGGAGGAAGAAGCCTTCCGACGCGACTGGAGCTGGAAGGAGGCGAAGGAGGAATGCTGGAGCAAATGCGGGATATCAGGTAAGCTGCACCAATACGACGAGCACAAGCATCAGGCACAGCGTGAGGAGCGCTTTTATAGGAGCAAAGCAGGTGTAAAAACGTGCAGCGCTTCATCATGCATTCAGCGATACAAAAGGGGATGATGGATGTATTCAGACTTGATTTTATATGCAGACTTTTCTGGAACTGAGAAACGTTCAGAGAAGCAATAAACAACAAGCTTTGGCAACAATAAATGTGAGACACCTTCAAAGAAAACATAAACAAGCTTTGGCAACAACTAATGTGTAACACACTTCATTCTTAAGTCATTTTTCATTTACAGCTATGCAGGTCTTATGAACAAAGCACCCATGTATCTACTCAAGATAAAAGTGGACAAAGGACCGACTACACTGATTAATGGGAAGAATAGGGACAACCCCTTGGCACTGCACAGATCCTAACAGCACAGCCGCGGCGATCACAGGGCTCTCACCGCCAGTCTCCGCATCTCTGACCGTGGAGCCAGCAGCTGGAGGGCGACGCCGGGATCGTTCAGGGGGTCGCCATCTTGTCTTTCGCGGCCGCACGTCTCTCTGACCATTTTGCACTGTTCTGCGGTTCAGGCGGGCCAGACTTCGGATTAAAAGTTCTCCATCGGATGCTATGCTGTTCCGATGCCTAACTGATCATTTTGTCCCGCCTATGTGACCTGGATATATCGAATGGGTTACATAACGCTGGAGAGCTTCAGCTCAGCGCGGCCAATTTCGGTTGCTGGCGAAGCCACGCCCCCGTATTCTTGAAATCCTTTATACTGAAATTGTCTAATAGTAATAGTATTATTACATTTTAATATATTCCTAATAGGTCGAAATATGTTCTTAAAACTTTGGCTTTAGAAATATTAGGTAGAAATTTGGTAATTTGTTAGACAAACGTTGTTTAAAATTGATGCTTTACTGCATTTTAAATAGACAGTGTAATGTCCAGATGTTGTAGAAGGACCATCATGGAAAATATTCGCTACTGCTGCAAAAGTTCTTCCTGATATTGATAGTTGACTTGCTATAAAATGTTTAATTAAAGTTTCCAATTTTCTTCCATCAGCTCTACAACGTTGTATCATTAAAATTATATATTGTCCAAATCTTTGTATATATAATGTTGATAACATTTCTGATATGTATTGGCTACAAGCCATGTTTTGATTTGCTGCTTTAACTAGATTGTTGAAACAATCTAGACACTGAAAGACACTGTTTTACAGTCTGGTAATGTCAAATATATGAATCTTTCATTGTCTATGTTAGTGCTACATGTAAACTTACAATTTTCACATTGATGTTCCCATTTATAATGAAGGCCACAACGATTTTCAATTTCTATTCCTTAATTTTCCAATACTGCAAGCATATACATGAAAAACACCCAACTAGAACAAGTAGAGGTATATGAATATTTGGGTGTGCTATTTGATGAGAAGGGTAATTACCAGCTGCAAAAAAAGGAAATACAAAGGAAGACTAATGCATTAACTGCAGCTTTCAGAACTGTACATAAGTCACTTCCCAGCCTAACCTATGGCCCTCTCCTGAGTATTATAGGAGCGAGACTCCTACCAACTATCACATATGGCAGCGAAGCGGCAATGGGTAAGGATACTGAAAACCTGAACAAAGCCATAACCAGAGGATATCGGTCCCTATTTCATCTCCCAGCGAATGCGTCTCCTGCACAAATAAGGTTGGAGTTCGGACTAATCAATCAACACTATGCAAGGCAAGGACATTTCATAAAAGTATGGAATCGAATAAAAAACGACCACGAAAACGAGATATCGCAGCTAATATGGAGAGAAATAAACAACAACACAAACTCTACGGCATGGCATTATCTTATGGAAGCAATAAGGGCGTTTGCAGTCACGTCCATTTGGGAAAATAATATAACCAAGGCATCGTTTACGAAAATAATTAATAAAACTGCAAAGCAACTATCCATTGTAAACGATAAAGGTATCCTTACAAAGAGAAAACATGCCTAGACAATAATAAATGGCTATAAAAAAAAGGAAATTCAACAATATCTGGAAACACCCTGGATGGAAAAAAACAAACAGGTGCTCCTTAAAGCAAGATTTGGATTAATGCCAGGCCTGTGTCATCTTCTACCGTGGGAGAGAGTGGAAACCCAAACGCTATGCAAACTGTGTAATATTGGTGAGGAGAACATTCTCCATCTATTGTGTATTTGCCCAGAATTTTTAATTTTTTTTATTTTTGGAGTTTTCTATAGCGCTAGCCAGACCCGGAGGTATCGGAGCGCTTTACAACATTGATGTGAACAGATTACATTGTTATAAACAGATTGTAACACCAGGAGTGCTCAGGTAAATAGTGAGTCCACGGTCTAAGGGGGTTCGGTAATCCGCTTTGATGTAGTTTCTAGTCTTTTGTTCTGTGGTCGGGAGTTAAAGAGGATCCGTTTTTACTTTGTGAGGATTTGATTGAGGAAGAGCGTTTTGAGCTGGCTCTTGAAGGCTCTGTAGGAAGAGTTCGTCCTAATGTGTATGGGAATGGCATTCCAGATTTTGGGTGCATTTCCGGTGAAGGATCTAGATAGAGTCTTTTGTTTGCAGGTTTTCGGAGGGATGAGAAGCAGAGAGTTAGTGCTTCTGAGGTTTCTTGTCTGTCCCGCTTTCTTGAGTTTGTCAGATAGATAGGTGGGTTTGCCAGTATGTAGAGCTTTGTGTGTGAGGCAGGCGGTTCTGAAATTAGCTCGCATTTCTACTGGGAGCCACTTGAGTTCAGTTAGCGCGGGAGTGTTGTGTTCATATTTCTTCACCCCCGACACCATTCTGGCTGCTGCATTTAGTGTTGTTCTAAGTGGAGCCAGGTGTAGTTTAGCTGTGCCTGTGAGGGTGGCGATCCCGTAGTCTAATCTGGATAGGACAAGGGATTGCGTGGCTTGTTTGAGGTCCGTTGGTGGAATGAAGGGTTTGATTTTACTTAGTAGCTTTAGGTTGAAGAAGGCACCTTTAGCGGTGCTCTTGATGTGTTTAATCATATCCAAGTTGGGGTCCAGAGTGATACCCAATGACTTCACTGAGTCTGCTGGGATGAGAGTGCAGTCTAGAGCATCAATAGCCTTTAACCATTCCGTGATCTGCGGGGTCTTTTCCTTGCTGGCTAGGAGGAGAATTTCCGTTTTGTTTTGATTTAGTTTCAGATGGTTGCGGGATAGCCACTCTTGTACTTCTCTTAGGGTGATGTTTAGTCTTTGCATGTCTGCTAGGGAGGAGGTTTCTAGGTATATCTGGGTGTCGTCGGCATAGTGATGGAAGGGATTGTTGGCTTTTTTAAGGATGATGGTGAGTGGCTCCATGTAGATATTGAATAGTGTGGGTGATAGCACTGACCCTTGGGGGACACCTCTAGTTATAGGGTGTAGGTCGGACGTGAAGTTTCCTATTTTTATTCTTTGAGATCGGTTTTGTAGGAAGGAGGTGAACCACTGTGCAACCACTCCTTTGGCACCTACCCTATCTGTGAGAGTGTTGATGAGTAGTTTGTGGTCGACTGTGTCAAAGGCCGCCGAAAGGTCCAGGAGTATGAGTAGGCAACAGCGGTTTTTGTCTAGTGATTTGTGCATGTCATCTATGACATTAAGGATGGCAGTCTCTGTGCTACATTCTTTCCTGAAGCCTGATTGGTGTGGGTCGAGGAGGTTGTTGATGTCCATGTGGTGGGTGAGTTGATGGAGAACACATTTTTCTAGTAATTTTGCTAGAAAAGTAAGATTGGAAACAGGTCTGTAGTTGCTAAGATCATTGAGGTCAGCACCAGCCTTTTTTATTAGAGGTGTTACCTGGCCTATTTTGAGGCAGTCAGGTATGCTTCCTGTTTCCAGGGAGCTGTTAATGATCCTGGTCCAGGTGGGGGCTAAGGAGTGTTTGAGTTGTTTTGCCAGTTGCGCGGGGATGGGGTCTTCAAGGTGCGATGAGGGTTTGGATCCGGTGGTTAGTTCAGTAATTTCAGTTACAGTGGTGGGAGTGAAGGTTAGCCAATTGTAGGTAGGTTGGCTGGGTGGGTTTGCATCATCTTTACTGAGTAGCGGGCCGGTCTTTGATGGAGGTGGATGGGCCGTTAGTGAGAGCTCAATCTTTAGAATTTTATCATTGAAGAAGTTAGCAAATTTGTTGCAACGCTCTTTGGAGGCCGGAGTAGAAGCCAGAGTTGGTTTAGATGTTTGTTGTCTGATAATGTGGAAGAGTTCTTTGGGGCGGTTTTTTGCATTGTTCAGTGCGTTGCAGAAGAAGGAGGATTTCTCGTGCGCGATGTGCTTATTATACATCCTACGTTTTATTTTGAGTAGTTCGAGGTGAGTTGACGAGGGGTTATTGTGCCAGAGTCTTTCAGATGCTCTTAGCTGTCTTCTTTCCACGTTTAGTTCAGAGTTGAACCACGATCTCGATGGGAGGGTCTTGCTCTTTTTTTGTTTCAAGGGTGCTAATTTGTCCAACATGTCGGTTAGGGCCTCGTTATATTGGGTGGTAAGTTCTATAGTGGACCTTTCTTCTTCATTGGGGGGGAAGAGTGGGTTCAGACTTTCTTCTAGTTCTTCCAAGGGTATCTGTCTCAGATTTCTTGTCCAATGGAAGTGATCATTACTTTTAGGAGTTTGATGCGGTTTTTGATTGATGTGAAAGAGGATGAGATGATGATCTGACCAGTCAACTGGGAGGGTACCAATGATGGTGATTGCATCCTCATGGGCAATGATGGCATCTAGGATTGAACCTTTGTCGTGGGTTTGTTCAGTGCAGTGTTGAATCAAGTTGTTGTTGTGGAGGAGATCGTTTAATGTTTGCATTAGAGGGTTGTTTGTCTCATTCCAGTGAAGGTTTAGGTCTCCTAGTATCAGGTTTTTCTCATTTGAGAGTGAGCAGTGCGAGATCAGGTCAGCCAGCTGTTCACCAAAAATAGTATTGTTTCCTGGTGGTCTGAAGATAAGGTGACAGTGAAGTCTCTTGTTGTCAGACATTTTGATGTTGAATGACAGGTAATCCAGATTATTATATTTGAGGGAGTCGATTTCTGTTATAGAGATGTTCTTTTTAAATATGATTGCCGTCCCTCCACCTCTTTGGTTGTTCCTGTCCTTGTTGAGGATAGAGAATCCTGGGGGTACAAGCATGTCGAAGATAGGTGGGGAGGTTTCATTCAGCCAGTTTTCAGTGATGAACAGGATGTCTAAGTCATGTGTTAAGATGGTTTCTGCCAGTTCAGTTGAGTGTTTATTCGCAGATCTGCAGTTGATGAGCATGCAGTTGGCCAATTTCTTGTTGTTTAGCTCTAAGCTTGGGGGGGCCCAAGGAATGTTAATGAGGTGCGCTGGATGTCTCGATAATTTTGAGGTTGTGGTTTTTCTCCCAAGACCGATAATTACTGGGATCATAGCACTTGTGAGGGAGGTTGGCTTTGCTTTATAGGATTCAGCAAGGTCCCTCGCTTTTAGCATGGACATTACAGCGCTCGTTCTCTTGGGTCTGTGTGGATGGTTAATAAGGGGGGTTGTCTTCCAACTCAGTCGTGAATTTATGTGGTGGGGTCTAAGTTTGTTGAGGGGGCCAGGGAGTGGAAGGGGTAGGCCTTGAATGGAGGGGAAGTTAAGTTTAGATAAGATTCTGTTAAAATTTTGGGTCACTGTTCCTAGCTGGAGTTCTAGTCGAGCCAATCTTTGGGTTATGCTCAAGGAAGGAGGGGTGGGGGGTTGAGGCTTTGTGTGTCCTGCGTCCGATCCTTAGTTATTGGAGGGAGATTTGTTATGGTAGGTGGGGAAAGCGAATCAGTGAGGGAGTTCTTCTCTCTGTCTGTGATCTTATTGTAGTTTATGGGGGTAGTCACTGGTATCAGTGGACTTACTGGGTTTAGAGTGGGCAGGGCATTCAGGACAGTTAGCAGTGGGTCGGTTTCTTTGGTTACTGGGAGGGGGTAAGGGAAGACCCTTGTGCTGGAGAGGGGTTGGGGTGTATTGTCTGGTGAGAGTCTAGAGGTGGATGAGCATAAGCGGGATGAATGTTGCGAGCTCAGGAATGCGTTGAGGTGAATGGGGGAGCTAGGGGGCGGTAGGTTGGCGGTACCCGCGGGGAGGGGGTTGAGTGTGTGCAAGGGTTGGGAGGTTATTGTCTTGTGTGTGGTTGGAGGCTCGGGAGTCTTTCGTGTTGGTCTGAGGTGAATGGGTGAGGGCAAGGCGTAAAGTGGGGAAGAGTGAGTCAAAGGCCTCTAGGTTGTCGTTGTTGGCTTGGATCAGGATCGTGCCATTGTTGTATATTGTCACAAAGGAGTTTTCACAGCGAGTGCGGTGGTTGTGGATTAGCAACGTTAGTTTGCAGCTTGCAGGGGTGGTGGTCGTTTTATAAATGTGGAGGTGAGATCTGAGGATGGAGTTCCACCCCCTGGGATTCAGTGTGTGGAAGATGAGATCCATTTTCCGTAATCCTTTTGTGGCGCAGTGGTATAGGTCTGCAATTAGGCATTCTTGATGCTGTCTTAGCAACCTTTGTTTAAAATTTCTTTTCGCTTTGTGTGATAGGTTGGGGGGGTACATGATGGAGAATGAGTTTCTGCCATGGGGTTTTAAGCCATGTGCTGAGTTTGTTTGGGGGAGAGTCAGTCTGACCTGGGGTCCTTTATTTCTGTCCTGTGGGAGCATTATGGGCCACAGGGGGGCTTTTTTTTTATGACAAGCTACTGGGCTTAAAAATTGCCTTTTAAGTATGTGCTTGCAGCATGTACTGTAATTCTCTGCTGAGGAGTGCTCTCATCGTGTGCAGTAGAATTGTAGTCCTTCTTCTATTTTTGTGAAATGTTCCGGTTTCAGGCTTTATAGTCCTTCTTCTATTTTTGTGTAAGGACCCTGATTTTTGCTTTATAGTCCTTCTTCTATTTTTAATGAATTGTCCCGGTGTAGTGGCTTTATAATTCAGGTTGACCTAGCTAGTGGTGTTCCTTGGATGTGCTGCCGTGACTGGTGAGGTTATAGGGTAGCTTCCGATGCCTTTGGTGATGATGGGACCTATTATGGGTTCAGATCGTGACAGTAACTGGGCTTACAGTTTCACTGTCCTAAGCGATCGCCATTTTAGGGTCAGGCACCGGGATTCGCCGCTCCTGTGAGTGACTTCTCGCCTTGTTGTGAGGATCGCTTTTGTCGCTTGTGACCGATTGCCTCACCTTGGAGAATACGGGAGCGGGAGCGTGGTGGCAAGCAGGACGGTGGCTCACCTCTGGTTTTCATGCGGCGATTGGGGTATGCAGGGGATCAGAGGCTCCGTTTACGCAGTCACCATTGGGGTATGCAGGGGATCAGAGGCTCCGTTTACGCAGTCACCACAGCTTCTCTCCAGGAGTGCGGTGATTTCTCGTCTTGGCCGATTCTTCTCCCAGGTGGTGGATGCGAGGGGCGCTTGTACTTCCTTATCTCTCCTGCGATATAACTCGCTGGTCGTTCCTCCGTGTAGGGGGAAGAACTCTTGCAGGAGAGAAGAACATTGCTTAAGATTCCATTAAACGTACGAGGCATAAGGACATGCAGGTAGGCCCTGATTAGGTGCCTACACTCGAATGATATAATCTTGAATGCAACCTTTGTAAAGTTTTTAATGACAGTCAAAAGGAAATTAGGAGTATAATTATTTTTAATATGTAACTGACTACGAAAATGATGTATTGGTATCGTAAGTGTTTTATACTTGAATATAGCTTTTAGTGTTTTTTTTTTCCTTTTTAATGTGTAATATTGTAAGATTTTAAAAATTCAACACAATAAACTACTTACTTACATTAGAAGTTCCTGAGCATCTTGTTGAATATTCTGCGTAATGTGTGTAGAACCAGACCATATATCCAAAAGATTACGAATATCAGAAACACTTTGTATTTTCCTTTTATCAGTTCTCAATTTTTCATAAATACAATGCAACAAGGAACAAAATATTTGTTCACAATTCTCCATAATTTGCTGTTGCAAACTTTCTAGAAAAAAATTACATTGACCACTACATTAGCAAAGCAGTTAATACCTGAAGTATTTTCTAAGTGAAACTCAACAATCTCCTCAATACTGTCCTTTTTCGTTTTGTTTGCAATCTCAACATTATATTGATTTTTTTCCTTCTCTATAACTTCACTACAGATTTTCTCATATCTTCTTTTTCAACCTACTAGACGCTTTTCAAATGCAGGGTATTCACCTAAATAGGGAGCATATGCTCTTCTTAACCTATTATACTCTTTTACACTGTTTGCATCTGCACTTATCTTTCTCTCATCAAAATCAATCAAATAAAGTTCTGACTCGGGACAAAGGAACATATGCCATACTCTCTTTAAACACGGTACTTCCAATGTTCACCAAAGCACTGTCTACACTTAAACCTTGAGATTTATGAATAGTCACCGCATATGCCAGAGAAAGTGGAAACTGTTTTCTACGGACATATAAATCTTTAACAAGCAAAAAATAAACTGAAAATCAAACAATTTGTTTTACTTCTATTTGCTCAAATTTGATTTTTAAAAATTCTATTCCATCTCTATTTTGATAATTAACAAAATCAACAACTTTACCAATTGCTCCATTTAGTAAACCTTTTTCCACATCCAAATTACGCCGTAAAAATACCCGACAGTTTACACATACATATAGATTCCTTTCTAAACCAGCAGTTTTAGATATAGATTTTTCTAAAGAATCCAATTTTGTTTTCAAGTTTTCCATCAAAATAATAGTGATTCCTTTATGCTCTATTTTATCAATGGCTTCCATTTTTATTATTTCTTCATTTTCTAGCTTCAAAAGTTGTTCATTGAATATAGAAAAGTCACGCAGTGTTGGAATTAAGCAAATTATAGATTTATTTTCTGGAATTTTCATACGTATTTTTTCTGGAACTATATTTTCAATTGGAAACAAAATCGTAAGTAGTCATCTTTGCAAAGCTTGTTTGCTATGTTCAGTACTCCAATTCTTATATCTTGAAGAATATTTCCATAATCAACATAATTTGCCTGTCGCATTTTTGTAATGAGTTCTTTGTATTCAAAATATGACCAAATAATAATGTTTCCAACACTTCCCAAAGACTTTCTGGTGTCTTCATGCACAAGTGCTTTAAATACTGGTTGTCCTTTTACGGGAGTAAGTAGCGGTAGATCTCCAGAAACTATTACATATTTTCCTCCAAATAAGACATCGTACACTGTTTTAAGAATTTGCCGCATTCTTAAATGCACAAAAGCAAGCATTAACTTTGAGACCATGCTTACCTCATAAATAATCAGAAGTTTCATTTTCCTTAGCACTCTTGAAACTTCATTGCAAGCTTCTCCAGATAGTTTATTATATTCCAATTTGTTTTCATGTTCTACAGGTAGCATTAGTAAACGATGTAATGGGATTCATTTAATGTTGTGTGCTACCAACCCAGTTGGAGCAGTTACAACACAAGACAAATGTGAGTCAGTTGTTTTCTGTAGATAACTGGTCAATACTTTAATTAAGAAACTTTTTCCTGTTCCAGCTTGACCACTGCCATACATTCAGATAGGTTAAAATGATGTGCATGTGCATTCTTTCTTTGAAAATGAAATGAAATGAAATGAAATGAAATGAAAAAAAGATTTGTTAAGCGCGGTTGCTGCCCACGGGCGTCCAAGCGCTGAGTTGAAGCAGAGATGTGACGGGACCGGGAGATTAGGACTAGAGGGGCTTGGCGAACAGTAATGTTTTCAGCTTTTTCCGGAATGAGAGCAGGTCAGGGTTGGACCAAAGAGAGAGGGGGAGAGCATTCCAAAGCTTGGCGGTGTTCAGCGAGAACAATCTACCCCCGGTCCTGGCTCTCTTCACTCTGGGAACAACTGCCAGGAAAGCATCCGTAGACCGAAGGTTCCTGTTTGGGTGGTAAGGGATGACAAGGTTGTTATTGATTGCTGATCCCGTCTTCCAAAAGGCCTGATGCGCAATACACAGCGCCTTAAATGCCACTCTTTGCCTCACTGGCAGCCAGTGCAGGCTTTTCAGTCCAGGTCTAGCTGACTGGATTCGCGGAATCTGGAGTAAGGTACGTGCAGCGCAGTTTTGTACCACCTGCAGCTTCCGGAGGGTCATCTCAGGGGCCCCTACGTATAGAGCATTGTTAGAGTCCAGGCGGGACTGGATGAGGCCTTGTACTGCCACTTTTTTGGCCTCTAGAGGCAGAAGTGGGAGGACCTTCCTCAAGATTCTAAGTAGGCCAAAACAGGTGGCGGACAAATTAGTGGCCTGGGTGGAGAAGGAGAGCTTTTTGTCTAACCATACACCCAGGCTCTTGACGCTTTCCTTGGGGGTGGGGGAGACACCCAGACCGCAGGGCCACAAGGAAGTGAAAGGTATTGGCGAGGCTGGGCCTAGGAGCATGAGCTCTGTTTTTTCTCCGTTCAACTTGAGGGAGGAGTTGGTCATCCACTCCTTCACGTTCTCTAAACATTTCAGCAGACCTACCGGGGATTGCCTGTTGTTCTCTCTTTGCATGAAGAAATCCATGGTCAATCTGTTGTCTCACTTGCTGATATATTTCTTTCTGTTCAACATTTAGTTGTTCTTCCAAGTTTACTAAGTCCATATAATCTTCTTGAGCTTGATGCATTGCTGTTTCCACTTCATGCATGGCGATTGCCGCTTCATTTTCAAGAATTGGTTGTCCTAGTGGATCTTGACTCAGTGGAGCAGAACTTGGACTGTGAGGCCGATTCCGATCTCGGAAAGGTCAGGCCTCTGAGATGTGTCAGTAGCCCTTACCTTATGGCCAAACCGTACCAGGAGCGAGACCGTCTGGGCGAAGAAGTACAATGCTGAAAAGTGCCAAAATCCTGACTGATCCGCATGCTCCGACTCCATCATCAATCTCCGACCGCGCCTCACCCGGAAACGCTCGATTTGCGCCGCACGACAACATAAACACAGCTACTTACGGACGGTCAAGTACGATGCGCAGTTCCTACGTTCCGGACAGGTCACCACGTATAGGACGTCTCAGCACCCGGAAGAGCTGTAGATAAACTCCGATTCGCACCATTAACCCATTCCACAGATGCGAGCCAGAGCACCTAGGAACTGATCGAGACAGACCATGAATCCAATTGCGCAGCTCATACCAGTCCTGTATATATATGACCGGAACAGGAACAGACGTGGACAGCGCAGACGGTAAGTCCAACACCCACTTCACAAACAAATCCAGGGGTCCAGGCGCTGCCCACCATTACCACGCCTCCTTAGGGAACCCATGCCCATCACTGACGCCACCCCACCCATAGAGGCAT
The DNA here is from genome assembly GCF_964261635.1 of Lissotriton helveticus. Lineage (NCBI taxonomy): Eukaryota > Metazoa > Chordata > Amphibia > Caudata > Salamandridae > Lissotriton > Lissotriton helveticus. Next base: position 1,131,265,803 of record NC_136057.1, on the reverse strand, counting down.
GTTACCTATCACTGATGCCACCCCACCCATAGGGGTATGTTACCTATCACTGATGCCACCCCAACAATATGTGTTATATTGCCCATCACTGATGCCACCCCACCCATAGGGGCATGTTACCTATCACTGATGCCACCCCACCTATAGGGGCATGTTACCTATCACTGATGCCACCCCACCCATATGAGTTATGTTGCCCATCACTGATGCCACCCCACCCATAGGGGCATTTTGCCTATCACTGATGTCACCCCACCCATATGTGTTATGTTGCCTATCGTTAATGCCACCCCACCCATAGGGGCATTTTGCCTATCACTGATGCCACCCAACCCATATGTGTTATGTTGCCTATCACTGATGCCACCCCACCCATATGTGTTATCTTGCCCATCACTGATGCCACCCCACCCATAGGGGTATGTTACCTATCACTGATGCCACCCCACCCATATGTGTTATGTTGCCTATCACTGATGCCATCCCACCCATATGTGTTATGTTGCCTATCACTGATGCCACCACACCCATAGGAAGGATGATGTGGCACACATCCATCAAACATCAGCCACAGTAATGTCAGCCAAATACATTCCACAACAACATCATGCCAACAGTGTGTAGTGCCTGACAAATAGCCCCAATAGTGATTTGGATTCATGACACACAAAGTAACTACCACCACATGTGTGAAGTAAAGCAGAGTGTGGACTACACAAGTCAAGCTTTGAAATAGCACTGGGTCAATGGGTCAAATGTAAAATGTGTGGATACAAAGTGCAGCTAAAGTAGAGCATTGTGGCGAAGGGTCATCACCCATCATCACAGTGAGCACAAGGTAGGTGTCATCATGGACACCAGAAGGAGCAAGCAATATCATTAAGAGTTTAGATGAGCCATGGCTGATCTCTAAGTTACTTCTACTTTTGGTTTTTGCTCCTTTGTATTGACTTTGTCTTTTCTTTGGATAGTGATCAATTCAATTTAATGAAATTACAATGTTTTTTGTGTATTTGTATAATTTTTTGGTGGAATGTATGAAATTTGTAAATAGTCATGTATTGTAATGTAAATATAACGAATGTATATTTTCCTTTTCTGTGAAATTTATAAAAAGTTTATAAAAACTGATAAAGTAAAAATACCGGGTCAAACTCAGAAATTGTGTTTGTCCTATCCATCAAAATAATTTTGGTTAAAGTTATCGCGTGTAGGCACTTTTTTGTGATTTATGACATATTATGGTCCAGCCTACCCCGCACCCTATAGGACCTAACTCCTTAGCCTTAAAAAATCATGGAAATAGCAGCACATGCCAAACAGTATGTATGATTCCTGTGCATGTCAGGACAACACCAGTACAGTCAAACTTCATGTACCACCCAATGTAGGCACTGGTGACATACTCATGGGTATGGTATTACCCCTTAAGTCACCTGTACTTAGACAATACATATGTCTACCAAGTTGCACAGAGGACACAGTTGACTTTACACCAATGATGTCCAGCACCTGCATGTACAGTGTAGATGGCACAACAGTCAGGGAAAGTGTCACATTAGACATTGTGAAGCACATCATATGTACAGATGTGGCCATGCCAAAGAAATGTTTACATTCCTGTGCCAAATTAGTAAATTATGACTCCCCCACTCAGCTGCAAAGGATGACATTGATACCAACCTGAACATAAAACTCATCTCATGGACCACATGGAGTACACCACATCAACACCTCAGTTACAGACATTTGTAAATGCTGCATCTTCACACCAAGGTCAGGGTAAACAGCAGCAACAAAATCTACAGCTAAATCAAATGCACAGCGAGAACAAAAAATTCTTTATTCAGTAATCTGCCATCTGGAAGGCAAAATAAATTAATAAATGTAGCCCAATGTCCAGTAAAAAATCAAAAGTCCAATGATGGTGTCAGTGACACCTGTCACCCATTGCGTGCCTGGACTGATAAGGACTAGGGGACATCCACTCTGAGGGGCATACATTGGGCAGGCTAGGCACCGCAGGGACAGGATCAGGGCTCAGAAGGAGGTTGGGAAGGGGTGCTGGGTGCAGGAGAGGGCAATCACAACTGTGGGGCACAAGTCTGATAGGGTGGGTACTGAAACCTCTGCAGTGGACAGGTCAGGTGTAGTGGACATGGTCCCCACTGCAGTGCCCATGTCAGTCTGGGTGGGCATGGACTCCACTGCCTAACCCCATGGGAGTGGAAAGGGGTGCAGGTGGGGTTGGCAGGACAGCTAGGGGTGACACTCCCCACAGTAGTTGCAGCAACAGACAGACTGGTGGTGGTGTCAGAGGAAGAGCAAGTGGCAGGGGGGAGAAGGGCCTGATCATTTTGGGGATGATGTATCTGTGGGTGGGGGAACCTGGGACAGGGTGTGGCGGGGGAACCTGTGGTGTGCTGACCTGGGGGATGGAGGAAGAAGACTGTGCAGTGGAGCTGTGGGGTGGGGGTTGGGTCTTGCTCTTCCGGCTACGGGATGACTTGCGGGTGGGGGCCTCAGTCTGCCTGTGTTGGGGGAGGGTGTTCGGGTGTTCGGGTCACTCTTCCCTGTGTTTGGGGACTTCCCCTTCCCCCTGTAGTCAGGATCTGCTGGATCTGAGGGGAAGAGGCCTAGGTCACACATGAAGAGCTTTTTAGGAGATGGGGTTGCAGGTGACGCAAGGGACGGGCTCTTGTAGGGAGAGGGATCGGAGGACTGCGGAGTGCTTGTGGATGCCTGTGTGTGTGTCTGAGACCCATCCCCTGTGTGTGCGGTATCAGTCCCCTGACTTTGCTTGCATGCACATTTAGACTTATGTGTGGGTGAATGTGTGCTGTCTGTGTCTGTGTGTTTGGGTGACCGTGCAGGTATGTGTGTGCTGGGGACAGGTAGAGTGCTTGGAGGGGTTGTTTGGGCTGAGGCTGAAGGGGTCAGGGACTGCTGATGGAGAGATACTGCTGCCGTCAGTGAGGAGGCCATGGATTGATTGGTCCTCTGTAGGGCAGCCATGCCAGATGATTTGCCCTTCATGAACGACACCACTTGTGTCAACAGACAGGTGTGTGCATGGAGGACACTCAGAATTGATGTCTGCCCTACATGGATCTGTCCACAGACTCCACACTCAGGGCAGCAGGGGACACAGGGGCAGGGGGTGCGGTGCCTGGCACGAAGGAGACATGCTCCCGAACAGAGGAGCTGCCACGGACCTCTGGGATGGGAGCCGCGGGGAGGGTGGTGGTGGTAGTGGTGGTCGTGATGGTGGTGGCGGGGACAGCCTCACCCTCTGTTGTTTCCTGGCTGCTGACACCCGCCCCCACAAGGGAGTCATCCTCCAAGCTGCTGTGGTCCTCAGCTGAGGTGGAAGGTGATGAGGACTCCTCGGTGTGGCTCCCCTCACCCTCCATGCCACTGGGTCCCTCCGACTCCTCAGTTGATGGCCCGGGCTGGCTCTGTGGCTCATCATGGTCCGTGGCGCTGTCTCCAGTGCCCGTGGATGTATATGCATATAAGTAGGAAAAGAAGAACCACATTAGTTTCCTGCACTGACTAGACACAACACTGTCAATATCCAACATTACCGGTCATGCACTGGCATCCTTAGCTGTCATGTACTAAAAATGCACACACAGGGGTACACAGGTCAATACCCAGTCTGAACATCAACCATGGCACCCATATCCCTCCTGGACAGGCACCCATATGTCTGTTGCATGCTGGCTGAAAATACCCAAAAGTGCACACATGCACCACATACACGGTTGTTGAACATGCAAATGACCATGTAGAAGTACATCACCATTAACATACATCACATCGCATGCCAGTCACTCAGTACAGGTGTCGGGAAGAATGTATGCCAAGACTCACATTTCACAATCTTGTGATGCCTAGCAGCACAACACACAATGATGTCCTAACGTCCTTATACTAAATGACACAATGGGGTGCATAGAGCACCTCAGACTCCAATGTAGGATCCCTCCTAGCAAGTCAATGCCCTGGCACACACATGCATGGTAAGTCAGTCTTCACTGTCACATGTCATGGGGCAATGCATCAAAAAAACATCAGTCTTCACTGCATCACATTCATAGGTCATGCCCATACCAAACTCTGCAGCTCACAAGTGCACCAGTCTGTCCCCTGCCACATACTTTTCTAGGACTATGATGATCCTACATCACTTAAATCTGACATATGAGTGACTGCAAACACAACTACCTGAACATGAGCACCGCACAGTCTGCCGACAATTACACACAGCTGCATGAAAGTCACTCTTGCATACAGCATTGTGCTCCTTCATCTGACCACACTCCTATATGTTGCACAAGTATCATCCCCACTGTCGCAACTCAGATGTCCTGTTCACACTAAAATCCTCAACACACCAGTTGTCACAAAATAGGAAGCCACACTACAAAGAGATTGTGTCAGACACCTGATGGCACATTTCAGGAAGCACAACCAGTGGGTCCATACACGTGAGTGTGAGTACAGAGACTCAATCGATGGCACACATGTGGCCCTGATACCACCACAGGCACATGAACAGACCTACCGCAACCGCAAGTATTACAACTCAATAAATGCTCTGGTGGTATGTCTGATGGACATGGTTATTTCACATGTGTGTGTACGGTTTCCTGGTTCGGCCCACGATGCCTACACCTTGAGGAGGAGTCGCATCCCCGTGATGATGTCACAGATGCCAAACCAGCATGCCTGGCTTGTTGGTGTGTACTGTTTAACGTTGTGTGTTTTGCAATGTTGTCTCCAACCCCCTTACAATACTCAACTAATGTGTGATTGTTTGTATGTAGGTGACTCTGTATACCCCAACATGCATTGGTTGCTGACACCCCTGAGGAACCCTGTGACACCATTCAATATGCGATACAATCGGGCACATGGCCGAACTAGGCGAGTCATCGAGCGTACCTTTGGACTCCGGAAGAGCCGCTTCCGCTGCCTGGATAAGACCAGAGGGGCCCTCCCATATGAGCCTGTAAGGGTGTTTAAAATCATCATCGCCTGCTGCATGCTCCACAACAAGGCAGTACGGAAGAAGATGCCTCTCATCCAGGACGATGACGACCAACAACCACCACCTGTAGAGGATCCTGGCCTGGGCCACGAGGCCAGTGATGATGATGAGGCTGACGTCCGCACGCAGCTCATCAACAACTTCTTCAGCTGAAGGTGAGTTGACAGCGTGGTCATGTCAATGTCCTGAGTGAGCCTGTGATGTGTTAGTGCAGCTCGGTTGCTGTTTGTGTTTGTCCGTGTGGTACTTGACTGGAAGCGTGCTGTGATGTGTCCGGTCCGATGGTCTGTTGTCCACAATTGTGTGGACATGCTAAGTTGTTACTGTGTAGGTTTCTTCTGATATGTTTATTGCATTTCCTACATGTTCCTGTGTGTCTCATTTCTGTCCTTCCCAGAGTTTTTGCCAGTTGCTGGGGCAAGTATGACATCAACAACCACAATTTGAACTTACAGCGCCATTTGACAACAGTTGTTGACCATGTGCCCACTGTCATGTGGATTCACCTTGAAACTGTTGTGTAATAAACTTGTTTCTAATATGTAATGTACCTGTGCTTCACTTACAATTGTGTGCTGTCTGTCTTCACACATCTGACTGATATTTGGTAACATCACCAGTGGGCTTGTTGTCAGTGACTGGGGAAAGGTGTGGTGTCTGTGCATTCCACCGTATATCTGGCAACCATCTTTGTAGGCATTGCGTCACATGTCCATGCTAAGTATGTGTTGTGGAGCCCTATTGGTGTGTCTCCCTCATAGGTGTCACATCAACATGAGTCACATAACGGTAATGACATTGCTGTTGTAGTCGGCATGCACTGTGTGCTTGAGCATGTCATCATCTCCTTGACACATCCCAAGTTTAAATCACAACAAAGGCAAGTATAGTGTAATGGTAATTTTATTTACATACATGTGTGGAGATAGTGCTGTACATGAGGTTTAGAATCCACAGTTCACACATGAGTTAGAAGTATTGGTAGATGAAATGTCCAGAGTGAAGTCCACATTCATCTTCTACATTGGTACAACATGGACCCTCCATGTCATGATGGGGACCTGTGTCATGTGCAACAAGGTGAACGCTTTGCACCCAAAGACCAACATCCAATACAGGTTCTAGGTTCCTGGGGGATGGGCAGGGACAACTGTGGCTCACTTGCCCTTCTTCGGATGACCCCTCCTCTTCCGGTGTTTGGTGGTGGCCAATTCCCAGCAGGGCCTTTTGCTCCCCACAACAGGGCCCAGTCCCAGAGTACTTGCCAGCCCATTTCCATGCCCTTGTGAGGTGAGCATTGTTCAGAGAGGTGTTGATGGTGCAATTGTGAGGGGGTGCATTATCTGTGACAACAACCCCATCATGCTTTGGTATACACTCACTTTCCAAGTATACCCACTATTCCTTCCTGTCAGTCAGCTTCACTGTGAGCTATTGGTTGTGGTGGCAGGGATGTCTCTCAGTGCATAGTTTCATAGTCCCCTTAATGGTGCTGTGTGTGTATTGCGCTACAATATTGTGGATATTGGTTGTGTATTCACCAGGCTCTGGTATGTCAGGTAGGCCATGGACGCCCTCTGGTGGTAAGATGTCCCGCACCTTCTCCTCCCAGGACCTGAAGTAGACTGGTTTGGCAGGAGGGCCACTGCCGGTGACCCGGCTCAAGGCGTGTTCCTTCTGGAGGAGCTTCTTGACCCTCCTGCGCACGTCATGCCACCTGTTCTTGGTATCGGTCTTCGTGTGATAAGCTGGTGCTTGTGCGTTCACCTTGTCCATGATTCTGTCCCACAGCTTGGTTTTCTGTGACATGGGGGTCCTTTGTACCAATGCGCCAAACAAATGTAGCTCCACTCTGAGGATCTCATCTACCAAAATGTCTAGCTCAGTGTCTGTGAACTGTGGATTCTTCTTAGGGGGCATGGTGATGGCTGGTAGTGAGGAGTGATGTGGGTGTGTGGGTGCAAGTGAGGGTGGGTGGGTCGGTGTCTGTTTTGTTAGGTGTATGTGTGAGAACTTTTGGAGTAGTGCTGATGGTGTGTGGTTTGAGTGATGGGTGAATTGTGTGTGTGTGTCTGTGGTTGCTGTCTCAAGTTGTTCTGTGCTGGCTGCTCTGTTGTATTTGCAAAGGATCATGGTAGTGTAGGTTTGCCTTTTTATAGGTGGAGTTGGGGGTGTGTCTGTATTTTTTTTAATTTTTTGTGTTTGTAAGGGCTTGACTGGTCCTTTTTTAGTGTTTTTGGCATTGTTTTTGGTGGGCATGTAGGAGACGTTCTTCTGACCAAGTCGGACTCTCATGTTGGCTTGTGCGGGCTGCTCCGTGTCTTTCACGCTGATTGTGTTCTGTGTTGCATGCGAGTCTATCGCCATGGTCTCTCACGCTTCAGGTACTTTTTCGATCTGGGTCAGTCGTGCGGTTTGGGCTCCGTGCGGTTTGGTCTGATTTTGTGAGTTTGGCATCGTACTGTGCGGCTTGGACGTCGCAGGTACGTATCGGTCGGGTTTATTGCGGGTTCGGTTCGGTCAGTGCAGCTTGTGTCCATTTTCCGGCCGGATAGCTGAATTTTGTACAGCTCGGTCAGATGGGTTGGTTTCCGTATGGCTCGGTTGTAAAACACAGGCTTTGCATCGTACTGCACGGGTCGTAGGGTGCCGGTAGGTGTCGGTCGGACGCCGTTCTGGGTATGAGTTGGTCGGACCGATTTCCGACCTGAATCGGAATCGACCCCTGTCTTGAGAACTGTCTCTAGCAATTTCAGCTGCAATAGTAGCTTCTTGATCAATTTAATTGTTCAACATTTTGAGATAAGTTTGAAAAACTGTACATTCTATGGTATCTTTACGAGCATTGAAGGAATCTTCAAAGGTCTGAAAATCTCCAAGTAATAAATGGTTATATTCCCTTTTATCGGAAGTATCACAACTCAGTTTTCTGTGATTAATCAAATTTCCTTTCCTTTGTTTCACCAAACATCCTTTGGAACCAATGACTGCATATTTTCCTTCATGTTTTCTGCAGTATTCCTTTTAAAAGTGTAGTAATGCAGTACTTCATAGAGACATATGTTCTCAAGATGATGACTTCTATTTGGATAATATGTATCCAACATGTTTGTTTTGACAATATCTGTACTTTCCGGATCTTTTTCGGCTAAATATTCGATTACTTGTACAGATTTAAGTACTCAATTTTGCGTTGCAGCAAGACCTAGACTCACCCAAATGATTCTTCTAGATTTTGAGAATAAACTTGCAGATGATAACCCACCAAAGCATTCATACGCTCCAATTTCTCGATGGGATAACAACTTCAACCTGAAACCGTTCAACTTTTTACTAAGACTCTTCTCGTGAGAAATGTCTTCCCACATTTCTTTTAACTCCGTCTTTTCTGATTTTGTTATATAAGATGTCACATATCGGGCAACAGCAATGGAATTATCCGCAACATATTGAATATCCATGTTAGCATTCCACGTTGAGAGAATGACTGGATTATAATCATTGATATATTTTGATTCTTCACTTCTTCTCAAACTGTATGTATTTTTTGGAGATTTTCTAGTGTAGTGATGGTATGTCTCCCAGCTGACATAAAACTGCTTACTCTTCCTTTGGATATAACAGGACGTGGAATCCAAAACGACCTTTGGTATAAAACTTCTCCTTAGACTTGTACTTTCGACGATGACTTTGGAATCATAAGACTTGTTGCCTTAAGGTGTTTTCTTCTGTTCTTTTTGGTATAGCACATGTGGCATATTCTTCAATAAAAGACAAAACAGTGTCATCCAAATCAGTACCTGATTTGGGTGCATCCTTGATCCATATCAGCATATGTATATGAGGAGCACCTCTAGCTTGATACTCCTTTCTCCAAAAGAAATCCACTACTTCTCTAAGAGGAGGATTCTTTTTATTGCAGATAAAAGACATCATAGCTTTAAACCTATGATTGAAATATCTGAATACATTAACAGGACCCAAAGAGCACAATTCTCCAGGTGTCTTGTATTCAATATTTTTTATATTCAAATTTGCCTCTCGAAGAAATTCAAGTAAATCATCCCAAGCGTATTCAGCACAGCTTAGGGTAAGAAACCACGTAGGAGATCTTAAGTTCCTTAGCATACATTTAAGTTCTCCATGACGAAGGTACCAATATTCATTAGTACCAGGCTGACATGCCATCAAAATAATTAGCTGAGATTCTAAATGATCATCTCTCAGATGTACTTTATCCATAAATTCCTTTGCAGAAACATTTTGAAGATGTACTCCTGTTTTTAATATGTGGTTGACTGCATATGAAAGTCCAGACAAGTCACTCTCAAACAATAGATGAAATATATATGGGATACAATGTCGAAATCTTGGATCTTCTGCATACAATCTTCTTGTCCGATATTCAGATGCAGGAATCTTCACTAATCGTTCATCATATCGTCCACGTTTTCCACTTGGGAACAGCTGCGGAAAACAACGAGCAGACCATGTCCTTGGCCTAACACCACTTGCACCACCCCTAGACACACGGTCTGTACCTGTGGTGGCAGGCACAGTTGACCCGGGCCCCCTTGGCTGTTGTCACTGGTGTCATTGTTGGTAGCATCCCGGGTGGCCGGGCCCCTGTGCTGCTTGTACTTGGTCTCCCAGGTCAGTCCGTGTTGGCGGGGATGGTAGGACTGTGGGCCGATGGTGTTGACCTGGCTGCAGGGGGAGCAGGTGTTTCTGATGGTGGGGCTGCCTGATGACTCACACCGGAGGTTCCAGGTTGATTGTCGTCATCCAAAGAGGACAGAGCCAGGTCGACACCAGAGAGTTCATCCTCCACTAGAGTCTGGGCCATGGACTCTTCTTCACTTGGTGCTGAATCCCTAGTGGCACCTGTGTTTGGAAGAGACAGACATTGTCATTTCTGTTACTACAGACATCAAGGGTTGACCTATGTATATTGCAACAGGGAGAGGGGGAGAGGTACTGATACATTAATCTTGCAATGGGTAGTACTAACAATGAAGGAGGGGCAGTGGATCACTCATCCTGTGCTGCCATGATATGTACATGATTTCATTCCTTAGTAAATTCCTTCCCATACGTATACAGGAATGGGCCGTGCTACTTGGATTGCCACCTCTGTGTACTGTAGCTGCATTTACTTTGGTTCACCTTTACTGCAAATCTGATGTGCCTCCGCCTGGAGGTAGACTGGCTGCTTTCCCAGTAGTGTCCAGAGGAGATATTAGGTCTAGGATCACATGGGGCACAGGGTTGACCAACAGTGACCAACCCTGGTGTGGTGGATGAGTAGCTGGATCCAGACACAACACCTTTGTTTGTAACTTCATACATCACAATGTTCAACATTTTTCGTTTGACTTTGGGTGTTGTGTGCATTTCTGACTCACAGCACTTGAGCACAAACACACACTCTCAGTTTTCTCCTCTGGGCACTACATATTTGCAACACGGGGGAGTCAATGATGCTGCTGCTACAGTACACTGATGCAGTAAAACATGATGTCACACACTACACATGTGTACATATGCGAGGCTTTCAATTGAGGCAACACAATCAGTTATGAACCAGGTTGCACAGGAGTAGACCATTCACCCCTCCTTGAGCTTTGTAACAAGGTTTCATATACATGACATTTGCAACATGATGTCAGGATGCATGCCTGAACACTGCATTGTCTTCATTCGTCACAGACAGAGGTTGATGTTATGGTAGCGCATTGTCCTGACAACATGAAGCCTTTCTATGTGCATGTTGATGTGTGCACACATCCAGCTATGGATTTCCATGTACATGTTCATCGTTACTCAAGGGCCATCAGGTGGCTGACACAGGGGTGTGATCCCTGTTGACATTAGACTCAGCTTCCCTGTGAGGGGGTGTGCCTGTGCTGACAAGATGGCTGACAGTGGAGTTCTGTTGTTTGTTGGTAGCCAATTCCCAGCAGGGCCTTGTGCTCCACACAACAGGGCCCAGTCCCAGGGTACCTGCCAGCCCATTTCCACCCCCTGTGAGGTGAGCATGGTGCAGTGTGATCTTGCTGGGCCATGTAGGTGGCTGAGGTTTGTGAGGGACTGCAACTCCCAGCATGCTCTGGGCTACACCCGAATTCCCAGCATGCCCTCACTTCCCTCCTTCTGACTGTGCTTCCCTGTGAGGGAGTGTGGCAGCTATGGCAAGATGGCTGACAGTGGAGTCCTGGTGTTTGGTGGTGGCCAATTCTCAGCAGGGCCTTTTGCTCCCCATAACAGGGCCCAGTCCCAGAGCACTTGCCAGCCCATTTCCGTGCCCTTGTAAGGTGAGCATTGTTCATAGAGGTGTTGATGGTGCAATTGTGAGGGGGTGCATTATCTGTGACAACAACCCCATCATGCTTTGGTATACACTCACTTTGCAAGCCTACCCACTATTCCTTCCTGTCAGTCAGCTTCACTGTGAGTTATTGGTTGTGGTGGCAGGGATGTCTCTCGGTGCATGGATTCACAGTCCGCTTAACGGTGCTGTGTGTGTATTGCGCTACAATATTGTGCATATTGGTTGTGTACTCACCAGGCTCTTGTATGTCAGGTAGGCCATGGACGCCCTCTGGTGGTAGGATGTCCCGCACCTTCTCCTCCCAGGACCTGAAGTAGACTGGTTTGGCAGGAGGGCCACTGCCGGTGACCTGGGTCAAGGTGTGTTCCTTCTGGAGCTGCTTCTTGACCCTCCTGCGCACGTCATGCCACCTGTTCTGGATGTCGGTCTTCGTGCGATAGGCTGGTGCTTGTGCGTTCACCTTGTCCATGATTCTGTCCCACATCTTGGTTTTCTGTGACATGGGGGTCCTTTGTACCAATGCGCCAACAAATGTGGCTCCACTCTGAGGATCTCATCTACCAAAATATCTAGCTCAGTGTCTGTGAACTGTGGATTCTTCTTAGGGGGCATGGTGATGGGTGGTAGTGAGGAGTGATGTGGGTGTGTGGGTGCAAGTGATGGTGGGTGAGTGGGTGTCTGTTTTGTTAGGTGTATGTGTGAGAACTTTTGGAGTAGTGCTGATGGTGTGTGGTTTGAGTGATGGGTGAGTTGTATGTGTGTGTCTGTGGTTGCTGTCTCAAGGTGTTCTGTGCTGGCTGCTCTGTTGTATTTGCAAAGGATCATGGTAGTGTAGGTTTGCCTTGTTATAGGTGGAGTTGGGGGTGTGTCTGTATTTTTTTAATTTTTTGTGTTTGTAATGGCTTGACTGGTCCTTTTTTTGTGTTTTTGGCATTGTTTTTGGTAGGCATGTAGGAGACGTTCTTCTGACCAAGTCGGACTCTCATGTTGGCTTGTGCGGGCTGCTCCGTATCTTTCACGCTGATTGTGTTCTGTGTTGCATGCGAGTCTATCGCCATGGTCTCTCACGCTTCAGGTACGTTTTCGATACGGGTCAGTCGTGCGGTTTGGGCTCCGTGCGGTTTGGTCTGATTTTGTTAGTTTGGCATCGTACTGTGTGGCTCGGACGTCGCAGGTACGTATCGGTCGGGTTTATTGCGGGTTCAGTTCGGTCAGTGCAGCTTGTGTCCATTTTCCGGCCGGATAGCTGAATTTTGTACAGCTCGGTCAGATGGCTTGGTTTCCGTATGGCTCGGTTGTAAAACACAGGCTTTGCATCGTACTGCACGGGTCGTAGGGTGCCGGTAGGTGTCGGTCGGACACCGTTCTGGGTATGAGTTGGTCTGATCGATTTCCAACCCGAATCGGAATCGACCCCTGTCTTGAGAACTGTCTCTAGCAATTTCAGCTGCAATAGTAGCTTCTTGATCAATTTAATTGTTCAACATTTTGAGATAAGTTTGAAAAACTGTACATTCTATGGTATCTTTACAAGCATTGAAGGAATCTTCAAAGGTCTGAAAATCTACAAGTAATAAATAGTAATATTCCCTTTTATCGGAAGTATCACAACTCAGTTTTCTGTGTTTAATCAAATTTCCTTTCCTTTGTTTCACTAAACATCCTTCGGAACCAATGACTGAATATTTTCCTTCATGTTTTCTGCAGTATTCCTTTTAATAAAAGTGTAGTAATGCAGTACTTCATAGAGACATATGTTCTCAAGATGATGACTTCTATTTGGATAATATGTATCCAACATGTTTGTTTTGACAATATCTGTACTTTCCGGATCTTTTTCTGCTAAATATTTCATTATTTGTACAGATTTATGTACTCAGTTTTGAGTTGCAGCAAGACCTAGACTCACCCAAATGATTCTTCTAGATTTTGAGAATAAACTTGCAGATGATAACCCACCAGAGCATTCATACGCTCCAATTTCTCGATGGGATAACAACTTCAACCTGAAACCGTACAACTTTTTACTAAGACGCTTCTCGTGAGAAATGTCTTCCAACATTTCTTTTAACTCCGTCTTTTCTGATTTTGTTATATAAGATGTCACATATCGGGCAACAGCAATGGAATTATCCGCAACATACTGAATATCCATGTTAGCTTTCCACATTGAGAGAATAACTGGATTATAATCATTGATATATTTTGATTCTTCACTTCTTCTCAAACTGTATGTATTTTTGGGAGATTTTCTAGTGTAGTGATGGTATGTCTCTCAGCTGACATAAAACTGTTTACTCTTCCTTTGGATATAACAGGACGTGGAAATCCAAAACGACCTTTGGTATAAAACTTTTTCTTAGACTAGTAGTTTCGACGATGACTTTGGAATCATAAGACTTGTTGCCTTAAGGTGTTTTCTTCTGTTCTTTTTGGTATAGCACATGTGGCGTATTCTTCAATAAAAGAAAAAACAGTGTCATCCAAATCAGTTCCTAATTTGGGTGTATCCTTGATCCATATCAGCATATGTATATGAGGAGCACCTCTAGCTTCATACTCCTTTCTCCAACAGAAATCCACTACTTATCTAAGAGGAGGATTCTTTTTATTGCAGATAAAAGACATCATAGCTTTAAACCTATGATTGAATTGTCTGCATACATTAACAGGATCCAAAGAGCACAATTCTCCTGGTGTATTCAATATTTTTCATATTCAAATTTGCCTCTCGAAGAAATTCAAGTAAATCAACCCAAGCGTATTCAGCACAGCTTAGGGTAAGAAACCACGTAGGAGATCTTAAGTTCATTAGCATACATTTAAGTTCTCCATGACGAAGGTACCAATACTCATTAGTACCACGCTGACATGCCATCAAATTAATTAGCTGAGATTCTAAATGATCATCTCTCAGATGTACTTTATCCATAAATTCCTTTGCAGAAACATTTTGAAGATGTACTCCTGTTTTTTATATGTGGTTGACTGCATATGCATACAGACAAGTCACTCTCAAACAATAGATGAAATATATATGGGATACAATGTCGAAATCTTGGATCTTCTGCATTCAATCTTGTTGTCCGATATTCAGATGCAGGAATCTGCACTGATCGTTCATCATATCGTCCACGTTTTCCAGTTGGGAACAGCTGCGGAAAACAACGAGCTTCCAAACTTTTTTCCCGTGCACTCATGGGACTCCCCTTTGCTTTTTTGATTTGGAATAGTTCAATAGTATTCCCCATGACTTATTTTGAATGAAGTGGATGCACACTATATTATTCATAGATTTCTTCACTTTTGGACATGTCCACTTTTTCAATTTGACAACTTGACCTTTCAGTATCATCTCCTAAAAGTATTTCTTCTTCTTCCACATACAATTTTTCATAGTACTCATTGTTTTTATAAGATATAATGTTGCCTTTTGCACTTTCCTAACATTCACTAATTCTGGCCAGATTTTCTTACTCTTGGTAGGAACACTATTACCTAGAGTAACTAGTGGCTCACTTTCTACATTCTCTACACCAATAGTTTCAATATTTAACTCTTCCTATTAATCCTCTCTGTAAATCTGTAGGAGGCAATTTACCTGTTTTAGGCTCCATATGAACAATAGCTTGAAATGGGTGCACACATTGAATTCGAATAGACTCATATGAATTTAAATCTATCAGTTCTGGATGAATAGTTACCAACTCTAGATTATTGTGGACAGCTCTAGCAGGAATTTTATTCGCATCTAATTTGTTATAACAATTTTACAAATACGCTGATCATAACCCAAATCAAAACAATTCTCTACCAACAAATAAGTTGCAAATTCCTTCCACTTTTCATTATTTTCTTTCACTTTTTAAATACAGATCAACAGTTCTAGTATGATTTATATAGTGAGTTCGCCGGCAACAAATACAAGAATAATTTGGTCTTTCACCTGAAATCACCTTACACTTTGTAATTTGTTCTTCATAAATTTTTGTAGTAGCATGTTGCACATTTTTTCATCATTTTCTTCTATTAATGTGTCAGTTTCTGCACACTCTTGTTCAGGACCAAAGTAACAAAACTCAATTTCATCACAAACCTTCTTCACATCTGATACTGACCCACGCAAAAGAGCATTGTTCAACTCACTTAACATTAGTGCTGGACTTTTTGCAAAATACAATCTTCTGACTAACTTCCGCATTTGAGAATGATGTAGTGCTAACATTCTGAAATGATGAAAAACAATTGACATACTTTCCAGGAAAAATAAGCCAGAGAATGACCTTGCAAACCATTTATCTAGTGACCGAATTCTGTTTAAAACTAAAATGAATAATTTTCTTTTTAATTCAAAAGCCTTCTCTACAATAATTTCTATTTCCTTCTTCTTTTTTATAAAATAGTGCTTTTTTTTAATTTCTTCACATCTTTCAACAAATTCAAAACAACTCAATTGTAAAACATTTTCTTTCTAATTTCTGCATACTGACTTTTTCTCCTTTTACCATACATTGTGCCTTTGGAATGTGATTTCCTTTTATGTACGTTTCTTTTCTTATTATACTTTTTTTGTTGTTGAAGCATTCTTTGAACTTTCATCAATGTGCACATTGTTTGTAGGCTTTGAAAGTTTGTTGATAAATTGTTTTGTTCTCTTACCGGAAGACTTATTCTTTTTCCCCACATGTTGTTGGTCATCCAATACTTGTTGTTGAATTTTCTTCAAATAATAGTTATTTTTCTGTTCTTTTCTCTTTTCTGTTTTTTTAGTCATGGTGAGTTTATTTCAGGGATGATAAACAATATCTGTAAAAAATAAATATATATAAAATTATTTCAATAAATCTATAAAATATTCTTTACTATTACTAAACAAACACATTGTATGTTAAAACCAGTTAAACATTTCCTTTTGTAATCATAATTAATTTACTGGAGCAGGCAGGTACAAATTGAATAATTATTACAAAGAATATGTTTTTTATAAATGCATACACAGTAAATGAGTACCTACAGTAGTCCTTGTTCATAGCAAAGTATACCATTGCTTGTGTGAATGCTGACTCATTCTCCAAGAGCAGGATGAATCTAAGACTAGACACAGACTCACAGTGTGATTGCAGGTTGGCAAGACTTTCACCTGGACTTTAGTAGGAGAGACTCAATAGTCTAGAAGGAGTTAGGTGACTACAAACATTGTGCTCATTTGACTGTTCCACTGCTTCTCTGAATAACTGACTCATTCTCCAAGTGCATACTGCCTGGCGAATTGAAGAGGAGAGGGTTTTGTAGCAGTTCATGTGTTAAGGCCTGGGTCACTGCATGAGTACTTGAATACTGAAAGAATGATTAGAGAACTACAAGGAGAGTGCCTGGGTGAATTTATAAGTGTTTGGGTTTTGGCGTAGTCTTTGGATTTGTATATGTGCTGGATGGCTGACTGGAGGAGTGCATGGGAGTAACAAGGTGTTTGCTGGAATGTACAGGTACTGCCTGGGTAATTGAAGGTATGAAAGACAAGTGTGTAGGTGGTAAGAGGACTGCATACGTACAGGACAAAGGTTTGTAGCAGTGCATGTGTTAAGGCCTGGGTCACTGCATGAGTACTTGGGTTCTGACTGAATGATTAGAAAACTGCAAGGAGAGTACCTGGATGAATTTATAAGTGTTTGGGTTTTGGCGCAGTGAATGGATTAGTACATAGTGCTGAATGGGTCAATGGAGGAGTTCAAGGGGAGTGATAGGGTGTTTGCTGGAGTGTATAGGTACTGCCTGGGTAATTGAAGATGTGAATGACAAGAGTATAGGTGGTTAGAGGATTGCCTGCGTAGTGTACAAGGGTTTGTAGCAGTGCATGCGTTAAGGCCTGGATCACTGCATGAGTACTTGGGTACTGACTGAATGATTAGATTACTGCAAGGAGAGTGCCTGGATGAATTCACTGGAGGAGTGCAAACAGAGTGACAGGGTATTTGCTGGAGTATATTGATTTTTCCTGGAGAAATGAATGTGCTAAGACCTGGGTAATTGTATGACTACTTGGGTACTGACTCAATGATTAGAGTACTGCAATGAGAGTGCCTGGGTGATTGCATGCATATTGGAGAGGAGTTTGTAGCAGTGCATGGTTAAGGCCTGGGTCAGTGCATGAGTACTTGGATACTGAAATAATGATTAGAGTACTGTAAGGAGAGTGCCTGGGTGAATTTACAAGTGTTTGGCTTTTGGTGCAATGTTTGGATTAGTACATGGTGCTTGATGGCTGACTGGAGCAATGCATGGGGATTGACGAGGTGATTGCTAGAGTGTATAGATACTACCTGGGTAATTGAAGGTGTGAAAGACAAGTGTGAAGGTGGTTTGAGGGCTGCATGCGTAGTGCACAGGGGTTTGTAGCAGTGCATGCATTAAGGCTTGGGTCACTGCATGAGTACTTGGGTACTTGAAAGAATTATTACAGTCCTACAAGGAGACTGCCTGGGTAAATGTATATGCGTGTGGGTTTTGGTACAGTGTTTGGATTACTACATGGTACTGGATGGCTGACTGGAGAAGTGCATGGGGAGTGACAGGGTGTTGGTTGGAGTATATGGATACTGCCTGGGGAATTGATGGTGTGAAAGACAAGTATGTAGGTGGTTAGAGAACTTCATACGTAGTAGATAGTGGTTTGTAGCAGTCTATGTCCTAAGACCTGGGTCATTGTATGAGTACTTGGGTAGTGACTCATTGATTAGAGTAGTACAAAGAGAGTGCCTGTGTGGACACAGACTCAGTGTGATTCTAGACATGCAAGACTATTCCCTGGACTTTAGCAGAAGAGACTCACTAGTCTGGAAGGGGTTAGGTGACCGTATACATTCTACACATTTGACTACAGCACTACTTTTGTGAATGCCTGAATCATTCTGCAAATGCATAATCAGTGACTTGGTTCTAATACTACTAAAGTTGACAGCAGGATAGGTTTTTAAGCAGTTTGTGTCAGCAAAGATACTAAGAAACCACATGATTCTGTCAGAATGGTTGCACAAGTGGACATACACTCACAGTGTGATTCTAGACAAGCAAGACCATTCCCTGGACTTTAGCAGAAGAGACTCACTAGTCTGGAAGGGATGAGGTGACCGCATACATTCTACACATTTCACTACAGCACTGCTAATATGAATGCCTGAATCATTCTGCAAATGTGTAAGCAGTTCTAATACTACTAAAACTTGACAGCAGGATAGGTTTTTAAGCAGTATTGTGTCAGGATAGAGATGAAGTAACCACATGCTTTTGTCAGAATTCTTGCACAAGTGGACACAGACTCACAGTGTGATTCTAGACAAGCAAGACTATTCCCTGGACCTTAGCAGAAGAGACTCACTAGTCTGTAAGGGGTTAGGTGACAGCATACATTCTACACATTTGACTACAGCACTCCTTCTGTGAATACCTGGATCATTCTGCAAATGCATAAGCAGTGACTGGATTCTAATACTACTAATAGCTGACAACAGGATAGGTTTTTAAGGAGTTATGTGGCAGCAAAGAGATTAAGTAACCACATGCTTCTGTCACAATGGATGCACACGTGCACACAGACTCACAGTGTGATTCTAGACAAGCAATACTATTCCCTGGACTTTAGCAGAGGAGACTCACCAGTCTGGAAGGGGTTAGGTGACCGCATACATTCTACACATTTCACTACAGCACTGCTTGTGTGAATGCCTTCATCATTCTGCAAATGCGTAAGCAGTGACTTCTAATACTACTAAAACTTGACAACAGGATAGGTTTATAAGCAGTAATGTGACAGGAAAGAGATGAAGTAACCACGTGCTTTTGTCATAATTCTTGCACAAGTGCACACAGACTCACATTGTGATTCTAGACTCGCAAGACTATTCCCTGGACTTTAGCAGAAGAGACTCACTAAACTGTAAGGGTTTAGGTGACCGCATACATTCTACACATTTGACTGCAGCACTCCTTCTGTGAATACCTGAATCATTCTGCAAATGCATAAGTAGTGACTGGATTCTAATACTACTACAACTTGACAACAGGATAGGTTTTTAAGCAGTTATGTGTCAGGAAAGAGATGAAGTAACCTCAGGTTTCTGTCAGAATTCTTGCATAAGTGGACACAGACTCACAGTGTGATTCTAGACAAGGAAGACTATTCCCTGGACTTTAGCAGAAGAGACTCACTAGTCTGTAAGGGGTTAGGTGACAGCATACATTCTACATATTTGACTAGAGCACTTCTTCTGGGAATACCTGAATCATTCTGCAAATGCATAAGCAGTGACTGGATTCTAATACTAGTAATAGTTGACAACAGGATAGGTTATTAAGCAGTTATGTGTCAGCAAAGAGATTAAGTAACCGCATGCTTCAGTCACAATGGATGCACAAGTTGACACAGGCTCACAGTGTGATTCTAGACAAGCAAGACTATTCCCTGGACTTTAGCAGAAGAGACTCACTACTCTGGAAGGGGTTAAGTGACCACATACATTCTACACATTGGACTACAGCACACCTTCTGTACATAATTGAATCATTCTGCAAATGCATAAGCAGTGACTGGGTTCTAATACTAGTAATAGTTGACAACAGGATAGGTTTTTAAGCAGTTATGTATCAGCAAAGAGATTAAGTAACCACATGCTTCTGTCACAATGGATGCACAAGTGGACACAGATGCACAGTGTGATTCTAGACAAGCAAGACTATTACCTGGACTTTACCAGCAGAGACTCAGTACTCTAATTAAAAACAAAGCCACCACACAAAATTAATAACTCACCTTTCAAATTGATTTGTAGATTATGAAGTATGTGAATCACACACCAGATTTTCTTATGCATACAATGTCTGTAGTCCACTGCTCTTAGAAAAACCAAAAAATGGCAAAGTTTCTCTCTCATTCTGCATACATATACATGTAAATATCAAATCACATTGCTTCCCACATTCATTCAAAAGCTAAACACATTTCTATTGGTTACACATTTCAACCCTTTCCAATTGACTTAACTTTCAACCCTGTCCTCATTCTGCTTAATGCCTGTTACCATAGTAACAGTTCATGGAACACTCAACTGAATAAACAGGTCACAAGTTCAGCACACAATGTTGCAAATTCAAACAGCAAGTGTGCTTGATTTTTCAAAATATCATCTTATCTTATCCAATGTACCTTTCAAAAATGATTTACTGACCAAAGAGAAACATGCTTTAAAAACCAGAAACATGTACCCTATTTTTCAGTGTCTAATGTTCTCAAACAGTGAATCATTTCTCTTCTTTTTTAAAACTGCATCTTGTCCACCATTTTAGAAAGATCTTATTATACAAACCGTCTACTTGAGATACAGACATCTTCTGAGTGCATCCAGACTTCCCTTCAAGATGCTTAGAGTGTGGATTTTGGGACACAGCTATATTTTCTGGAGCAAAAGGTATGCTGAAAGAAGAGGTATTGATTCAGAAAAGGGGGTGGTGATGAACAGAGTGCCTGAATTAAGCAGACCACTCTTACCCAGTCCAAAGATCAGGGCTTGATCCATCACCGTTTTTTAGCTCACTGCACCATCCCAGCTCAGAACTTG
The DNA here is from genome assembly GCF_964261635.1 of Lissotriton helveticus. Lineage (NCBI taxonomy): Eukaryota > Metazoa > Chordata > Amphibia > Caudata > Salamandridae > Lissotriton > Lissotriton helveticus. Next base: position 1,131,244,805 of record NC_136057.1, on the reverse strand, counting down.
GCTATATGCAAATTAGTCTGTTCCTGTCCCAGTGCATGATGGGAATAGGGCAAACCAAACTACCAAGCCAATTCTTGTACTGGGAAGGAAACAAGTTTCCGGGGACCGGTTTCTGCCATTTCAGGCGTCGTCGGCCCGGCTTGCTTGAATCCTGATGGTGCAATGAGCAAGGGACTCACATCTGAGTATACCCTTCCACGCTTATGGTGGACAAAATGATTCAGAAAAGGGGGTGGTGATGAACAGAGTGCCTGAATTAAGCAGACCACTCTTACCCAGTCCAAAGATCAGGGCTTGATCCATCACCGTTTTTTAGCTCACTGCACCATCCCAGCTCAGAACTTGGCTATATGCAAATTAGTCTGTTCCTGTCCCAGTGCATGATGGGAACAGGGCAAACCAAACTACCAAGCCAATTCTTGTACTGGGAAGGAAACAAGTTTCCGGGGACCGGTTTCTGCCATTTCAGGCGTCGTCGGCCCGGCTTGCTTGAATCCTGATGGTGCAATGAGCAAGTGACTCACATCTGAGTATACCCTTCCACGCTTATGGTGGACAAAATGATTCAGAAAAGGGGGTGGTGATGAACAGAGTGCCTGAATGAAGCAGACCACTCTTACCCAGTCCAAAGATCAGGGCTTGAGCCATCACCGTTTTTTAGCTCACTGCACCATCCCAGCTCAGAACTTGGCTATATGCAAATTAGTCTGTTCCTGTCCCAGTGCATGATGGGAACAGGGCAAACCAAACTACCAAGCCAATTCTTGTACTGGGAAGGAAACAAGTTTCCGGGGACCGGTTTCTGCCATTTCAGGCAGCGTCGGCCCGGCTTGCTTGAATCCTGATGGTGCAATGACCAAGGGACTCACATCTGAGTATACCCTTCCACGCTTATGGTGGACAAAATGATTCAGAAAAGGGGGTGGTGATGAACAGAGTGCCTGAATTAAGCAGACCACTCTTACCCAGTCCAAAGATCAGGGCTTGATCCATCACCGTTTTTTAGCTCACTGCACCATCCGAGCTCAGAACTTGGCTATATGCAAATTAGTCTGTTCCTGTCCCAGTGCATGATGGGAACAGGGCAAACCAAACTACCAAGCCAATTCTTGTACTGGGAAGGAAACAAGTTTCCGGGGACCGGTTTCTGCCATTTCAGGCGTCGTCGGCCCGGCTTGCTTGAATCCTGATGGTGCAATGAGCAAGGGACTCACATCTGAGTATACCCTTCCACGCTTATGGTGGACAAAATGATTCAGAAAAGGGGGTGGTGATGAACAGAGTGCCTGAATTAAGCAGAACACTCTTACCCAGTCCAAAGATCAGGGCTTGATCCATCACCGTTTTTTAGCTCACTGCACCATCCCAGCTCAGAACTTGGCTATATGCAAATTAGTCTGTTCCTGTCCCAGTGCATGATGGGAACAGGGCAAACCAAACTACCAAGCCAATTCTTGTACTGGGAAGGAAACAAGTTTCCGGGGACCGGTTTCTGCCATTTCAGGCGTCGTCGGCCCGGCTTGCTTGAATCCTGATGGTGCAATGAGCAAGGGACTCACATCTGAGTATACCCTTCCATGCTTATGGTGGACAAAAGGATTCAGAAAAGGGGGTGGTGATGAACAGAGTGCCTGAATTAAGCAGACCACTCTTACCCAGTCCAAAGATCAGGGCTTGATCCATCACCGTTTTTTAGCTCACTGCACCATCCCAGCTCAGAACTTGGCTATATGCAAATTAGTCTGTTCCTGTCCCAGTGCATGATGGGAACAGGGCAAACCAAACTACCAAGCCAATTCTTGTACTGGGAAGGAAACAAGTTTCCGGGGACCGGTTTCTGCCATTTCAGGCGTCGTCGGCCCGGCTTGCTTGAATCCTGATGGTGCAATGAGCAAGGGACTCACATCTGAGTATACCCTTCCACGCTTATGGTGGACAAAATGATTCAGAAAAGGGGGTGGTGATGAACAGAGTGCCTGAATTAAGCAGACCACTCTTACCCAGTCCAAAGATCAGGGCTTGATCCATCACCGTTTTTTAGCTCACTGCACCATCCCAGCTCAGAACTTGGCTATATGCAAATTAGTCTGTTCCTGTCCCAGTGCATGATGGGAACAGGGCAAACCAAACTACCAAGCCAATTCTTGTACTGGGAAGGAAACAAGTTTCCGGGGACCGGTTTCTGCCATTTCAGGCGTCGTCGGCCCGGCTTGCTTGAATCCTGATGGTGCAATGAGCAAGGGACTCACATCTGAGTATACCCTTCCACGCTTATGGTGGACAAAATGATTCAGAAAAGGGGGTGGTGATGAACAGAGTGTCTGAATTAAGCAGACCACTCTTACCCAGTCCAAAGATCAGGGCTTGATCCATCACCGTTTTTTAGCTCACTGGGCCAGGGACAGACTAATTTGCATATAGCCAGGTTCTGAGCTGGGATGGGGCAGTGAGATAAATAACGGTGATGGATCAAGCCCTGATCTTTGGACTGGGTAAGAGTGGTCTGCCTAATTCAGACACTCTGTTCATCACCACCCCCTTTTCTGTATCGTTTTTGGCCACTATAGGTGTGGCAGGGTATACTCAGACATGAGTCCCTTTCTCACTGCTCCATCAGGATTCAAGCAAGCCGGGCCGAAGAGGCTGAAATGCCAGAAACCGGTCCCCGGTAGCTTGTCTCCTTTCTGGTGAAGAATTGGCTTGGTAGTTTGGTCTGCCCTGTTCCCATGATGCACTGGGCCAGGGACAGACTAATTTGCATATAGCCAGGTTCTGAGCTGGGATGGGGCAGTGAGATAAATAACGGTGATGGATCAAGCCCTGATCTTTGGACTGGGTAAGAGTGGTCCGCCTAATTCAGACACTCTGTTCATCACCACCCCCTTTTCTGTATCGTTTTTGGCCACTATAGGTGTGGCAGGGTATACTCAGACATGAGTCCCTTTCTCACTGCTCCATCAGGATTCAAGCAAGCCGGGCCGAAGAGGCTGAAATGCCAGAAACCGGTCCCCGGTAGCTTGTCTCCTTTCTGGTGAAGAATTGGCTTGGTAGTTTGGTCTGCCCTATTCCCATGATGCACTGGGCCAGGGACAGACTAATTTGCATATAGCCAGGTTCTGAGCTGGGATGGGGCAGTGAGATAAATAACGGTGATGGATCAAGCCCTGATCTTTGGACTGGGTAAGAGTGGTCTGCCTAATTCAGACACTCTGTTCATCACCACCCCCTTTTCTGTATCGTTTTTGGCCACTATAGGTGTGGCAGGGTATACTCAGACATGAGTCCCTTTCTCACTGCTCCATCAGGATTCAAGCAAGCCGGGCCGAAGAGGCTGAAATGCCAGAAACCGGTCCCCGGTAGCTTGTCTCCTTTCTGGTGAAGAATTGGCTTGGTAGTTTGGTCTGCCCTGTTCCCATGATGCACTGGGCCAGGGACAGACTAATTTGCATATAGCCAGGTTCTGAGCTGGGATGGGGCAGTGAGATAAATAACGGTGATGGATCAAGCCCTGATCTATGGACTGGGTAAGAGTGGTCTGCCTAATTCAGACACTCTGTTCATCACCACCCCCTTTTCCGAAAGCAGAGGTATTGACAAAGATTTAGCTTTGCCGAATGTAGACATTAAATTGATTGGACGGAGAGGATTAAAGTGGCACCAATTGATGCCATTGGTTAAATCCTTTTTGCATCTCCAACACCCTGACCTCATAAATGTGTACTGTGGTGGCAATGACCTAGGCACCTTGAGCGGGGTAGGTCTGGAAATGCTTATAAAGGACACCTTTGTAGAATTGATGTTACTTTTCCCCCAAACTGCCTTTGTCTATTCTAGCATATGCCAAAGACAGAAATGGAACTGGTCCAATCACTTTTGTCCACAGATTGAGAAAGCTAGGAAACATGTCAATAAAGCTTTTTCTGCATATCTCAGAGATTATAGGATGGGGTCCATTTACAACAACAATCTGCGTTTTAATATTGATGGCATCTATAGGAGTGATTGTATTCATTTCACAGATGAGGGTAACAGACTCTTTCTCAACAACTTTAGACTCTGCATAGGTACATACTTGTAGGTATCAAAACCTCTCAATAAACACAAGGGCTCTTTTTAGAGCCACCCAAGATCTAAACATATAAACTTAATGTATATTTTACAAAAATATATATTCTTTTTGTTTGGAGTTGCGCACCCAGCGTGTTTTGGAGTTGTGCACCCAACGCGTTCACACCAGAGGGCCGCGCTGGGAGTCAAGCACCCAACGCATTTACACAAGAGGGTCACGCTGGGAGTCACGTACCCAACGCATTCACACCAGGGGGCTGCGGTGGGAGTCGCGCACCCAACGCGTTCACACCCGAGGGCCGCCCTGGGAGTCACGCACCCAACGCATTCACACCAGGGGCCGCGCTGGGAGTTGCACACCCAACGCGTTTACACCAGGGGGCCGTGCTGGGAGTCACGCACCCAACAAATTCACACCAGGGTGTTGCGCTGAGCAGCGCACTGGAGTCGCGACTCCAAATTTTACGGTAAAAATTTTAGCTCCTACCACTAATTTATATTCTCCCCGGGGACCCCATCCCAGGGGACTATATTCAACATTGGAGACCGTAGGGGGAGCCCAATACCACCACAGTCCCGCCGGCTCCCCGCTTCCTTCGGGAGCAGGCATTGCTTTTCCACATGGGGAGCTGCTAACATGCAGCTCCCCATGTGGAAAAGCAATTTGGTTTGCATTTTGGAAGAGAGAGCAGGTTAGTGGCATTTTTCTACAGCAGGCAACTCTTCTTGTTGCATATACATATATATATATATATATATATATATATATATATATATATATATATATATATATATATATATATATATATATATATATATATATATATATATATATATATACTTGTATTATCAGGTCCCGCACCCTCCCTGCACCACTGTGCAAACGAGCCCCCTGGCACGTTGTAAATTGGGGATTAAGTCCCTTTGAATCCTGAGGGTCCCTAAGAGCCAACTAGCCCACCAGGCCCTGCCCCCTCCCTCCACCACTGTGCAAACCTGCCCCCTGGCAAATTGTAAGTTGGGGGATTAAGTTCCCCTGAATCCTGAGGCTCCGTGGGGGCCACCTAGTCCACCAGGTACCTCCAGTAAGTGCCACAGAGGTGCGTTGCAGAGAGGTGTAAAAAGGGGCATGGCCACAGACCACCTCTCTGCAACCTCCCAGACTGCTGCAGGGAGGGGTCGGTCCTCTGGAGAGTTGCCTGTTTCTTTTTTCTTTTTTTAAATTATTATTGTTAGGGAGGGGGGCTGCATGTACCCCCTTTTCTGGGCCACTTTTGGCCCGGGGACCCCACCCCTCTGTGCCTGGCAAGGTCAATTTTTTATTTAATATATATGCGGGGAGGGGGCTGTGTGGCCCCCCTCCCTGGGCCATTTCTGGCCCTGGGGACCCCATTCCCCTGGGTGGGCCCTTTGCATTGGGGACCATTGGGGGAGCCCCATTCCCCCATGATCCACAGCTCCCCACCCCCTGTGGGAGCCAGCATTGCTTTTGAGCAAGGGGAGCTACTAACATCTAGCTCCCCTTGCTCAAACCCAATGTGCTTTGCTTCATTGAAGCAAGAGGAGGTTTTCCTGCTCTCGCTTCAATGAAGCAATCAGGGTCTGCTATGGCAGGGCCGGGGATGTACTCCTGCCCTGCCATAGTAAACAGCAATGTACAGGCGTGGGCACCTCAGGACATTGCAGGAGCCGGCCCTGGTGGTGACAGTCCCCAAGGCCATCAAGGTCTCCTGGAGGGGGGCCCCCTCCTTCAATTTGCATAGCCCCGGGGAGGTGGTGGTTCCTGGGGCTTGGGGGGGCCTGCGAGGACCCTCTTAATTTACAATGAAGCCCCGGGGAGGTGGTGGTCCTCAGGGCTTGGGTGGCCTTCAAGGCGCCCACTTATAATTATTATAAGCCACAGGAGGTGGCTGTCTCCTGGGCTTGGGGGGCCAGTGAGGCCCCCCCGTATTTTAAATTTTAAATTTGAAAGCTCTGGAGAGTACCTGGGGCAGCATGGGGGTTTGGAACCCATCTCACACATTCATTAACAAAGCCCTGGGGAGGTGGCTATTTACATTCTGGCATTGCCCTCGGGACCTGGCACACCTGGGGGGCTCACTAAAATGAAGCGCGGGCTCATTTAAAAAAAATTCTCTGCAGGATTTGCAACCCCAGTGTGAATTATGCCAATTTTCTTTTTTTTTTAATGGTTTTTTTGGCCCTGCCGGCCCTGTGGGACCCCCTGATTAGGCCTAGGGGGTCAGGTTGTTTCTAACCTGCCCCCTTTTCTTGGTTTTCATCTTTTTTTTGCTCTTTTCTTGTGACTCAGTAGAACCGAATGATTGCCAACACTTCCTGGTTTGGAGTGTTGGCAGCCAATCAGATTGAAGATCGTGCCCGGGAGGGTTCGCGAACCCTCTTCGGTGCTCAGATATCGATATTTTTCTTTTTTAAATTTCTCAGGAACTACTGAACGGATTTACACAATTTAACAAAAATGGCGCAGTCTAAACCAAGACATACCTTTTTGCCAAATTTGGTGTAATTCAGTTCAGCAGTTCGGGTTGTAGCCTGTATAGAAATTAACATGGAGAAAACACCATTTCCAAATTCCGCATCGGAATCGGACACAGACACAGGGGTAGTGTTGCCATTCAGTCTTGTTTTTTTTTATCAATTTCTTCGCTATGACGCGTTTCAGCACACATGCCTTGTTCACACATATATGTATATATGTACCCGTGAACAAGCAGCGGATGCTGCGAAACGCGTCGGGTGATTGATCCAGATTAAACTTCAATGAGGAAATGAATATGGGCTGCAGCGTGCTGTTTTCACGATAATATGAACAACTGTTCTTTGTATATATATATATATATATATATATATATATATATATATATATATATATATATATATATATATATATGTGTGTGTGTGTGTGTATATTTATATATCTTGTCATATGATCAAGCTTGTGTGATGCGAGCAAAACGCGTCATGGCAAGCATTATGCCTGTTTAATCAGTGGCTATTAGGGAACAATAAATTTGTCACTGTATTCCCACAATAATGGAGTTGTTTACAGCTTTTTTTGGAGTGTGCTGAGGTCCGTGCCTGGTTGTCCTGATAAGGAATGGCAGGCCAGGAGTTGGAGTTCTGAAATATATATATATCTATATATCTATATATATATATATATATATATATATATATATGGCGTAGCTTGTCACACCGAACCAGGAAAAGTTCAATAACAGCAACAAAGAGCCGACCCATAGAGTGCTGGTGAACAGTGATTTATTTCTTCAAAGCCAGCGCTGCCGCCACGACGCGTTTCGCCTCCCAAGGAGGCTTGTTCACATGACAAAGCAGCGAGCATCGTACTCGACCTTTTAAAGTGACAGTGCATTGAATTGTGTTATGGAAATGAAGAAAATACTTCAAAACCTAAATGCTGTACACATCCATAAATACAATGGGGAATTACATCGTGCCCAAGTGGGCCATCAATATTTGAAATTAAGTAATATACATATTTACAACAAATAACATCTTGCTGAAAAGTAACCGCAAGGTTGTCGAAAACATGTAATATTTACAAAATTAGATCAATCAACCAACATACACTGTCAGAGAAATATCCATGATGATTAAATTCATCTATGTACAATTCGAAGTGTGTTGGACCCATATTGTTAAAAAAATATATATATATCTAATATTTACAAATAGTGCAAATATCAGAAAATGTCAAATAGCAGCAAATATATAACACAATACAAAAGTATTTCTTTTTTTATCCTTTTTTTGGTGTATTTTCTCAAAATGAAGCCACAGTGGGCAAGTCACTTGGATGGTCGTAGGCAAAATGTAGTGCAAAATTTAGAGTGCAAAAATTCGAAAGTGCAAAATACTTATAAATTCAAAAATTCCAAAGTTAAAATCAAAGGCAAATAGTTGCTAAAGATAAAAAAAGAGAAAGATTTCATCATATATACATCAGGAAACAGGTTTTCAGTATTCAGGGGGAATATAACTCCATAGTCATTAAAATATCCGGACAGGCATTTATCAGTCACAACCATGAAAAATTAGAATATTTGAAGTTTTTAAAGGTTTTTAAAGGCAAGTATAAAGGTCCTCCCTGTCATTAAGGCCATTTGGATTTTTAGAATTCAATTCCAATATGTAGCGGGTCTCAAGGAGACGGAGCCTGCCCTCACGGTCACCTCCTCTCCTTGAAGCCTCGACACAATCAATAAGGAAGAATATTAATGAATCAGGGACACCTAGGTGTTTATCCTGAAAATGCCTGGCAACCGGATAGTTCTGATCATGTCCAGAAATTGCTCGTATGTGTTGGAGTATCCTCTTGTGGGCGGGCAGCTTAGTGCTGCCCACATATTGGAGCCCACAAGGACACTCCAAAACATAAACAACATATTCTGTTTTACATGTCAGCCATTTAGAGATGGCAATAGGACTTTCACAGAAAGGACTTCTAAAATGTGTCCTGTTAGAGCCAAACTTACAGGCTTTACACTGGGGGCAAGTCTTAAAGCCCTTCCTCAGTGCTGACCACGTTGTGGAAATCTTTGGTTCTAAGGTGTTGTTGACCAAGGCTTTCGACATTGAAGGGGATCTTCTGAAAGTAAGAATCGGTTTGGTAACCACCATGTGACCAATCACAGGGTCACTGAGGACCAAATTCCAATTCTTGGTAAGTATTTTTCGAAGAGCCCCATGTTGCCTATTGTATGTTAAGATTGCTCTAGGAAAGTTTTTCTGGACGTCCTTGGTTGCCTCACTATTTAGTTGCTCATTTTTCTTTCTGGTTATGAGAGCTTCCTGCCTGCTGACCGAATTGGAACGTGCTATTGCCTTGGTGAGAGTTTCAATGGAATAGCCCCTATCCAGGAAGCGTAATCTGCAAGCCTCCTGCGCGGCCGCGCATTCAGCATCAGTGCTGCAGATCCTTCTAATTCGGAGCATTTCCCCAAAAGGAATGCTCCGAATTAGATGTGCTGGGTGATAACTATTGGAGTGTAAGATGGTATTCCCAGCACTCGGCTTCCTGTACAGTCTGGTATTGAGGCTGCTGCCCTCTACAAAAACCTCCACATCCAAGAAACAAATGGACTCAGAGCTGAAATTTGCTGTGAAAATCAGATTAACCGTGTTTAAATTAATCAAATCCACAAAACTCCTGGCCTCTGCCTCACCTCCCCTCCAAATTAAGAACACATCATCAATGTAGCGTAAATACAAAACAATATTGTGGAGAAAATAGTCTTGGTGTTGACCAACAAGGACCTGTTCCTCCCAAAGCCCAACGTGCAGGCACGCATAGCTTGGAGAGAAACAGGCCCCCATTGCCACACCTCTTACTTGATGGTAAACAACGCCATTGAAAATGAAAAAGTTTTGTTCTAAGCACATTTTGGTCATGTCGACCAGCATTCTATTATGTGCTGTCGGGAGAGGTAAGTCTTTGTTCAGGTAGTAGTCTAAGGCCCTGAGTCCATCCTCATGTTTGATTGAGGTATAGAGGGATGAAACATCCAAAGTTACAAGGATCATGTTGTCCTCCCAGATGAACTGATCAATTTTTTCAAGAAAATCAAAAGAGTCCCTGACATACGATGGGAGGTTACTAACATGCCCTTGCAAAAAAAAGTCGATGTACTTAGACACGTTCTCCAGAGAACTGTCAATGGCCGAAATGATCGGTCGGCCCGGTGGTGTTAGAGGGTCCTTATGAATCTTAGGGAGCAAATACCACGCGGGAATAACTGGATAATCCTTCTTTAGGTATTGAAATTCCTCATGTGTAAGCAACCCCGCACTTCTCCACACTTGTAATTTTTGACGCTGTTCGGTCCATGTATTTTTGATAATCTGAATGTTACTTCTACGGTAACAGGAAATATCGTTGAGTTGTGCATCCGCCTCTTGTAAATACAGGGACCTGGGCCACAGGACAACGTTGCCGCCCTTGTCGGCCTGCTTCACAATTACATCATTATTTTTTCTAAGTTTCACCACTAATTGATTGTAACAATGGTTTTGTTTTGAAATGTGAAACTTCTTCTTGTTGGTTGCACAATACAAGTGTTTGATGTCGCGGACCACACTCTCCTGAAACGTATCTAGATTATCATGAACCATGATTGGTTGAAAGGTGGATTTAGGTTTGAAGGGGGTTACTCGTTGCTCATTTCGTTCAAGAGGAACATCACTCAAGTTTCCCTGATTCTGTAGATCCCAAATTTCATTGAAATTAGCTTGACTCTGACTGCTGGAAAAAGTGGGACTAGATGGATTTATTGGTTCATTGATCTTTTTTGGATGTAGCTCGAAGAATTTCTTTAACTTGAGCTTGCGTGTGAACCTGTAGATATCCATGCGGGTATCAGCATAATTCATATTGCATGGAGGGCAATATGAAAGTCCCAGATTTAAAACAGCAATTTCAGCAGAGGTCAGTGTGGCATTTGAAAGATTGACTACTGATTTTGATTCTGCTTTCGCGCCTTCCGTTGGTTGCGCCAGCGTCCCGTTTTGCCCGGATTGTTGTCGTTTGAGTTGCCGGGCCCTACATTTGCGACGCTTCCAGCGTTTGATGTTTGCCCGCTGTTTTTTTGTTGTTGTTGAGGCTGCGCACGTGGTTTGTGCGATCTGAGGGTTTCGCGGCGATCCTGGCACAAACAATCGACCTCCTGTGCCAGGGTCAGCTTGGTAAACCCCAAGGCCATATCGCGGCTTGAATCTGGTTCAGGGTCACTTTCCATAGCTGAACTTAGACTAGAAACAGAGGTAGCAGGTAACAGGGTGTCTTCCTTTCGTTGGCCTGATATGATATTGGATCGTGTTTTGGCCTTAACTGCATCATACCTCTTTGCGAAAGTGAACACCTGTCCATTCAGATAGTCAATCCGGTCCCTTTCAAATTTAAAAGCTTTCCGTTTTTTTATTGCCTCTTCGTCCTTTGCCAAACGAGTCATCATGTCAGTTCTCATTTTGGTGATCGCGTCAGAGACTTCTATTTTCGAAATTTCGACCTCCAAAGCATCAATAACAGTTTCCAGTTTGATGCGATCACTTTCTGCATATTTAACTAATATGCGCAGATAGACGCTAGAGCAGTTAAGGTTCGCTTCCGCCCACTCAGCCAACATTGCTGGGTCCGGATTATCATAACTAGGGGCAATGGTGCTTCTAAGCCCTCTAGGCACGCGACCTACTTCCAGGTATCTGGTGAGTGACCGATGCTCCCACCACTTGGACTGCTCTGCTCTCATTGCACGTTCCAGTTTTTTAAAAAGGTCCCGTGTGGTGTTTATTCCTGTTTCCTGTGCAGTAGATGTAATACAAATGGATCCCCCAGCCGGGGAATCCAAAAACATGGAATCAGCTGCCTGAGCACGATTTCGCTGTCTGTCGGCGGCCATAATTAAAAGCGCTATCGTTATGGCTACTGTGTACAGGTTCACAAACGACAACTGGTAATGAGAGATAAATGTCCTACCAGTCGTCGCAATATATAGATATATATAGATATAAAGTGGCAAAAGACTGAGTCCTTTTCTATCTCAGCGTGGATGGCACTTTGCTAATCCTAGGCTTAAAGACTTTGATAGAAAAACAGACATTTGAGGTGAGCAGATCTAGAGTGTCGCTGGTGTTGAGAGTGCTATAACAGGAGCTGCTTTCCACCTAAATTTGAGAACTACCCAGAGTTCTCTCCTTCTTTTTTGCATAATGTATGCGTCACTCTATGCCTGAAAGGGTTTTGTTTTGATATATATTCAGCCCCATATGACTTCTCTCCCTTCTTTTCTTAAAGATACCACAGATTGTTTGGTTAAGATTAGTCAAATCACTTGGTGTCCTGATTTTTGTTTCCTGGTGATGGATATTGAGGCACTTTACACCAGCATCAACCATGGACATGATACACATATGCCTTTTTAATAACTACTTCCAATTTGACAAGGATTTTTACCATCAGGAACGCGGGGTGGCCATGGGTTCATGCTTCTCCCCCAGCTATTCATGTCTCCATGTTGGCTGGTGGGAAGGGCATGTTCTTGGCGGTACCCATGCACATTGGCTTCCTCACCTTGTTCATTATTGGCGGTTTATCGACGATATTGTTATCGTCTGGAAGGGCTCTCAAGAACAAGCGGCTCTGTTTGTTAATGAGATCAATACAAACAACAGAAACCTAAGATTCACTGCCAATATTACATCAGACTCTGCAGAATTTTTGGATGTCCAGGTTTATATTGATCATGACACCATTCAGACAAAACTTCACAGGAAAAGCACTGCGGGCAATTCCATCTTGCATGCCCGCAGTGCCCATCCCCCACATACCATAAATAGCATTCCTTTGGGAGAGTTTATTCGTATCAAACGCATTTGTAGTAGCCCAGATACCACTAACCAATGTTTATCAGAATCTAGGGAAAGATTCCTCAGACGTGGCTACAACAGAGCCATTTTAGATCAGGCTCTTGCCAAAGCACTTGCTCGTCCATGTGAGGAACTCTTAACCGCAAAAAGTAAAATAACCCCAGATTCCACTACCCAGGGCTCAACTCGCTTTATCACCACCTACTGCTCCCAAACTTCTAAGATAAGTAAGATCATCAGATCAGAGGGGCCTATTGTATTAACGGATGTGATTCTTGGTCCATTTTTGCCTAGATTACCGGCCATCACCTTTAGGAGGGCTCCTTCTATGAAAGATTCTTTAGATAGAACCCAACCTGAGCTTCCACCTAAAACTACTTGGCTCAATAAACCAGGTTTCTATAGGTGTACTTCATGCCGGGCTTGCACCTTTGCTGTCAATGGCACGCACTACATATCTGCCTTCAATGAGAGAGCTATTCCAATAAAAGAACATCTTACATGTCGCATTGATTATGTAGTTTACCAGCTGGCCTGCACATGCTCACTCTCTTACATTGGAAGCACAAAGTTGCAAGCCAACCAACGGATATTGCAACACATTCGAGCCATAGTAAATTCTGATATGAATTATCCAGTGGCTCGCCACTTTAAAGCAGTTCATGATAAGAAACTAAAAGATTTGAAATATACTTTATTATGTTCTGTAGCTAATCCGGGCAGGGGTGGTGATCGTGAGAAACTGTTGCGCCAAAAAGAAGCATATTTTATTTTATTGCTTGATACCATATCTCCCAATGGGTTAAATGCTTTTGATGAATTACATCATTTTCTGTAGTATGTGTTCCTTTTCTTAACCATGGTTAGTGATGTATCTTCCCCTATGCTGTATATATTTATGTTTTTTCTATATGTCTGATTATGACATGTTTATATATGTGTGATGAGCACTTGCTGTTGTTCTGTGCCATATATATTTTGTCTGCAGGTTCTCAGATGAGTTCTCTATCGCCTAAAAATATTCCATGTATCTAACATCTGAATATGAGGTTTTTTTTAAAGCATTTGCACTTTAGCATTCAAGCACTTTGAGACATGGGTTTATACCAAAAAAAAATTCTGTTTAGGCTTATGTACTTGTTTTTTTTTTTAACCACATTTTGCACTTGCAATTGATACATTTTTTCCATGTTATATTCTCATTCATGAAATTACGGGAGAGTATACATAGAATACATTTGTTGTGGTTCCACTCCATAAATCATGGGATGTTGATGTCACGGCAAACTAGTTTACTGTAATAGATTTAATTAACATGGGTTTGTTTGTATTTTTGACATCTGGCCTTCCCCTCTTTGTGTATTCTAGCACTATGCTTTCACTGTGTCTCTATGTTCGTACATTTTAAGTATTTGAGCATTTATTGTTGAACTACTGCTTGTTTGCTTTGTTGTGACCCTTGCGTCCTGTTTCTTTAGGCGCTTGGGCTTTTAATCACCATTTATTGCACCGCCTACTCCTGACGCGTCATGTGATCAAGCTCCGTCCGCGGAGCGAAACGCGTCAGGGAGGGCACTTGCTCTGACACTTTTTGCAAAATAAATATGCACTGCTGGCACTTTGATTAGTGTGATGGCTTGTCTGGTGATTTAACATCTCAACATCTAATCATTTGGAGAGGAGGTCTGCGCCTGCTTAAACCGCTGCCAGAGGCGGTTGGGATCCTTCGTTTCATATATATATATATAGATATATATATAGATATATTGTCGCTCCAAGGTTGTCCACCTTTGAGTAGCACACGAGCAGCAGCTTGATTTATGTGTAGGTGAGGACGGGATCCGCTTGTAGATGCTGCTCCATAATGGATCTGCCCGATGCGTTTCGAAGCTCCATATGCTTCTCTTCAGGGGCTTTAACGGAAGCGGTGTGCGCAACCGCTAACCCACTTCTCCATTTTCCATATGACACACCCACCACTTGGAGGCTCAAATGAGACTGTGTAATATGGGAAGTGTGGTGCGCAAAGCATATTGAGCTTCGAAGCGCGTTGGGCAGATCCATTACGGAGCGGCATCTATAAGTGGATCCCCGTCCTCACCTATACATAAATCAAGCTGCTGCTCGTGTGCTACTCAAAGGTGGACAACCTTGGAGCGACAATATATATATATATATATATATATATATATATATATATATATATATATATATATATATATATATATATATATATTTTTTTTTATACAGACAGACAAGTGGGACGGCCATGGGCACGTGCTTCGCCCCCCAGTTACGCGAACCTTTTCGTGGGCTGGTGGGAGAAGCACGTGACCTTGGGCGAGGCCAATGAATGCTGGTTGGACAAAATCATGATTTGGGCAAGGTACATTGATGATCTCTTTGTCATTTGGCATGGCGACCGGGCCTCAGCTGAGGAATATGTTAAAACGCTAGACGACAATGAGCTCAATTTGAGATTCACTAGCACCATAAGTGACACTTCAGTAAACTATCGGTGACTTAGAGATATATGTGACAGGAAATACCCTACAAACACTACTATATAGAAAGCCCACAGCAGGCAACGCTGTGTTGCATGCAGCAAGCCACCATCCCAAAAGTTTGGTACGAAATATAGCCTTCGGAGAACTACTCCGTCTTAAACGTAACTGCTCAGACGGGGGGGACTTCAGGAAAGCTAAGGACGAAGCCTCTTCAAGATTCCAGGAAAGAGGCTATTCAAAAGCAATATTGATTGACGCTGCTGAAATGGTAGGGAAAATAGATAGGAAAGATCTATTGGTGGACAAAGTAAAACAGGAAGTGGAGGGTCCCACACGGAGGATCACCAACTTCAATGCAAAATCAGGGGAACTAGTACAGGTGCTTAATAAAAACTGCCACATTTTACAAACAGATGCCACCCTAAGAAGAGTCTTACCAGCACATCCCTCTATAACATAAATGGGAGGTAGATGATAGTGCCTCGCGGGTGTGCCATGCATGTAATTTTCGCTTCCAACCCATTTTCTACTGTCATACTCAAAGTCCTGCTGATTCCTCATGCATTCGAGCAGGCTTGATCAATGCTAGGTCATTGGTCAAACACGCTGCAGATATTTTTGAATTATTTAGTGATAATCAGTTAGACTTACTTTTTATTCCAGAAACTTGGCTAAATGAGACATGTGGCCCGTCAATTGAATTTGCTATCCCTCGTGGATTTAAAATTATTAGGAATGATCGCCCTCTGGGTAGAGGAGGCGGTATTGCTGCCGTCTTTAGAAACAATGGGTTTTTTCCCATGACCTTTATGGTCCACTAGCTGACGCAGAAGTGCTTCACTTCTCATTAACACTTAGTCCTCACTTCACTGTAGGAGGCACCCTGGTTTACAGGCCACCAGGCCATGCCAGTAATTTTCTGGGCGCATTGGAAGATATTATAATTCCACGGGCCTTAAGATACTCTAGATATCTCCTTTTCGGGGATTTCAACATTCATGTTGACAACCCGGACCTCTCGGAGACGGTCCGCCTAAACGAAGCCCTTGCCATGGCTCAGTTAAAACAATGGGTTGAGGCACCCACTCATTCAGGCGGACATGTCCTTGATCTGGTCTGTACTAATTTTTACATTGACATGGCCCGCCCTGAGATAGTGACATGGTCAGACCACAGGCTGATTAGGTTTGCCTGGACTCTGACCCGCTCAGCTGACAACAACCCCCAAGCCGTTCATGCACAAAAAATTAATGTAGATATTCTGTCTGATTGTTTATCCACCTCCCGCCCAGCTCTTTCCCATGAAATTGAGTCGGCTGTCAGCTCATTCAATTCATGGATTGAGCTAGGGACTGCTGCATCTATAAAAAAAAGCCGGGTCTGCAGACTGCGTTCTACTCCCTCTAAACCCTGGTTCTCCCACACTCTTCGCGACCTTACATCAGGCTGTAAAAAACTTGAACGTACTTGGAGACAAGCATACCTTCCTGAGGCAAAGAAAGAACTGAGGGTGGCACAAAAAAAGTACTACGCGGCTATTAGATCTGCAAAAAGCCACTACTTTGCAGGGCGAATCAACAAGGCCAATAATAACAGCAAGGAAATCTTTGCTTTTGTAAAAAGCTTTGTTTCACCCTGTGCAGCTCAACCTCTGTTGGCCTCTTCAGAGAAATGGTGTGAAGAACTTTCTGTGTTCTTTGTTGATAAAATCAAAAAATTCAGAATGATCTGCTAACTGTCTGTAACAGTTTTCCATCTCAATTGGCCACTCCCTCCCCTATAATGCCTGATCCCATAGAGCAGTTTACTAACTTTGTCCCGGTAGAGAAACTGGACATTGTTAATGTCCTTGAGACCTTAAAGTCAGGATCCCCCTCTGACCCTTGCCCAGCTAGAGTATTCGCGGAACTGGCAGATTTAGTCGGAAATGAGGTGACTCATATTATTAACTGCTCTTTGCTTACCACAATTGTCCTGGCCTGCTGGAAGCAGGCGAAACTGCTCCCACTTAAAAAAAAAAACGGGCTAGACCCCGCTGTCCCTTCTAACTTCCGGCCTATATCACTACTGCCAGCTCTTGCCAAAATATGTGAAAAGGTCGTATTTAATCAACTGGACAGATTTGTTGAAACCTCTCAGGAACTCCATCCAGCTCAATCAGGTTTCAGAGCGGCCTACAGCACTGAGACTGCACTAGTTGAAATATCTGAGGCTATCCGGGAATGTTTGGACGGAGGTGGCAGAGCGGCTCTGATCTTACTAGACCTCTCTGCCGCCTTCGATACGGTACCACATTCCCTCCTGCTCACCAGACTAGCTGCCATAGGCATTACAGGCCCCGCACTCGACTGGCTGACATCTTTTCTAGAAAATAGAACGCAACAAGTCTGGATGCCCCCCTTTGCCTCCTCTCCTAAGAAACTTACTACAGGTGTCCATCAGGGTTCCACTCTTAGCCCCCTGCTTTTTAATATTTATCTTACTCCCCTTATCTACCTTGCTGAACAGTTGGGAGCAAAAATTATGGCTTACGCCGACGACACCCAACTCCTGTTTACATGGCCGAAAAACAACTTGGATACGTCGGCGGCCCAATCCTGCCTAACATCTGTGTTTCGTTGGCTAGCCCTCGCCCAGCTAAAATGCAACAAAGGTAAATCAGAGATTCTGTTATATGGCACCTTTCCAGATAATTTTTGCGATTCTCTCTGGCCTGCTGATCTGCCATGTCCTAAATCTATCGGCGGCCCTGCTAGAAATTTAGGAGTTTGGTTCAATAATGACCTGAAATTTGAAGATCATTAAAAAAAACTTACAGGGGTCTGTGTTTCTACCCTGAAGACACTACGTAGATTTTTTCCACTCCTTCCTAGAGAGGCTAAAGAGACCATCATCTGTGCTCTTATACTCTCTAGATTAGACTATGCAAACGGCCTATTCTGTGGTATACCGGCCTATCTTATACATCGCCTCCAGGTTATTCAAAATGCCGCTGTGCAACTTTTGTTTAACATACCCAGAAGCTCCAGTGTCCACCACCATCTTCGTGCCCTTCACTGGCTTCCAGTCGCTCACAGGATTATGTTTAAAATCCTCGTTCTCTCCTACCACGCTGTCCATCAGATTGGTCCAGTGTATTTGAGAAAAAGATTCTCCCTTTATGTTCCCAACCGGCACCTTAGGTCGGCCAATTTATGCCAAATGACAATCCCTAAATTTAAATACAGCAGACTAGGCGGCCAATCCATCACAGTTAGAGCTGCGAAAGCTTGGAATATACTCCCTCTCCATCTAAAAACAGCTCCTACCATCACTGTTTTTTAAGAAAGGACTGAAGACCCACCTTTTAATATCAGTCTGTAGGGTCCCCCTTTCTCCCCATATTACCATCTCTGGATCCCTTCTACTCTGTCTTCTCTCTTTTTTCGCGCCAGGATACTATTTTCTTAGTAATTGAGCGCGCTACAAAAGCCTTTATAATAATAATAATAATAATAACATATAGACGCTGCCAGTCACTAGGTGATCACATTGTGCGTAGCCACTTTGGAAATCCTGCTAAGCCAACAGCCATGAAAAATATAAAAGGCTTTTATCCATGCCTCCGCTGCAAGGCCTGTAAACACAGCAAAACAAGATTTAACTATAAGGGAAGATGGAATGATCCACGTCCCACGAGAGAAATTTCTAAATTTCTCAACTGCAACTCAGACTTCACGGTGTACTGCTTGGAATGTCCATGCTCCAAGAGATACATCGGGAGTACCATTCCCCCAACGAAGAAACGCATATTAGAGCTTATGAGTGCCGTAACAAATCGGGATAAAACATATCCCGTGGCACGCCATTTGGAGACACATCACAAAAGTGACAGGGACCTCCTTACATTCTTCGTAGCACCGAGTCACAAGAAAACAGTAAAACAAAGTTGAAAAATAAGGAAAGGGGGCTGGGTAGAAACATGTGGACCCTCTAGGCCTGCTCAGGGGGTCCAACATGGATCCTTGGGTGCAAAAATTGCAAAAAAACTATCAAACATCCATTTACTTGCATATACAGCTATACATACACCACTACACTTACTTCTACAGAAACCTACACATACTTACTCTCTTAAACAATCACTTATAGAAACACATACTTATTTATACAGCTACTCTTCCAATCTTTCACTCTCATATATACTCACTTATATACATGAATGCTCACATATACTAGTTTAAAACATATGTACTTACTCATAAAGACATGGGGGCAGATTTATGATGACTGGCGCATCCCCAGGGATGCGCCAGTCATCCTGCGCCGCTGCTCCGCCACCCATGGTGCGCCGCATTTACAATGCGGCGCACCATGGGGCAAAAACGGCACAGATGCGTGACGCATCTGTGGCGTAAAGGTGGCGCATTGCTGGAGCTGCATCGCAAGCGCGACGCAGCTCCAGCAAGGCTCGGGGGTGCCCCATCTCCACAATGCTGCATCAAGACCTACGCCTGCTTCAAGCAGGCGCAGGGTTTTGACGCAGCATTGTCCTGAAAGTGACTGAGTGAAATCTCATAGATTTCACTCAGCCACTTTTAGGAGGCGTTCCTGCGCAGGCACGCCCCCCCCTGCGCAGGAACGCCTCCTTATGGCGCAAGGCTTTACAACGTGACGCATCTCCTAAATGCGTCACATTGTAAATAGGGCGCATTATTTGCGCCGCCGTTGCGTCAAATAAAGTGACGCACCGGCGGCGCAAGGCCATCATAAATCTGCCCCAACATTGAGAGTCATTGACTCACTAACACACCCATACACACACTCATCCACCCATACAGTCCTGCACACATGATGTCTTCAAAACACATACAAACAGTGAGTCACTTATTCATGCATGTTTGCACTAAGTAATATCCCACAGCGAACCATACAGACAGTCATCTAAATAGAACAAGAGAGAACCCTGCCAGGGTAGCTTGCAAGGTCCCAAAAGGAGATCCTAACACTCAAACAGAACGTGACAAGGGGTTACACGTCAGAGCTGGCAATTCATCACATAGAGTCCATACATTTGTAGAAAAATATATATGTTTTATTTTTCATTGGTCAAACTAACATTTTTATAAGAGGTTCAGCATAAATAATCAGAAACACATAAAACATCAAGTGATAGTGAATCTAGTATACAATGTACCAAACAAAACTAGTAGTAACGCACATTTGTTCAGATCCCGCTCACTCCCACAGTCATCCACTAATGGTACTCTCATTCACATCCACTCAGAATACTATCACTCAAAACCACACTCAAAATAATATTTATATGCTCATATATAAGCAATAACAGTGGTACAATGCAGCCTGCAGTGACGATATCTGATGGCCACTTGTGCTAAAGCTGTAATATGGAGGCAAAACAATGTGCATGAGATGGTAAAATAAACACTACACAGTAGCCATCCAGGGGAGTCACGTCAACGCGCGTTTCGATGCTGAGCCTAGTTAGGCTGCATCTTCATCAGGGCGAGGAGGGCCGGGGGGCGGGGACATGATCGCTGTGGATGAAGGAGAATCTTATTTTAAAAAACAGTTTTTGTATTGGTAAACCGTAATGCATCTTTAACATGATGTTTATAAATAATCATAGGACATTTCCTATCCTTCATTTAATTTCTAAAGCAACAGTTTATATATAATACAAGTATTACAGGTAATTTTCTTAAACATTATTGATGCAAACGTTAGCTCAATGTGTGTATTCCAGCTCTGATAAGTGGGCGTCACTCAGTACAAATAGGGATTCCTCTAAGGGAGAGTGTGTTCACAAGAGTTCAATCTCACAATCATTCAAATAAGTGACTAGATCTCTAGGATCAGGGGGTCATTTCATCGCTATCTTGGAGGGGGCCGAGATTTGATATGAAAAGACAGTCATTCCGCGGATGCGGGATCACGTTCGGCGCTGGTGCCGTTTTTCCAAAGGTACATAGACAGTGTCAGGACATGACAGCTGGAGCCACGATCCACTTGGATGTTATTTTGTATTTTATTTTGAAGCACATAGAAGGCAACTCACTCGAGAGTACTGGCAAGGGACTACAAACACCAAGAGGCCACGGTGTGGGCCACGCCCACTGGGGCGGGTTTTTGGAACTTAAATATGCCGCCAAATCACTGCTCAGCTGGGTGCTTTCAAGTCCTACTCCCCTGATGAAGTAAAAAACGAAACGCTTTGGGATGGACCTCGATTACAAGTGGACTGCTTCATGGTTTTGCTGCTGTTTCTTTTAAATAAACCAAGTGGGCAGATTTTTACCAGTGGTGTCGTTATCTTCTCTAGCAGGCAACTGTGATTTTTGGATTTGTAGCGGCCCGCCTGAGCCGCTGAAGATAACCCTATGCTTTTTGCATTCCAGTAATTCCGCGGATGCGGGATCACGTTTGGCGCTGGTGCCGTTTTTCCTGAGGTACATAGACAGTGGCAGGACATGACAGCTGGAGCCACGATCCACTTGGATGTTATTTTGTATTTTATTTTGAAGCACACAGAAGGCAACTCACTCGAGAGTACTGGCAAGGGACTACAAAAACCAAGAGGCCACGGTCTGGGCCACGCCCACTGGGGCGGGTTTTTGGAACTTAAATATGCCGCCAAATCACTGCTCAGCTGGGTGCTTTCAAGTCCTACTCCCCTGATGAAGTGAAAAACGAAACGCGTCGGGATGGACCTCGATGTCAAGTGGACTGCTTCATGGTTTTGCTGCTGTTTCTTTGAAATAAACCAAGTAGGCAGATTTTTACCAATGGTGTCGTTATCTTCTCTAGCAGGCAACTGTGATTTTTGGATTTGTAGTGGCCCGCCTGAAGATAACCCGATGCTTTTTGCATTCAAGTAATTCCGCGGATGCGGGATCACGTTTGGCGCTGGTGCCGGTTTTCCAAAGGTACATAGACAGTGGCAGGACATGACAGCTGGAGCCACGATCCACTTGGATGTTATTTTGTATTTTATTTTGAAGCACACAGAAGGCAACTCACTCGAGAGTACTGGCAAGGGACTACAAAAACCAAGAGGCCACGGTGTGGGCCACGCCCACTTGGGCGGGTTTTTGGAACTTAAATATGGCGCCAAATCACTGCTCAGCTGGGTGCTTTCAAGTCTACTCCCCTGATGAAGTGAAAAACGAAAGGCGTCGGGATGGACCTCGATGTCAAGTGGACTGCTTCATGGTTTTGCTGCTGTTTCTTTGAAATAAACCAAGTGGGAAGATTTTACCAGTGGTGTCGTTATCTTCTCTAGCAGTCAACTGTGATTTTTGGATATATATATATAATTCACTGAAAAAACCATAGGTTATAGACCATATATAGTTAGGAATTAGCATTTAGAAAACCTTATTTTACTCACACAAAACCATTGAAATTCCATATATAGTTAGTTGCACTAACTATATATCGCGCACCCGCAATCCACTGCTGATGATGTCACATATTACATCATTCATGACATGGTCAGTGACATCACTGATGACATCACTGATGACATCTCAAATGACATCACTGATGACATCATCTAGTGTCTGTGTGTTTTTGTAAAGTTTAAATACGTTTTACATATTGAAGAATGACTGGATGTATGGAAGACTGAGTGTGTGTGTGGCTGGCTGGGAGGTGTGTGACTCTGTGCATATCAATGTGTACTTGTATCAGTGATTGTATAAGAGAGTAAGTATGTGTTAGTATATGTGTGAAAAGTATGGTGTTCTGTGTTTAACTATAGATGAGGAAATCGAAGTGTGATTGATTCTTCACAGGACTGACTAGGTGTATGAGTGCATATGATAGTGTTCTAATAATAACTGACTGTATGTATGAGTAATTGTATGGGTGAATGAGTGAATGTGTGTGTAGACGTACGAATCAGTGAGTGCGTATGTAGTAACTGGTATTGGTGTGTCATGATGTCATCAGTGATGTCATTTGAGATGTCATCAGTGATGTCATTTCAGATGTCATTAGTGATGTCATCAGTGATGTCACTGACCATGTCATGAATGATGTAATATGTGACATCATCAGCAGTGGATTGCGGGTGCGCGATATATAGTTAGTGCAACTAACTATATATGGAATTTCAATGGTTTTGTGTGAGTAAAATAAGGTTTTCTAAATGCTAATTCCTAACTATATATGGTCTATAACCTATGGTTTTTTCAGTGAATTTTCAAGGTTTTGTAAATGCTAATTCCTAACTATATATGGTCTATAACCTATGGTTTTTTCAGTGAATTTCATTGGTTTTTTAACAGCTAATATCTGTAGCTGTAAAATGTATTCTTCTTTAAATCCAAAAATATATTTTATATGTTTATGAATAATTTTTTTTTTTAATATTTTTTTTTCTTCGTTCCCGCTTCGCGAATCGGGAAGCTTCCCGTTAGCTGACCTTGATGCCGCGAAATAGACCGCGAGCCAGTAAACGTTTCTTTACCGCAAGTGCCGCGTTAGAAAACAACATCGTGACGCCTCCCGTCCGCATGACGTTTCACGTTGTTGCGTGATACGTCATATGACGTGCTACGTTAGCGAACTGGTACGCGAAGCGAGTCGCAAAGCGCAGGTTTCTGGAAGCAAACCGGGAGGCCCTACAAAGCGCTTAACGTAAACACAGAAAGTCATGTGACTTGGTAATAACACTTTTCATTGGTTCATTTCACTTTTGGTTTCCTAATGATGTAAGACTAGGTCATATAATCTAAAATGAACACTTTTGATTGGTTGAGAACTCTGTTTTTCCCAAATGATGAAAATCCCTCCTTCTTTCCTCACTCTGACTTTCATCATTGTGAGAGAAAGACCCTTTGTGATCACTGAGCAATGGCTTCTTTAGTAGCTTCAGCTGGTGCTTCCCCACCACCTCCACCACATCCAAGGAAGAGTGGACCACCTGCTCAAGTTATAATTCAGCAAGAAGAGGAAGAAGAGGAAGACGAGGAAGAGCAGGAAGAGAGGCAGTTTTTGCCTGAGGAACCCAGGACGTCTCACCGGAAAGAAAACTTCATTTGGCAATTTTTTTAAATTCCCAAAGGTCAGAAAAAAGTAAATGCAAGATACGTAACTTGCCTTATATGTCAAGATAGACTGTCCAGAGGAACCGAGAAAAAATACAGTTTCGGAAACTACACAATGCATCGCCATATGACTAGGTGGCATCCTAACAACTACAGTGCTGCACAGTTTCGGAACGACCTAGATAATCTCCCTATTATGGCCAGAAGATCTGTTGTACCGGAAGTAACGGGACCAGAGGGCAGGGAGATGGTGCCAAATATACAAATGAGATTTGGTGAAGTAAAACACATCTGCGTATTTTGCGATGGATTCATTTGCTACGGAGAAAGAAGCATCACTCTGATCAACAGAGCTATTGACTATCATATGCAAGTTTGTACGAAACGCCCAAAATAATAAATACTTTTTTTTTGTTTTGTTGCTCCTGTTGAGCCCTTTACAATGAATCGTTTTCATTGCCCCCTCCAAGAAAAACCCCCAAAAATATAAAACTGTTCAGAAAAATTCAAAAAAAGTAAAAAAAAATTCTGAAAAATAATAAAAAAAATATAAAACAACAAAAACAATAAAAAAAAAGTTCTTTTCAGAACTACCTCCCCGTTATTAAAAAATTGATACAATATTTGGAACTGTGCCAACCTCTATTTCTCTTAGTTCGCTTCCCAGTTCGCTCGCCGGTACGCGAACCGGAAGCGAACCAAAAACAGTAAGTATAAGGGAAGGAGACAGACACTTATGTTAAAAGAAAGACAGCTATAGGGGAGTAAACTAGAGATACTATTACCCGTAATCCACTGCTGATGATGTCACATATTACATCATTCATGACATGCTCAGTGACATCATCAGCAGAGGATTGCGGGTTTTTTGGCAACGTGCCTTATCCACGGTTTAATAACGCTGCCTTTTGCTTTATATAAGTTTTCAAATTGTATGAAATATATACCAATAGGTCGTTATGAACCTTTAGGTAGTGCTTTTCTTCATGAGGTCTGGTCGCTTCCATACACATACAGATGTTTCAAAGATGATCAAGAAGTTTATCTGAATGGAGAGGAATGCACTGAGACGCCAGATCATTCACTAATGTGTAGGCACATACAGTTACACGGTTCATGCAACAAACACCGACCAAATATGGCTTGCGTGTTGCAAGGCACGCCAGTTCCTGCTATCATCCCCACGTTCAAGTTGTTGGAAAATGGTAGTTATTTGATGCTCAATAATGAAGATTGTTCTGAGTTAATTAAAAGTATTTCTTTTATCGTAACAGTAAGTGAACGGGTTATTTGCTGCAGAAATGTTCTATTTTCTCCCACACATGAACATAGGGAGTTTTCAATCTGGCCACAAATACCAACCTTGGGAGAGATTTCAACGGCATGGCAAGAATAAGAGCTCTTTTGTCTCAGAGAGAGGTGGCCTTGAGTTCGGCCCGTGAAACTTTCGTGCTTCACATAGCGAACACCCGTACAGAGGTGCAGACCCTTTTCAATTCAGATTTGCCTTTCAATTTCAGCAAGATGGTTCGGACTATCTTTAACGCATCCTCCACAAAGGCCCTGGCGCACTTTTTTAAAGTTGTTACCAGTGGTCTCGTGACTTCATTTGAGAAAATCTTTGGAGTCATCCCTGCTTTCTTTCATTCTATTTTCTCCACTCTGCTTCGTGGATTGGCATTTTTACTTGCATTACCAGCGGACGCTTTTGTGCTTTTTTACATTTTTAAATATGGATGTCCCTCCTATGCAACCTCCCACCCTGCAGCTGCTGACACTGTTCCGCAATCGCATGCTAGAATATTATGGCACAATGCCGTTGGCGATATTAAGCACGGCATATGGATTATCTTTTCGATTCTCCTACTTCACCTGTGTCCAGCCTGTATTTCACTGCCTGACCTGTGATTTCGATTGGGCCATTGATTTGTGTCTCTGCGGACCGGTTTCTCCTGACGTCGACTTTAATCAGCTGATGACTCCTATCATTACTCACAAGTTGGTTTGTCCTGGCGAAAGGATTATGGCTGTGGCATTGATGCATGGACTAATTGGTCCCTGGAATTTATTGGCGGCAGCACAGTCTTTCTTGGAACAGAGCTTTCTTGAAAACCCACCGAGCTGTCCTCTGATGGTGATAGAGGATCCGGTGCTGGGAGAGCACGTATGTTCTTTTCCGCTTTTAAATTGGATGGCTGAACTGTTTTCGGATGAAGACGGTGACTTCCTATTGGAGGCTGTTGCAGCTTATTTTGCATACACAGTTATGTCATAGACCTTTTTCATGTTTGATATGCTGAGTACTAGCATTTCATTGACAATTCATTTACTTATTTGTCAAGTTTTTATTATTTACCTTGCCTATTGGCTTAAGACTCGATAAAGTACTTGGCTGTTTTATTTTTCTTTAGCATTAAATTTTCCTAGTTTTTAATGCTTTACCTTGCGGACCGTCCACATATAAACTTGCAATCTGCTCTCATGAGATGGCACTTCTATTATCTTATTCAGTTTGTTTCCGGATCATGGGGAGGTGTCATCTAGGTCCTGGATATCTTTACACCGTGTTAAGTTAGCATGGGCTCATTACCGGTTTAAACGCCATTTTTCCTTTTTTGCAACTTCTGCACACGACACTTAGTTGTTGCTTTAGCTTTCCACCTAGTAGTTCATCGTGGTTTACATGAGAATAATATGTTATTGCTCTACTATCTGCTTTGCTTGTTAAACTATATCTGTACAGCGAGTGCTAAAGTTTCAAGAACAACACGATACAGAATTGTTATGAGGTCTGATCTCCACGACTTCATACTCATAACATAAGTGCAACTTCTGCCAATTCTGGGCATGAGGCGGGTTTTATATTGCTTTGCCGAACACACATACACAACAGTTGATGCGGTTCACATGAAGAGAGAGCTGGTGTATGCTGATGTGATTCCTTCAAATCTAAGACACTAAAGTATGGGCACGCCCTAAACCAACACAAAGAGACCTTCTTAGCAAATAATATAATATGTGTATTAGGGAGGGTGAGATATAAGCAGCCGCAGGCCGTGGAGGGAGTTACGGTGAGGCAGGGAGGCGGGGAGGGGGAGAAGCAGGGTGGAGCCCTCTCTACCCTGCCCCTCCCCCTCCCCGCCTCCCTGCCCCACCGTAACTCCCTCCACGGCCCGCGGCTGCTTATAAGTGTTGCTAACTCTTATTCATTTACAGCATGTTAACATACTGTCACCATTCGCTTTTTATGTACTAGTAACTATGCTGGTAATTTTGCTACTGATAATATGTGTACTTGTATTCTCCACCCTGCTTCTCCCCCTCCCCGCCTCCCTGCCTCACCGTAACTCCCTCCACGGCCCGCGGCTGCTTATAAGTGTTGCTAACTCTTATTCATTTACAGCATGTTAACATACTATCACCATTCGCTTTTTATGTACTAGTAACTATGCTGGTAATTTTGCTACTGATAATATGTGTACTTGTATTATCTAAGATACTACGCCTGAGAAGACGGCATTAGTAAATAAACATTTCAAATACACATGTGTTCTTCTTAACTCCATGTTCTGGTTTCTAAGAAATATATAACGACCGACTGTTCATGAGTTCCACGTATCCTGAGGTACTATAAGTTCATATTCTGGATTGTCTAAACATTGAGAGTTTGTTATATCCAATGTGACACTGTACCTAGCTTGCTAAGGAGTTTTTGATTACTAACGTGAGTTTTGGGACACCCTAATTCGCCGAGGTTCCAATCCTCTGTCCACAGTTCTGTGTGAGAACAGAAACCCTGCGACAGGGGCACCCCCGACCCTTGCTGGAGCTTCATCACACTTGCGATACAACTCCAGCAATGCGCCACCTTTACGGCACAGATACATCACGCATCTGTGCTGTTTTTGCCCCATGATGCGCCGCATTGTAAATGCAGCACACCATAGGTGACGGAACAGCGGCACAGAATGACTAACACATCCCTGGTGATGCGCCAGTCATCATAAATGTATCCCTATGCTTCTTATCTTGTTAGAGATGAACCGCCATATGTATCATCAAAGTTTTTTGCATTTCCTAAATAGCGAACTTTAAGGAATAAATAGCGATTCTTTACCATTCCTAGTTTGCGATTAGCTATTTGCTAATTACAAATTACCCATTCATTTCCTTCATTTCCATAGGGCGGTTGGACTCACTTTTAGCTCGAACGGCTGAATGGATTTCCACGAAACTTGGCAAAATTGTAGGGACTGGTAGCCCGATGTGCCTTTGCTATGTCTCAAGATATATGCTCCAGTGGTTTTTACGAAAATTAACTTTGAAAAATATATATTGGGCTACATTGGCCTATATATATGTTGGAGCCCAAATGTAGCCCAATGTAGCCCAATGAAGCCCAATGTAGCCCAATGTAGCCCAAAGATGGCCGCCAGACACACAAAAAAACAAATGTAGCCCAAATATCAGCCAGATGTAGCCCAACTATAGCCCAGTGACAGAATGACCAATCAGCTTCGCAAACCTCCGTTACGCGAAGCGGAGCGCTGTTACAGATATATATCTTTTTTTGAACGTTAATTTCTCAAAATCCACTGGAGCACATATATTGAGACCTAGCAAAGGCACATCGGGCTACCAGTCCCTAATATTTTGCCAAGTTTCGTGCAAATCCATTCAGCCGTTCGATTATTATTATTATTATTTTTTTTGCCCCGCGGGGCCCTTTTAAAACCTCCACATCAAACCTAGGGGGTCAGCGAGGATCTACTATGCCCCCTTATGGTTATTTCCCCCTTTGTTTTGGCCTCCTCTTGTCTCTCGATCCTACCGAGAGACAAGATGGCGGCCGCTACGGACTTTTTGGAATGTTGACAGACGCCAGAGAACCAATCAGCTTCGCTTCACAAAGCTCCGTTGCGCGAAAAGTACGCGTCCTGGGACGCTGCCCGGTCCGCTGTTACAGATATATATCTTTTTTTAAACGTTAATTTCTCAAAATCCACTGGAGCACATATATTGAGACCTACAAAAGGCACATCGGGCTACCAGTCCCTACAATTTTGCCAAGTTTCGTGCAAATCCATTCAGCCGTTCGGGCTAAAAGTGAGGCCAACCGCCCTATGGAAAACTCAATGTTAAAAACACGTTTTGGGACCCCCCTTTTTTCTCGGCCCCCCCTTGACGAACCCCCCCCAAATTTTCAAGGGCTGCTCAGAAACAAAATGTGCCATCTTCCTGAAAATTTCAGCCAATTCCGTCCACAAACGCCAAAGTTATTAGACATAGAATTTTCAAAAATCCCATAGAGAAAAAATCCTAACTATATATACCTACTGGCGACCGCCAGTAGGTAATATATATATATATATATATATATTGCTCTTGACCGTTCTTTGCAGCTTCCCTTCTCCCCGGAAAGGAGGGAAACAAACCCAATTTGTGTGCTTTCAATTATTTATTGCTCTATCGCCATAATCGCCCTGACGCATTTTACCCTGACACGCCTTGATCACATGACGTGCTCTTGGAGCCCAGGAACTAAATTTAAAGTGCAAGGTGCCGTACACGTGGTAAACAATGTATAGACATAGAAGAAATACATATCTTGTTACAATTCAATCTTTGCCATTTGATTGTGAAAAACCAGCAATAAATATCTAATAGGTTAATATCCATCTGTCTAAAATGCATAATAAATACATTAAAAACAAATCCATGTAAAGCACATAAAAATTTGTTTTTTATAAAAGTATTTAAATTAAGTCATTAAAACATAATGTTGTAAATTCATGTGCTCAAAAGGAAAAAGCTGTTTCCGATATCCGAGTTGTTTGAAGCTTTTTATGGAGCATGCTGAGGTCCGTGTCTGGTAGTCCTGCTAAGGATCGGCAGGCCAGGAGTTGGAGTTCAGGTGCTGTGTGGAAAGTGTTGGGGTGATTCGTTAAGTGGGGGCCAGGAAAAAAAGCAGTCACAAAATGTGTTTTCCCTGTCCATTTTCCCAAAGGGATTTTGAACACGACTAAAGCCCGAATAGCTGAACTGAATTACACCAAGTTTGTCAGAAAGCTAGCTGTTGGTCCAAAAAGCATGCTTTTTTGTGATTTGGTGTAAATCCGTTCAGTTGTTTTAGAGATATTAAAGGTTAAAAACATATAGATATCTAGGGACGATGATCCTTGCAGTGGACTTGTGGATCCAGTCCCAGTGCTGAAATTTGACAGGCCCTTCCAATAGAAATAATTCTGGAAGTTGTGTTGCAACCTGTATAGCATGTCAAAATAGCAGGTACTTGCAAATATCAGTGCTGAGCAAGGCCTGAATACTGAGAATATCTTATACAGGATTCATAGATGATTGTCATTTATTGTCACTACAAGTGTACAACTCTCATACATATCCAATAAGGAACTGGAACTGCAGGCAAGTGCAGCATTTTGTTAAAATTGAGCAACTTCATTGTAGGAAGAACAGAATCCCAGGTTATGAAGAACGTCAATAAGGTACCTTCATCTGAAGCTATGGTGCAGTTGAACGCCACAACCAATCTGAAATGGACATGTTAATGCTCTTGGGCAGACAGCTTAAAAAATTCCCTGCCCTATTGCTCTCACTTTATTTGAGACAAATTTTCCTACAAATAACTTGGAACACAGCAATATCAAACTACAGGGAAGGTAATCCAAAGCACTTTCAGTAATGAGGTCACTTGTAGCTGGATATACGTCTTTTCTTGCAAAGTGAGATGACTTGACATCACTTTTGATTCATTTTGATGCAGCTTCTATTATATAGATCTGCAGTTCAGTGTCACAATCCTTGGAAGGATAAATTCAAAGACTGTTATTAGATGTTTCCTGAAGAGTTACCACATCAGCTTTTCCACCTTCCCCTGATATAATAATACCATATCCATAATACTCTACACGCTTCCTTTTTATGTGCCTACAGTTGTATGCTTGGATGTCACTGCCTTTTAGATATTCTTCCATTTTAGATATTAGGTCCTCAATGTGCATTTGTTCTTCATCATTCAAGTCTAGGTTACTAAACATCTTCAGAAAAGATTCAGGTGTTCTACATTACTTGGAGGCCCGACTTTTAACTTCTTCGATTGCTGTTCAACAGTTGAATATTCTTTTGGGATGTTTCTTGAACTTTGAAAGTTTATACTGCAGGCTTGGTGGTAAAGGGGAACTGGGACACGAAGGTCCAAAAGCAAATATTCAATATGGCCTCTTACTACAAATTACTACAAATTAATACTACATTTATTTTCAGAGAATTCTAATGTCTGTACGTACACATGTTCTGTTTTCGGCTTGTGCTTGCACAGAAAGTTCACAAGTTCGGCAAAAAAGACAGTCAGGCGAACTGCAGAAAGCCTCAGCAGTTATTCGGGCACTTCTCTTTGCAATAGATGGTGTACTTGCCTCTCAATTCTTAACTTCAATATCTTTCTTATAAGTAAACCTCTTATGACATGAAACATGAACTCTGGTTCCAGAAATTACAATGACATAACTTCCACAGTTTTGAATGGCAGTGTTGATGCCCTCACCTCCTTTTTCAGCCAATATCACATTCTTCTATCGATCATCCAATCTCTCTTTACAAATAAGACACAGCTGTGGAAAGGAAAATAAGTTAATAATCAAAGGCATTGTGACTATTTCAGTATACCAGTTTATTTAAAAAGTCACATTTGTTAAAATATCCTAATATATCTTTTGATATATTTACAAACTCCATTTTGAAATGCATTTTTCAGGGCTTTGCCACAACCCAATTTAGGATATGGCTAACAGTACCTACTCATGAGTAGAAACCCACTTACAAAGCTTCTGTTGCAATTTTGTCCACGTCTTACACCAATTTGAGTGGACCACTGGTATTGCTCATAAAAAATGTGGTAGGTGAAAGGAGCAGTTGGATGTGGTACGTGAAAAAAGTTACTGAAAAAACATATGTTAAAGTAAAGTTATAGCTAGCTTTGCTTATAGGACTGTGAAATATGAATATGTTTTGCAAGAATCTCTGTTTTTCTACCAAAACCATATTTAGTGAAAAAGCCAAGCCGGAGGACTTAATTTCCCATCATCCATCTGCACATAAATTACAACCACTGCATTTCCCATCACCCACCTACATAGGAGATGACATTGTTGGTTTCTTAGCAAAACCATTTTTATAAGAACAATCCAAGCAGGAGGACTTCGTTTCTCATCATGCATCTGTAGAGGAAGTAAAACCACTTAATTTCCTATCATCCATCTGCACAGGAAGTGATATCTATGGGTTCTCCACCAAAACCATCTTTAAAAGTAGAAGCCAAGTATGAGGATTTAATTGCCAGTCATTAGCCTGCACAGGAAGTGATGAAGTGAAAACACTTCCTGCCTTCTCCCTACTTCAATAAACTCTTCAGGGTGTTCCACCATCCGTACATCCTCAACAAAAGACAGATACAGAGAGGGGCATTGTCTGTTTGGGCCTGTTAAAGTCAGGTAGGTCCTGGGACTAGAACCACTGTCCCAGTGAAACTTGCAAGGCGAAATAAAATAATGTACACTTTATAGTGCTAATCCCCACCATTACACCAATGTAGACAAACAAGACACTCACATGGCATAACACAGAGGCCCAACTTTGCATACATACCAATAAACAGCACACATCATCATACTTAAGAAAGCACATTCCAAATCATGCTCATTAACATTCGCTCTGCAGTACTCCGTGCACCAGACATAGCAGAAGGTATCACCTATCCCAAGCTTGATGCTCTCTTTATCATAGAAACATGTTCATGCCTACATTGTTCCACATTCTAGATGTCCTTCTTTCCACAGACTACGGCATCCATTGTGTGGACAGCACACATAAGAAAGGAGGAGGATTCCCTTCCATCCATGAGTCCTCTTTGTCCTGCACCATAGGGAAGCCAGCACCACTTCGCTTCATGGATTTGATGACATCCTATTTTCCACTCTCTGCTAGTCAGTTGACCACCATCCGTCACATATACAAGTCTCTCAGACATAAAAAGAACTTTATCTGACATGCCCATACCACCCTCTTAGGCAACTTCAACTCCCTATAAAACACAACATAAAAAACAAGAGATACAATCCTCAACTTCTTCCATACACCCGTGGTAAAGCATGTAACACACCAACAAAGTCCAAAGGCCACATCCTCAATCTTATTTTCTCAACATCATCAACAATCTAAATCAAACCATTCATACCCCTGGACTTGACCATCCACTTTTCCATCTATCTGTCCCTGCTCAGCATCCTACCAGACCAAACCTTCATAACATTCAAATACTTCTCTATAAAAAAAACTAATGCTTGAACAATTATTTCTCACACTATCAAATCAATGTCCAATTTGAATACCATTTTAAACAACTCCAACAATTTTTTGAAAGCTATGTGAATATTCGCATATGTAATAGTACTCTAAAGTGTAGAGTACTATTAAGGCCTTCTTGATATTGAAGGTCCTCTGTGCAACATACAGACAGTTCATCACATCAGCCAAATCAAAATACTATACTACCACCCTCAGTAAAAACACTAACAGTAGTGGAAAGCTGTTCACACAATCATGCGCTGCAGCAAGCCAGCCGGGGTCATTTATTCCTCACTCCACAGTAAAGTGCAATGCCATGTAGTACTTCTTCAGTGAAAAAATGCAGAAGATCTGACAGGACAATTGATGAAAACAAGCCTTTTTCATTTCTTACACCCACCCCTTTCTGTCACATTCTTGAATAGTCAGCTTGCAAAACCCAATTTCTCAGAGATCACACTCAACTCCCTCAGAGCCTCTGTTTATGAATATGGTGTCTTACAATTGGTCTTCATCTAAGCTCTCCCTGGGGACATTCTATTACCATGCTTAACATTGTCAATAATTCTATCACTCAAAGAATTACTCCAGAAGCTTTCAAGACAGGTCAGATCCTCCCAGTCCTAAACAAAGCTACACTAGATCCATATTAACTCACCAACTACTAGCACATCCCTCGCCTACCCTTCATAGGCAGGATTGCTGAAAAAGCAGTCTATGATCAATTCCAAGACCACATCAACGCTAACCATCTCCTACAAGACTACCAGTCTGGCTTCAGCTTATGCTGCACCATGGAGACCACTACCTTACACATTTTAGAGAATGCTGTCTTGACCACAGCTATGGATTACCCCTGCCTCCTGATATTGCTAGGTTTCTCATCTGTCTTCAAAACAGTTGACAATCACACCCGTATATGCACCCTGGAGTCTCTAATGTGATTCACTAGCACTGTCCTACTGATACCAGTTTGTTCAAATGGGAACTTTTAGATCACAGAAGATTCCGATTCCTTTTCCCTGTGGAGCTCCCCTTGGTTCCCTATTGTCTCCTGTCAGCTTTAACCATTACATGGAACCGCTTGATGCTCTACTCACAGATAACCGCATCAAGGATCACCATTATGATGCTGATACACAGCTCTCCTTAAAAGTCTCCTCTGCTTCTGACATCCAAAGCCTCAAACACCGCTTGTCCATCATCAAGATCTGGCTCTCCAGCGCATACCACAAGCTTGGCCAAACCAAGACAGAATTCCTGTTATTTGCTAAGACCAACAAAGAAGATGAAATACAAACCTGGTTCAATGACATGAACCTTGAGGGCTACCAACCCCAACTTTCACCAATTGCCAAGTTACGTGCATTCACACTGGACACCACCTGACTCTCCAGGAACACATTGCCAAAAAACAAACCTGACCTAGTATAAAATCTCTCTTCTAAAGAAATTCAAATCCTTTCTTCCAGAGAACAACTTAATACATGTTGATGAAACCCTTGTACACAGACATCTGGATGATGGTAATCCTCCAGAATACAAACTGGCACCCCTTAAGACCATCTTACAAATCACAGAACATCTCATTCAAGGCCTGAAAATATATGATCACAGCTCCTCTAACGTGGTGAAAGTCCAGTGGCCCCACTGTCTGTCCGCTCAACCTTCCAAACCAACTGCATGATTCACAAAAACATCATGACTAGCACTTCCATTTATCTTGTATTTGTATTTGGTATTTGTAGAGTGCATATATCACCATAAGGTCTCATAGCGCTTGCTAGTGTTCACGGCAGGACAGGACAGAGAGAGCTTTGAATTACGGAGCTAAGTTAAACAACCACGTTTTGAGTAGTTTACGGAATTTCTTATGATCCGTCTCCAGACGGAGGGGCAGAGGTAAGGTGTTCCAGGTTTCTGGGGCCACCCTTGAAAAAGATCTACCCCCATTTCTGGCAGTTCGGATCTTCGGCACTGTCAGAAGAAATTTGTTGTTGGACCTGACGGATCTAGCCTGTTGGTATATAGTGAGTTTTTTCACTAGGTAGCGGGGCCCTTTAGTATTGAGTGTCTTATGCACTAAGCAACACAGTTTGAAGTTTATTCTTTTTTTGATTGGAAGCCATTGTAGAGTTTTCAGACTAGGTCCCGATGGAGTACGTGAAGGCAAGTTGAGAACCAGCCTGGCCGCCGTGTTCTGGACGACCTGGAGTTTAGCCAGGAGTCCTACATTTGTGGAAGCAAGTAGGGAGTTGCCATAGTCCAGACAGCTAATGATCAGTCCCTGCACAAGGGGCATCCTGGACGAGAGAGGGATCCATTTGAAAAATGTTCTGAGACTGCGCATAAGTACGTAACAGATGCGGACCAGATTGTTAATTTGGTTTAGCATAGATAATTTGGAGTCCAGAATTATGCCTAGATTGCGTGCAGCTGTCGTAGGTGGGGGGCAGGAACCTAACATGGGGGCCACCAATCGCTGTTCCATAGTTTGTCTGCATCCCTAAAAATCACGATCTCTGTTTTGTTAGCATTTAGGCGAAGGTGGTTGTTAGTCATCCAGTTGTTTATAGCTATCATACAGAGTTTAAAGCGATTTTTGGTTTCGGTAACGTCAGGTCCTTTGGTGATTAGCAGCTGAGTATCATCTGCGTATGATACTGTTTGAAATCCAAAAGACTGTATGAGTTTAGCCAGGGGGGACACATATAGGTTAAATAACGTGGGGCTATGAGATCACCATCTCTGATAATTCATGGCACACCTACAGCAAGTATAATTAGCAGACCTCAGACTTAGGGGCCGATTACATCGTCACTTTCAATTCCAACCACCTAATTGCAATCTATGTAGTCGTAATTTAAACCACCCCATCATTTCGGCTGGATAGCGATGGGCTCAAGGAGCCTGTCGGCCAGTCAAAGACAAGCCCGTAGTCGTAACAGGATGGCGTTTCTGCTTTCAGGATTATAATTCTGCTTTCCGATACCCTTCCCGTTCCAGCTTTTTTGACACAGAAAGGATGTCAGAAAGTGACTTTAGGAGCCCCCAGCAGGCCTTCAGGTGTGGGTCTGGGGGGCACCTATGTTGCCCCCCTTTAAATCCCTGCACCTTGTAGCAGACTCCTTGACGTGTCTGCCACAGGGTACAAGGATTTATCCAAATTCCCATTTCTCAATGGGAACTTGTGCTATGGCCAGTTTACGGCCATAGCACAAGCTCCCATAGAGAAATGGTTGCATTGTAATCATGCGGTCAGTATGTTTCGGCGATGGTGTCAGGCAGACGCAGGTCAGCCTGACATCGTAATAAGCCCCTAAGTAGTAGGAAAAAGAAAAAATAAGACAGCAGGCCTATTCCATCTCTTCAACTATATCCATCAGGACATCCTGTTTACTTTTCCAAGTTAGGAAAAAGTTAAAGACCCACCTCTTTAAAAATCAGTGCATCACAATGCATTAACTGTCCACAACCCACCTTCCTTTCCTTTTACTCGTTAACTTTATGTTGTCTGTGACCTTTGTACAACACTCTACTGCTTTTTGGCTAGGTTTGCGCTATAGAATATTCATAAATACATACTTTGCAGCTGCCTCTGAATTCCAAAGTTTAGTTATCAATGCGATACCAAACCTAAAAAGCAGTGCCATTTGCAAGGTATTGTTAGGTAAACTAACTGCATCTCACAGCCTGTCGCGTCCTTCCTATGATCTTTTATATCAAAATTATTGATGACATCACTAACGACCTCTCAAGCAACATCATCGATGATATTACCGATGACCACTGACAACAGCATCCTGAAGTAATACTCTGTCTTTGGACAAGCCGACAAAGGGTTAGCCACAGGATCAGTCCCTCTGCCCTAACGCTCTGTGAGAAACTACCCCACACAGCTCATAGACTTCAGCTGTGGGCAGCAGGGCATAGCTTTTGGCTAGGCCCTGAGGTCACCCCTTCATAGGTCTCCAACCACAACTACACCTGACCTTCTCCTACGCTCATGGGGCGCTGGCTGCAGGACACGGCCTATAGTCAGGCACTGAGTTAACCCATCCATAGGTAGCCAACAACTATTGTGAACAGCATTTACACACGCGCAGCAATGGTTGGGACAGTTTTTCCCGGTACTCCATATGTATAACAATGTTAACTATATCAGCACGCCTGCATTAAATTCAATAAAGTATTCGAATTGTTAATAGCAACGCGTGTTTAGTAAGAGTTTGCAATATTTTTTTTGTAACATTTGGGAAAAGTACGTGCAACGAGAATGCTGGCATTTCATATTAAAATTACCACATTGATGTACCTCACTGCAAAACACTGGCTTTAGGAGAACATGTCTCTTATCCACCGTGTTACTGTTGCATCGAGGCGATTTCTGCTTGAATTAGTTTCCCGCAACCAAAAAGCACTTGCAATGTCTTCATCACAAAATCCTGTGAAATTTCACAATACTCGCGTAACAAGTCACTATACCGATCACAAATGTGATGCTGTAGCACTTCACTTTTTCTGCAGTCTGTGCGCTCATGAAAGAACAATGACTTTTCTCAAATGTAAAAGTTCACCTGCAGACTCCCTGCGTCCAATGCATATTGATCACTTCTTATCTACATCCTCTAAACACAGCTGTTTAGCTAACTACAAAATGCAATTTTCAAAGACACAAACCAGCTTTCCCATTCCGCTGAATGTCTGCATGTTTGGAATAACAATGAGAGAGTTGTATCCTAATTACGCAGACGAATACCCAATCCCACTGAAAATCACAGATTAAAGCCTAATTCGGTTTTGTGATGAGGGCCTTCAGGTTATTTCACTCCCATACCGTTTATAGTGGGATGGCTGCCTTGATGATGAATATAAATGTCACTACATCAACAAGAGATTGCTTGTTTGTGAGATGACACATGCTTCCTTCGCATAACGTTTAACAGCTCTACGGTGATTGCAGGGGTGGCAGGGAAGAAAGTACATTATGTGTACGCCATCTTCACTGAAGTATTTTATTCGTGCTCATCATCAACATTCATCCTATAAAGCCACGCAATCTGTGATTGCAGAGTATATAATTAATATGTTATATATACATTTCAAAATATGTTGTGGACTCTAGAAGAAAACTACTCATCAATACATCTTCGGTATAGTTACTTCATCTGTGTCACATAATTTATAATTATCTTTACAAAGATCCATCAAACCTGTGATTGATTCTGTAATTGCGATTAATATTCAGTTTTTGGAGGAGGATGGGCTGTAGCTACCGTGTCTGACACTCTCTGTGTCTCCCGGTGACCCTGCTTGAAACTCGTCTTGGTTTACCTTTGTGGGAGAATCCGGAGTGCCTCTTCTGGCAGCATGAAAGCGGGGTCAATCTAAAAAACATTGTGTATAAAGAATATTGAGCCTTAGGATGCTATGGATCACATGACAGTTGACAGAGAAAAGAGACCACTCCCCCACGTGACGCAGCCCGACTCACCAGGCTCGGAAGGAAGAAGCAACAGAGGTGATGGCTGTGAGGTTCCTCCCTGATTTAGGGTTGGTCGTTGGTGGTATTAATAGTTGACACTGGACTCCAATCCTCTTTAGCAATGAGACCAATGCGGAGACTCCCACCACCACCGCTGGTACAGAGACCTAGGATTCACTGAGGCGGTTAAACCATCGCCAAGACCAGGGATGAGCGTCTTGCTTACTCTCTTAATGCCCCAACGCTAGTCTGAGAGGCATTGCCAATGGTGTGCAGTTCGAAACACAGAAAACTGACACTTCTAGGCGAACATCCATGGTTTCATGAGTTTTGTGAATAGTACATGCAAACCCCTTGAAAGCAGACTGGGGTGCTACATTACCAGATAGGTTATACTGCTAAATAGGTTTGTGAACCACACTGATGAGAGTGTACAGTTCACTCACTTTTTCATATATTGACTACAGAGTGCATCAGGCAACTTTAGCCTCTATTTCTGTAGCAGTAATTGTACACAGTCAAACACAACACACAGCACAGCTCTGTTACCTAACTTGCCATTGATCTTTTACTACCTTCTTGGCAGAAAAACAGCAGTGTTCCTCCCACCATGTCTCTACCAGAGCCACCTGGGGTTTTGATACGAAAGGGGATGATGGACGTAGCGTTTGAGCAAATCAAACACTCACCCCCAGTCAACTGATCTGGGTTCAATCCATCACCATTCTTTAGCTCACTCCGCCACCCCAGTTCAGACATGGCCATATGCAAATCAGTCTGACCCTGTGCCTCATGGGAACAGTCAAGCCCGAACTGCCAAAGCCATGTCTTCCCTGGACCGGAAACAAGCATCCTGGGACCGGTTTCTGGCATTTCAGCCGTCATCAGCCAGGCTAGCTTGAATCCAGTGGGAAAGTGAGCAAGGGACTCACGTCTGAGCATACCCTGCCAACTTAAGGCGAACAAAGCGATACAAAAGGGGATGATGGACGTAGCGTTTGAGCAAATCAAACTCTCACCCCCAGTCAACTGATCTGGGTTTAGTCCATCACCATTCTTTAGCTCACTCCACTACCCCAGTTCAGACATGGCCTTATGCAAATCAGTCTGACCCTGTGCAGCATGGTCCATCAACTGTTGTTTTTGCAATTGTCACCCAGAGTGGACAGGTATGCTCAGACATGAGTCCTGTGCTCTCCACACCACTGGAGTCAAGCTATCCTGGCTGATGACGGCTGATAGCCAGAAACCGGTGCTAGGATGCTTGATTCCGGTCCAGGGAGGACATGGCTTGGCAGTTCGGGCTGGACTGTTCCCACGAGGCACAGGGTCAAAGCTGATTTGCATATGGCCATGTCTTAACTGTAGTGGTGTGGAGTGCAAAACAACAATGGATTTAGGCCCAGATCTCTGTACTGGGGTGAATGTATGACATTGTTCTGCAATATGTCCATCAACTGTTGTTTTTGCAATTGTCACCTGGGGTTTTGACCAGGTTATGCCCTTAAACTACTCCAACAACATATTGAAAGCGCAGTGTCACCCTAACTACATCCATCACATATCTGACTAAACAAGCAGTCATGTCTGCAGTTCATTTTGACTGGCTGAAGCATGCAAGCAACTGCATAGACACAACTTACCCAACACCCTAATGGCATCGCTGGGACAGCCCTTTGTTGGACTTGGCCCTTTTCTGCAGAGTCATCCCAGAACATTTGTTATCACACTCCTGTTTTCTGAAAACATCTTTGTTGGTTTCAGGACTCTGCACACTTGGCCCTTTTCTGCAGAGTCATCCCAGATTGTTTGTTTTCACACTCCTGTTTTCTGAAACCATCTTTGTTGGTTTTAGGACTCTGCACACTTTACCACTGCTAACCTGTGCTAAAGTGCTTGTACTCTCTCCTTGAATCATTGTTAGATTGGGCATCACATGTACCCAGGGCCTGTAATTTAAATACTTTCAGTTCACCTGAAGCACTGATTATGCCACCCACTTAGGTAGCCATGTAAAACGTGTCTCTGGCCTGTCATTGCAGCCTGTGTGTGCAGTTTTGAACTGCCATTCGACCTAGTCAAATAAACCTTTTACCAGGCTTAAACCTTCCTTTCAAATACATACAAGTCAACCCTAGGGTACACCCTAAATAGCCCAGAGAGTAAGATGCAGCGTACTTAAAAAGCTGGACATGTGCTTTTGACTTTTACATGTCTTGGTAATACAAAAAATCATAACATCTTTTTCACTATTGGAAGGCCTACATCTCCAGTAGGATAACGTTGGAGTAACTTATCACCTTTAATAGGTGATAACTTTAAATTGGGAGCAGGTATGAATGTCGACTCTGGGGTTTAAAGAATTGTAATGTAAAGCTTTCTTTAATGGTAAAGTCAGATTTTAAGTCACAATTCTGAAAATGCAACTGTTAGAAAGTTGCCATTTTCTTCTCCCAACCATTGGTGTCTGCTGCCTGTTTCCTGGGTCACATGAATATGCATGGCTGGCAGTTGGCCTTTGTGTATTTCTTCCTGACAGTGAGATAAAGGGAGGGATGATAGGTGTTGGCAGTATGGACCAATGCCAAGGATTAATTTGAGCCAGTGATTTTCTGTTGCTCGGCACATAATTGTAAACACAGGCACTTATGACAGTATTTTCAAATGGTGATGAAATTCACTCAATTTTTTTCTTTTTCTTTTTTTATCAATTGGCAAAGGTTTAGTGTGCTGGCTCGACATGTGCTCAGACCTGGTCGCACAACATAGAATTAACATACCAAGCTGATGGGTCGTCACCCTACCAGACTCGAGCTGCTACAGCTAATCAAGTGTCAAATTTCAATAATTCAACATCCAGAAACCGTTTTTTTGCATCATTTCATTCATTTTATTATTCCAAATGTAATCGGGGGACTGAAATATAAACAAAGCCCATCAATCACCAGGCATCATCATGAATATAAAAATACACCATTTGATTTGTTGAATGTATACTTATACCCTAAAGAATGAAATGTAAAATATTTCAGACCCCTGAGGAAGGGCTTGGGAGCCCAACATGCATTGGGTATACAGATGTATGATTTCCAAGGATTCAATGTGAATTCTAATGGGATATGGAATAAGGCCTGGATTGGCATTTCCCACAACATCAAGGGCCAGATGTAGGTAATCCCAGATTACTGATTCTTAAATACCGAATCATACCGATTCGGTATTTAAGAACAGGCAAATGGGATGTAGGTAATTTTTCGTAAAAAATTACCGAATCGGTAAGGTTTGGTAATTACCGAATCAGTATTGACCGATTCGGTAATTGCCATTCATTCCTATGGGCCTGGGGCCCATAGGAATGAATGTCAATTACCGAATCGGTAAATACCGATTCGGTAAAAGGGGGAAACATTGAAGGGTGGCAGGGTGTCACTTTGACACCCTGTTGCACCCCTCAATTGTGTATGGGTGCACATGTTACAGACATACATGCCCTAAGGGCATATAGTCTGCAACATGGCACTGTTGGAAAAGCAAAAAAAATGCTTTTTCAAAGGTTTTCATTATTTACCACCAACTTCTAGTTGGTGGTAAATAACGAATCCTAAAATGGGAAAAGCACTCATTTGAGTGCTCCCTACATTTCAGATTCGGTAATTTACCAATTCGATATTTTTAAGAATCGGTACATTACCGAATTCTTAAATACCGATTCGGTAAATTACCGAATCTGAAATGTAGCCACCTACATATGAAAAGCCTAATTCCGGTCAGTAACGGCCAAAATTCGGTAATTTCGGCCGTTACTGACCGGAATTAGGCTTCCTACATCTGGCCCTAAGTGTGGAATTACATTGTTTTAATCATCTTTCTCGATAAAGTTGGTAGTAAATGGTGCGCCTTGGTATTTAATGAAGATTTCTGGTAACGAATCTACCCAAAAACTTTTATCCCAAAAATTCCAGCTAATTCTTCTGCTGTAGGTAGTTTTCTGGATATAATAAAGTTGCAGATTTCCGTGACATAGTCCACCACCACTAAGTAGATGGTATAGATGTTCAAAAGCAGTAGCTCTAGTATGAAGTCATTTGCTATCATATTCCAAGGTTGTGTTAGTGTAGGTCAGGACTGTAACAGACTAGAAGGAGAACTAAGAGGTGCCTTGAATTGTGCACATATTGAGTATTGATGTATGTATTGGTGTACAGTCTAAATCAGTTCTGACCATCAAAACATTGAATAATGAGGTCAGTGGAACCAAGCTGCATCCAACTGAAGAGGATCAAAGAGACCAAAACTAGTCTTGGGTTGCTTATATTCTGGTACAAAGAATATATGGCTTTGCATTTCAGGCAGGCGCATTCCCATTGGAGCACGATCATGGCTGATTTGCATATGACTGGGTCTAATCTGAGGAAACATTGTGTGCAAGAAAATGATGCTATCTTGAACATTTGTCAGTGGTTTGTCTATTTGCAAGTATTCCTCCTATCACTTTTTCTGTTTTTTATATAATGCCCTAAGTTGCCATGGGCATGCCTACACATGGGTCTGAGCTTAATGTGCCACTGGAACCAATATGAACCTGAACTAAGAGACTCAAAAAGGCCAACACCAATCTTGGGTTGTTTGTGTTCTGATTCAGAGAGGAGCTGGCTTTGTAGTTTGGGCTGGGCTGTTCTCTTTGGAGCACTATTAGGCTATATTTGAATATGGCCAGTTCTAATCAGACGTTACGTAGTGGGCAAAGGACAATTGGTCAGAATCATACGCTCAGGAATTACTGATGTGAAGCATTACTTCCATCACTTTTTGTGTGTTTGATTAAAAAATTATTCCAGTTTTTTTTCTATCCTTGATGCCCTGCCCCAGGAGAGTCATGGCACCAGTCTATGTTCCAGTGTTGGATTGCTGAATTAGGTATAGGATAGGAAGTGCTTCAATCTTATACAACAAATGTCCACGAATCTTCCTGCACTCAGGTTCATTTAGAATTGACTGATGGGGATCGATGGTAGACTAGGCTTGTTGTATGGTGCCTTCGAATCTTTTCAATTCTTCTTACCATCATAGCATGGTGTAAAAAATGTTAGGAGGATCCACTGGAGAGTCAATGTCTTCCGAATGTCTAGACACATATTTGCTTTTCAATGTCATTTGTTGGCAGTGATTTGAACTTTATCAATGTCAATAGATTTCACAGTGGTCCATTGTGGCAATTTGGTTCCTACCACTCTCCCAAACATGAAGGTGTCAGGAGTTTTACATGTGGTAGAATGGGCAGCTGACCTGTATGTGTGAAGTGTAGACTAAAGAACTGATTTGAGTTCAAGCTTTTCCAACACAGCACGCTGAACAGTCATCTTGAGGGTACT
The DNA here is from genome assembly GCF_964261635.1 of Lissotriton helveticus. Lineage (NCBI taxonomy): Eukaryota > Metazoa > Chordata > Amphibia > Caudata > Salamandridae > Lissotriton > Lissotriton helveticus. The sequence continues at coordinate 1,131,200,557 of NC_136057.1, read as the reverse complement.
CGTAAATCTCTTGATAACAGCATTTGCCTGTGGCCAGAAAGGGGTGCGTTTTTGATGCTTAATATTTAGATGAGTGACAAAATCTTTCAATTCTTGACTATTGAAAGGGGGCCATTCACAGATTTAAAAACACAAGGAACACTCCATGTTGCAAAAATACGGTCTAATACCTCAATGACTGTCATGAGTAGTTGACGACCGATCTTGCCCAGCGGAAAAACTGTAATATTCTTCAACAAAAATTCCTGGTAGATGATGTCTATTATCAAGGGGTGAGAAGAAATCAATTGCAATCTTCTCCCATACATGCTTTGGAAAATCAGACATGTTGAATAGACGCCGGGTTGTTTAGGATGATTAGCAGTTGTACAAATGTCATGTAGTTAACTCTTTCATCAAGACGAGGGAACCACACTCGGTCTTGTGGAGCTCATTTAGTAGCAACAACTCCTTGATGTCTCTCATGGGCAAGTTCAATAACTTGTTGTCTCAGGCTCTCGGGTATAACAATTCTTGACCCTTGAAAGATGATGCCTTCAGGGGTAACTGAAATTGTTCCTGCACATTTTAGAATTTCTGGTATTCAAGGTCATCAGTAAAAGTTGAGTATGTTTCCATCGCAATTGATGTGTAGTAATGTCTTTGAGAATTAGCAAATCTCAACATGTACGGTCTTACATCCTCCTAGTCTAGGAAACAAGGATGGGAACTGATTCACTATCTCATGATAGACATTGAAATTGTAGTTTATAGAAATCAGCCCCATGGCAACAGCAGTACTGAAACTGAGTAAACATCCACTCAATGAAGTGCATCACAGGACATGAACTGATGCTTGTTCTTTCGTCTTTTCATGCTTCACAATTGCTATGAATGAACCTTGACTTTGCAATGGCATTGATTCAGCCCATGTGTACCCTTTAGTTTTTGACTGGGTTAAACGGGGCACTGGACGCAGTTCATTGTAGTTTTCCGCTGGCATAATGTTTATCAACATGCCACTGTCTATGGTATAAGGTATGGAGCACCCATTCACTTTCAGTGTGATTTTAAGACAGTGTCAAAATGAATTTCGCACTTTCACTTGGCAGTCTAGCTTCGACCGGCATACTTCCTTGAAAGAAGCTAACCCCACATGTTCATGTCATTAAACTTTTAGATGAGGAATTTGACGACAATCGACATTGTTCAGTTTTTACTTGCCTTGACTGATGTTGCCGCTTGAACATGTGGGTGTGGTTGGAACATGTCTGGATCTTTCTGGAATCCATTTTTGTCTTCTCTGTGTGACGCAATGCACCTTTCCTCCATTTTGTTCTCTCAATGTGACATACTTGATCTTGCCCTTGCTTCGCAAATCATTACAAAATGGATATCTTTCCAGCATCCTCTGCATATCTGTCCAATGGTAGTACATTCACCTTCATGTGTAAAGAAAAATCCACATCAAAAACACATCTTCTTTTTCTTTTGAGACATTGCTTTATGGCCTTCCACCTTGCATTTTTATTTACTTTTCACACTCAATTCTGATTCATTTTGGGCCGTTCCTGCTTTCATTTTAGCTGCATGTGTATCAGCTCTTCCTTCTGCCATGGAAACCATGACTACTCACTCCAAGCTGAGTGTCTCTTTCAGCATTCGTCATCTGAAGGAAACAGCGAGACAACCATCTATCACCCTGAGATGCATGGCCTCTTCATCATTGTAGTTCTTGATGAGTGAATCAAATCTTGCTACAAACTCATCCATTGTATCACCAGCTTTCCTGACTGAAATTGTGCCATACATAGTCGACATTCGGCATTGGAATGGACTTAGTGTTTAACACTTCTTTGTTTTGAAGGGAGGTCCCATCATCAACTTTGGTATTTTCATCATCATTTCTTTAACTTCTTCACCCGTCAGATTCTTTAGATATTTAATGATTTTTTGGGGCATTTCCTTCTACCAGTGCATAAATGAAATCATCGTAGGATTCTATCCAGGCATTCCATCAGTCACCAATATTCTGCTTTTTGGTGGTATCGAATGGAAGCAGTGGTTTTAGGAATGCAGCAGCATCATAACATGTCGAACTTTCTGCTGTCGAGGCTCGATAGCATCTGCTACCCACTTGAATTGGCACCTTTTTTAAGCACTAGCTGTGTGCTAACATTTGGTTTGTTGCACATACTCTCTGGTTGTGAGGAGCAGTCTTCATATTTGGTGGTGAGTAAGGGGATCTTACCCACTATCACCTCTTTGCATGGTACCTGGTTTCTACTGCCTTTAGCGTATTCTTTCTGTCACAAATGTTTCCTCTTTTAGTGCTTCCTTGTACTTGGTTATCACTACCTTGTTGGCTTCTCTGTATCTAGTTGTTGCTGCCTTTAGCGTTGTCGTACTGTATGAACTACAGCTCTGTTTTATGCTGTGGCACAGTATCTTTTGTCCCGACTTCACCACTTTACGACTTTCTAGCTGACAACAAACAAATATTCTGTAACGCCTTCACTTTCTGTACAGTCATTTCACTGGCTGGAGTCTTCACATACACCAACCATCGATTTCCACTTTGACTGAGACACACATGACAAACTCTGTGGCAGAGCACTCTCAGCTCTTCAGGTCGCAGGGTTTACATAATCCCCTATCTCGTCGCCAGTTGTAGCATCCTCCCCTGCCCGGGTACAGGCAAATTATCACGCCAAACATAGAGCTTGGTATTACATGTCTTTATTCCTCAAAATATAACTGGTGACAGAGCATTCTACATCATGAAATCTATCACCTACACCCATGCACTTACATCCATGTTCTACTGGGTCCATCAGGAACTAAAAATGGTCCCATCATCTCTAACTCACAAGACATTACAGGTACATTCTTTGTGACAGGTGAAATCTGTATATATGTCTGTAAATATTAGTGTAGAAAACACCCCTTAACACCTGAATTCACTAAGTCAAAAAAATACTTGGGTCCTTGAGGTGTTATAATCAAGATGTGTAAATAGAAATTTACTTTATTAGTAACAGACACCTCAGTAGGTACTCAGCCATTACTCATCTGTTAATTAGGAACAAGCCAATTTATTTCTTGACAACTGAGGACAAACTCATGCAAAATGACTTTTCATGCCACAATACAGATATACTCCTGCCTTGGGTCTCCTTTCCTTGTCTTCTGCAGTAAGATATTTTTGTTCCCCCTTCTGCATCAGTTCTTCCATCACTTTTGACTACCTCAGTTTCTCTGGTTACCCACAGGGATCAGCTGTGGAGTTCCTCAGGCTCCTCCCAGAGCCCCACGCTTTCCAACATCTACATGGCCTCGTCGCAACCATCGTCAGGAACCACATGCTCAATGTTGTCTCCTACGCCGATGACACCCAGTTGATTCTCTCCCTCACCAATGAACCCACAATTGCCAAGAAGAACTTTCACGATGGGATAAAGGTGGTCACCACCTGGATGCAGAACAGCTGCCTCAAGGTCAACTCAGAGAAAACTGAAATCCTCATCATGGGCTCCACCCTCTAATCTTGGGAAGACTCCTTGTTGCCCGCAGCACTTGGAACCTCCCCCACACCCACAGACCAAGCGCAGAACCTCAGCATCATCCTGGGCTCCTTGCTTAACATGAGCCGTTAGATCAATGCTGTCTCATCATCCGGCTTCCAGATGGTATCCCTGCCCCGAAAGATCTTCAAAAGGATCCCAGTCAACAAAAAAATCACCTTCAGGCTCCTCTCACACACCTACAAAGCCCAACACGAAAGCAGGATCTGCGATCCTTAACCACTGCCACATATTCCGCTTACCCACCAAAGTCCTCCGCTCCGCCATATTCCACTTACCCACCAGAGTCCTCCGCTCCTTCTCCTACCTCACAGCAATGACCAGGAACACCCTGCCATTCCACCTCAGGCAATCACAGTCACTGCCTCAATGCAGGAAAGTTCTCCCGACCTGGTTCTTTGACTGAACCATAGCGCCTTCGATAGACCTGCAGCTCCCCCCCCCCCTCCTCAACGCCTTGAGACCCTTACAGGTGAGTAGTCACACTTTACACTCCATTGATTGATTGACTTTTGCAGCTGTTTCTGTGGCATGCCCAGGATCCTTTCACAAATCCTCTTCTTTCTCCACAGTAATGATTTAATAGTTCGTTGAATTGTAGAGTCAGATCAATCAATTCTGTGAAGGTAGCAATACGATTTACCACCAACGACAAGGTCTTGTTTAACACTTAATTGAATGCACCTGTTGCTGTTTATTCTGGTCAGGTGGTCTCAAATACCAATTGCTGAAAGTGGATAATGTAAATAAAGGTATTTCTCACCCTATCTCAAAGCCAATAACGCGAAATGGGATGGGTTAAAATCAAGTACCAACATTTTAAGCAGTTACTCTGATTTAAAATCCTGGAAGTAGCCTAGATCTAGGTATCTTTTACTAAATATAAAAGTACAGAAGCTGCTATTCCACTAACCTGTCGGCAGCATGGTGCAGAATACATTAATGTCAACAGGAACAATGGTTGGAGGAAAACAGGACTGAACTTCTTCAAGTTAGAATCGTGTCAGTACTGTGAGTAAGCCCTCTTTCTCATTTATCATATGACAAGAGAAATAGGAAAACCTTGAAAATGGAAGGGTAGAGAAACAGGAAAATGTTAGCAATCAGAAAATAGGACTAAATAAAATTGTGACAGTGAAAGGAAGGCTTACCTGTTCTCTGGGGGATGGTGCAATGATGAGGCTTTCACACACTAGACAAGCTACCTTGGTGTTGTGTATTTTTACCACTGTCTCCTAATATTTTATTTAATCAGTTGTGGACACCAAGACAGTTGTGTGCATTTGATGCCGGATGTTATGTATGGCATATGCAGTCTTCCTCATGGCCTGTAATAATTTACACTAATTGAGAACCTCTGGACCCAAAATGATCTTTTCGAAAGTGAGGTTGCCCATTTTATCGTAACGGATAGACTCCTGAAAATGGTCTCACTTAAAGAGTAAACTAGACAACAAAACGTCTATGAAATTTCTACTTCTTGCTCCACACTCAATTACGTATACAATCATCGAAAAGCCAGCAAATACAATAAAGCATGAAAAAAGCAAGCATGGATGGGCACATGGGTTCATCTTAGCATTGGACACTTAAAGATCGTTATAACTGTTGGACATATATGTGCTATTTGCAATAAAGGAACCCCTCATCTCCTGTGAAGTTGCATACTGGTATTCAAATTAAATGTCTTTATATGCATAGCTGCATTTATGTTTTTCTTCCAATGGATTAATTGTGCATTCATTGTATTATGAAGGCGTGATTATTTCCACTTCCAATGTATGTTTCATTCTTATTACTCTTTATAACTGAGTATCTAAAATAATCCTTTGGTTGCACTAAGTTTTTCTGTTATTGACCAAGTACCATGGAAGAACCCCTGGACGTCAGAGCAAACGAAGGTATACACTGAGAAAGAAGCACAAATAGAGGCACAGCAAAGGGCAAGGAACAGATGAATAAAAGGCAGAGAGGAGGAAAGGGAAGGAAAGGGCAGGGCAGGGCAGGGCAGGGAAGGGAAGAAATAAATATGGCTGAGAATTTGCACAATTGGTAGTACCTCAGGCACCTGCTTTCTGTAGACAGGGACTTAAATACTGGCACTACCGCCCATATGTCACTGTAATAAGTAGCTAGGAACTGAGGCAGCCAACCTAAAGCTAAGTGTGCAGTCTAGTTGATACGGACACTCAGTTTCCAACTCCCTTACCTGTAAACTTTCCACCATCTTCTCAACCAATGATACACTCGTTAGCTGAAGAATCTTTAACAGCCTACAACAATGCATACTAAAGAATGCCCTGCACTGGAGGCACGTTTTAATGGTCTGTATAACTAAATCCAACCAAACCTACAAACTTTTCGAGAACATGCACCCTTTCACTGACATGAAATAAAATATTCACAGTGACTTTAACTTTTTAAAAATCTACAGGTCAATAAAGTTTCAAATATTTAATGTATCAACAGCAGGAATTTTTTTGTAAATTTGACTAATAGTGCTAATCTAAAACAAGGCTTGCTAGGAAATGTCCATGCAACACAGAGTTTCCCAACTCCAGGAGTGCTTAATTAACCAGTAAAACTCTCCACGAGTCACTCTTCCTATGACCTTCTTCAAAATAATTTAATGGTTTTAGAGGAGGGATTGTAGCTTTTCTTGCAGCCCGTCAGTACAACAAAACCATCCTGGTGGTGCCTCTGCTATCCTTGCCCATCTTCTAGGCAAAATGCAAAGGATAGATTTGCAGCAGGTTTAAAAATCAAGTTTATCTGGCCCCCGAAGCTGACTGATGAGGATTCATCTTTTACTTTTTGTTTTTGGTTTCATCATGATACCCCCCAATTGTAATGTTCCTGCAGGGCAGAGGTAGACCCTCTGAGCAGTTTCCTAATCCTTCTGGATATCTCTTGTACATGGTACTACCTTTGTCCTTCATCTGGCACAAATCATCTGGGCTGCAGTGATGGAACTGGCGTCTCATCCTCTTGCAGCTCTCCCTCATGCAGGTTCCTTCGTGATGCACAAGTGGGAGACTGGTGTTTTCACTCTTCCCACTCATCCCAGGCACGGACATGGGGACAAGGTGGAAGTATGCATCACACTTGGTGCATTGGTGTCCCAGGAGGGAATACAGAAATTGAGATCGTCCGTGCATCACTCCTACATGCACTCAACATGCTTCTCAATGATCCTCAGGGGCACTGACCCTCCCCATAGAATTTAGTGACAGCTTGATGCAGCACACTTTTCTGTGGCCAACAACCTCTGGAAAACCTGCATGTGAGCAGCTGGTGTAAAGTTGACTTTCTCCAGGTACCTTTGGGCCAATATCAAAGGTTTTTCTTGCAAATTGCTCCCGATGATGACATTTTGGAGACTGGGCTTTATTTAAAAAATATATTTGTCCTCATTCAACTTAGGCTAGCTCTTTGAGATCTTCCTCTTCATGCGCCCTTGTCTTAGAAGATCTACCACACCTAAGACATAAAATTATATTTTCTTCTTTTTCTTATACGACAACAATCAAAACCAGGTAATGAAGCATGATAAGATGTAAAAAAAAGAAAAGGCATGGTCATGGACCATTTCCTGGTGGGTGGCTCTCGGGTGACCTACCTTCCCTCTTGCTCAAACCACTTCACTACTGTTGCTCAAAATTTATTTTTCTTTTCTTTTCCAATTCTGCTCTATCTAATTTTAGAGTATATTTAATTGAATTTACCGAATTTAAGCCGATGGTGGAAGATTACTTATACATTTCCTACAAATCTTCCTACGGGCAAGGAGGATCAATTAAAATAGCAGTTTTATTCCATCCCTATGTATTTTTCCCTGCTCCCCAAAAGCCCAAACATAATGAGGGATAGGCTTAATTAAACTTCTATATCAAGAATGCTCGTCAAAAACCTACTCACGTCCTCCCAAAATGTTTACGTTTCTGAGCATTCCATGAACAAGTGAACATCATCTGCTTTTTCTAAGCCTCCCTTTGCGCATCTTACAACTTCTCTATTTCCCAACCTCGACCGCCTGAGAGGGGTTCAATAAGCCCTGTGGGTGAAGATACGATAGTTTCTCCTTAAATTGGCAGGGTTGACTGTGCTGTAAAGAATAACAAAACATATGAGTCATAAATTAGCTGTTTGGATCTCTGGCAAGAGACTTTTCCACAACTCACACAGCAGTCTAAAAGCTTCATCCCCAAGTAGATCAACAGCCAGTACCACCTAGAAATCTACTTGGCTTTTGGTACCCACTGCTTCAAGCTTTTTTTTCCAGGTCATTCGATGCTCCTATCTCTGCTCCTATTGTCTGGAACCAGCTTTAAACTTGGAGATACTTGAACCTTGAAATTGTATTGTCCGCCAGTTCAACAAGTTTGTCCCGTTGAATCAACCTACCCTCCTCCACCAGATGACTCCACTTCAGGATGCCAGCCACTTTTACAGGTGGTGCCATTTTATCCTTAGTCCATTTAGGGGGGCATGGCGAGTCCAAGATAGATTCACACTTGCTATAATAGGTGAGATTGATCTCTTCCTTGATTTGAAACCAGAGTTCAGCCATACTTGTAATATCTCTACTCAAGTGCCAACCCGCATAGCACTGAACATATTACCAATATCGGATTTGTCAGGCTCACACAGAAGCATCTTACCATTTTTAGAATAAAGGCCCAGGCATAATAGCATAAGTCTGGCTACAATAAACTCCTTTGACCTTTCTTTCTCCGTACTTTCTTCCACGCTATCAGTGGTTATTTTGAAGCACAAATGAAACTGTTCATCCTGCTGTGCATTTTTTCTAACCATTCATTTTTAAAAGTTAGGGGAATTGTATTGAATAAAAAAGTAAATTTTGGGAGTATAGACATTTTGAGTAGATTTACTCTCCCCAGTATAGTTAAAGGTAGATGGACCCAGCTCATCTTCGAATTACAAGCTCCTTTAATTACCTTTAGAACATTTGACTCTGGGAGATTCTTTTTTTTTATAAATTCTTTTTATTGAAATTAAAGACAATCATACAAACATTGCCAATTAAAAATAAATGGTTACTCATATCATCAATACATTTTACAGAGTTCATCAAGACAATTATATTAATTGTGTACATCTCTGATCAAGTTTCTGCATATTTCCAACTCTACCATTGGGCATATGCAAATGTCACCACAATAGGCATTCCATTTGGACCATTTTCTGTCCCATTTTTTGGGGCAACCCCAGTTTATGAAAACTTCTTTCTCAGCTATCATGCATCTGTCTAATTCTTTCGCCCATTGAGCAGTAGAAGGTGGAGCCTCTCTCCCATCCCTTTGCAAGTTCTCTTTTTACCAACATGTATCCTAACGTCGCTAACTGTTGTTCAATTTCTGTAAGGTCAGTTGCAGCCGATATGTTCAGTATTGGTGTCAGTGTCACTTCTTTACCTAGTGCGGTCTGTATGTGGGTGGTGGCTTATTCCCAGAGATGTTGAATAGCTGGGCAATCCCATATAGTATGATAAAAAGTGGCTGACTGTCGGCAACCCCTCAGACAAAGGTCATCAGATCTTGTGCCTATTTTGGCCAAAGTTATCCCCGTCAAATAGGACCTATGTAGAATCCTAAGTTATATTAATCTTAATCTAAATCGGAGTGTGATGGCTGCTTTTCTAGGGGACATAAGAGGCGATCGCCAATCTTCCTCATCTATTGATCCCAAGTTTCTTTCCCACTGTTCCCTGTGCTTACTTACCAAAACTGTCTGGCAAATTATTACTAAGTTTTTTATATGTTAAAGATATGGCTTTGGCATATAGTGGGCCATCTAGTAAGCGATCCTCTAACAGTGATGATTCTGGTATGTCCTCGACGACAGGGAATGCCGCTTGCAAGACATGTCTTATTTGCATGTTTTGGAAAATCTCCGCTCGACAATCGAGCCCTTTTTCACCAGATCTTTTTCTACTGAGATCCCAATCACGTCCCACTTGTCAAACCTAGGTGATAACACAGCATACCTAACCTCGGGGTGTGCCATAGTGGCGTTATCCTTGTAAGGGTGTTAGCCCAGCCCAGCCTGGAATTTGCCTGGCACCAGATCTCTATTGTGTGTGAGGTGGGTCCAACGTATCTCTTTTTCCTTGTATGTGAGTACAAGGCCCCCGAGTACCCGGCACGGTCCATCTGGTATCTGTCTAGAGCAGTGTTTCCCAAACTGGGGTCCGCGGACCCCCAGGGGTCCGTGACACTTTCCCAGGGGGTCCGTTGGCAGCAGTTTTAATAGCACAGCAAAGTTTCTTATTTAATTAGCAGCTTTCGAGCAACAATAAAAGTGTCAAGATAATGCCAGTGGTTAATGAATCTGCTGGAGAGAAATGAGAGTTTTGTTTAGCGGCAGCTTTGACTTAACTAATGTAGCACAGAGGGTTAATATGCCTACTGCAAAGAACGTGTTACATGCATTTTAAAAAGCAGTATTTTATGTGCATAGGTCCTTGGTTACTGCTTTTGTCACAGAGAATATTTTCTTACTGAGCAGTTCATAAGTGACATTCGTTATCTAGCAGATGGACCTATAAACTGTCATCAAAAAGCTGCTTGCAATCTGATTGGTACCAGTTAGTTACTAATGTTTTTTCCCAGTCATTCATTATCCTGATGCTTCTAAAAAGCCTTGTACTGCGAAATAAAACCAACAGTTTAAAGGTTAGTCACGAAGATGCAGCACCAACCTTCCCATTAATTTATTTCCTTTTTTGCAAATTCCTTCATTATAAAATACTACGGGCCAGATGTACGACCCGTTTTTATTTGCGCAACGGGTAACCCGTTTGCGCATGCAAAAACCTATTGGGCCATGTACATAGCCTAATTCACGAATCTCAATTTTTTTGCGACTCGCTAAATAGGTTTAGCGATTTGCTATTTGGAAGGGGCATTCCCTTTCAAATAGCGAGTCTCAAAACCATGTACAAATGTTTTGCGACCACAATTGCGGTCACAAAATACTCGCAATTACCATCAACTTCAAGTAGATAGTAATGCATTTCCAAATGGGAAGGGGTCCACAGGGAACTCCTTCCCATTAGCAAATGCATGCCAAATTATTTTTTAAGTGTAGGCAGTGGTTCCAGGACCACTGCCTGCCCGTAAAAAATTAAACAAAAACGTTTTTTTTTGTTTTTTTTTAACTGCACGGAAAATGGGCTGCATTTAAAAAAACTGATTTATTTAAAAGTGGTCCCAGACATGGTGGTCTGCTGAGCCCAGCAGGCCACCATCCCTGGGAGGGCTGGCATTCCCAATAGGCTTGCAAATTGCGAGAGGCTCATTAATATTAATGAGCCTCGCAATTTGCGACCCCATTGGGAATCCCAAACCGTGTTAAACACACTGTTGTACATTTCATTTAGCGACTCGCAATTTGCCTCTCGCAATGTGTCACCCATTACGAGGCGCTAAATGAAATATTCGTACATCTGGCCCCAAAATCTTTAGTAATTTGTTTATTTGTATTGTGTGCATACTTGTGTTTTTTTTCGAGTTACTGTTTTAATATTTGAAATGTAAATCATGCAAATTGCTTGGGGGTCCCCGGCTTCCAGTATTGACTCAATGGGGGTCCTCAGGATTCAAAAGTTTGGGAACCACTGGTCTAAAGCATAAGCCGGGCATGTGGGTGGGTGGTACACCCAGTGATTCACCGCCACTAATTGCGAGGCCCAACATTAAAGCTTAAGGGCTGGTAATGCTAAACCTCTGTCATACCGACATTTGGTCAGTATTTTTAGTGCCTCTCTAGGGGCCTTCCCGTCCCAATACAATGCATGGATCTCACCATCCACAGCTGCGAAGTAAGTATCCAGAAGGCGACCTGGGCAGTTTTGAAGAATATATAGAAAACGCGGAAGCGCCAACATTTTAGAAAGGGCAGCTAGGCCCACCAAGGACAGAGGCAGTGACCTCCAGTGTTTTACATCTGATCTCAGCCTAGCCAGCGGGGGTGCCAAGTTAAGATTATGGAAAAGGGCGGGGTCCAACGTAATAAACACTCCCAAATACCGGAAACCCTCCCTGGCTATTTCTATCGCAGGAAGACGGGGGATCTGCCCTTGAAGTACAAACAACACTGATTTGCCCCACTTAATTTCATACCCAGAGTATTTCCCGAAGTTTGTAAATATGTTCAGAACCGCGTGTATTGATTTATAGGGGGAGGAGAGATATAATAGTATGTCATCTGCATACAGGGATATTCGATCCTCATGATCCCTTGTCCATCCTAAGCCTTATATCATTGCGTCCCGACTTATCCATGCCACCAGGGGTTCCAACATGAGAGAGAATATCAGAGGGGACAGAGAGGACATCCCTGTCTAGTGCCCCTCCGTAGCGTGAAGGCGCAAGACGTATAGTTGTTCACTCTAACTTGTCCATGGATATCCGTATATAACAGTTTCACACAACAGATAATTTTGGGTCCCAGTCCTACTCTGGTGAGGTCTTCAAATATGTATGGCCATTCTATGGAATCAAATGCGATAGAGGCATCCAGAGACAAGATAACTGTGTCTTCTTCCAAAAAGTCTCTGCACGCCAGCACATTATGGAGACAGCGTATGTTAAGAGCAGTATTTCTCCTGGGCATAAATCCTGATTGATCAGGGTGTACTAGGGATGAGATCACTGTCATGAGCCGTATGGCAAGAACTTTCGCTAGGATTTTAGCTCCTACGTTAATCAACAAAATTGGCCTATAGGAGCCACACCTGTCCACGGGTTTCCCGGGCTTACAGATAACCGCAATGGTAGCTAGAAGTTGATCTGCTGGTAACAGTCCCTTTTCATAGCTTTCCTCGTACATGGTTCGTAGGTGCGGGGTTACCTGGGAGGCCATAACTTTTTAAAATTCGATGGGGTTGCCATTCGGTCCCATCACCTTCCCAGAGTAAATTTGACCAATGGCCTGTTGAATCTCCAAGTCTGTTAAGTCCCCCTCCAGGGACTCTCTGTCAGAATCTGAGAGAGTCTGTACATCATTGTCCGCGAGAAGCTGACGTGAGTCTTTTGCCGTGTATGTGGTGGAAGGGGAATATTTCTTCTCTAGGTGGTCTGCAAATGCCTCCACAATGTCCCTAAGGTGTGTTAGTGTCATCCCATCCAGTAGTTGCAATCTGGGTACCCACCTCGTACCTTGTTCTTTCTTTTCCAACCACGCCAGGGTCTTACCTGCCCTGTCACCTTGTTCATATAACCTGTGTTGAGTATTGCGATGTTTGGCCATCATGTGTTCTTGAGCTTTAATTCTATACTCGTCTTGCTTTATGTTTAATCTGTGATGTGTGTTGTTTGAGGGGTTACGTGCTTGATCTTCCTCTAGCTTGTGTAGGTCAGTTTCTATCTGAACTAATAACTGTGGCCTCTTTTTCATATATCCGTTTTTTAGGGACTGGGCCTACCCCTTCAGGACCACTTTATATGCTTCCCATATCGTTTGGGCAGAGTCTACCGATCCTACATTCTCTTTAAAGTAATTCCCTGTTTGTGCGCACAGTTCTTCCTTAATATCCGGTATTGTCAGCAGCCTTGGGTTAAGGATGATGGTGATGCGTGGCTGTTGATCCCGTATGTGAACTCAATCCTGACTGGAGAATGATCTGAGATACATCGGGGTAGGATCTGGAAGTTCCGAAAGGTGCCTAACGAGGCTGTGTATTTTAGAAAGTAGTCAAATCAGGATAAACTGTTGTGGACGCTGGAGAAATACGTATATTGTGCATCGGTCGGTTGTAGTGCTCGCCACACTTCTGTGAGCCCTAGTGCCGTGTTGAATTCTGTCATAAGTTCATTCGGACTAGCTCCAGGTCACTATGGGTGCCTGTCCATCCTATCATTCATTGTCATGTTATAGTCCCCACCCATAATTAAGGTGCATTCGGGGATACCGGTAGATACGTTGCCAAGGTCTACCAGGGCTGTCTTACCCATTGTCGGCGGCAAGTATAATGAGATAACATTAAGTTCTCTTCCTTCCCACTGGGCTTTCAGTACAGCTAATCGTCCCCCGGGGTCCGCCCATGTCTTGAGTACAATCAGTGGTGTACTTCTCTTCACCAAGATTCCTGTACCCGTAGAGCCAATGGTGTAATCTGCATGTACCAGGAGTTAGTATCTTTTCAGATATTGTTGGACAATTCCCCTCTTTATTTTATCGCCCATCCCGTATGCGTTCCAGGATAAGACAGATAGCACTCAGTCTTTATCAGTCCCCATCACATAACATGGTGTAGCACACAATACAGTAGATTAACGGTAGTGGATATTTGTCACTTAATACCAATTGCACATGAGTACTTTCTCTCTGCGTGTTGTCCCTTATTTCTGAGACCAGTGTAGAAATCGGCACACATCTTACAGATAATTCACATCAAAACGACAAAACCATGAATAAATGAAAACTCCTCCCCCCTCCCCCCTCCCGTCGCCTACCCCCCTCCCTGCTTCCCTGCCCGTCGATGCAAAACTACCCACTCCCCAACTAGGCAGAGTGCCTTTCTCCCCCCCAACATTTTGAAATAGCACAGGATTAGCCATTTCCCATCCCTGCAAGGTTCACTATATATCTCGCCTGTCGCATTTCAACTTTTGTCCGTAACTATTGAGTGTCCCAAGAGGATCTCCCCCAGTGAGGTGTGAAACAGTTAAGCATACATTAATCAAATCAGCAATTAACCACGGATGCGTACAAGTCCAAGTAGCATACTTCAACCCTCAGCAATACTTGCGCTTCTGCAGAGCTTCCGGTCGGCATTCCGACTCCTTAAAGTCTATTCCGGCTCCGTTGTCTTCTCACTTCTGTCTGATGGGCCATTTGCCGATGATTTGTCCGTGGTCCCTCTCTGCTGTCTAGGTCCGTTGGTATGATCTCTTCTTTGGCCCACAGCACTTCCCATCCCTCCAACCAATCCCACGCTTCCTCCGGTGATTTGAAGAACCACGTTCTACCATCAGACTCCACTCTCAGTTTCGCCGGAAAGAGCATTGTATCTTTCACTTCCATGTCTTGTAATCCCTTCTTTACTGCCTGTAAGCTGCGATGCTGGGCCTGTACTTTCGCTGTGAAGTCCGGGAAAAAGGTAATCTCGCTGTTATCGAACTTTTTTGGCGGGCTGGATCTCGTTGTCTGTAGTATTATATCTGTCACGATAATTGAAGTCTCTCGCGATGAGGGGTCTCGGGGGGTGGGTGGCCTGGCTTCGGCCTACCTCCTGGCACCCTGTGCACTCTTTCTATTGAGAAGTAGCGCGAGAGGGTCTTGGGTATCAAATGTGTAGTTATCAATCTTCTATGTACAAGTCAGCTGCTGGCCCCTCAGCTCGCTCCGGGACACCCAAAATTCATATGTTGTTACGCCTTGCCCTACCTTCATAGTCATCAAGTTGTTGCGCCATCCGGTCCTGTTTAGTATGCAGGTCTGCCACCTGCTGTTAAAGCTGGGATATGTCAGCTTTCAACGCCGTGGTGACGATTTTAAGATCTTTGACCCTTTCATCCATTTTACGAAAGTATGCTCTGATTAATGAAATTTCTAAGTTAACTGAGTCCAGCGATGTACGCATTCCGTTTATTGCTGCCAATACGTCGTGCAGCGTTGGCTCCATCCCCAGTGCAGGGGTAGGTTGTACCTCAGCCTTTTCCATTGGAGGTGTGCTTCTGTCCTCTCCCACCTTGGTCCAGGCAAATTTTGCAAGTTTGTTCTATGCGTTAGCCTTGGGGCCCCTGCCCGATGCCATTGGTGCAGCACAACATCTTACAGGTCACTGTACGATTCCAGAAGGACCCAGGGTATTCCCCGCCGCCAACCCAGCGAGCCAAACGGACTAGCCGTCGGCCTGCCATTTTTCCCTTGGTTCCTTATCTCCAACTCTCGCTAAAGCCAGACTTCCCTCCACCCAGTGATCTCCGCAGCAGCTGGACGCTACACATGAACCAGGAATGGGCCACGGCCGTCTGCTCTTCCTACAAGTGCTTTCTCGATCGTGTTATAGTGTGCAAGCTTGCTCAGCCAGGTCATCAGCTCCGCCACTCCAGCCCCTTGTGCAAGTCCGGTGTTCCTGGGGGATCTTGCCGGCGAGGGCAGGGGGTGAGCCTGGCCCCACTTCTGGTCACTACAAATGCTGCTGTAGGGGACTGCACTCTGGCAAATCCTTCTATCCAAGGTATAGTCCAGTACCTGCCCCAAGTTGCTGCCAGCATGTGTAGTGCATCTCCCCAGTCCACCGCTCACTCTCATTTGCCCAAACACAGCCAGATAGACCACACTGCTCACTAAATCTCCAGTGGACAGCCTAGAGTCTGCGTCAACAGGATGGCACTGAGTCAGGATGCACTTTGTCCGATGGCTGTATCTATGGCCCTCACGTCGCTACGTGATTGCCCAGGGTCAATGTCCTGCTCAATCGAAAGAGGGGAGGTGCACCACATGGTGGGGGGAGTGCCTGGGTGACCCACTCAGTGGCTCCGGTTTGCACCCTTATCTCCTCATAGATTCAGGCCCCCCCTCCGTTCTTGCCTTCACTTGTTGATGTGCCAATCTAAAGGCTGAGTGGGGCCTAGTAGGCCTCCAGAAGCAGGGGTCTCGATTTGGAAGGGCCTCCCGGAGGCACCAGCCCCAACGTCACTGGGTCCACACCACTATGTCCCGTGTACCAGGAGTGTACTCAGTTAGGGCCTGTGGTTCGAGACCATGTCTTTTCTGGAATGTCAAGCCTGTCCGCTGTTGTCCGCCCCCTACCTTATTTTGATGGCTGCCGTTGTCCGGTCGGAGCCTGGCTGGTTTACAGAAGCCGGGCCCTCGATTAGATGGAGCCACCCCAGGATGTTCACCACGTCACCTTAGGGCTGCCACAACCCTGCTCCACACCGTTCAACACCATTGCCGCCTTACTTGTCCCCTCCAAAATCTCGCGCCTCCTTCCGCAGCCCGCTTCTGCAGGAAAACCGCTCCGTCAGGTTACAAGGTGCTGGGCGCATCTGCAGGTCCAGGGATTCCACCATGTTCGGAGCCACTTTCATCCATCTGCCCTTCACCCAGGAACCTCGGTTTTGGCTCAGTTTCCTCTCATGCTCCCTCCACTGGGTCCCCACTTCTGCTGAACTCTCGGACCAGATATTCAGGCAGTGATGGCACAGGATTGTTACAGGATAGCCGGCGGGATGCGGGAGCTAGTTCAGGCTGCGGCTATCCTTGTCAGCTGCTAGTCACGCCCCCTGGGAGATTCTTGATATCTTGTGTAATTTGGATCCCTAGATATTATTTTTTTTTCTTAACTCAATTAGTTTCTTCTCCCATATTCCAGGCCATCATCTCTGTTTTAAAATTATTGACAGAATATCCAGCTACCTGGCCAAACTTCGGAGTCATTCTCTTAGCTACTGGCACTGCCAACTGTAGGTCCGATATATAAACCATTAAGGTCATCAGCATATAAAGCCAAATTGTTTTCCCATCCATATCGAAAGGGGGGTATCGCTTCCTCATTTTTAATTTTAGTTGCAAGCCGTTTGATGTATAGATTAAATGATAACAGGGATAGCAGGAATTCCTGATTTTTTCCCCTCATTACTTTAAAAGGTGAGGTAAGATTGCCGTTTAATAAGACTTTGGCACAAGGTGTTAAGTAGCCAAAGCCAAAACCCTGCAGGAATTATTACCTAGGTTATAGAGCTTCAGCATTACTTGCAAGTAAGCCCAATTGACCCAGTTGAACGCCTTTGTAGCCTCTAGAGTTATTACTCCCAGAGAAACCAAATGTCTTGTGGGGAGATTTATTGGACCAATCAATTTAAACATCAACTCGTAATAATCCCCTCCCTCTTAAAGAAGCCCTTCTGATCTTCATGCAGGAGGCCCCTAACTACTCCATTAAGTCTCTCCGCTAAAATATTTGTGAATATCTTGTAATCACTATTCCAAAGGGATATAGATCTGCATGACTCGCAATTTAACGGGCATTTTCCCCGCTTTAAAATTAGTGTCTCTGTGGCCTCGTTCTATGTTGCAGGAATTGCTGAGCTCTTCTCAAATATCTCCCCAAATAGTTTTGTCAGGATTGGCAGGGGCATATTTTCTAGCAGTTTAGATATCTCATGTGGTAAACCATCAGGGCCAGCTGCTTTTCCTGATTTCTCAAACCTAATTGCATGTTTGATTTCTAGAGGGGATATACTACTATTCAAAAATATAGTTTTATCATCACTAATTCTGACTGGATCATCTTGATTCAACCAAGCTTTCACCCCTTCCTCTGCTGTCACTAAATATTCTGAATGGGCAGCCAGTGAAGCTACCTGAGATGGGGGATGATGTGCATTCATCTGGGGAGGTTAAAGATGTGTCTGGCAGCAGAATTATCTATTGTCTGCAGTCTTATAATGAGGTGTGTGGCAATTCCTGCGTAGAGTGCGTTGCCATAGCCCAGACGGCTGGAGACTAGGGCTTTAGTGACAGTTCTCCTAATTTTGACAGGGAGCCACTTGAAGATCTTACAGAACATGCAAAGGGTGAGGTAGCAGGTAGTTGAGACTGCATTGATCTTGTTTTTCATGGTGAGCTTGCTGTCTAGGATGATGTCTATGTTGAGAGCATGTTCTGTCAGAGTAGGTGAGGGTTCAAGTTCAGAAGGCTACCAGGATTTGTTCCATGATGATGTGTTGGCCCTTAGGATCAGTACTTCTGTATTGTCTGTGTTGAGTTTTAGGCAGTTGTCCTTTATCTAGTTGGCGAACCTTGTCATGCATCTGCAGAAGTTGTCCATGGTGGTGTCCATGGTGGTGGACGGGTCTTCTGATAGTGTGAAGATGAGCAGGGTGTCGACAGTGTAGGATATGCTGTTTAGTCCATGGGTTTCGATGATGTTGGCAAATGGGGTCATATAGATGTTGAACAGTGTAAGGCTGAGGGACGAGCCTTGAGGGAAGCCGCAGAGGATGTTGTTGAATTCTGAGGTGAATGGTGGTAGGCGGACTCTCTGTGTTTTTCCAGTGAGGAAGGAGGTGATCCACTTGAGGGCGTTTCCTCTGATTCCAACATGGTTGATCCTCTTGATGATGGTGTGGTGGGATACAGTGTTGAACACGGCCAAGAGGTTGAGAAGGCTTAGGGAAGCTGTTTTTCCCCAGTGTAGGAGGCTTCTGATGTCATCAATTGCAGCAATCAGGGCAGTTTCGGTGCTGTGGTTGAGGCACAATCCAGATTGGGAGGCATCCAGCTGATTGCTGTTCTCCGGGTGTTCCCTGGTTTGGTGGTTGATGGCCTTTTCGAGAACCTTGACTGGAAAGAGGAGCACAGAGATGGTATGGTAGTTGTTGAGGTCTTTGGGGTCAGCGGATGAATTCTTCAGAAGGGGCTTGACTTCTGCATGGTTCCATTCTTCAAAGAAAATGGTTATGGAAATTGATGCGTTGAATATGATGGTGAGCTCATTGCTGATTGTTTTGCTCCTGAGGTTAAAGATGTGGTGGGGACAGGGGTTAGAGGGTGCTTCCAAGTGGATGGGGTTTATGATGATGGTATTTTCTTGAGTTGTGAACTGGTCCCAGGTTGTGAGCTGGTGGGTGGGTCAGGACTTGTGGTCATGAGGTGGTTGAGTGTGTCATTGGTAGTAGGTTGGGTTTCAAAGTTTTAGTAGATGGTTGCCGATCTTGTCGAGGAAGAGGTTCGCCAGGGTGTCACAGAGCTCCAGGGAGGGGTTGATGATGCTCTTGATTGCTGAGGGGTTGGAGAACTCTCTGAGAATGTTGAGCTAGCTTCAATGTGGTCAGTGAAGGCGTGCCTTTTCATCCTGCAATCACCACTTTCCGAGCCGCCCATGCAAGGGTGCTGCCCTTGGGACCGTGAGCGCCATTTGTGAGACTGAAGGGCAGCTGGCGACTGCCTTTATGGGAATACTCCAGTTGAGCCTGTCAAAGAGGCCAGGTGTCGAAAATGGTGTCTACCTGGCAGTGAAGAGAAGCCCCAGTGAAGTAGGAACTGGAAGTGGCCAGGTGGGTGCCTCCGGTGCCAGCTGAAGGTCAGACAGCTTCAGCACAAGGCATATTAGCTCCACTGAGTTCTAGAACTGTGTTGTGCCCTGAAGGCCTGAGTGAAAACTTGGTGTGGCCAGAGCAGAGATATTCCCCCTTGTGTCTGATGGAAGAGCTAGGCTGAAAAGAAGGCTACTGTCCAATATTAAAGAGCAGCCCAAGGGTTGGGCACTAGAGCAAGCCAGTTGAGTGCATCAAGTGGTGACCGGGAGACAGAATACTGCTAGGAAAGGTGCTCCTTAGCCCCGCTGGGTCTAAACAGTGAGTCACAGCTCAGATGCCAAAGCAACACTGTGGTGAAGTCAGAATCTAGGTGAGAGAGTGCAATCGAGCATGCAGGAGCAGCTGGAGATTTATCATGTGAGCTGTCTTGTGATGTTAGAATCCACAATGCTTGCTGACCTGCGGGAGGATCAACCTACATCCGTACAGCATTACTGTGATTGGGCCGCTTGCCCCTCACCTCTTCCCATTTCAGACAGCTCAATAGGGCAGCAACTGTTGAGCATCCCCTGAGAAAACTCACACTGTGCACAGAGGGGTCTGCAGGTGCTGGTGGAAGTCAGATAAAGTGTCAAGTACCGGCCAAGGGCAAGAGTACTGAGCACAAGGGGGTAGTCAGACTGCCTTGAGCACTTGGGAAAGTCTGCAGCCCTAGAGCCAAAGAGTGACTGAGTAGTGTCTGGAACCTGGGCAGGAGAGAATTTTAGAGCACTAGACACAGCTCATCATTGACCATAGAAGCCATCTGGGAGACTGCTGAGTGCACAGTGAGAGGTCTACTGTCCAAGTTTTTGACCTATATCGTCAGGGAAGTGCAGGCACCATCCAGTAAGACCTGGAGAGGACCTCTGCTGTGGCCCCCCTATTCCAGTGAATGTGGGTGTGATCTGTGAGTGTGGGGACAAAGGGGCACATGCATCAAGCAATTTTGCGATCGCAACCAGTGCGATTTGCAAAAATCAGCCGTTTGCGATACCAAAATGGCCGTTTTCAATGCATGACAGTTTTTTAAATACGCAATTCAGGTAATCGCAATTTTTGGAGATTTTCTAAATTTGCAATTCCCTAATGCCCATGCAAGAAGCCTTTCCTAAATGTGAACTGTGCATTTAGGAAACGCTAATTAACATCAGCTTCAAGTTGATGTTAACCAGGTGCATACTTTGAAAAATGCACAAAACTGCATTTTTCTAAGTGCCTTGTGGTGCACACATACCCATAAGGCATGTGTGTGTGCATTACATGCGCACATTTTTTTAGGGTCGCTTCAGTGAGGCCTTAGGCCCCCGGGCACCCATGCCTTTGCATTACCTAATTTCTGATTACCAATTAGGTAATCGCAATTTAGGCAATGCAAGATCATTCTCACCTATGGAGGCCCATTAGAAAGAATGGTGTCACAATTGCAAATAGCGATTCACTAATTGCATTTGCAATTCTTATGGGATCGCAACAAGAGAATCGCTGTTTGCTCTCTGTTTGGATGCATTGCATTGTGTAATTACCCAATAGCGATTTCTAGAAAAATCGGTATTTGGTAATCGCAATAAATAATACTTTGATGCATGTGTCCTATAGTGCTGTGTTTGGACCCTGAACTTGGTTCTCCTGTGCCAGTTGAGACTCCTCGTGGACACACTGATGGCCAGATGGGGAAGCCCCTTAATGTGAAAGGGGAAGTCATGACTCGCGAGCTGTCACTACAGGGGATGGCAATGTAGTGACGGAGGAGGGGATGCATCTCTGGCTGTGCATACAGTGAACATCTATGTGGCCATAAGGGACAAAAAGGTGTATTTGGAAATGCAGATCGCCATGATGGTGAAAGAAGTGAAACTCTTACGTATGGACCATATAAAACAGGTGAATCGTGTGAAAGAAACAGAGGACCAACTGAGTACCATGTTGTAGTACGTAAAGGAGCTCACATTTAAAAGCTACACAATGGAAAAGAAGGTAAAGGCACTGGAAAAACTGACAGGAAGATTCAGAGATAAGGTACTGCCGCCACAATGTTGGACTGGTTGGGGTCACGGAAAAAGTAGAGGGGCCTAATATGGCACTATTCATGGAGGAATGGCGTGAAAAAGACTGTTCTGCCGGGCCATTCATTACGATTCTATTCAGTAGAATGTGCGCACAAAACACCAATACCCTCTGACACCTGGGACAAGAACAAACCTGATCATGGCCCATCTGATGAATGTTTAGCGTCAGGGAAGTTATCCTGCAGGCTGCGCAGAAACATTATCCTTTGTTAATAGAAGGACATGAGATTTACATGTATTCAGACTCTACAAACTTGGACCAAAGACAGAGAGGAGCATTTGTGCCCATAAAGAGAGTGCTACATAAACTAGATCTTAAATAGGTGCTTATTTTCCCTGCAGGCAGTTCAAAACTGTAGTGACATTCCTAATAATAATAACTACAGGGTGTTCGCTTCCTAGGAGGAGGGTAGTGAAGAAGTCCAAACAGATCAAACCCATTATGGCTGAACACTTGGGGTAGGGGGTATGCATGGTCCTTGACTATCAAAGGAGGCAGACTACAAGATATGAGAAGGGTGAGATTTACTTTGTGGTAGTGAGGGGCGACAGAGCCAACACAGAATTCAGAAACTGATTGGTAAGAGGCACATGACAATTGACTGTTACACCCATGTGACCTTGGGTTCTGTCCTAGTGACAGAAGTGAGGATTCTTTTTATGTTGTTATTGTTTGGGGCCCAAATGTACAATGGATTGGAGGGGTGGTCAGTTTTAGGATCATAGCACGATGAGGTAAGATGGGGCTAGTTCTAGGGGTAGTTAGCAGTACATTACAGCACCAAGTTACCAAGGAACTTTCCAACAACATTATGAAGTTGAGACCACGAGAGAATAGGAGGTAACCCAACCATCATGACAAAATCTCAGTTATTGACGTTGTTTACATGAAAAATAAATGGGCTAGGTAATAAGTTTGAAAGGGGTCTGATCACCAAGGCTCTCATCAGATACAAAACTGGAGTAGTATTTTTAAAGGAAACACCTCACTGGATTCCAGCAATATAGCATGGGGAGGGGCAAACATAAAAAGGCCTGCTAGGCAAAATAGACTTTGGGATTGAGCGGTGTGCTGAATAATTTCAGGAAGACACTACCATTTCACGTACCCTGCACTTGGATGGACACTGGTGGGTGCTATGGGGCACAGTTGGGAGAAAATGAGGGCGAGACCGTGTTTCTGATTAATTTGTCTGCTCCACCGGGGCTCCAATCTGTAACACTTCACAAGGTGGGAAATATTCTGATAGAGCCCCCCTGTGCTCATGATTATTAGTGTGGAATTCAATATAGCACTAGATACACAGTTAGACAGAATGAGCATGAGGACGGAGAAGGAGCAGACCCATGTAAAGTTAGAAGGTTTTCCGCAGGCACTTGGGATGTGTGATATTTGAACGGCTGTTTACAGGCATTAGAGGGAATACTCTATTCGAATGAGCATGACATGGACTCCAGGCTTGATTGCTTCCTCACCCCTGGCTGCACTTCTGAAAGGTACGTTAAGGCAGACTATTTAGCACAAGGGATCATTGATGACTCTCCTCTGCACATGCCTACGACCGCTGGCATGAGGCGGGCACATGTGACATGGAGGATGGAGTCTTGGTGCCTAATGAACAATCAAGAGGTCCAACAATTAGACAGGGCCCCTGAACTCTATTTTCAAAAAAATAAGGGCACAGTGCAGAGTCCATTTACTTTGTGGGAAGCATAAAATGCTATGATCTGAGGAGTAATCGTTGATGGGTAGACAGGTGACAGGAGGGAACGACACAGTAGAATGGTTATCCTAGATAGGGAAATAGCGCAGTTGTGAGGGATTTTGCAACATTCCCCAAACCCTTCTTGAAAACATATATGAACCTGAAGCAGGCCCATAAGCAGATTGTTTCTACGCATAAGGTGACAACAACCTATTTAGCAAACATATCACTGTGTCAGGGGAAAAGGTGAGAGGTAACAAGTTCACAGCAGGTGAGTTCGGGAAATACTTTGAAACATTCTTTGGTGGGCAGTTGCAGGCACAAGTGGATGAGGAACTGGCTTTCGTAAACAACAGCAAAGTGCGACGTTTGGGACCAGAACAGGTGAGAGACTTGGAGGCTGACGTCTCAGTCAGTAGAAGGGATGGTACAAGACATGGGTCAGATGCAGATGGTTACACCTCCGTACCGAACAGGCTCCCAGTGAAGTTGTTTTGCAGACTAACCAGCAGGACAGAAGCACCTCACAATGCACTCTTTACGGCAGCATTTAGGACAGGTGAACTGCTGGAGGATATGAGGGTGGCAACAGACGTTCTCATTCCAAAAATCAGGAAACCCCGAGATAGATGCAAATCTTATCAGCCAATCTCCCTACTCAATGCTAGTATTAAAATCCTGACAAGGGTACTGGCATCCCGGCTGACAGTGGTGGTGATTGATTTGGTACACCCGAAACAAAACCGGTTTCTTGCCGGGTTATTCGACCTGACTGAACCTGAGGCAGCTCCACAATAACTTGGCTGAGGCGTAGTTTGACAGAAGGATCATTGTTTTGCTTAATGCTAATAGGGCCTTTGATTTTATGGAGTAGCCAAAACTGATTAAAATGGGCTTTGGGCATAAACAAGTGTGATGGGTCAAATTGCTCTATGATAGACCGAGAGCTAGAGTGAAGCTCAACAGTCACATACATGTACCAGGGGTTTCAGATGCAGTGGCGTACTCGACAGGGGAGCCCTGTTTCGCTGATGCTGTTCACATTGGACATTGGCGGAGTGGTATGTGGATTGATGTGCAGAAAATGGGTTGACCAGGAGGCACTCAATGGGAAGAGCATATATTGTTACATGCAGATCATATTTTGCTGAACCTGTCACACATGGACCAGGCCCTGAGCCGATTACGGGATATGTTCAGCATATTCAGCACATATACCGGCTTAGCATTGAATTGGGAGATATCCCTGCTGCTTCCTATATATCCTTCAGAATAGTCCATACAAAATCCTGGCTACTCTGTTCTCCAGGGTGTATGTGCTTGTACATTCACTTCCTTGGCAGGGGAACAACCCTGCATAGCTTTGAAGGGACTCCAAAGATGCAAGTATGACAGGGGCATAGCTTTACCATGTATTAGGAAATACTATGATGCTGCACAGGTCAGTGTGATCATTGACTGGGAATATGTAGATTGGGAAAACCCAGCATTTCACCAGGACAGACTTGAAATGGGCGAGTAATGCTATATGCAACCATTGTATGGGGGAATGTTGGATCCTACAGCATGCCAGGCCACTGTAGTGGACTCCTGGAATAGACTGACTAGAGAGATATGATCCAGATTTCAGCAGGTGATGGCACTGGGAGGCCTCCAGGGCTGAGATAAATTGACCTATACTCCTTGGCAGAAATATGGGACTCTAATGGGGTGGTGCTGTTTGACTTCCGGAGGAAGGTACACTAGATGCCAGACCTGCAGTGGCTATGATATGGACAGATGAGGCATGGTCTTCATGAATGGGCGCTGCATGTGGAGGACACCCAAGAAGGCTACCCCTTGGAACAGAGACTGCTAGATGGATGGGTGGGCAGAAAACTCATCTCCATGACTTATGGCACTATAATGAGGAGGATGCAAGCCCACCTTCAGAAATTAGATGGTAGATGGAAGCAGGATCTGGGAGAGCTGGGTGAAGAAGACTGGCAGATGGCTCTAGAATTTCCTGCAGTGATTGATATTAAGGTGAGTTATCACATAATTCAGCTCAACATTCTCCACCAGACATATTGTAGAAGAACACTGCTGCATAAGATCAGTAGGAGGAGAAGTGAAGCCTGTCTAAGGAATTGCAGATTGGAGGGTACACTACTGAATATTGTGTAGACTTGCCCCCATGTGTGTGACTTTTGGGAGGTGCATAGGAGCTCATTATCAGATACTATGAGGATTGCACTGAAGTTACAACATAGACTGGCGCTATTAGGCATATGGGGACCCATTATACCAGAAGATTCTGGTGAACCTGGGCTGCATGGAGGGTAAACAGGATATTGGTAAAAGATGGGGACTCAGGGATCCCCCCATACTCTGACTGGGAGACAGGCATGGAGCGTTGTAAGCAGGTGGAAATGGAGGTCAGCAAAGAAGGAGGTTGCTAGTGGAAATTTGTAAAGATCTGGGAGAACTGGAGTGTAGGGATCCATTAGAGGAGGAGACAAGGACAATTTCACAGCACACCCCAGTTGAGGACACAAGGGGGGAGTACAGCTGGATGGGTAGATCTAGATTCACATTAGAGACCAGCCACAAATGATGGTGGGTAGGTGATTTACACAATGTAGGACACTTTGCGATAACTGTTTGTCCTCAGTTTACTAGAGATTAGGACTTTGGAGGTGATTGGAGGGTTTAAGGGGTGCAGTATTATTATAAGTTGATATGTTTGCTATGTTATGCATGAAACAATTAATGCATTTTCAACAAAAAAAACAAATAAAAAAATGTAATTCTTTGCTGTTAGGGTTCATCCTCAAGGGGTCCATCCTACTTCTTCTGTAGTTATTCAATTTTAACAAATGTTCTCCCTTATTCAAGAGTATAAAGGAGGAGGTGGAAGGATCAAAAAGGGGAGCAACTCTGCGCAATCCGGTGAAATGCTACATCTTCCCTCATCCCCTTTCACAACATGGGTAAGTAATTTTAAAAGAGGAGAAATCAAGGGGTTGCCTGCACCTTAGATCCATTACCTATTGACACAGAAATCTTGTGCCTTACTTCCAAGGATTCAAATTGCTTCTCCATGGAGTTACCAGTGCCAGAAGTCTGCAGATTTTTCTAGTGTCCTGTGAGAAGGGATTGCCCAGGCTTATCAGTGAAATATCAGTTAATTAGCTGGATTCCTCCCTCGTCCCCGTCTTGTGCCATGTGTAAGCTAATTCTATTCAAATTGGTATAGTGTTTAATAGTAAAATGTCGAGAAGTGTGGCTCAATGGTTAGAGTGGCAGACCCTGATGCAGAGGTCTAGCCCGGGACCAGGGTTCAATTCCCCGCCTTGGCGGGTCTTGAGCTCAAAAATTCCACGGCCCTGATAATTCTCGCCTCGTGCCTATTCCAATCATGGAGTCCCACTCTGCAACTCTGGGCAATAGCTTGCTTAATCTCCACAACGGCCCCCACAACGCTAAGGATGCCTGGCTTCCACCTTGGGGGTGCCCAGGAGTGGACACCACACAGGGAAAGCCAGGATGGGTTCCACAGCGGCATTCGTACAAGCGCCTTGAGACCCTTGCGGATGAGTAGTGCGCTATACAAGTATCAATTTACAATTTACATTTACAACTCGTGGCAGAAACATTATTCAGTTGGCCCAGCAGGGTAGTTCGATTACCTCAATCTAAATAATGGCTGTGCTGCCTCAGGCAAATATTTCAAGAATCATATATGTGAATGAGCATAAATAAGTGCAAGTTAAGATTGTTTAATGCATATATTTTTGATACAGAATAATATTTAGGTTTTTTTTGTGTTACTCGTCTCCCTTTACCCTACACCATCTACTTCCCTTTCACCAAACCTTCCTTTATGGTCTTTATCTCTCACTAATTATGGAAGATGTATCTAATAAAGGCTTCTTTGCCTTTCCCATGTTACACCATACTATATATGTGTGCCAGCACATGCACGTTCCATTAAGGGGTCAATTCTGATCTCGTTAGGAAAGCCCTCTGAACGACTTGGTCACGGAAAGCTTTCCAAACTAATCAGGCTCTGAGATTCCGAACCACCGATTTTGATGTGTCTTTATAGTGACGTACTCGGTTTGGTCAGACTCCCATTGACCTCAGTGGGAGCCTCTGCACCAAACGCATATACAGGCTCGCATTGTAAAAATGGGTGGGTGGAGAAAAGCGTGGACCCTGTGGCGGGCACCACATTGTGCCTGCAGCAGTGTGCATGCATTGAAAGGGAGACCCCTGGGTACCCCCCTGTGACCGATTTGGAGGGCCCTGGGTGAAGGGGGGCTTCCTACTGCCCTCCGAAGTCTGATTCCCACAGCCATTTTGTCTTGTTAAAACCAAGTCTGTACTGCTGTCAGAATCGGGTATCATACTCGCTTGTTCAGAAAGTTGACCCCATTGATTTAGATGAAGAATGCCTATATGAA
This sequence comes from Lissotriton helveticus, assembly GCF_964261635.1. Lineage (NCBI taxonomy): Eukaryota > Metazoa > Chordata > Amphibia > Caudata > Salamandridae > Lissotriton > Lissotriton helveticus. The sequence goes on along the minus strand of NC_136057.1, from coordinate 1,131,172,716 downwards.
GTTGCAAATATATAGTCCAGAATTCAATATTAGTCATTAGTTTCATATCCCCCCCCCCCAAATAGTAGCTGAAGGCTCTCTGGAGTTCTCACAGAATTTGGTAATTCTAAAACAGCACTGGATGATGATTGTAACCTTACTGTTGACCTAATATTGGGCATATTTGCAAGACCTAACCCTGGCAATATGACGGACAGGGTACTGCTGACAAGCATTCTAAATGACTGTGCATTTAGACATCTGGAGGCTTCTACATCCACATGAGAGAGATTACTCCACCTTGTCATCAATCCAAGGCGCGTGCACCCATAATAACTTTTTTCTCGCATCAGCAAACATCCCAAATATCTTTCAATTGACATTTTGGAAAGTGGCATATCAAATGAATGATACTCTGATACTACTAAAGTTAGATTAGGGATTTTTGACACCACCACCTGAGGTAGGTGCATGAACATATTTAGGTACAAATTGCCTGAGAAAAAGGCAGAATACTACTATAGAATGAGGACTCAAAGAACTTTGATCAGACGTTATGGGCAACCAGCGATGTATTTGTTAGAGGCCATATAATGAAGGAACCAACCTCAATAAATCAAAAGGCTTAGAAAAATTAAATAAGACTTGAACAATCTATAACAGTCATTGTCATCCACTGCCTGAAATCGACCAGTATCTCACTTCTACAAAATATATGTAGGGTCAAGTCCGACCTAAATACACTTTTCACTCTTTAAGAGAAACATAATTTCAATCTGTTGTAGAGGAATAATTACAAGTTTCGTGAGAATGCAGGTATATTCTTGAAATCATGTTACATCAACGCAAATCTTTATCCACCATTACAGTGATTTGTATAGGCAAGCTAACTCCCTAACTCACCCTCTGACATGACTGGATAATTTAAAATATTTGTTACAACTTTAGACAGTTCATATCACGCCCGTAGGGAGACTCTCAAGATTAACTTCCTGACAAGGGTTTCTCTGCCAAACTGATAGTACACAAGAGCACTGTTTGGTATGTCAGTATCTCCTAGGAAGAAATAGCTAAGGCCATAGAGAATATGTTCCTGGAAAAGCCCCCAGAGATAATGGACTCCCTAGCAAATGTTATAATTAACAAAGCCAAGATCTTAGATCTTCCAACTGATGAGAAAGCATTTAAAAAAAAGTAGAGTACAAGAGATATTTGTTCCATTGCCAATTTCCTTGTACCAAAACCAGGTAAACAACCTCAGTTCTACAGCAGTTACTGACCTATGTCCCTGTTGCATACAGGCATGAACATTCTTTCCAAATTCCTGGCCAACAGATTCAACCTGTAATCTCTGATCTGACAGACCCTAATAAGAAGGTTTTGCACTACGGAAGTAAGTAATAACAATATGAGGATGCTCCTCTATCTCTAGTGAAAAATCTGGAATTATCAAAATGAGAACGTAGTCCTGTCCTCGAATGCTGAAAAGACATTTGAAAATTCGAAACAAAGCTATCTCTTGAGGATCCTCCAGAGGGTTTATTTGGGGAAAAATTGATAAACAAAACCTGCTGTCTGTTTACAGAACCCAAATAAACTCATGTAGAAGTTTTTCATCAGTCATTTCTTGTTACTCGAGTAACTAGACAGGGTTCTTGCTATTCGATTAGCTATTGATGTTTCCATTAGAACCTCTGGTGGCCAATACACAGTAAATTGATGATATTATGCTTACAGGAACACCTGCAGGCCATCAAAGGTTGTTGCTCTTTGCAGATGATGTTCCAAGCCCTATGACTCTGATAAACACATTTTCTAATTTTTCTGGTCAGCAAATGAATTGGATGAAGAGTAAGGTGCTGGAAATGTACAATTCCTCCAACAAATCAGTATTGGATGATCAACGTGTTACCAGATTTTTTAGATACTTAGGAATTCTTATAAACCAAGGACTAGTACACATGGTATCTGACAACACAAAGTTTTGAACATTTTCTGCTAATTTTATTACGCGGTGTGTTTTTGAAACATGTCTAGCATTGTCGCTGTGGGGTAGAGTACAGACAGCCAAAATCACCAAAATGGTCTCCTGTAAAAGTTTTAATGCCAATACCCTTGATATGTCTAATTATAATCAATCTGTCTACAGTCTGGTGACAGTTAAATGATTAAAGCATGTGTCAAAACAATTATTTTTTCTTATCTCGAAAACAAACATTACATTGTACCACATCAATCTGTTTTTAGAATTTAGTACAGAATAAGTCCGTCTTGGATGATATCCATATAAGCTCAGACTCTGGCAGTCACCTTTCTCATCTTGCTGGATCTATCTGCAGCTTGTACCACAGTCTCCCACGATATCATACGTTACTGTCTTAAAGCAGCAGGTATGTGGTTGCTCTGTCTTATACTGCTTCTCCTCTAGTCTGACAGATTATTCTCAAATGAATATTATGCCACCATTTAAATCAAGCTTTTAAAGGAACACATGTGGGGTGTATTTCCTAAACTGTATCACAACACAGTGCTGCATGCAAAAGAGAGAAACAGCAGGAAAGCACCATATCTACAGAGAAACATCACGTGGATGCTCTCTCCCAAGCGCTGGTGCACAATCAGGCTGAAAGCACCACACACACCTTTGCACCTTAATGCAAAGGTTTATGCATGATGTCTAGCATACATTTGGTATCCTTGTATCCCAAAATACTATGCTTAGACTAATTTTTAAACTGTTCATACTTTGTATGTGTGATATTCTGTGTAGCACACAGGCAAAGCTGGAAATTATTTGAGAATTATAAGCACTTCCCCTTGATAACATAAATGTCAAATCAGCGTTATTTTTTAATGTAAAAACCTATCTACTTTCCTTTACTAATAGGGTTTACATTAAAAACTATAGGTGGTTGCATGGCGACACCCAGGCAAAACCTATGGAACTCCCCCTCGACGCTAAGTAACGTAAAGCAGCACTAGAGGCTGTTTGCTTTACTTTCGCATTACTTTCCAGTGCAAAACAAGTTTTCCACTGGGAAGTACATTTTGAAAAAATATTTTGCACCAATTTGTGTCACTTTTGTGAACAAACCTGGCATAAAACGTTAGTAAATATACCCCCTAGTGTCTCCAGAACTAAGCCCTTAGCCCTACTTGATTCAGTATTTATGTGATAGCCCTGATCAGCATCAATCATGTGTTTAGCTTCACTTTCTTCTCATATGCCAATGACATTCAGCTCATCCTCAGACTAGATAGTTGTCTGAACCTAATTCAAACAGATTATTAACAGTGAGTGCCATCTATTGCCGTATAGATGAATTTCAATTCCTTGAGAATAAACTCTTCGAAAACAGAAAACTTGCCATTTATTGAGTCATTTACCTTAAACCCTATTTTGTGGCCAGTTGAGCTTATCTCCCACCACCTCTGGTTTCAAACATGGTATGTGCACAAGGAGAACACTGTGCTGCAAAAACGTGCTGACTCATGTCTTCTTGATTGGCCAAAAGAGGATGGCTATCTGCAAAAGCTTTCCTACAGGGCGATGGTTGTATGTAGTAGGTGTTTACTCTCCTAAGGGAGTTTGAGTCTGTGAAGGGAATAGGTCCTGCAAGAGAGGTTGTGCATAGGCCTGAAGACGGTACCCACCAGGTACCTGCCCACCCATGTGTGTGTGACTGCCCATAAGAGGTCAGCTATCCGCAAAGTGTTTGGTACGGGGTGAAGGCTATGCATAGCAGGGCATTCACCACCTAAGTGCCTTTGGTGTCTAGACCAATGAAGAACCGGGTTATTTAAGACCCAGCGGCGCCAGGGGAAAGGCCCTAGTCTCCGGGTCCACCTTTCTTAGAGTACAGAGGCACGGGGTACTTCTTGGTGACGTCAAAGATCAATTTTATTAGCTGCAGCCAGTAACAGATATCCTAGAAGTACAACACGGTGTATGTTCTCCGGAGACTGCTCAAATTTACAAAGCTAGTCATCCCTTTATACCAAAAATTATGCTTCAGGCAAACATTCCTTATTTACAATTGCCCATTCACATGTTTTCACGAGAAGAAAAAAGCAGGATCATGATGACAAGTCCATTTTTCAGTTTGTCTAGCCCACAATCAGCTATTGGTCAAACCTAACATTCTTCATCATATCGGTCGATCGAACCCACCATAAAAACGGGCACATCCCCATCGTAAACGGCCCATAAAGAAAGGAGCAGAGACAGGTGTGAGCAAGATAAGACATAGTGATGCGCAATAAAAGGTTTGATGGGAAAGGAACTGGCCTAACAAGTTTTGGCTTCAGGTAAGAGGGTCGCTTGCTCAGGTCATTCAGAAGTCAGCTAAGATATAGGTGTGCTTGGAGACTCGTTCAGCCACTGTCATCGGCCTATGTGAGGGCAACCACAAAATGGCTGCTGTATACAAAATGGAACCCGAGGGTTCAGAACGGAATCCCTGATTTCATGGTGATCTCGTCACTCGAATATGACGAAAATGCTCGTATACCTTACACTTGCCATTTTCGGTCTAATGTTACCAAAATCGTCATGATACGACGACTTTTATGAAACGGGTTCAAAATTTCAGTACCTCAGACCCTCCTTTTGCCCTTACATAGGCAATAACCTAAACCCATGTCTGAGTCCAGGTCTATACTTATCAGGTCATCAAGATGTTGCTGTAGCATCTTCCTATTACTTAGCACGTCCCTCGATACAGGTCTCCTTACACACGATGTAGCACAGAGGCCACATATAGCAGGAGCACACTGTACGCACAGACAGAACAGGAAAAGAATGGCTAAGATCATCCCAATGACCATCAGAATCTTCCATCCCCACGTGGATAACAGTTCCCAGAACCATACCATCAACGACCAATCTCCTTTATCCACATTTATAGATTCGGAGATTTTATGTAGTTTGGAAATGGCCTGGTACACTGTCGGAGCATTATCTGGAATGAAAACACAGCAACTTCATTGGATCACTTTACATACCCCACCTCGATCTGCAAGTATGACGTCTAACGCAACTCTGTTCTGGAGTGTCATAAGACGATCCGACTGGAGCTCAGCAGTCAAGTTACTAAGGGCACCGGCAGTTTCAACTACGGTGGACTCAACCACTCTCGTCAATTGCCGTATGTTCCTGCTGTTAACCATAGGTCCCCAAAACGGCAGAAAACCCTTCAAGAAATCTCCTAATTCTTGTCCTGCAGTATCTTCCTTAGGGAAGACACCTCTAACTACCCTTGTCTTGTGGTAATCTGCCACAGCTGTGTAGGTGGGAGGCAACAGGAAGGAGACAAAACATGTGCCCGAGAAATCAGGGGGCAACCATGTGTATGCTCTATCATAACAGATGAAATAGGTACCCTTAGCTGCTAGGAACGATGGAGAAGTCTGGGACGCAAAAACATACGTCTCAGTGCAGATACTCTTCCCTAACTGAGCTCTTGGGTTCTTGCCATTACCTTGCAGACATAGGTGACCCTGACGGGATACAATCCAAATCGTAGAGGATCTTTTTGCTCGCTGGTTCTCGCTCAGACTCGCTCCATATCCAGTCACTTTCCATCCAATATATGCTACTGTCTCATCTTTCGAGATAGTCTCATAGGAACTAGCTCCCTTAATCATATCGACTATTCCCTTAACTAGAGCACTATTCTTTGGATTATCCTTCACAGAACATAGGGGTTGGACTTCACGAGCATAGATAAACATCGTTCTGTATGCCCACACAGAACCATTGTAACTGAATGGCAGGACCAGATAAGGAATACCTTTAGTAGTATGAGGCATAAGGCCACACACCCAACAGTTAGTCGTGTTCACTACTAATTGGTGTTGGTGCAGGAGCTGAACGAAAGAGTTATTAACAAACTCCAATCTTCTAAGGGTCTCATGTTCAGGCAGAGGATGAAAAGAATGCAAAGAAACAGTAGAAGAAAGTATGGGCTGTGTAGTGGGTGCAAACGTCACTTGAAAAGAGAATATAACATATCCCATTAAAAACATCATTAAGCTAAGCAACATGAAAACACACAATATTAAAAAACATTTTCTGCTCATAATTCGACAAATTTTGGCTCTAAAATTCATTTCTTCAACAGGTCTCTCCATCTCGAAAAACTCCATTCTCTAACCTTGCTGCTCGCGGAGGTAGGGTGTTCCGTGCTAAGGAATGCGTCTGTCAGTCCAGGGGACGCCCTAGGACCAACCAGAACCGTCGACCTTGTGTCTTCGGCTTGCACTCCAAAGACTTGACGCCGCAACCCTACAGCTGAACCCGGATGGCGGTTCGAAAAACAAATATCGGTCAAAACAGTTTCTCAGATGGGAGAGCTGAACTTTAAAAAAGAAAGAATTTTTTATTTGTCCATGATTCTCGGTCTCAAATTATAACGGCTTTTTCCAGGTAACGTCTGGTCTTGTAATAGGAGTTCAGGCTCGGTAGTGTCCAATCGAACTGACGGTGGCACAGCCTCTTGCAGAAGATTGTCGCTTTCACGCTCAGAACTTGTCCCCATTAAACGTGCATCGCTAAAAGGCAGAAAACGAGGCACAGTTTCAGTCTCAGAATCAGGAATGCCCTCCTGGACCCACCGGTCGTACGGCAGAGGTAAAGGAACCCTCTTGCAGTGTACGCCGTGGATCCAGTTCTTTTTTCCTTGCACCCGCACTGCAGTTCTCGTGGACAAAAGCACCAGGTAGGGGCCGATCCAGCGGGGCTGATCGTTCTTTGTCCGCTTGTTGGAACTGGCCCTTCTTGCAGGGTCATCCCCAAACTTTTTGCTTCTTCCTCCCTTATTTTTCCTGACCCGTGGCTGTTGGCAATAGGACTCTGTGCACTTTACCACTGCTGATCAGTGCTAAAGTGCATATGCTCTCTATGTAAATTGTTATTCTGATTGGATATACATGTTTGGCATATTTGTATCACCATGAAGTCCCTAGTAAAGTGCAGTGGGTGTGCCAGGGCTGGTGATGACTAATGGTACTAGTGGGCCTGCAGCACTGATTGTGCCACCCACAGGAGTAGCCCTAAAATGATGTCTCAGGCCTGACACTGCAGTGCCTGTGTGCAGTTTAGAACTGCCATGTCCTCCTGGTCAGTGTCCCCACTGACCAGGCCTAACCCTTCCCTTTTTGTGCACATCAGTCACCCCTAAGGAAGGCCCAAGGTACCCCCCTGGGCAGGGTGCAGTGTATGTGAAAGGTAGAGCATGTACTGGTGCAGGTAACATGTTCTGGTAGTGAATTACAGCCATTTTCGTTTTTCACTATTGTAAGGCTATCTTGCTCCATAGATTAACATGGGGGACGCTGGCTACAGTGGTTAACAGCATTTCTTCCCATAGGAACAAGATAGGACATAAGTATCTAGTATCCCTGAACTCAGAATTTAATAACACATCTTTTAGGAAAGGTTGTTTTTAAATCCTGTGTTTGAGAACAGCACTTTTAGAAAGTTGCTGTTCTCTTGTCTGACCCTTCTGTGTGCCTGGGCCTGTTTGTGTATTGACTGTCTGGTTTGAGAGTGACAGGGGCTGGGGAATTCCCCAGGAGGGAATTCCCCTGGATGAGTCAGCACAAGGCTGAATGACTGCATTTGCAACTGGAGTAGTGGGAGGAGTTAGCACCTAGGCTGAATAGGGCTGTGCCTGCCTTCCACAATGCTGGCTCCACCCCCCTGCTGGGCGGCTGAGGACCCTGCCCCTCACTCTGAAAGAAAGTCAGAAGCCAGCAAAACAAAGTACTCAGGAAACACCCAGAACTGGTTCAGACCAGGCTCAGGGCCCACATGCACCAAGAGAACAAAGACTTTAGGGGTATAAGTACAGGACCCCTGACAACAGAAAATTAGATCATCCTGGAAATCAAGAAGGAACCTCTGCCAAGGAGAAAGCTGAAACTGAAGAAGGAAGATTGTCCTGCTGTTGCTCTGCTGGACTGACCTGTTGCTTTGCTGCCAAGGAGAGGGGAAGGACTTTGCTGCTGAGCTGTGTCCCCTGTCTTGAAGGAATCTCCAAGGGCCTGAGAAGAGCTGGCTCCCTGTTTTGAAGTCCCAGGAACAAAAGGACTTCACCCCCAGCTTCCCTGAACTCTGCTGAGAGAGTTCTGTCCTTCCTAGAGTGCTTGATCCAGTTGTGGGGCCTCTGGAAGTTGTACCTGAGCTGGGAAGCTTGAAACTAAGCTTGAGTGACTTTTGAACTTGAAAAGTGTCGCATCGCTCGCTTGCGGAGCGCATCCCCGACAGTGCGAGAAGTTTCCCGCCGCTACGGAGGTCGAGATCGTCGCAGCGCCTGACGCCGCTGCCAGAGACGCCGCATCCTCCGTTTGCGGGACGCACCAGACCGGTGCGGGAGAATCGAACATCGCTGCGAGTATCGTCGCAGAGCCTGTCGTTGCTGGGTGAGAACGCCGCACCGCTTGCTTGCGGACCGCATCACGTCGCTGCGAGCATCGTCGCAGAATCAACGCATCGAGGAGCTGCGAGAGAGAGGATCACCGCTGGACCGCGCATCGTCGCCCCGGAGATCGTCGCCGCCCCTTCGAGATCGTCGCATCATGCCTTTGCGAGAACAGACTTCCTACGGAACCTACGCACCGGAATCCATACAAGTGGCCTTCCTCCCCATACAGACCGGATTCGTCGCAACACGCCCGCTGCTGCAGCGGGGCTGTCGCATCGCCTCCCCAGGGTCTCAGGAGCAACGCATCGCTTGTTTTCCACTGCACCAGCTTCTGCTTTTGGAACTTTGTTGCAACTAAAAGGTACTGTGAGTAAACGTGACGCAACTGTAAACTTTTCACACATCTGTAAAGAATTCTGTCGCAACGTAAATAATTTTAACGCAACCTTAAGAACTCTTTTTGAAACCATATTCTTGAACTGTGTATGTTGGATTTTTGTCGTTTTGGTCTTGTGTAGTTTACATTAAAAATACCTTTATTTTTCTAAACTGTTGTGGAGTCAGTTTGTGGTGTTTTCACTGTGTTACTGTGAGTGTTGGTACAAATACTTTATGCATTGCCTCTGGTTAGCCTAGACTGCTCGTGCCAAGCTACCTAGAGGGTGAGCTGGGGTTATCTCAGAGGGTTATCTCCTTGCCCTGACTAGAAGCAATGGTCCCTATTTGGACAGTGGTACCTACCTCTGCCAACTAGAGACCCCCAGATCTAACACCGCTGGAAATTTTTTACTAGTATCCAAGATCCAGGATCGATTGCATGCCCTGGATCTTCAGAGGCCTGAGGCAGTGTATCATGAACCTGTTGGTGTAAGACACGCAATTTAGCCGTCACATCATACAAGTAATCAAGCAGTATAGGGTGTTCAATCTCTCTGAATTTCGTCAGCCTCGGCACTCCCCATATGTTTGCCGGGCGGCCAAAAATTATTTCGTATGGACTAAGTCCCACTCGTGAATGCACAGTCATCCTTGTTGATAAAAGTGCTAATGGCAGAGCATCAGGCCATTTAAGACCAGAGCTCGCTTGTATCTTGGCAAGTTTCAATTTGAGGGTGCCATTATAGCACTCCACTAGACCAGCTGATTGGGGGTGATTTGCAGCGTGAAACTTTTGGCGGATTCCTAACCCTGCACACACTCTCTTCATCACTTGACCCACAAATTCACTCCCATTATCGCTCCAGACCATTCTCGGCAAACCAAACCTAGGGAAGAATTCTTTGACAAGGGCTTTAGCTGTAGACAAGGCAGTATTATCTTTTAGGGGATATTCTTCTACCCATCTTGAGAAGGCACAAACAACCACTAGTACGTACTTCAGGTTGTTGCATCTCTCCATGTGAATGAAATCTAGCTGCAAAACCTCAAACAGATACGTCGGAGGAGCAAAATGACCCGCTGGAGTTGGAGTTCCCTTACCAGGATTGTATTTTAAACAAATCACACAATTCTTGACCACATTCTCTGCACACTTAGGAATTCCAGCATTTTGCCATACTGGGGCCAACAACTTACAGATCCCTTTCACACTGATATGGGCCATTCCATGCGCCATTGTAACCACTGCAAGCACGTACGCATCGGGTAACAACCATCGCTGATGTTCTGACAACTCAACCCAACAACCATTTGCGTCTAATTTACCCGTACTCTCTCTCCACACCCTCAATTCTTTCTCTGTAGCTTCAGCTTGAATAGACTTCACACTCTCTATCGTATCTTCATACATTCCAACATCACCAATCCATCTTGCAGGGCCCGCAACATACATTCGACTCATCTCATCTCTTGCCGTTTCTTTCGCAACTTCATCAGCAAACGCATTACCGCGACCAACGTCGTCAGTAACCTTCTTATGTGCACTGCATTTCACAATTGCAACTTGCAACGGTAAGGTAAGTGATTCAAGAAGCTCATTCACCAACTGACCATGCTGTATCTTAGTTCCATGAGACGTGAGGAACCCACGTTCCTTCCACAATCGTCCAAAACTATGAGCCACACCAAACGCATACTGGCTGTCAGTATATTTGGTCACTTTCTTTCCTTTTGATAATACACACGCTCTCGTAAGTGCAATCAACTCTGCTGCTTGAGCTGAATTATGTGGGATACGTGCAGCTTCAACAATAGTATGCAAAGTCGTAACAGCATATGCCGCAGTCGTATCACCATTTGGAAGCTTGAAGCATGAACCATCCACCCATAAGGTACCATCACACTTCTCAAGAGGAGTGTCCCTAAGATCTGTTCTCCCTTTCGTTTCCTCTTCTGTCCTAAGAAAACAATCATGTTGTTCAGAAACATCTGTCTTTGCTACAATAGGCAACAACGTAGCTGGATTCAGCGTGTTGCATCTTTTTATGTGCACATGGCTCGCTAAAAGTGTCAGCTCATAACCTGACAATCGAGCACTAGTTAAGTGCTGTGTCTTGGTTCTGTTTAGCAAAGTATCCACGGCATGTGGAACCATTACAATCAACGTATTATTCATCACCAAACCAGCAGACTGTCGAATAGAAACAGCTGCTGCCGCTGTAGCTCTTAAAGAACTCGGCAACGCTCTAGCTACCGGATCCAAAGTCGACGAGAAATACGCACATGGACGCTGCTTGTCCCCAAAAGATTGTGTCAACACTGACAATGCACATCCTTCTCTCTCACGGACATACAGTGTAAAGGGCTTACTGTAGTCGGGGGTACCCAACACAGGAGCTGCTAAGCATGGGCGGATCTAGCGGATCTCGCGTACGCGAACTTGCGGATTTACGGATTCGCAATCCGCGAAGATCCGCGAACTCTAGCGGATTTGCGGATTTTCCCGTTTTTTGTGTTTGCGCGCGTTCGCGCCGATTTTGGGACAAGTTCGCAATTGCGAACTTACTTTTCAGCTCGCAACGGCCGCGACCATGTTGTTTCTACGTCTGGTTTATCATCACAGGTTCACAGCACCCTCTGTTTCACCACTGCCACCCTCTGGGACACCCATGCCACCCTCTGGTACATCCTCACTGCCACCCATTAGGTTTATTTATCACTGTAGATTATGGTGGTTGAAAAAAGCAAGCACACCTGCCCTTCTTCAACTGCCATCAATTAATTTGTGTTTCATTAATGTGTCAGTAATTTTGAAAGTTCCAGTCTGGCTGGCACCTGCTTCCTTCCTTATCTGTAATTTGCTTTTTGTTGCAGTGAAAAAAAAATTCACAGGACCTTTATGGTCTACTTGTAGCTATTCTATGAGCCTGCTGTTTGGGTCATAGCAGGGTCATAAAATAGTTGCAAACTCTGGAGGGGCCCATCAGGAAGCACTACCTTGAATGTTACTAATGTTAAGTTTGAACTTTTGCACCTGCTCATTGCTTTCAGTTTAGCTAAAATCGTTTTTTTCTGCAATTTCGCGCGTTTTTTGGGGCGCGAATCCGTGCGAGATCGATTTCGGAAGCCGCGAATACGTGCGAATACAAAATTGTTTTTTTTGTGACGTGTATGTTCGCGTGATCTTGCGCGTGTTCGCGAGGCGCTTCTAGCTATACGTTTGCCAAGTTACCCTATCGGTCGTACACGGGCGCGGCCATCTTGTTTGCGTGACGTATTCCGTTTCCGGCCGCTATGTGTAATCTCGCAAAGTGTGCTGCTCGCTAGTACAATTTCGCGCGTACTCGCAAGGAAAATCTCGCGCGAACTTACCCACGCGGTCGTGAACGGGCGCGGCCATCTTGTTTCTCATTCATTGCTATGGTTCTGGGCATGCTTTCTCTATCCTCTCTCAATCTCTGCCATCCTTTGCTTGTTTGAAGTTTTTTTGATCTAATTTTACTTATTATCTATCCCTCTATTTTTCTAGCTCTATATTTTTGTGTTTTCTGCAGCTTTTAGTTACTTTTAAACTACTTTTTTAAACTCTTTTCTTTTCTTCTTCACTATTCTATTTCTTGTTTATCATTTAACTCTATTTCTGCCCAGACCATGGTAAAGGGAGCCGGGAAGCACCCTGAGAAGGGGAAGGGTCCCGCACCCCGTGCCCGGCTCCCGTGCGGGCGTTTAAGGGGGGAGCAAGTGGTCCCGCGGGAGATCTTCAGCGCGGAGGAAGTGGCGGCACTGATCTTCCACGTCCAGCGCCGCCTCCCCAAGACGATCCTGGGAGGCGGCAAGATCGCGACTGCCTATGGCATCCGGGAGCGTCGCAAGCGGTGGGAGAAGGTGTGCCGGGCCATGTACAAGATCTCTGGGGTCCGGCGCACATATAACCAGGCCACCCACCGCTGGACCGATGTCATGGACCGGGAGCGGGACTTGCTGGACGCGCTCGGCGTAGAGGTCCCCGGGCTTGGTGAGTAGTAGTAGTAGTACATTTACTACTCTGTTTTATCCTGCTCTGTTATTTGCAAATCTTTGTTCTTTACCAAGAGCAATAATGCTGCCGATTACATTGAGGTAAATTATATTTCAAAATCTTCTATGCATTTCAGGTGCACTGCTCTCCTTCTCAGTAGCCTTGCTTGCTACTATGCTTCTTTGTTTTGTATGTTGTGTTCAGAAGCATTTCATTGGCCTGAGAAATTATGTATGAGTGTAGTGTAAAGATAAGAACTGCGTAATGCTAGACAGTAAGGGTCATATTTTCAATTACCGGCGCATCCCTGCAAAGTAGCAGGGATGCGGCAGTAATTGTGTGCCATGCCACCACCACCCATTGGCCCAAAACGTCACAGAAGCCTTACGCATCTGTGCCGTAAAGGCAGCGCATTGCTGGAGTTGCGTGCCAACGATGGCGCAGCTCCAGCAATGCTCTGGGGTACCCTATCTCCCTAATGCTGCATCAAGCCGTACGTCGGCTTCAAGCGCGCAGGGTTTGAGTCATGCATCATTGTCCTAAAAGTGACTGATTGACATCTTGTAGATTTCCCTCAGCCACTTTTAGGATTCGTTCCTGCGCAGGTACGTCCTCCCTTGCGCCGGAACGCCCCCTGATGGCGCAGGGCTTTACAACGTGATGCATCGCCCATATGCCCATATGTGTTTTTTTTTAATATATACGCCGCACCAACACCATGGCGAGTCTTTTGTTCTGCCGCTGCGTCACAAAAGGCACGCAACAATGGAGGAAAATGAGCCGCAAGTTCCGCAAGGGACTTCTAAATCAGCCCCAACAGACTGAAGTCCAGTCCTTCCTTTAGACACATGGCTATAAGAAGAAATAGTGGCGGTGGTGGCGGGTGGATTGATAGTTTGAGTATTCACTGATCTGCAAGCAGGGTGGACTTTGTCTGTCACTTCGCGTGCTGCGCACTGCTGCCTGCAGTGCCAGGCCTAGGCAAACCTCTTTAGTAGTCTGTTTATTGAGTTACATAGGAACTTTCTAAGTCAACGTTCCGCAAATCAGGCAATACGAATAACGTAGTATACCACATGAGATAGATCCCGTGGAATAGTTGTCTATCTATTTGCTATTTTTCCAAAATATTTTGTTATTGTTCTTTTGAAATGTTTGATTTGGTTGAAAAATCTCATCCATGTTTTCTGGTTTTTCTTTCTTTCATGTTGTCCATCAGCTCCCCCCAAGGGCAAGAGGACACAGGAGGAGGGTGCTGAGGATGCAGGCCAGGATCGGGCAGGCGAGGGCTCCTTTGCTGGCCCCAGTAAGTTTACATTTTAATAAACAGTACCTATTTTTTCCTAGCGTTCCTCATTCGATTTTTTCTAAATCGTCTTTGATCTTCTTGTAGACTGGATATAAATTCTTATCCTGCCTCGAATATGACTCCCTGTGGTATTACTAGACTATTCTTATTAGTCTGTCTGTGTAGCTAACTAAGATTGGACATTTGGCAATTCCATTGGACTCCCATTCTATTCAGCAATACCTCTATGCACTGTCTCCTTACTGACTAGATAGTGTGGCAGAGTCATTCAGCTCCCGAAGTCACCGATTATAGATCCCCAATGATCTCTAGATTATCGTACGCAGGACAAGAGAGTAGTACGGAGTCACAGCACAGTCAAGAAGTGTCAGAGGCACTCATGCTTGCAAAAATTCCAAAACCTTTAGCTCATCCCCTCTAGTCTGGAGGAACAAAAACCACAGAGTCTATTTAAGTTTAAAAGCTTTATTAAAAGTAAACACATTTATTAAAATCTACTTTGTCATAAAACTATTTAACTGAAAACGGAAAAGTGGTTAGTGCTGACGATTAATTGGACACATTTCTTGTGGTCGAGCCGAGCTCTCACCTGGTTTGAACTTGATCCTGGTCGTGTTCTTAGGAGTCAAGCTTCTGTCTGTTAGGAGAAAAAGTGGTGTGTGTTAAAAATCAAAAGCAAGCATTCATCAGTTGTGCATAAAAGTGCAGCAAGACAACAGCCTTCCCTGGAAAATGGGACATTTTTACTATGGAGTAGACAGTCACAAATTATTACATTGTATTCTGTTTTTTTAACATTTCTCCTAGACCAAATATTATATAGTAGTGAGTGGTGTATTCTAACATTCTTAAATGTACTTTGTAGGTATAACATCTGGTGACGGGGCCAGCGCGGAGGTGGCTGTGTTGGGCGAGGACTCGGAGCACTCTGGGGAGGAGGCGGTGCAAGAGCCGGCGGACGTTCCTGTGGGGGTTCAAACGGTGGTGGCGGAAACAGGTACGCTATATATTCCTTACTTATTGAGATTGAAGACTGCATAGTGTGCTTTCTGCACGGGTGTATTACAATTACAAATCAACCAGGTAGTAGCCTCCTCGAAATGTACTTCGACTTAGCTGTGAAGTTTTTGGTGAGAAGAATCCCAATAAGTTCTTAGACGAACGTGATGGATGGGATGAACGAAAAGCGAAAGAAGGGTGTAAGTAAGTGGGACGCGAACTTGTATGATGGCTGGCAAAGAAGAACGATATGTGTTTGCTTGGCCCCCGAGGTGGCTGGGAAGGAAAGAATATGGTATGGTGCATGGCTGGGTCAATGATGAAGCAAGGATGGGTGGAAGGACAGCAGCCTGGGTGGGTGAAACAGAAACTGTATGTGTGCGTATACTTTGACTGAATGGATGCCTGGAGCATGGTATTCTCTGACTCTTAGATAGCACATGTGTATCTAGAGAGAGTAGATGGTCGCCAGGTGAAGTAAGTGTTACCTTGAAGAGCATGTACCACCGCACCCGCACGTCCGTTCCAGTGCAGGGAAGGCAAGGAAAAGAAATTGTAAATGTGTCCAATACTACCATGAATAGTAGCAGTACTTTGTATTGCGTTTGCAATCACAGCATATATCTGGTTATTACGGTGGACACTCCGTACCTCTCTTAATAAGTTTAGTTTACTTGTAGTACGTCATTCATGTGTGGGTGTATCACTGTTCACTCAATATTAAGCAAAGCACCTAAAGTCATCTCATATGTCATCAAATACGTCCCATGTGAAGTGATAGATAATCAAATTAGTTAGCTTCTTCATTTTCCTTTTCTAGTACTCATTTGCACTGTAGGGTGAAAGGTAAATTAATTAAGCAGTAGCCCTTGTAACAGAGTATTCTCAGTGCCACCCGTAATAGAAAAGTAATAGCTTCACCACCTGCATGTACTGGACCGGTACAGTAACGCAAGTCTGTCTCACTCATCATGGTGTGCAACTTTTTTTCTCGGGTGCAAGTTCACTGTGCTGTCCATGTCATTCTGCCGGCTTGCATAAGATAACGTACCAATTTCCCTAAACAAGAGAGAAGAAGAAGAATAAGACTGGTGTACTGTCATAGTCGACTGTAATGGAAGTCCATAGTGGTCGTAGAATTTGTTCATTAAACTACCACTAATGTTAGTGCAAGGATGCAGAAGTGGGAGGTTACATAGATACTGTCCTCAATAGTTATGTACTGTGCTTTCAATTTGCTACTTGTACTCTGTGACCCAACTTTCGGCTCAATCACTTTGTGTTATTAATAAGGAGCATTGGTTACAGACTATGTCTTTCTTTCTTCATATAGTTGCTCCTTCCAAATCAACAACACGGAGGGAGCAGGCTAGATTGGCCCGGCAACGGAGGCTGGAGGCCACTGTCGCCGAATATCGGCGGCTGGTGGCCCTGGAGGAGGAGGAGGACACGCAGTCGAGCGGGGCAACAACGACATCCTCGACTGTGACCACTGCATCCTCCTCCGTGACTAAGCCAGCGGGACCGAGCCGGGCTAAGAAAGACGACCGCCACCGCCAAGCAACCGAAATACTAGCTGCCCCCCACAGGAGCTGCAAGGAACGCCAACGCCGCCTACGAGTCCGCATGTCCAACCTGGAGCAGGAGGTCCTGAAGTATAAGAACTTGGTTAAGGGCCTCCGCTCCGAGCTTGCCACCCTCCGCAAGGAGTATGATGCCCATGCCGCATCATGCACCAGCACCAGCACCCTCCAGTAGTGGAGTGTCCCTTGCCCTTTTTTTATAGACTTTTGGGGGGTGGGATTTGGGAGTTGGGATCGTTTTGGGACGTTTCAAAGACAATCGTTGGGGTTAGGGTGGGTGAGGGAGATTATTTTGTTAGGGCTAAATAAATATATTTTTAAACTTTATCTGACCATACCTGTTTTTTACTGCTTTTCAGTCTGGTGGGTGGGGGGCGGGGGTGTAACAGTAACTTTGTTTTCCTGAACAGTCGTAGGACTTTAGTAGTACAACCGTCAATCTCTTGTCTACTCCGAAATAATACTCCATTATACTACCTCCCACCAAACGCTTATCTTACCTGTAATTTGTGTTAGAAATTAGTGCTAGGCCCAGGGCTGGCTCCAGGTGAAATGGGGATTAACGTTGTCAATCCTGGGCGGGTGACATTTCCTCATTGCGGTGGTACTAGTGGTGTGACACAGTGGCAGTTGCATGCCTATGGAAAAAAAGAAAACGAAACCTTGTTTGTCCTCCTTACTGTAGCATTACAACGGTTACGGTACGATCGAGAAAATAGCAGGTGACAGTACACTAGAACAGTGCCATAATGTAGCCTAACAAATGGTAAAGTATTTGCTTGCAAGTATAACTAGTACTTGCGTTGAATTTATTTGACATTGGCTACTACTACTAGAAGATATAGTACTGAAGCTGAGTAAGTCTAGAAGATATCCTCGTATTCCTTCACCAGCCTGTTGCTATGACCTTATCCTCCCCAGCAAGTGTGTGGAATTATTGATGTCATTTTAGTCAGACATCAAGCAAAACAACACAGCCCGGGGGAAGAGGGTTAGGGTTTGTAAAATGTATGGGAATGGGGGTTTCTTTTTGGGTAGGTTTTGTTGAGAGAAGAAAAAAAAAGCAGAGCATGGACAAACAATAATTGAAGATACAGACAATCTTTGGTTACAAACTAAAGGTAAGCACATGCAGTCACACTCATAGAATAAAAGACAACAATGGATACTGTATCTGTATTGCGTATGTTGTTGGAGTTGTCCTGTTGAATTTGGTAAGTAAGTTGCATGCAGCAAACAATTCCTCTTATTGGCGGCACTCCTCCATTCCAGCTGACGCTTCGTCCATCAATGTGGCTGGTGACCACTGACAGAAGACACCCTGTCCACTGCCTGCCTGGCGGATGTTGACTGAAACCCGGCCTGTAATTATTGAACGGAAAACAGGAAGTGCTATTACAATACCACTGATAAATAAATAAAAGGTATGTACGCTGTGTGGTTCAAAAAGTGACACTTTGATTTCCCTAATAGACAGTACAATATTTTTGAAATTGCGTGCTCTGTCTGAGTCACCTTTTTAAGGATCAATAAGTATGGCCAAAATATTATAGCGGATCTTTCCCCTCAAGGTAGGTGTACTGTAAACTGTGTTTTAGAACAAAATTTGACCTTCCCAGCAATGCTCCCACCAAGACCCTTACTAAAGCCAGTCGCAAAAATGTAGAAGAACCCCAATCAGATCTCCAAAAACGATGCCTAGCAGAAAAATGGTTACAAAACGTACTTTGAAAGTAACAGTAGGCCCAAATACAGACCGTGGATTGTATTCAAACCACTTGCAAGCAAGCAAAAGTATCCATAGCCAGCATCGCTCCAACAGTGCTCTACAACAACAGAACTGCGTTGCAATAGAACCCCCCGAAACACATGCAATCCTGCTGCTAGGGCTAACCCTAACGAACCCTAACTTACAAAAAGTGCCAAAACTGGTGTTTCCTTATGGATTTTGTCCAACAAACTTCTAGCCGGTATTAGACCTTCCCTGGAATGCCCCAGGCAAGACCCGCCAACCCACCCGCAAAAAAACACCCGACAACACCCCCAAACAGCGAAAAAGCTAAATCTCATACTTACAATGTCTCTCGGCCTTCGGTCCAAACGCGGCGCTGTGCAGCTAGGTCATCATCATCATCAATCATCATAACTCCTGTTTTCCACCACGGATTTCCTGAAAAGCAAATGCAATCAAGATTAGAATGTCGCAGCAGTGCTTCGACAGAGACCCCGGCCGCAACCCACCCACGAACAGCAGGAAGCCCCCCAAAACGCTACATTGAGCAAGATGTCAGAAGAAATAGCAAAAAAAAAGGCTGTTCCTTATGGATTTTGTCCAAAACACTTCTATCCGGTATTAGACCTTCCCAGGAATGCCCCAGGCAAGACCCGCCAACCCACCCGCAAAAAAACACCCGACAACACCCCCAAACAGCTAAAAAGCTAAATCTCATACTTACAATGTCTCTCGGCCTTCGGTCCAAACGCGGCGCTGTGCAGCTAGGTCATCATCATCATCAATCATCATAACTCCTGTTTTCCACCACGGATTTCCTGAAAAGCAAATGCAATCAAGATTAGACTGTCGCAGCAGTGCTTCGACAGAGACCCCGGCCGCAACCCACCCACGAACAGCAGGAAGCCCCCCAAAACGCTACATTGAGCAAAGATGTCAGAAGAAATAGCAAAAAAAAAGGCTGTTCCTTATGTATTTTGTCCAAAACACTTCTATCCGGTATTAGACCTTCCCAGGAATGCCCCAGGCAAGACCCGCCAACCCACCCGCAAAAAAACACCCGACAACACCCCCAAACAGCGAAAAAGCTAAATCTCATACTTACAATGTCTCTCGGCCTTCGGTCCAAACGCGGCGCTGTGCAGCTAGGTCATCATCATCATCAATCATCATAACTCCTGTTTTCCACCACGGATTTCCTGAAAAGCAAATGCAATCAAGATTAGACTGTCGCAGCAGTGCTTCGACAGAGACCCCGGCCGCAACCCACCCACGAACAGCAGGAAGCCCCCCAAAACGCTACATTGAGCAAGATGTCAGAAGAAATAGCAAAAAAAAAGGCTGTTCCTTATGGATTTTGTCCAAAACACTTCTATCCGGTATTAGACCTTCCCAGGAATGCCCCAGGCAAGACCCGCCAACCCACCCGCAAAAAAACACCCGACAACACCCCCAAACAGCGAAAAAGCTAAATCTCATACTTACAATGTCTCTCGGCCTTCGGTCCAAACGCGGCGCTGTGCAGCTAGGTCATCATCATCATCAATCATCATAACTCCTGTTTTCCACCACGGATTTCCTGAAAAGCAAATGCAATCAAGATTAGACTGTCGCAGCAGTGCTTCGACAGAGACCCCGGCCGCAACCCACCCACGAACAGCAGGAAGCCCCCCAAAACGCTACATTGAGCAAGATGTCAGAAGAAATAGCAAAAAAAAAGGCTGTTCCTTATGGATTTTGTCCAAAACACTTCTATCCGGTATTAGACCTTCCCAGGAATGCCCCAGGCAAGACCCGCCAACCCACCCGCAAAAAAACACCCGACAACACCCCCAAACAGCGAAAAAGCTAAATCTCATACTTACAATGTCTCTCGGCCTTCGGTCCAAACGCGGCGCTGTGCAGCTAGGTCATCATCATCATCAATCATCATAACTCCTGTTTTCCACCACGGATTTCCTGAAAAGCAAATGCAATCAAGATTAGACTGTCGCAGGCTCGCAGCAGTGCTTCGACAGACACCAAAAATTACCCACAAACACCCGGAACCCCGCCAAAGAGCACCTCAAAGGCAAGCAAGTCAGCAAAAACGGCAAGAAATTTCCACCTCATATTTGGTCCAAAACACTTTTGTCCATTATTAGAGCTTCACAGCAATGGGCCCAAATCCGTCAACTCACCCGCAAAGAAGTACAACACCCCCACAAGTGCTGAGTCTTTCTTCATTGGGCGTAATCCAGCACTCTGCTTGGAGGGAAATCGCAGTCTGGAGGAGGAGGATAGAGGAGCATGTTCTTCAGAACTTGTGAACCTGAGGAATGTAGACTGCGGCACCTTCAAATCAATAAGCAAACAAGTGAAGACAGTTCTGATGATGGTCTTGTTTTTGGGATTAGGTGATTAAAGTTTGAATTAAATTAACTGTGCAAAACAAAGAAAGAGAGACACAAAGCACACAGGAATAAAAGTGAAAAGGACGAAAAAGAAAGTTCTTGATTGATTGTCTCATTTTCAGGGCTCGGTGTCAGGGAATAAGAACAAGATTTCGTCATCATACTCTGCGAATTCAGGCTGGATGAGGTCAGTGCCACCGAACAGAGAACAAATCCCCTCATCTACGTTGCCGTCCTCCTCGTCTTCATGCGGCGTGCTTTCTCGTACTTTGTAATCTGGTGGTATGAGGTGCTGATTCATCTTGATCATTGTCAGCCGCTCCACATTTTTGGGCGAGAGGCGGCTCCGTTTGGGAGTTACAATGCCACCAGCAGCACTGAAAACACGTTCAGAAGACACACTTGCGAGTGGGCAAGACAAATAGTTTATAGCCAGGTTGAAGAGCTGTGGCCACAATTGTTTTTTGCCATGCCAATACTGCAATGGCTCATCATTAAGAAAGACCTCTGTTGAGTCATTCAGATAGTCCTGCACCATCGACTCAAGGTCATCAACGGTTCCTCCACTTTGCTTACTTTTTGCTGTGGCTGTGACATTTTTTCGAGAACCATACCCAAGCAAACTTAGCCAATCCTCTACAACAGCCACTGTTTTTGTTGTGTGTGGTGCAGATGATCCAGTTGCCGGTGTCTTTAACGGCTGAGAGGTCACTTGTGCCCCAGCCACAGGTGCAGAAGTGGATTCTTGTGACTGGGGATGGCCTGCTGATGCTGATGCTGATGTACTGGCTTCTCCTTCAATAACCTGCCGTTCTTTTTCATACCTCTTGGCTGACCAGGCTAACCAATGTTTGTACTTTTGAACATCTGCATCAGCAAAAGGAAAGAATGCTTCGCCTGCCAGCGCCTTTTTGTAGCGTGGATCCAGAATAGTAGCACAAATGTAATGCTGATCTGACTTGATCTTTTCAAGACGTTCATCACCACGTAGGCGCTCTAATAATTTCTCAGACAAAATAAAATGGTCTTTTTTTTTTTCATCTTTTTCAAAGTCAGAAGACACCGCCATCAGTTGGTGCTCCAGCATGCACAACAATGGGATAGCTTTTCCCAAATTACAGTCCTCCTGGCTGACTGCACGCGTGAAGAACTCAAAAGGACGAAGCATGTCTGTCAGGCTTTTAACTATGTCCCATTGCGCCGCACTCATCCGCAGGTCCTCCTTCTGAGATGTACCCTCTGTGAAGAAATAGTGATCGAGTACCGTATACTGCTCATACAGACGCTCAAGCATGTAGAAGGTTGAGTTCCAACGTGTTGCCACCTCCTGGATGAGTGCTTTCACTGGCATTCCACGTATAAATAGCAGTCTCCGCAGATGCTTCCGGGCCTTAAAAGAATGGCTGAAATGGTTGCACATTTTGCGGCAGGTGGCCATTACCTCGAACGCTGTACTCTGTTTATCCATCAAGAATTTTTGAACTACCAGGTTGATACAGTGCGCCAAACACGGCACTCTAACATGGTCACCCTTCAACATGGCCTTAACTACATTGGCGCCATTATCCGTGGAAACATAACCAATCTTGAGTTTTAGGGGGGATAGCATTTTCAACACCTTTTTGTTAAACTCTTCCAAAAGGTTTTCTGCTGTGTGACTTTTCTCCAAGCCAAACATGGCTAGTGTTGCATGTTTCCGAGCAGCTTTGAAAACTTTGTCCGGGTCAACACCTGCGTTTAGCTTTGCTATAACACCTGAAAAAGAGACCCAGTGTGCAGTGATGCACATGTAATCAGCGCCTGCGCCACTGGTCCACATGTCTGTTGTCAGATGTATTGTGTGAACAGCACTCTTCTGCAAAGCTGCCCCAATCGCCTCCAGCACATCTTCATGTAGTGCTGGAACCGCAACTCTGGCAAAATAGAACCGGCTCGGAACCTTCCATTTAGGGCAGAGCGTTGCCACTAATTCAAGAAAACCTACCGCTTCTACAAAAGAAAAAGGTAGAAGGTCCACAGCTAGCATTTTAGCCAGCTTAGTGTTATACAGACGCGTCAGTGGGTGGTTGCGTTCATATGGCACGTCTGAAGTAAGCATTGTTCTAATGTTGCCCTGGACCAAGCATTTACGGGCTGCTAATGACTTCGTTGACCCAATTTTGCTCGCTGGTGAACTTTTGTGCGTTGGTGTCTCACTCGCTCCAACACTCTTAGTGTGCCTCACATTGGGTGTGGTGCTGACAGGGGTACTGGGTGTAAGGGAAGTGTTTGACACGTCTTCTTCCTGCTCGTCATCATCAGATGAAACATCAACGTTTCCTTGAATTTGGCCTTTCTTGATCGCATCTAGGTGCGCAAACCATTTGACAGTGTGCTGTCTCCTAAGATGACCTCTCTGGCCTCCGGTACCATAGTTGGTACCTGGCTTACCACGACTAACTGCTTGCTTACAAATGGTACAAATGGCAAACTTTGGATTTTTTGGACAAACAGTAAAGAAGTCCCAAACTGGGGACTTGAAGTGTCTGTGGGACATGGAGGAGGCGGCGATACTGGTGGTGGTGGTCATGAAGCTAATGCCAGATGAAGTGGAGGATGTGGATTGCTCAACTTTTGTACGTTTTGCACTTTCACCGCCACTAATTAAGGTCGAGGTTGACGGAGGTCTCTTCTTGCCAGAAAGAAATATGGAAGCGGGACGAGTTGGTGTACTACTTAACTCCAATGATTGTGGTGTTTCCACTGCCTCCTCATCGACAACATCATCATCATCATCACGCTCAGCAGCTCTTCGGGCTAGGGTCAAAATGTCTGTTTGCTGCATGCCCGCTGGGGCTGCAGTGACCTTTATGATGACTGGGTCGTCGTTGGCAGAGTCTTCATCAGCAGCAGTATCCGCCACTTCTTGTTGAGACTCATCACACTCCATAACTCTGAGACTTTGGACGAGCTTCCTTTTACGCTTAACTACCTTTGTTGGATCATGGTGTGCCTCACTCTCAGACGGCTGTGGTGCTGGTTCCCAAGTTTGATCCGTATCATCAGAAGGAGGTGTGCTTGAAGAGGATGTAGACACCACCCTTGATCTCTTCCTTGCTAGGGGTGTGGAAGACAATGAAGGATCATCAGGAGGAGTGGCTTCCTCAAATGATACCTCGCCTTGATTGTCGATTTCCTGATGTGCCCCTACTTCGGGAGGAACAACTATTGTGGGCACTTGTTGTGACCCTCCATGCACCTCTGCTTGCGCATCTCCTTGCGCTGCCTCTCCTTCCACATGTACTTGGGCTTGTACTTGCACATGTGATTGTTGTTGCGGCTGTGGTTGTTCAACACTCGTCAGATGAGCTACAACAACCTGTGTTGATTGAGGGACATTGCTGCTGCTTTCTTGCGATGAGCCAACATCACTGGTCGATGGTGATTGAAGAACTATACTGGCTGCCTCTGCAGCACTCAAGGGCTTGGACTTAAGTTGGCGTGGTGGTGGTGGTGGCACTGAGCCCAATGGAGCGGGGGTGCTGCTGCCAGCTTGGTCCCCAGCAGATCCCGCTGCTGCTGCTGCAGGCATACTTTTTTTTTTACTCCCAAAAAAAGGGGCGGGCGGCACACCAGTGTCCTTGGTAACTTGCTTCTTCTGCTCCTTACTGGCACCTTTCTTGCTAGAGGAGCTACGGGTTACTTTTTTTGGGGCCATCTTCTTCAGAGCAGGTCAGCAGGCAGCAGTTGCACGAGTTGCAGAGGGTTCTGTGTCCAGACGTGACGTCGCGTGACGTTATGCTGCACACACCGCTGCAGGACTTCTTCCTGGCACTGGTGGTTCTCTTGAGTCTTCTTGTGCACCTAAAAGCAATGGAAGACAGAGGAACATCAGTTCAGTTATACACCCCAAAAAATCGACAAAACACAGAAAAATGAGCACAATCCCATGCCATCCATGATGTTTACATTGAAGACACCCCACAGAAAGACTAGGGACATGCAAGTATGCAACACTCACTACCCCTGGGCATAATGGATGAAAAGTAGGCAAAATAAGTGCAGGCCTCAGACACTGCCTCTCCTCAAAATGGCCCCCTTACACCCCAAGCACATGTTGCCTGTACCAGCCAGCACTCAAGATGGCCACCACCACCACCCACATGGCCAGTCCACATCAACAGTACACCCCCAAAAAACAGAAAAACAGCCAGAAATCACCACAATCCAATGCCATCCATGATGTTTACATCAAAGAGAGTGAGACCACACCACAGGCACACTCAGTCCATGCACCACCACCACCCCTGGGCAAGCAAAAGGCCACACCAGCAGCCCCCCAAAAACGACAAAAAACAATAAAATAAGCACAATCCCAGCCCATCCATGGCCTCAATTATGTTTAAATTCAAGAAGACACCCCACAGAAAGACTAGGCCCATGCAACACTCACCACCCCTGGGCAAAGGGCCACACCAGCAGGCCCAAAAAAACGACAAAAAACAATAAAATCTGCACAATCCCAGCCCATCAATGGCCTCAATGGTGTTTAAATTCAAGAAGACACCCCTCAGAAACACTAGGCCCATGCAACACTCACTACCCCTGGGCATAAGGGATGAAAAGTAGGCAAAATAAGTGCAGGCCTCAGACACTGCCTCTCCTCAAAATGGCCCCCTTACACCCCAAGCACATGTTGCCTGTACCAGCCAGCACTCAAGATGGCCACCACCACCACCCACATGGCCAGTCCACATCAACAGTACACCCCCAAAAAACAGAAAAACAGCCAGAAATCACCACAATCCAATGCCATCCATGATGTTTACATCAAAGAGAGTGAGACCACACCACAGGCACACTCAGTCCATGCACCACCACCACCCCTGGGCAAGCAAAAGGCCACACCAGCAGCCCCCCAAAAACGACAAAAAACAATAAAATAAGCACAATCCCAGCCCATCCATGGCCTCAATTATGTTTAAATTCAAGAAGACACCCCACAGAAAGACTAGGCCCATGCAACACTCACCACCCCTGGGCAAAGGGCCACACCAGCAGGCCCAAAAAAACGACAAAAAACAATAAAATCTGCACAATCCCAGCCCATCCATGGCCTCAATGGTGTTTAAATTCAAGAAGACACCCCTCAGAAACACTAGGCCCATGCAACACTCACTACCCCTGGGCATAAGGGATGAAAAGTAGGCAAAATAAGTGCAGGCCTCAGACACTGCCTCTCCTCAAAATGGCCCCCTTACACCCCAAGCACATGTTGCCTGTACCAGCCAGCACTCAAGATGGCCACCACCACCACCCACATGGCCAGTCCACATCAACAGTACACCCCCAAAAAACAGAAAAACAGCCAGAAATCACCACAATCCAATGCCATCCATGATGTTTACATCAAAGAGAGTGAGACCACACCACAGGCACACTCAGTCCATGCACCACCACCACCCCTGGGCAAGCAAAAGGCCACACCAGCAGCCCCCCAAAAACGACAAAAAACAATAAAATAAGCACAATCCCAGCCCATCCATGGCCTCAATTATGTTTAAATTCAAGAAGACACCCCACAGAAAGACTAGGCCCATGCAACACTCACCACCCCTGGGCAAAGGGCCACACCAGCAGGCCCAAAAAAACGACAAAAAACAATAAAATCTGCACAATCCCAGCCCATCCATGGCCTCAATAGAGTTTAAATTCAAGAAGACACCCCTCAGAAACACTAGGCCCATGCAACACTCACTAAACCTGGGCATAAGGGATGAAAAGTAGGCAAAATAAGTGCAGGCCTCAGACACTGCCTCTCCTCAAAATGGCCCCCTTACACCCCAAGCACATGTTGCCTGTACCAGCCAGCACTCAAGATGGCCACCACCACCACCCACATGGCCAGTCCACATCAACAGTACACCCCCAAAAAACAGAAAAACAGCCAGAAATCACCACAATCCAATGCCATCCATGATGTTTACATCAAAGAGAGTGAGACCACACCACAGGCACACTCAGTCCATGCACCACCACCACCCCTGGGCAAGCAAAAGGCCACACCAGCAGCCCCCCAAAAACGACAAAAAACAATAAAATAAGCACAATCCCAGCCCATCCATGGCCTCAATTATGTTTAAATTCAAGAAGACACCCCACAGAAAGACTAGGCCCATGCAACACTCACCACCCCTGGGCAAAGGGCCCCACCAGCAGGCCCAAAAAAACGACAAAAATCAGCACAATCCCAGCCCATCCATGGCCTCAATGGTGTTTAAATTCAACAAAACAGTTGTATCATGCACCCATAACCAACCCTGGTCCTACTGGATACTGTGGCTACCCACAATATAATTTATTTAATTTTCTGAAAAAGTTCCAAAATTGTACTTGCAGCAACTGTAATGCCCCAAACAAACTTACTTGTGAAAGTTGATTTCTAATCCAAAAGTGATCCAAAGACAGTCAAAAAGGCCTCAAATCCAAATATCCAGCAGCACCCACAAAAAGTAATCCTTCCAGCTCCAGATCCAAATGAAAGTGACCAGGAGATGGACAAAGCACTGGGAGGAGCCTGCTGGACAGGAACAGGAAGTTGGAGACTGTGGGGCACTTCCTTCCTCCCCCCCCCCCCAAAATGGACTCCTTGCAAAAAGAAAGGCCATGCAAATGTCAACCTGAGGAGTGATTCTGATAAAAATCATCATTTTCTGAAGGTTTATCCTGTTTGCTGGTGATTTTCTTGTGCGAAATTGCAAAATCTCTACTTCGCAAGTGCGAGATTGTTCCTTTCCGCCGCAACTACGTGTTCGCAATTGCGAACTCTCGCGAGATGTGCTGTGCAAGGTGGCAAGCCGCGATTACGTATTCGCGGGAGCCAAACTCCCGCGGGAACACGCAGCAAGATCCAAAATGGCGCAGCACTCTCAAAATATGATCGAGAAAAACAACTCGGCAAACGCTAAATGACGGAAAGTGAACGCCGTGCACCACGCCGCGCGCCGCAACCAAGCAAAAAATCCGCCGCGAGCGGATTCACGGATTTTCGACAAATTCGCGAGCGTTCGCGGATTGCGAATTTGCCGAAAATCCGAAAAATCCGCGAGCGGAGCGGATTTTACGCCCATGCTTAAACACAATGCATCGCTCAATTCCGAAAAACTTTTCTGACACTCTTCGGAGCACGGAAGGGGATTCGGTGTATCTTTACAAGTCAATGCCACCAAAGGTTTGGCCAGTAGGGAAAAATTTGGTATCCATTGTCTGCAATATGACGTGATACCCAAGAAAGCACGCACTTCTCTCTGTGTAATTGGCACACTCAATTTTGCAATCGCTTGAATTCGTTCTGGGGTCAATTTTCTTCCCTCCTTCGATAAGAGATGACCTAAGTAGGTCACTTCTTGTCGACAATACTGTAATTTTGAGAGAGACACTTTATGATGCAAATCAGACAAATGACGCAACAATGACAAGGTGGCTTCTTTACAAATCTCCTCAGTATCTGCAGCGACTAACAAATCGTCGACGTACTGAATCAGAGCAGCACCATCAGGTAAAACAATCGTATCAAGCTGTGTTTTCAAAGCCTGACTATATATTGATGGAATCTCACAATAGCCTTGAGGAGCTCTCTTAAACCGGAAGCTTCGACCTCCTAAAGAGAAGCCGAAAATATCTCTACTCTTCTCGGCAATCGGGATGCTGAAGAAAGCATTCTTCAAATCAATCACCGAAAACCACGTGGCTGAAGCTGGAATCATGGTCAGTAAGGCAGTGATATCTGGAACGACAGGAAATTGCAGAACTACAATCGTATTCACCTCGTGAAGATCGATCACAAACCGGTAAACAGGTGGCTGAGAAGAGTCAGTACGTTTTAAGACAGGCAGCACAGGGCTATTGCAAACATTACCTCTCATTTCTTCAATTACATCTTTCTCAATCAGGTCATGAATAATCGCTAACAACGCCCTTTCACGTTCACTCGAGATCTTGTATTGGGGAATATGTGGCATTTTAACATTCGCTTTCAATGTCACAACATATGGCGGTATCTCCAAAAGACCCACGTCATTTGGACCAGTAGCCCAAAGAATATCAGGAAGAGACGACAATTCTGTCGGAAGTTTATCCTTTGACAAATACATCGAGGAGACCACTTTCTTACCCAGTGTAAGTTGTACTCCCGATGGAGAACAATACAATGTTGTGTACAATCTTTTCAACAGATCCAATCCCAATAAGTTCTCACCACAACCTGTCGTCAGAATAAGGGGTGCTTCGAATTCACAAGGTCCAACAGAAAGAGACATAGGACAAGAGATCGGGTTCCTAACCGGGGCGCCAGAAAAACCTACTGAAACATTCATCTCGCCAGACAAAGGTGCGCCAGGGAGTTTAGAGTGCATAATAGAACTCTTTGTAGCACCAGTATCCAACAGAAAAGGCTCTGACACACCTGTTGTAATCACCTCAATATAAGGTCCACTCTGATCTACTGGAACTGAAACAACTCCCTCTCTTTGTCCATGGCTGTCCTAGCAATCATCACCTTCCATATTTTCACCTTCTGCGTAGTAGTCATTAGCATAATACTGAGTCGTCCTGTTATAATCCTGGTGAGCGCCGCTGTTCCGACCTGTACATGAGCAAATACAGCGGGGACTACATCTCCCAGACTCCATAGCGAGTAACAGGAAGTTATTTAGGGGCCTCACATCCAGCAGAGGGCGTCGGATATTCTTCGAACCTGCTGCCTTTGGAGTTGACTGCTGATTGATGTCCCTGTCTCCTGGCCGTCCCGCATTACGTTTCTTTGTTTATACAGTCAGACGGCTGTCTGATTGTTCTTGCTCCGATTTTGCCCTCCGTTGGAGAGCCGGTCTGGCTCATGCGGAGGACGAACGCTTTCCTGACATAAAGCCGATCCTCAAACCGCTTGTGCCTTCCGTTGTATCACCTACCTTGGCGCATTGCGGATGACCATTGTTTTTCTTGTTCTCCTCTACAAGTGGGTTTTTTCACCGTTTGCCCTCCGTTGGGGAGCTGTTTACCGGCTCATGCGGAGGACGAAATCGCTCCAGGTACCCACCGTCATTACCAGGCTTGGTAATCACGCTCTTCTCTACTCGAGAGCTTGGAGTCTTGCCACCCCGGCTGGGGTCTAATTCCTGTTTATTACCACTTATTGGTTTTCAAGGGGGTAATACCGAGGTTATTCAGTTCTACGTGCCGTTGCACAAAGGATCCAAAAGGTACTGTTTCTTTAAGTTCTTCGAGGGTGATTTGAACCCCGCAGGATTATTTTGTGTTTTGACATTGCCTCTGGCTACGCTTATCATTCAAGAAGCCCCTTTAGAAGTACGGTCTATTTATAAGGGGGTACGTGCACGATCAGTGTCTGTGTTGAGTCATTCATTAAATATTGCATGAGTGTATTGTAAGAAGGTGTGCCTTTGTTTTCTCAGGTGTGGTTAGCGTGGTCCTTGTACTTCCCAACATGGAGAAGGGTGAAGAGAGTTATCTTCCAGTGAGGCCATACGTTGTTTCTCAGTTACAGGTACATGCTGGGTCAGAGTTATTTAGCATTTTTAGTTCTTGTCTTGTGTGTGGGATTGGAGTATACGAAAGAAGGGGATACTCACATTCCTTTCTTTTGTCTTTCAGATCTCCCTCCCTGCTGTTCCCTCCCCTTCCCCGCGGGCTTTATTGCCCTCGTCTGATCCTTCCTGAACCTTTGGCTGTTGTAGCAATCAAGGTTTGGATAGATCAGGAGGTGGCTTATCTTTTGCATCACGCTGATCCAGAGGACTTAGCCGGATAACACGTCCTACCAGACGCGTTATTCTGCTGATCAAAACTATTCATTGAATTTTGCGGAGGAAAGGACCGTGCGTTCTGGGGGCAACCTCCACGTCCTCTACCTCTAAGAGCTTGTGGAACACCCCGACCTCTTGTGCTAGAAACACCATTCATACGCTGTAGCAAAACAGGGCAGCTACTTTTAAAATGGCCCTCTTCTTTGCAATATGCACATTGATTAGGGCCTACAGAGAAACGTTGTTGAGAAGGCTCGAACCTTTGCGAGTTTCGCTGAAACTGCTGAGGTTGCTGATAATCACGCTGGTTACTATGGGGCGGATACGCTTGCTGTAAAAGAACCTTCGTTTTTAGCTCTTTAGTCTTTTTGTCTGTCCTATCCTTCTCATCCTTATCCCTATTTTCGTAGTATTGTGCAGTAGCCAATATCTCCGCTGATGAGGAAACAGCCCATGAACTCTCGGGATCCTTCAACTTAGTACATAACTCGGGAAGCAAATTATGCACAAACTTATCAACAAACAACCGTTGACCACCTTCAGTACTCATGTCTTGACCATTGTGGTCGATAAACGTTTCTTCAAACCTAGGGAAGAAATAGGACACAGTTTCATCTTTCTTCTGCTTACATGCAGACAATTTGTCCCAGTTTACTCGCATAGCAGGCATTAAAGTCTTCATGTAAGTAACGATCTTACTAGGACGTTCTGCAACTAAAGGCTCAGGTTTAGCACCACCAACTTGTCGCCCATCTGCAGCACTAATATTAACCCAGGTATCACCTAACTCTTGCGCATG
Source organism: Lissotriton helveticus (assembly GCF_964261635.1). NCBI lineage: Eukaryota > Metazoa > Chordata > Amphibia > Caudata > Salamandridae > Lissotriton > Lissotriton helveticus. Next base: position 1,131,141,297 of record NC_136057.1, on the reverse strand, counting down.
ATCCGTGTGACGAATCAATACCCATAAAGGCTGTGGGACCACGTTTCCAAACAACATGTCTATATCAGCTAAATTCATAACACATGAGTCTGCAGTCTGGGATAATTCCTTATAATACCCTGAAGGATTTTTACGGGGGTCAGGTAAGGTCTGTTTAAGAGACAAAACTTCAGCTCGTTTCCATGGAACATGTACCCAAACACGCTGAAAATGACGCTGAATAGGTGGATTAGCAGTTAGATCCCCTTTTATCCAAACTGGGGGAACTTCTCTCATTGGATATTGTCGCGCCTTTCTCCTAACAGAGGGATCAGGTTCAAACAACGACCGAGAGATAGCCTCACTCCTAAATGACAACAATGTCGCAACTGCTCTCTCAACATCGGAACCCACAATCGTGCCTTTCGCAAACTCGAATTGTACACAACACAACTCAGGTGGATTGGGTTCCAAATCATTATCCTCCAATTCTTCACAAAGAAAAACACACATTTTATCAAAAACATATCTCTGCTTCGGTGCTTCCCATTGGCGGAAGACATCCATGACCTACTCTAACTCATATCTTGCAGGGTCGGTAACCCATTTATGCGCCAAATGATCCAATACTCCCTTCTCTCTAGAGTCAGGCAATTGGCTACGTAACTGTTTATGCTCTGAAACGGGGGTCGTGTTTAATGACCCAAAGAAAGGAGACAAAAGACTAGTAACAGTATCCGTCATTCTCTGCCGTACAGAAGGAGAAGCTGACAGAACAGGAGATAAAGCTGATTGAGAGGAAGCTAATGTAGGAGCAGTAGCAGGAGAGGCAGCAAAAACAGGTGGAAAAGTCATAGGGATTAAAGACGGAACAGGTAGCAAAGTCGGCAGCCCTTGAGAAGGCTGCACCAGAGGAGTAGGAGCCAGCTGAAGAGGAGCTGGCGGCTGTGCAATAGCAAGAGGCAAAGCAACCAGAGGTTGCGCCGCTAAAGGTTGCGGAGGTGCTGTAGCACTCTGCGCATAAGGGGGTGGCAAGCTCAATAAATGTGGCATTAAAGGATCTTTCTCAAGTTCCTTTGCTGCATCTTGCTGAAGAGGTGGCAAAACTGGATAGCATTTATCGATTGCCATGTTACGTTGCCTGTGCAACTGCTCACTCGCTTGTTCTTCTTCATTATCTTTATACTGCATAGCTTGCATTATCGAGATACCGTTTTCTCTTTTATTTCTCTTTGCTAATTTGATTTCTTTCTGTTTGGCTTCCTTTCGCCATAGGCGGAAAGAGTCAAACATCGCCGGCCGGGCTTTCTTCGTAAAAAGTCTAACCTCTAGGTTATCTAAAATTTCCGTGTCAAAACTACCATATCGGGGCCATTGTAGGACACCGTCCTTTTTTGTGTAACTAATCCATACTTCGTTATATGCGATGGGGCCTACGCCATGCTTCACATACAGTTCATAGGTTGGAGTTCCAATCGGAGGAACTGGACATGAGTCCTCCAATCGGGAATCCCTATTATAACCACAACAAAAAAAATTCCAAGTCTGCTAAGGCCAGGCATCTTCGCTCACTAGTCTAGCTTCAAACTTCAAGGGACAATCGAATACGATAGTCTCGTGAATACACGAGTCCCTCTGCTTTGGTACTTGCAAGTTCCAAATCAAAGATCCCAAGGGGATACCCAAAAACTAAGGACTGGGAGATGCTCCACTCATACTTAACTGAGGTATCGATGTCGGCACCAGAAGACCCGTCTATCGTCTCGCTAGATAAATCATCAAGGGCTCCAAGACAGGGCGATAGTCAGGGCAGCAGTCCTTCGTAGCCGTCGGAAAGTGGGGAACCTCGCAGCAAAGACTTTCGGACCACGACGACATACAGGGGTCGATGAAGTGGCAGGCCTTCCTCCAGAATTTTAACACGAAGCTCCTCACGAACCTCTGGCTTGGACCGGTACCGCTGAAATCGCCCCACGTTGGGCGCCAAATGAAGAACCGGGTTATTTAAGACCCAGCGGCGCCAGGGGAAACGCTCTAGTCTCCGGGGCCACCTGTCTTAGAGTACAGAGACACGGGGTACTTCTTGGTGACGTCAAAGATCAATTTTATTAGCTGCAGCCAGTAACAGATATCCTAGAAGTACAACACGGTGTATGTTCTCAGGAGACTGCTCGAATTTACAAAGCTAGTCATCCCTTTAATACCACAAATTATGCTTCAGGCAAACATTCCTTATTTACAATTGACCATTCACATGTTTTCACGAGAAGAAAAAAGCAGGATCATGATGACAAGTCCATTTTTCAGTTTGTCCAGCCCACAATCAACTATTGGTCAAACCTAACATTCTTCATCAGATCGGTCGATCGAACCCACCATAAAAACAGGCACATCCCCATCGTAAACGGCCCATAAAGAAAGGAGCAGAGACAGGTGTGAGCAAGATAAGGCATAGTGATGCGCAATAAAAGGTTTGATGGTGTCTTGTGTCTTGTTCAGTAATCTTGATCAGCTACTGGGAAAGGAACTGGCCTAACAAGTTTTGGCTTCAGGTAAGAGGGTCGCTTGCTCAGGTCATTCAGAAGTCAGCTAAGATGTAGGTGTGCTTGGAGACTCGTTCGGCCACTGTCATCGGCCTATGTGAGGGCAACCACAAAATGGCTGCTGTATACAAAATGGAACCCGAGGGTTCAGAACGGAATCCCTGATTTCATGGTGATCTCGTCACTCGAATATGACGAAAATGCTCGTATACCTTACACTTGCCATTTTCGGTCTAATGTTACCAAATTCGTCATGATACGACGACTTTTATGAAACGGGTTCAGAATTTCAGTACCTCACCAAGTGTGATCTCCGTTGAGATGTTTTGCACGGGACAAAAGCTGGTCACAGTAGTTAGTTTCCTACCCATGTCTGGTTCATTGACTATGAGAGGTAGACTGTCTATGTTGTTTTTAGTGCAGGCTTGCTTACCTAATGAAGCTGAGGTGTCTGGAGGGAGTAAGTTCTCTATGAAGAGATGTTCTCAGGGTGAAGATCATGTACAACAGGGGCTTGCCCATTCATGTCTGGTTGAGTGCCCATATGAGATCGTCTATCCATAAAGTGTTCAGTACAGGGTGAAGACTGCATAGAAGAAGCTTGGATCACTGAAGGGGGGGTTATGTGTCTGTGTTTCTGAAGGGTCATGCATGCTTTACATGGTTCTGCGCCATTTGGTACTTACTTTCATATCTAACATTCTCTATTGCTTTATAGAGTAATTAGAACAGCAGTAGGTTTCTAGAAAAATAATGTAACCACGATTTTGTATGAGTTATTAAAAATCCAATACAATAGGAGTTTGTATTTGGTTGCTGTGTTGGAGCAAAAAGGGGAAAGTGCTAAAAGCCTGGACAGAGAGGCGCTGTCAAAGAAAAGTAAAACGTAGGCAAGGTGAGGCACAGTGAACACAAAAATAATCATGAAGGCAAGCTTCTGAGCCATCCTCAAATGCCCATCCTTTTGACACCTTAATCTATGACAGTTTAGCCCACTTACACATCATGTAATTCATTCTAACACACAGGCTTCAAGGCTTGATTCACAGTAGAGGTGAGATTTCTTCCCTAATACTTCATTGTGCCCCTTAACCCTTTAAGTGCTCATGAAGGAATGTTTCCGTCATGAGCACCAGTGCTCATGTGCTCAGGACGGAACTGTTCCGCCATATGCACAAGCGCACTGAATCCCTGTGCTGTAAACAGCAGGGGGATTTCCTTTTTTATTTTGGCCTTGGGAGGTGGGGAAGAGCTACCCCAACTACCTGAGGCATTTTTTTTTTAATGTAAGGACAATCACGCGCACGGCGCGCTGACGTCATTACATTGAAATTGAATCAGTATTACTGTTTTGATGCTTTTGGGACTATCTCGGCCCTAGAGCCCTGAAAAACATGGGAGAGGTATCATTGGATAGCCTCCCCATTTTAATGGTCCCCCTCCCTAATGGATCCCTGCTTGGGGATCACCCCAGGAGGACAATACCCATGCAGGGATACACCCACTGAGAACCAGGGAGGGGATAGCGATCCGTTGGGAAAGGGTCTTTGCTCCCACCAAATTGAAATGGGCATAATAAGTCTTTCTGCCCCCCGGGGGGTGGGGAAGAAAGCACCCTAAACACCAGAGATTATTTTTTTATGGTTCAGGGGTGGAGGCTGCCCAGAATGGGCATGCCAATGCCACCACCCTCACCCCCAAAAAATGCCAAAGTGTTTCTGGTTGCCCCAGGAGGCAGAATGAGGCAATAGCCGGGGTGGGGGGCGGGGGGGGCTGAAGGCCCACTAGGAACCGGGGCTTAATTCTTTTTATTTTTTATGTAGGGGTGGGGCTGCCCAGAATGGGCATGTCAATGCCCCTATCCCCATAACAATTGCCAATTTTGGGGGGTAGAAGGATCAATAGCCCTTATCTGCAATCCACTAGGCACCAGGGATTATGCTTTTTTATTAGACATAGGGGTGGTGGCTGCCCAGAATAGGCATGTCAATGACCCCACCCCCCAAAAATGATTGCTACAATCTTTCCTACTAACCTGGGAGCTAGATGGGGGCAATAGCCCCTGATCTGCCCCCCCCCCCCCGGAGCAGGGAGCCCACTAGGCACCAGGGATTACGCAGATTTTTATATGCGTATGGATGGGGGCTGTCCAGAATGGGCATACTAATGTGCCCATCCCCCAATAAAATTACCACAGTCTTTCTGCCCTTCCTTGGAAGCATATGGTTGCATTATCCCCTGATCTGCACCCCCCTAGGACAGCAGAAAGCCCACCAGGAACTGACTTTTTTGGGGGAATGTTTCTAGCTGTGGATTTTGGGCCCTAGCACAGCCGGCACCTTGGAAAACCTAGCAAACCTGTTTTTTTTTTAAGTGGACACCCAGGGGAATCCAGGATGGGGTGACTTGTGTGCCTATCACCAGATTCTGTTACCCAGAATCCTTTCCAAATCTTAAATCTAGCTAAAGAAACCACTAGGAAACGACACAAAACGCAATGTGAACACATCACATTTTTCAGTGAACATTGCAAAAAAGGGTTTTGCTCTGGGTTTCTAGTTTTAAAAAATGTAGAGGTTTGCTTGGTTTCCCCAGGTGCCAGCTGAGTTAGAGCCCAAAATCTTCAGCTAATCATATTGCAAAGAAAGGGTCACTTTTCTGTGGAAAATTATGATGTTTCCATGTTGCGTTTTGTGCTGTTTCCTGTCACGGGCACTAGGCCTACCCAAACAAGTGAGGTGTGAATTTTATCGGGAGACTTGGGAAATGCTGGGTGGGTGGATGTTTGTGCCTCCCTGCAGATCCCATAACTTTCCATCACAGAAATGTAAGGAATATGTGTGGGTTTTTTATGTTTGAGGTTTGGAAGGGTTTCTGGGTGACAGAACCTGGTGAGAGTCACACAAGTCACCCTATCCTAGATTCCACTAGATGTCTAGTTTTCAAAAATGTATAGGTTTGCTAGGTTTTTCTTAGGTGCCAGCAGAGCTAGAGTCCAAAATCCACAGCTAGGCACTTTGTGCAAAAAGGTTCAGTTTTCACTGGAAAAATGTGGTATAACCATGTTGCTTTTTGGGCCATTTCCTATTGCGGGTACTAGGCCTAACCACACAAGTGAGTTATCATTTTTATCAGGAGACTTTGGGGAATGCTGGGTGGATAGAAGTTTGGGGCTCCCCACAGATTCCAGGACTTTCCAGCACTGAATTGTGAGGAAAATGTGTTTTTTGGACAAAGTTTAAGGTCTGCAAGAGTAACAGAACCTGGTGAGTACTACACTAGTCCACCCATTATGAATTTCCCTGGTTGTCTAGTTTTCAGAAATGTATGTGTTTGCTAGGTGTCCCCTAGGGGTTGGGTGAGCTAGGGTTCCAATATCCACAGCTCGGCATATTGGGAAAAAAAGGGTCAGTTTTCACTGGAAAAATGTTATTTGTCCACGTTGTGTTTTGAGCCGTTTCCTGTTGCAGGCACTAAGCCTACCCATTCAAGTGAGGTATCATTTTCATTGAGAGATTTGGGAAACAACAAATAGTAAAACATGTCTTATTACCTATTGACTTTCTTTGCATTTCGGCCTTCTAAACGTAAGACAATGTGTAAAAAAGAAGTCATTTTGAAAAATGTCCTTTAATTTCCATGCTTGTATGGGTACCCACAATTCTGGAGATGTGCAAATAACCACTGCCTTTAAATTCTACATTTTGTTACCATTTTGGAAACATATAGGATTTCTTGGTACCTATTTTTCACTCTTTATATTTTACCAAATTAAATGCTATATACCCGGTACACAATGAAAAATCGTTGCAAAACGCAGCTCAGTTATTAATTCTGGGTTACTCAAATTCTTGGTCTTGTATATTCCTGTAACCATAAGGGTTCATTGGATGTAACGGTATATTGCTTTAAAAAATCTTCCATACTTAGAAGTTACAGGTGAAACATTGGCACAAATGTCTATTTTTTTCAACTCATTAAAAAAATGTTTTATTCAAATTGTTAGTTTTTATACAAAAACCTTGAAGGATCTACACAAATGAGCCCTTGCTAAATTTCAAATTTTGTCTAGAAATGTATAGTTTTCTGGAATCCATTATTTCTTTCACATCCATCTTTACCACTAACTGGAAGGAGGTTTAAAGCACAACACTTAAGATAAATAGGCTCTCTCCCAGTTAAATTTCAAAACTGTGTAGAAAATATTTGTTTTCTGACAAAAGTCTGCCCTGTTCCTGAAATCTGTAAAGATGGTGATTTTTGCAGCACAAACCCTTTGTTGATACCTTTTGCAGGGGAAAAAACAGCAATTTATTCACATTTTCCCCCAAAAACCTCTAATTAGGTATATTTTGGCCAAATTCTCAGTCTCCTCCAGGGGAATCCACAAACCCTGGGTACCTTTGGAATCCTCAAGATGTTGTAAGAAAAGGAAGGAAGCAAATTTGGCATGGATACCTTATGTGGACAAAATGTTACAGGGGTCTAAGCGGGAACTACCCTAAATAGCCATAACAAAAGGTTTAACACAAGGGGGGGGGGGGGCAGCAAAGGGGTTAATACTGGCCAGATCACAAATCTTTTGTTCACTCCCGAAAATATACTGCTTGAAACCAAAGTGGACCTGGATCATCTACATAATTACATAAGGTTTGTCAGTCACGCTTTCCATCTTTCTCTTGTTGATAAGTACACCCCTCCCAGAGACTGCTCTCCTGAACCATCTTTGTCATACCTCACTTGACACATCTATTCCTAAAGCACAATATATTTTGTTCTCTAAAATTCTTTTGCTGCTGTTTTTTATGCAAATACTTTGCCATTTTCGGAGTGAGATTGGTTTAATAATCGATTTGTCAATAAACAGAAAAGCGTTTGTTTCTTACTATTCACAAATGTGCAAGCTATTCCCTAAATATTACATTCAATTCCTACACATAGCACATGGGGAGGAGAAGGTGGCTGTGAGCCCAGGCCTGCATTCTATAGCTGGGTGACTCAGGATTCGGGAGCCAGGAGCTAGGATACTGTAGCACTCCCCCCTGTTTCGTACCACTTCCATCCTCTTGGTCCAACCCAGGAGGATTGTCCATCAGGAGCAAACAGCATGAGTCCGGCAGCTGTAGTCAGCTGCTGCGGATAGCATGCATCTGCTGAGCTGCGGAGGTGGCCTGGGTAGCACCAGGTACGGCCTGTAGCTCGGCCAGGGGAGCCCCACTCGCCATAGTTATACATAGAGTCTCTGGTCACTTGACTCCCTAGCGAGGGCATAGTCTGTGACAGTAGCAACAGGAGGTCCCAAGACTGTCCTCATTCAACTGGGATACTAGCACCCTCAACACCATTTTCTCTCACAGACCCTCCAGTTCCACAACAGACCGGTTACAAGCGCAAGCAAAAGGCCTGGTTAGTAGAGATGATACCAACTGTAATGATGGAGAGGGAACAAAATAAGAAGGCAAAACAAATTAAGGAGCTCCACCAGAGCAGTGCAAACCAGAGGGAGATCATTGGCCATACAATGAGATCAGGGCAAACCAGGGTGGTGGCCCTGCCTAAGCCAGCTGGGAAAAAAAGGAAAGCAGCACAAGCCATGCACCTCCATCTCCTAACACAGCGTCCAAACCTCCTTAATTACAACAGAGTGAGACTCAGTGGTCAGTGCATCACCAAGAGGAAGGGGGGGCAAAATACACAGCTCCTCCAACTCAACCTAAAATCTACATAAAATTGCATTTCCTAAAAGAAATAAGTGTCACTCTTTATTCAAGCAGCGCAGCAGTTTAGGGACTACAGTTTCCCCTACATCCCTTACAACCATCAGAGCCTCTATAGCAATCCATTGCTCTACTCCATATCCAGCCCCATGAGGAGGTCATAACTCTCATGGAAGAGCAGATCTGCGCCCCAATGGAAAACCCCCTTGATTCAACCTGGCCGACAATGGCTCAACCTTGCCCTTCCTTCTGCCACCTCAGTCAATCATTGGCATTATACACCATGCCGACTCCAACATATCAAACCCTGCCCCAATCGGATTACCAGGACCTCAGAAAATGGTCCACCAACATGAGGCTGAAGCCCTAGTAAACCCTGTATCTGCATCTTCCTTGCCCCGACAGTGGGGCACGAATAACACGCTCACGATGCAACTGCTTCAATGGAAATGGGCTGACATGCGCACATGCAAGAGGGCACTTACAGTAACCAATCGCCTAGAGGTTCTCAAGCTGCAGAGAGGAGCAGGCTGAACTTTCAGTCAGGACCCCGTCCTAAAGCCATTTGCAGCCAACCACCACATGATAACAGTGCTCCTTCGGAACTGAGGCCCCCGGCCTCCTAGATCAATTGCATTGAATCCAACAGCCACCGTTAACCACACCAATCAGGAAGAAGGAAGAGTGTCCCTCTCCTATTTAAGCAGCCAAGAATGGGAGTACATGTTAGCAGCCTACTTGCCAGGCCACTGACCGGGTGCATCTCCTGCTAAGATGCCCAGTATAACCCACTTGACTACAAACCATCCCCTGGGGAGGGGATTAAATGGGAGCCCAAGGGGGTGGTGAGTTCCAAAGAACAAGCCGGTAGTGCTTGGGCCGCCCTCTTAAATACCATGCAGCTGTCAGCGGAAGAGCTTCAATACCAATCCAATAAGAGGGACATCCAGCTCTCCATATTGAACACCCTGGCATTGTTTACTGCTGGCATTAGACGAAAAACTGGGGGGATCTCAATGGCCTAATAAGTCCAATCCGAAGTGCATCTTAGCTGCGGCTGCAGTCATATTGTAGACAAACTATCGACCCTCCCATCAATGTTGACCGGCTTGCTCAAGGATCTGAGTAATGCACAAATTGCCTCCTCACGCTCTCCCTCCAGGGGCCTGATCTCAGAGCCTGGGACAGGACGAGAGGAGCATGCCAACTCAAGCAATCAGAACACCAAGTGTGAGGACTCAGTCACTCAACAAAGAAAAGGGGCGCTTGGCACTGCCAACAAACCATCCATGACAGTCCATGTACAACCACACACTCTAAAGACTAACTCTAAGCAACGTCGTCAGCAGAAAAGGAAAGGCAGCAACCAGAAATTGCTCTCAAACCAAGTAGCCAACAGTGCCCCAAAACAGACACCAACTTGAATGATGGAAGCAACCAACACAAGGTCTGGCAACAAACTAACATTCACCCAAACTCAAGAGCACTGCCTCTTCCCCATAACACCAAGAGGCCTCTCATCGAAAAAGGAAACATGGACACGCTACTTTGAATGACTGACTCTCACAGAGAAAAACTTAACTTAGATCTAAGTCCAGCACTCATACCAGATCCCCAAAGCCATTACCTTTTCCAACTCGGCCCAAGGGAAAGGAGGCACTCCAAACAGATTCAGATTTAGCAGCAGCAAGGGACTAAGTGTCTGAACAGGACGCAAACATGAGGACTGGTTCAGAACATCAAGCCAAAAATGATTGGACAATTTGTGTGAGGCTCACTGTTCACAACACAGTCCTGCTCAGAACTGCAGGGCACCAACACCAGGATTCTGACCAGTCACGTCAGGGCACCCTGCTTCTGCTGAAACTGACACCACCAGGTGCACCAACCAACATGATAGGGACTGAAAGCAATTGCCGCCCTAAGTGCGCTGGGGATGCCCAGACGTGGGTCCCAGGCACTCCACACCACTTGGAGTCAAGCTAGCCGGGCTGAAGAGAGGTGTTACCTCGAAACCGGTCCGGTCCTCGGATGCTTGATTCCGGTCTGGGAAAGATATGGCTGTTGTAGTTCGGACTGGACTGTTCCCATGGGGCAACAGGGTCAGAGCTGATTTGCATAAAGCCATTATCTGACCCAGGGTGGTGTGGAGTGCAAAAAAACGATGGATTTGGGCCCAGATCTTTTGACTGGGGGAGTGTGTGACATTGATCCACATTCAGTCCATCACTTGTTGTTTTTTGCAAGGGACTGAAAGCAAGCACAGCTCCTTTAGAGAGGGGGAGGAACCGCAACTCAAGAAGGACATCAAACCTAATTGCCAATATGCAAATGTGATGCACACTAGAGAGCTATCACAGCATACACAAGTCCTGAATACCACCTCGCCTGGTATCATCTCTATACTGCTCAAACCAGAGTATACCTAAAAAGGGAACCATGACATCCTGAACAGGAGGAACATCTTGAGAGTACTATGGGCCACACCTAACCTTGATCTAAACTCAATGGATCTTCTCTCAATAGAGTGGATCCATCCCAAATTGCTCGAGACAACAAGGTCGCATTCGAGTAGTAAAAACCTTGTTACTTCTCGAATGCGGACGCTGCTCTTGGACGCTGGCCACCATGCCACTTGTATTTCTGGATTTTATTGTGTGGATGAAAACAATAAAGTATATATTCTGATCACCAGTCAAGTCCAGACCTGGTCATTTTTGGATTTACTTATTTGCAAAAAGACTCATATGATAATTTTTCTTGATGGGTGCTGATTCCCAAAACATTTCTTGTATTGTTGTTTGGGCGTTTGCTCAATAGGGAGCAGATAGGGTTGTGTTCCCTGGTTTCCTAAGCACTATTTTTACATTTGATAGCCACTCATATTAATAGGTGCAGGTCCTTTGCCTCAACTCTTTTTCTTGTCATTCCATACAGAATTATGTTTAGCTTACAAAACTACACTTCCCTGCACGCAAATAAGGCTGAAGTTTGGCCTACTGAAGCAATCCTTAGCCAGGTATAGCTCATACATAATTTGCTGGAATAAGATCAGATTATCTGCCCCAAACACTCTAAACCTGCTCTTATGGCAAGACCTCCAGCAGAGGGACATATCCCCTCAAGAAACTATTTACAGGAATCTCTAGCAACCACTGGGCTCCTTGCCCTCTGGAACGTACAGATCCATCATTCACCCTTAAAAAAACTGGTCTGGAAATCTCTTAAAACAACTTTCTTTAGTGGAGGATAAAGCCGCTTTCTCAGCTAGATCTCATGCCTGGATGACTTTGAACAACTATAAAATCTTAGCTCCTCAAAAATACTTTAACTTGGGATAACCAAAATCATGAAACATAAAATTCTTAAGGCTTCGCCTTGGCCTACTCCTGTGCACTTAGAACCTTCCACCATGACTGCAGCCATCAACCCTAACTTCCTGCAGCTTGTGCAAAAATGGCCAGGGAGATATTGTCCACCTACTATGTACATGCATGGACATGTGGCAGGTAAGGAGACAGCTGCTAAACATCCCCTTCAATCAGAGGGAAGTTGTTCAAGGAGGCAAGCAGTCCTGGCATGCTTCGAACCAGGAGCTCCACAATTAAATTGCAGACTTGTAAGATTTCTTGCGCTAGCCAAGCAAAAAATGCCATCAGCCTCCGCTCATAGACACAGCCAGACCACGAGATGAAGCCCTGTTCTAGGATTCTATGGCTGGCCCACAAGAAATCACTTCATGCAGGCTTAGTTCTTTAAGAATCACCAGCAGCTTCACACACTGGTGAACCAAGCATAGCCTATTTAACCAGCGAACAGAGGCTGTTCCAACTAAGGCAGAGCGGGGAAGCCCTCACCGAAGCCAACATCTTATAAACTCATTGAAGTAACTTCCTGCACCGATTGCATTGGTCACCCCGCCAACGAATTCTGGACTGATTGCATTGCTTGCAGCAGAAACAATCTCTGCACTAGCACACACGCAAAGTCCACAACTTTTTAAATCAAAGTGTTTTTAACTGTTGTCAACCCAGTTCACTTAGATCTTTTATAATACTCTCTGCAAATTATAAGAGTGCATATTCATATTTTATCATGTTCTTAAAGTTGTAATTGAAGCTTTTGTACTGCAAAGGTTTTCTAGTAACTATGCAAATGAAATAATCTTGAAACTTGAAACATACACATAGCACATAGGGAGAGACGTGTCCATGTGCAAACCTCCAGCTGGGTAAATTCTTTTATCTTTTTACAAATGTGAAACTGTCCTTTGTGAATACCACTTGTAGAAGAGGCTGTTTGCACACGTAAGCCAGTCTTAGAAGTGCATCTGGTTCAGTTAATGAGGCCAATTACTTTTTCCTTTGTTTAGAGGTGAGCTGTTTTTCTGCAATTCAAGGTTTGAGGGAAGGCGAATCGGTACTATAAATTTTGTAACACATTTGTACCTGCCTTGAATTGAAGGCGGAGTTTTAAGTACTTCAGCCCCCACCACGTTCACAGATGGATTTTTTTATAACGTCCACATGTGGAGCTCCTCCATCCATATGTTGTTTCTCCCTGATTGAATGCCAAGAAACGAGGCTAAGACCCTGCAGAAATGTCAGCGCTCTGATGGATTAATTGAGATCTCTTTAACCCATCTATCAGTGCTCTTGCGGTGCTAGGTGACCTGCTTGCAATTCTCTGTGGCTCTTACATTAACTCGGATCAATAAATCAACACAGTGGGGGATTCAAGTCTCGGTGTAGAAAATGTGTGCTTGATTTACACGCGAGAGAGTGCGTGTGGATACCAAAAACCGCCAATGAAATATTTGAAATGTGAGCAAATGTTTCAAAATAGATACCTACCACTTTAAGCAAAGTGTTTGATACTGCAAACTTTCCTGTATTTTAACAGTACAATTAACGCTCAGATAAACCGATAGAATATATCAGCTCGTAACAAATCGGCTGAATAATCCTTCCTTATAGGCGATATGTGCCTCTTGATTTAAATGCTTTTTTCCATTTCCTCATTTCCGGATCGATAAATCTAGAACGATAGATTAACAGTTGTTTTATAAAGTGATATAACATTTCAAAATATGCACGAGTCAGTATCGATCAGAACAAGTTTAAATCGTGCATGCTTTGTTACATTATTTTTAAATCACATTTACATAATAAAAGTTGTCTGCACAATATTTATCTGATTAACAGAAAATGTGATCCTACATACCTAAAAATTGCTATTTGGCAACAAGTAAATGATGGTGAGCTTGATCGGGCTACACTGAAGGTTTCAATTGAAAAAATATTATAATTGCATTGGCTACCATTTGTTTGGCGGTTCAGTGGGGGTCAGGTGTGAAGTTATTTTTCAGATTTGCAATATTATGAATAGTTGACAACATGGTGGGCTAAATGCAAACCAACATGAGCATTAAACATATTTTAGGTCAGTAAATTGTGCAAACTAGGATATAGGGGCAACACACAAGTGCCTCACATATTCCTAAAGCAACGAAAGCCATTAAGAGGTGGAGCTGTGTAAGTAAGAGAGCTACATAACTGGGTCACATTTTTATCTTTACAGCATTTCTCAGCTAAATGTGCTAAAAGACTCTGTTTAGACATTGTTCTGTGGCATCTTGGAAACAAGCCAATATGTGTAATATTCGACAAAGCAACCAGCAGCGTTCTTCATCTGCAGCAGATAATATATTTTTAGACACACCAAAAGAACAATGGGCAATAGATTTAAATTAGGTTGTTCATTTGTAAAGTTCCAAATACCACTCAGAGTGAAGGTAGAACATTTGTGTTTCCGAACATCATGCCCATCAGAAAAACATAAGGTTGGTACAAACATCACTATTAAAGCTCATGTGCCAGAACACTTAATGTCCTTTATGCATATCATTCCATAAAGAATAATTGTGCCCAGGAGCAGGCGCGAACACAATTCATGTGTTTGGACCTTGTCCATCCATGCTAATGGACCTGAAACATACATTCATCAGAATTCATGTGCCAAGAAATATATACGCAGACTGTATTACTGTGCGATTGTTGTTTGAGTTTCGGTGCCAAGAGAATAGCCACATGACCCTATATAGTATGTACCATACTTAGGAATACAGTAAGTAAAGTGAATATTTACATTTATGTACATAATAGCAGCAAGTTTATTGTGCAAAGCCGCAAGATTACTTGGTCACGGTGACAGGTACACCTCAACATTCTATCCTGAAACTGTAAATCTCTTTTTACATTCTAATTACAATACTGGATTACTATATCAAATGTAAGTGCAAAAAGAACTATTGATGGACAGAATGCAGAAACATGCCATACATTCACCCCTGTACAGAGATCTGGGCCTAAATCCATCGTTTTTTTGCTCACCATGCCATTCCAGTTTGAACCCAGCCATATGCAAATCAGTCTTGACCCTGCGCCCAATGGGAATAGTCCAGCCCGAACTGCTAGGCCAGGTCCATCCTGGAATGGAAACACGCATCCTAGGACCGGTTTCGGGGTTGCACCCCTCTTCAGCCAGGATAGCTTGATTCCAGTGGCATGGAGAGCACAGGTCTCAAGTCGGAGCATAAACAACAGGTGATGGACAGAATGCAGAACAATGTCATACATTCACCACAGTACAGAGATCTTGGCCTAAATCCATCATTTTCTTGCTCAGCATGCCATTCCAGTTTGGACTCAGCTATATGCAAATCAGTCTTGACCCTGCGCCCAATGGGAGCACTCCAGCCCTAACTGCCAGGCCAAGTCCTCCCTGGACTGGAAAAAAGCATCCTAGGACCGGTTTAGGGGTTTCACCCCTCTTCAGCCAGGATAGCTTGATTCCAGTGGCATGGAGAGCACATGACTCACATCTGAGCATACCCGTCCCACTCGGGGTGACATATGCAAAAAGAACTATTGATGGACAGAATGTAGAGCAATGTCATACATTCACTCCAGTACAGAGATCTGGGCCTAAATCCATCGTTTTTTTGCTCACCAAGCCATTCCAGTTCGGACCCAGCCATATGCAAATCAGTCTTGACACTGCACCCAAAGGGAACAGTCCAGCCCGAACTGCCAGGCCAGGTCCCCCTGGACTAGAAACAAGCATCCTAGGACCGATTTTGGAGTTTCACCCCTCTTCAGCCAGGATAGCTTGATTCCAGTGGCATTCAGAGCACAGGACTCACATCTAAGCATACCCGTCCCACTCGGGGTGACATATGCAAAAAGAACTATTGATGGACAGAATGCAGAACAATGTCATACATTCACCCCAGTACAGAGATCTGGGCCTAAATCCATCGTTTTTTTGCTCACCAAGCCATTCCAGTTTGGACCCAGCCATATGCAAATCAGTCTTGACCCTGCACCCAAAGGGAACAGTCCAGCCCGAACTGCCAGGCCTGGTCCCCCCGGACTAGAAACAAGCATCCTAGGACCGGATTTGGAGTTTCACCCCTCTTCAGCCAGGATAGCTTGATTCCAGTGGCATGGAGAGCACAGGACTCCCATCTGAGCATACCCGTCCCACTCGGGGTGACAAATGCAAAAAGAACTCTTGATGGACAGAATGCAGAACAATGTTGTAAATTCACCCCAGTACAGAGATATGGGCCTAAATCCATCGTTTTTTTGCTCACCAAGCCATTCCAGTTTGGACCCAGCCATATGCAAATCAGTCTTGACACTGCACCCAAAGGGAACAGTCCAGCCCAAACTGCCAGGCCAGGTCCCCCTGGACTAGAAACAAGCATCCTAGTACCGGTTTCGGAGTTTCACCCCTCTTCAGCCAGGATAGCTTGATTCCAGTGGCATGGAGAGCATGGGACTTACGTCTGAGCATACCCGTTCCACTCGGAGTGACAAATGCAAAAAGAACTATTGATGGACAGAATGCAGAACAATGTCATACATTCACCCCAGTACAGAGATCTGGGCCTAAATCCATCGGTTTATTGTTCACCATGCCATTCCAGTTTAGACCCAGCCATATGCAAATCAGTCTTGACCCTGCGCCCAATGGGAACAGTCCAGCCCGAAATGCCAGGCCAGGTTCTAAGATGCTACATTCCGGTCCAGGGAAGACATGGCTTGGCAGTTGGGGCTGGACTGTTCCCATGAGGCACAGGGTCCAGACTGATTTGGATTTAGCCATGTCTGAACTGGGGTGGTGTGGTGAGCAAAATAACGATGGATTAAACCCAGATCTGTGACTGGGTTGAATGTTTTGCTATTGTGCAACATTCCGTCCATCAATTGTTGTTTTTGCACTTATCACCCCGAGTGGGATGCGTACGCTCAGACGTGGGTCCTGTGCTCTCCATGCCACTGGAATCAAGATGTCCTGGCTGATGAAGGCTGATAGCCAGAAACCGGTCCATGGATGCTTGATTCCGGTCAAGGGAAGACATGGCTTGGCAGTTCGGGCTTGACTGTTCCCATGAGTCAAAGGGTCAAGACTGATTTGCATATGGCCATGTCTGAAATTGGGATGGTTTGGTGAGCAAAATAACAATGGATTACACCCAGATCTGTGACTAGGGGTGAATGATTTGCCATTGTGCAACATTCCGTCCATCAATTGTTGTTTTTGCACTTGTCACCCCGATTGGGATGGGCATGCTCAGACGTGAATCCCTTGCTCTCCATGCCACTGGAATCAAGCTATCCTGGCTGATTAAGGCTGATAGCCAGAAACCGGTCCTAGGATACTTGATTCCAGTCCAGGGAAGACATGGCTTGGCAGTTCGGGCTGGACTGTTCCCATGAGGCACAAGGTCAAGACTGATTTGCATATGGCCATGCCTGCACTGGGGTGGTGTGGTGAGCAAAATAACGATGGATTAAACCCAGATCTGTGATTGGGGGTGAATGTTTTGCCATTGTACATAATTTCGTCCATCAATTCTTGTTTTTGCACTTGTCACCCCGAGTGGGATGGGTATGCTCAGACATGAGTCCCGTGCTCTCCATGTCACTGGAATCAAGCTATCCTGGCTGATGATGGCTGATGAAGGCTGATAGCCAGAAACCGGTCCTAGGATGCTTGTATCCGGTCCAGGGAAGACATGGCTTGGCAGTTCGGGCTGCACTGTTCCCATGAGGCACAGGGTCTAGTCTGATTTGCATATGTCCATGTCTGAACTGGGGTGGTGTGGTGAGCAAAATAACGATGGATTAAACCCAGATCTGTGACTGGGGGTGAATGTTTAGCCATTGTGCAACATTCCGTCCATCAGTTGTTTTTGCACTTGTCACCCCGAGTGGGATGGGTATGCTTAGATGTGGGTCCCGTGCTCTCCATGCCACTGGAATCAAGCTACCCTGGCTGATAAAGGCTGATAGCCAGAAACCGGTCCTAGGATGCTTGATTCCGGTCAAGGGAAGACAATGCTTTGCAGTTCGGGCTGGACTGTTCCCATGAGGCACAGGGTCAAGACTGATTTGCATATGGCCATGTCTCAAATTGGGATGGTTTGGTGAGCAAAATAACGATGGATTACTCCCAGATCTGTGACTGGGGGTGAATGTTTTTCCATTGTGCAACATTCCGTCCATCAATTGTTGTTTTTGCACTTGTCACCCCGAGTGGGATGGGTATGCTTAGACTTGAGTCCCGTGCTCTCCATGCCCCTGTAATCAAGCTATCCTGGCAGATAAAGGCTGATAGCCAGAAACCGGTCCTAGGATGCTTGATTCTGGTCCAGGGAAGACGTGGCTTGGCAGTTCGGGCTGGACTGTTCCCATGAGGCACAGGGTCAATACTGGTTTGCATATGGCCATGTCTGAACTGGGGTGGTGTGGTGAGCAAAATAACAATGGATTAAACCCAGATCTGCGACTGGGGGTGAATGTTTTGCCGTTGTGCAACATTCTGTCCATCAATTGTTTTTGCACTTGTCACCCTGAGTGGGATGGGTATGCTTAGATGTGGGTCCCGTGCTCTCCATGCCACTGGAATCAAGCTACCCTGGCTGATGAAGGCTGATAGCCAGAAACCGGTCCTAGGATGCTTGATTCCGGTCAAGGCAAGACAATGCTTGGCAGTTCGGGCTGGACTGTTACCATGAGGCACAGGGTCAAGACTGATTTGCATATGGCCATGTCTGAAATTGGGATGGTTTGGTGAGCAAAATAACGATGGATTAACCCCAGATCTGTGACTGGGGGTGAATGTTTTTCCATTGTGCAACATTCCGTCCATCAATTGTTGCTTTTGCACTTGTCACCCCGAGTGGGATGGGTATGCTCAGACTTGAGTCCCTTGCTCTCCATGCCACTGGAATCAAGCTATCCTGGCAGATGAAGGCTGATAGCCAGAAACCGGTCCTAGGATGCTTGATTCTGGTCCAGGGAAGACGTGGCTTGGCAGTTCGGGCTGGACTGTTCCCATGAGGCACTGGGTCAATACTGGTTTGCATATGGCCATGTCTGAACTGGGGTGGTGTGGTGAGCAAAATAACAATGGATTAAACCCAGATCTGCGACTGGGGGTGAATGTTTTGCAATTGTGCAACATTCCGTCCATCAATTGTTTCTGCACTTGTCACCCCGAGTGGGAATGGGTATGCTCAGATGTGAGTCCCGGGCTCTCCATGCCCCTGGAATCAAGCTACCCTGGCTGATGAAGGCTGATAGCCAAAAACCGGTCCTAGGATGCTTCATTCCGGTCAAGGGTAGACATGGCTTGGCAGTTCCGGCTGGACTGTTCCCATGAGGCGCAGGGTCAAGACTGATTTGCATATGAACATGTCTGAGCTAGGGTGGTAAGGTGAGCAAAATAACGATGGATTAAACCCAGATCTGTGACTGGGGGTGAATGTTTTTCAATTGTGCAACATTCTATCCATCAATTGTTGTTTATGCACTTGTCACCCCGAGTGGGATGAGTATGCTCAGACGTGAGTCCCGTGCTCTCCATGCCTCTGGAATCAAGCTATCCTCGCTGATAAAGGCTGATAGCCAGACACCGGTCCGAGGATGCTTGTTTCTTGTCCAGGGAAGTCATGGCTTGGCAGTTCGCGCTGGACTGTTACTATGAGGCACAGGGTCAAGACTGATTTGCATATGGCCATGTCTGAACTGGGTGGTGTGGTGAGCAAAATAACGATGGATTAAACCCAGATCTGTGACTGGGGGTGAATGTTTTGCCATTGTGCAACATTCCGTCCATCAATTGTTTTTGCACTTGTCACCCCGAGTGGGATGGGTATGCTTAGATGTGGGTCCCGTGCTCTCCATGCCACTGGAATCAAGCTACCCTGGCTGATGAAGGCTGATAGCCAGAAACCGGTCCTAGGATGCTTGATTCCGGTCAAGGGAAGACAATGCTTGGCAGTTCGGGCTGGACTGTTCCCATGAGGCACAGGGTCAAGACTAATTTGCATATGGCCATGTCTGAAATTGGGATGGTTTGGTGAGCAAAATAACGATGGATTAAGCCCAGATCTGTGACTGGGGGTGAATGTTTTTCCATTGTGCAACATTCCGTCCATCAATTGTTGCTTTTGCACTTGTCACCCCGAGTGGGATGGGTATGCTCAGACTTGGGTCCCGTGCTCTCCATGCCACTGGAATCAAGCTATCCTGGCAGATGAAGGCTGATAGCCAGAAACCGGTCCTAGGATGCTTGATTCTGGTCCAGGGAAGACGTGGCTTGGCAGTTCGGGCTGGACTGTTCCCATGAGGCACAGGGTCAAGACTGATTTGCATATGGCCATATCTGAACTGGGGTGGTTTGGTGAGCAAAATAATGATGGATTAAAGCCAGATCTGTGACTGGGGGTGAATGTTTTTCAATTGTGCAACATTCCATCCATCAGTTGTTGTTTATGCACTTGTCACCCCGAGTGGGATGAGTATGCTCAGACGTGAGTCCCGTGCTCTCCATGCCACTGGAATCAAGCTATCTTGGCTGATAAAGGCTGATAGCCAGACACCGGTCCGAGGATGCTTGTTTCTGGTCCAGGGAAGTCATGGCTTGGCAGTTCGCGCTGGACTGTTCCCATGAGGCACAGGGTCAATACTGATTTGCATATGGCCATGTCTGAACTGGGTGGTGTGGTGAGCAAAATAACAATGCATTAAACCCAGATCTGTGACTTGGGGTGAATGTTTTGCCATTGTGCAACATTCCGTCCATCAATTGTTTTTGCACTTGTCACCCCGAGTGGGATGGGTATGCTTAGATGTGGGTCCCGTGCTCTCCATGCCACTGGAATCAAGCTACCCTGGCTGATGAAGGCTGATAGCCAGAAACTGGTCCTAGGATGCTTGATTCCGGTCAAGGGAAGACAATGCTTGGCAGTTCGGGCTGGACTGTTCCCATGAGGCACAGGGTCAAGACTGATTTGCATATGGCCATATCTGAACTGGGGTGGTTTGGTGAGCAAAATAATGATGGATTAAAGCCAGATCTGTGACTGGGGGTGAATGTTTTTCAATTGTGCAACATTCCATCCATCAGTTGTTGTTTATGCACTTGTCACCCCGAGTGGGATGAGTATGCTCAGACGTGAGTCCCGTGCTTTCCATGCCACTGGAATCAAGCTATCTTGGCTGATAAAGGCTGATAGCCAGACACCGGTCCGAGGATGCTTGTTTCTGGTCCAGGGAAGTCATGGCTTGGCAGTTCGCGCTGGACTGTTCCCATGAGGCACAGGGTCAATACTGATTTGCATATGGCCATGTCTGAACTGGGTGGTGTGGTGAGCAAAATAACAATGCATTAAACCCAGATCTGTGACTTGGGGTGAATGTTTTGCCATTGTGCAACATTCCGTCCATCAATTGTTGTTTTTGCACTTGTCACCCTGAGTTGGATGGGTATGCTTAGACGCGAGTCCCGTGCTCTCCATGTCACTGGAATCAAGCTATCCTGGCTGATGAAGGCTGATAGCCAGAAAACCGTCCTAGGATGCTTGATTCCGGTCCATGGAAGACGTGGCTTGGCAGTTCGGGCTGGACTGTTCACATGAGGCACAGGATCAAGACTGATTTGCATATGGACAAGTCAGAACTGGGGTGGTGTGGTGAGCAAAATAACTATATATTAAACCCAGATCTGTGACTGGAGGTGAATGTTTTGCCATTGTGCAACATTCTGTCCATCAATTGTTATTTTGCACTTCTCACCCGAGTGGGATGGGTATGCTCAGACGTGAGTCCCGTGCTCTCCATTCCACTGGAATCAAGCTATCCTGGCTGATGAAGGCTGATAGCCAGAAAACCGTCCTAGGATGCTTGATTCCGGTCCAGGGAAGACATGGCTTGGCAGTTCGGGCTGGACTGTTCCCATGAGGCACAGGGTCAAGACTGATTTGCATATGGCCATGTCTGAAGTTGGGATGGTTTGGTGAGCAAAATAACGATGGATCAAACCCAGATCTGTGACTGGGGGTGAATGTTTTTCCATTGTGCAACATTCCGTCCATCAATTGTTGCTTTTGCACTTGTCACCCCGAGTGGGAATGGGTATGCTCAGACTTGAGTCCCGTGCTCTCCATGCCACTGGAATCAAGCTATCCTGGCAGATGAAGGCTGATAGCCAGAAACCGGTCCTAGGATGCTTGATTCTGGTCCAGGGAAGACGTGGCTTGGAAGTTCGGGCTGGACTGTTCCCATGAGGCACAGGGTCAATACTGGTTTGCATATGGCCATGTCTGAACTGGGGTGGTGTGGTGAGAAAAATAACAATGGATTAAACCCAGATCTGCGACTGGGGGTGAATGTTTTGCAATTGTGCAACATTCCGTCCATCAATTGTTGTTTTTGCACTTGTCACCCTGAGTTGGATGGGTATGCTTAGACGCGAGTCCCGTGCTCTCCATGTCACTGGAATCAAGCTATCCTGGCTGATGAAGGCTGATAGCCAGAAAACCGTCCTAGGATGCTTGATTCCGGTCCAGGGAAGACGTGGCTTGGCAGTTCGGGCTGGACTCTTCACATGAGGCACAGGATCAAGACTGATTTGCATATGGACAAGTCAGAACTGGGGTGGTGTGGTGAGCAAAATAACTATATATTAAACCCAGATCTGTGACTGGAGGTGAATGTTTTGCCATTGTGCAACATTCTGTCCATCAATTGTTATTTTTGCACTTCTCACCCCGAGTGGGATGGGTATGCTCAGACGTGAGTCCCGTGCTCTCCATTCCACTGGAATCAAGCTATCCTGGCTGATGAAGGCTGATAGCCAGAAAACCGTCCTAGGATGCTTGATTCCGGTCCAGGGAAGACATGGCTTGGCAGTTCGGGCTGGACTGTTCCCATGAGGCACAGGGTCAAGACTGATTTGCATATGGACATGTCTGAACTGGGGTGGTGTGGTGAGCAAAGTAACGATCGATTAAACCCAGATCTGTGACTGGGGGTGAATGTTTTTTCATTGTGCAACATATTCCGTCCATCAATTGTTGTTTTTGCACTTGTCACCTCGAGTGGGATGGGTATGCTCAGACGTGAGTCCCGTGCTCTCCATGCCACTGGAATCAAGCTATCCTGGCTGATGAAGGCTGATAGCCTGAAACAGGTCCTAGGATGCTTGATTCCGGGCCAGGGAAGACATGGCTTGGCAGTTCGGGCTGGACTGTTCCCATGAGGCACAGGGCCAAGCCTGATTTGTATATGGCCATGTCTGAACTGGGGTGGTGTGGTGAGCAAAATAATGATGGATTACACCCAGATCTGTGACTGGAGTGAATGTTTTGCCATTGTGCAACATTCTTTCCATTAATTTTTGTTTTTGCACTTGTCACCTCGAGTGGGATGGGTATGCTCAGACGTAAGTCTTGTGCTCTCCTTGCCACTGGAATCAAGCTTTCCTGGCTGGTGAAGGATGATATCCAGAAACCGGTCCTAGGATGCTTGATTCCGATCCAGGGAAGACATGACTTGGCAGTTCGGGCTGGACTGTTCCCATGAGGCACAGGGTCAAGACTGATTTGCATATGGCCACGTCTGAACTGAGGTGGTGTGGTGAGCAAAATAACGATGTATTAAACCCAGATCTATGACTGGGGTGAATGTTTTACCATTGTGCAACATTCCGTCCATCAATTGTTGTTTTTGCACATATTATATGTAAGAGCATTGAATTCACTACACCATTGCATTTTTTCATGTCGTTTTAAAGTGGGTTACTTTCTGTAAAGTTATGGTAAAAACAGAGGTGAGGGGTAATCTGCACTGTATTTAAAGTCATTTACATTTTCATTTAAAAGAATTGTTCTGTGGCAATCATTGTACAATGCAGAATTTTATACAGTCACCTTTCTTTTAGTAACCCGGGTGAGCCAACAGAAAGATGGAGCAAGTGGAAGAAAATCTTAGGGCATTATGCTATGGTGTGTGGAACAAGTTTGAGTGCAGAAAAGAGATGTTCACTGTTAATGCATTGTCTTGGTGGGGAAGGCCACAAGGTCCTGGAAAATTTACCAGTATTAGGTTGTGTGGAACAAGAATATATGAATGAATACGACATATGTATTTTGAAACTTGATCCCCACTATTTGCCATGTGTTAGAACCATTCTTGAAAGGTACTATTTTGGACTAAGAGAACAGGCCAAGGATGGTGGAATTTGCGGCAAGTCTCAGAAAATAGGCTGCTGCCAGCACATTTGGGGAGTCTATGGAAGAAAGAATAGAGACAAATTGGTGCTAAGGTACAGAAGTAATACAATTAGTGAAGAACTTTGGCTCACAGATTAACCATCGTTGGAGGAGATGATTCTGTTTGCAAAAAGGGTTGAGCACATGATTAAATTTGTGTCAGAATTGGGAACTGAGAGAAATAAAGAGACTGTGCATTCTGAAAAGGTGTAAGGTATTGTATGTGAGGAGAAAAAGTAAAGTGGGTATGAAAGAACATCATGGGAAAGAGGATCATACGAAATTTGGGGTGAATTTTATAGTTGTGGAAGAAGTGGTCAGAGGGCCCATGCAAAGATTTTTTCAGCTTGGAATGTTAAGTGTCATAGCTCTGGGAAACAAGGTAATTATAGTAAGTGTTGCAGGTGCAAAAGAGGAAAGATCGGAGTAAGGATGGGTTAAATCTCGTTGCATATTGCATATTTCCCCCAAAAACATTTTTCACTTTTTTACGGTAAAAGGAAATGTACTTACATTTCAGATATCATTTTTATCTTTTCTTTGCCCTAATGTAAAATGTCAGTTTGAATATTTTGCTACAGTTTCAAAAATGTTTTGGACCGGATTTAATTTGAATTCTCTGAGTTTCCCCAAGTGAGCTGCAAACACTATTACTAAAGCACAAAAGGGTTTGAACTAAATGAAGCTAAGAAATGCAACTGGCAATTGAAATGAAAGGTCATTATCTCCTAAAATCATCCCCTCCCCTACCATTTCTATAATGTGATGCAGTATTACAAATGCATCATGTAATGCGGCTTTTATTCAGATTTCTCTCTAATTAACTTTAAGAAAATCAATTGTAAATGTTCCCTAGAGAGGCAAAATCGAATTTTAAGATAACCTAAGCAATTAAACTTGAGGGGTGGTGTTGCATAAGCCTGGCTGTCATTCAGAAATAGATTTGTGTTTAATTAAACTTGTACCAAATAACATATTTTTTAGGATGAAGCACGTTTTCTGTGACATTTGTGCTAACTATAATTATCTTTCCTTTACTCATATTTCATAATGGTCGGACTACTATTGTATTTGTCATCTTTTCTCAGAATACATTTTAGTGAAACTAACCGCTTAAGCTAGAAATATTAAAATATTTTCTACATTTTATGGCAGATAAAAATGGTGGTGAAAATCCGCTGAAGTCATATGGGAAGAAATACATGAGCGAGGTTTTACACGTCCCAAAGGTTTGAACTATTGGAAACATTTGAATCATGATCCAAATGAAAAACATAAGTTACATAACATATTGAACATATTAATTTGATGTAAGGGCATGATTTAGATACACATACGTATCGTAGCAGGATTTGTGCCGTAGAAACAAAAAGGAGACATGTGAATGTTTCCCTTGCTATAATCACTTTTGCCTGAAACATACAGATTTTGCCAATTTATAAAGTAGCTTTAAAAGGGAGGCTGGGCTAGTTGGGTTTCAAAGAATTGAGGAATTATTTGAGCAATGCAATCAACATACCATCCTGCAGTAAATGTAGTGCACATTAATCAAGCAAATGGAGAACACAAAGGGCCAAGACCAACATTATATAATAATACCACCAAAAGGTGAGGGGGGGTATTCACATGGATTCAACTCATATTTTTCCCCACCTTAACGCAACAAATGTGGAGCTAGATTTAACACCCCATTCACAAGCAGGTGCAAACTGCAGACATCACCTGTATTCCAGCGATAACTGCCCCAAAATTCATCTCCACGGTGGACACCACCAACTAACCCTATTGAGATGCAGAGTGGGCGTTCCAGTGCAAAAACACATGGAAAAACCACAACACTGCATTCACAACAAACTGCCAGATCTGTGAAGCGAACCAAAAACAGGCAATACGCTGCGTTAGCAGCAGGGAATTAACACCTGCCTTCTGCTGGTGTTAAGCAGGACGACTACCTGCAACATGAAAGGGAGCCCAGCCAAGAGCCACACCTGAAGACCCACAGATGCCATGGAAACAATGATCATGCAACTCAGTGCCCATGCGGGCCACAACACCCCTTGCAACCACCCCAGCTCCCCCCTCGGCCCTCCCCCCCTGGGCATGCAAATACCGTGCACAACACAAGAGCCACAGCAAACGCACGATGACGCACAGTGCCAAAATAAATACACACATGTGTGACCAGAAGAGTGAGAAACAGTCACACAGCACTGAAGTAACAACCAAAAACTTTATTGACTGACTGAATGTTCCTTTGGTTATATTCTGTTATGGTCCTGAAGAGAATCCCACGAATTCAAGGGATTCGAAACGCGTCGACCTTGTCGTTTTTCTTGTTGTGTTAAATTTTGTTTTGTGTCTTGAAAGAATCCTCCCAGTATCGTTAGGCCAATCATGGTTGTAAATAACTCAAAAAAATGAATGAGTGTTGAACTGACAGCACGTTTTCTTTTTGCATTGTGTGCACATCCTTCCTGACACCCCGTGTAAATATTCACAAATTTATCTCAATCATTGGAGTCTTCCCTCTAAATTGTAAATAGTATAAATAGGTAGATTTATATCCCTTATTTTGATATATTAATGTCGGATGTTATAAACTAAGAAAAACTTTAAAAATTCTTCAAAATAATAAAAGACAATTTTAAGATACATTTCTAGACTGAAAGAGTGGTCTATTAAGGTGAGAATGTGATGCTCATCTTTATTGTACTTTGAGAGAATAATCAAGCAGTATTGGCATTTGTTCTGTTACTTATGATTGTGGCGTAGCCTTACTGCGCTGAAGCCAACCCTTCTTTGTTCATGACCCCTACTGAGGGCAGGATTCCTTCTAATAAGGTAGCTGAGTTATTTGCTAGAATTGAACATTTTTTGAAGAAAGCCTGCCGTCTTTTAAAAAACCAGTGCAGACACTAACAGCATACCAGCTTCGGAGATCTAAACATCAGCAGGGGAGAGTGGATTTGGCTGTCCTTACACATTAAGGGGCAGATTTATGAAGGCATTGCGCCACCGATGCGTCACTTATCGCATCAGTGGTTTTTTTTGCGCAAAATTTATAAGGTGATGCATCCATGACTATGCGTCACGTAACCTGAGATGCGACGAAATCAAACAGCGCAAGATTTGGGTGCGTCGCATAAGAATAAATATATGCAAGGTAGGCGTTCCCACTCAAAAAGTCATGCATTTCGGTCGCAACCATATTTACGTCATTCCGTCACGTTGACGCATCTACAAAATGCGTCACGCAAATGTGAAAAAACGCTCGCAAGCCTACGCTCAGAAACCCACGCGCAGGAAATAACGCAAGTCCGTCTGAACGACTCAAAAAGTGTTGCAGAGTATTTTTGACTACTAGTAAGAAATATGGATCTATTAATTTTGCAGTTGGGAGTTGCACAACCACCGCCACAAGTAGTTTCACAACCTCATCTTCCAGCATTACTCCAAAGGCAGCGCAGGAGAAAGGAGCGCATTTTCCGTGCAAGGACCACACTGACTGGATTACGGAATGAACAAATCATCAAACTATACCGCCTCAAAAAAGTCTCAATTTTGACCCTCTTGCGGCAGATTAAACCACAGTTGCAGTCAGAAAATGAAAGGGGTAACAACATCCCACCAATGACAAAGCTACTGGCAGTTTTGCACATGTTGGCATCAGGATCATTCCAAACAACAGCAACTTTATTGGCAGGGGTCTCACAGGCTTCTTTCTCTGCCTTCCTCCCATCGGTCTTGGATGCGATTATTGAACTAACACCACACTACATCCATTTCCCAAGCACCCACCAGCAGCAGATGGACATCACACAGGGCTTCTATGCCATTGCTGGATTTCCACATGTGCTTGGAGCAATAGACTGCACACATGTACAGTTTGTTCCACCTGCAGCAACAGAACACCTATATAGAAATCGGAAGCATACACACTCCATTAATGTCCAAGCCATTGTGGACCATCATGGACTATATATTAATGTACTGGCAAAATATCCAGGGAGTGTCCATGATGCGTACATATTCAGAAACAGCATTATCAATGACCGTTTCCAAAATGGACAATATGGCAATGGGCTCCTTGTAGGTAAGCACAAATAATTGTACATACAAGTATACTATGCATTAATAGTTCGCACTCTGCCACATCACATGTTGGCATTTCAACATGATGTAATAAGTCAATGGGAGGGGGGGGGGGTGTTGCACAGGGATGCCCCCTAAAAATGGCTGAATTCCACAGGATTTCATGTACCCACTTTACTGCGCATGTTGGGTCAAACCCTGTGCCTGCTTGAAGCAGATGTAAGGATTGATGCAGCATTGTAAAAATCGTGCCGCCCAGAGCATTTTTTTGTGCTCTGTTGCGCTTGCAATGAAATTCCAGCAATGTACCACATTCATGGCACAGATTCGTCAGACTTCTGTCAAGTTTTTCCATCATGGTGTGCTGCATAGTAAATGCTGTGCATTCATTGTGGTGGAAGTGCGTTGCTGAATAACTGGTGCATCCTTGCTGGTATGCAGGGATGCGCAAGTCAATGTCAAAATGTCCCATGGAAACTAACACAAATTAACTATAGAAAGGTGTAGTGCTTTGTAAGAAATGTATGTTAAAATGTTTGGTGTTACACATATTATTTGGGTTGCAGGATGCATATTACTGCACTTCATGGGCCAGATTTACAAATATTGGATCATCCCTGCTAATTATCAGGGTTGCGCCAGTAAATGTTGCACAGCAGCTCCACCACCCATGATGCGCTGCATTTACACTGTGATGCACCATGGTCCTAAAAGGGCACAGATGCGTCACGCATCTGGGCTGTAAAAGTGGGGCTTTGCTGGAGTTGCGTTGCAAGCGTGACACAGCTCCAGCAATGCTCTGTGGTGGGCCCATTGTATCAATGCTGCTCCAAGCTGTACGCCTGCTTCAAGCAGGCACAGGGTTTTGATGCAGCATGGGCCTAAAAGAGAATGACTGAAATTTCGTAGATTTTCCTCAGCCACTCGTAGGATAAGTTCCTACGCATGGAACGGCCCCCTGCGCAGGAACGTCTCCTTATGGCGCAGGGATTTACAACATGACGCATCTCCCAGATGCGTCACGTTGTTAATACCCCACACCCTGGATTTGGATTATCGGTGGCGCTGCGTCACAAAAGTTATGCAACCGTGCCGTAAATGAGGCGCAAGGGGCTTGCAAATCTCACACCAAATGTTGCTTGAATGTTATGACATCCATACACGTACATTTTATTACAGATCACATCACAGGTGTCCATATTGTTGCAGTTCAGATGACCACTATGAAATACATTTATATTGACTAACACTGTTTAATTTGCATTTTCCACTATGTAATACAATACAGGATGTTGGGACATATTCTGAGATAGAGAGTTCAATCATATATATACATATATATACATCATAACATGTCAAGATTTGTATTGAAACATATAGGTTACACAACCATCTAGGGGACAAATACTCTCCAAAAGTAATCAATGTACCCCAGTCTGCTAATAGTAACCCACATCTGTCCCATCCATGCATACACTCCTTTAATATACCACCCATAAATATGCCTCCCTATAAACGATGCACAATCAACTTGTCTGCTACATTCCTATGAATGAGGCAAGGAGTCACTGAAATAATATTGCATATGTGTCCCTAGGCTTGGGGGGCAGAGGAGGAAGAACCAGTGAGGCGGCAAGACAGTCGGGGTGAGAAGGTGGGGGGGTGAAGGCCTAGGTCAGGTTTGGTAATGTAAACACCCCATCACCTCTTTGGTCCACAAATATAATTCCCCATCCAGTTTGAGTTGCTGTCCATTACATAGCCCCATGCCGATGTGGGTAACTCAACCGGGAGATATAGGGCTGCATCTACATCTTCTCCTACTCCTACCAGTCCCTTAAATTGTCCCTACACCTGAGCCCAATACAACGCAATTGGTTTCCTCTGCAAACCCCTATATTCTACTTGGGCCAGTGCCTCCTCCTCTGTCACCACCCATCTAATGACCTACTACCTCCAGATGCCCTCTTGTGGCGCCCTGCATGAATGTAGTCTCTGTGTCATCATATTCCGTTTGCTAGCATCACAGCCAGCAAAGTGGCACACCAGTTTTGCTTACTTTGGGAGGGGGAGAAGACCCAAGAAACACACTTCCATGGCATCGCAAACATTGTGCTCAGTCAATGTGGAGAATCCACTGACAACTTCAGACCAAAACACCCCCAGGACAGGTGCATGACAATAACATATGTGTGACATCTGAAGGATCCTGTGGACATCTTGGGCAGCAGCCAAGGGGTACATGAATTGTATAGCCTGCTTAGTAACATACGTCCTATGTAGTATCAGTAGTTGAATGGATTCTAGGTGGAAATTATGCAACACCCGACAGGTGTGCTCCAGGGCGGCATCCCAGTCCCTGTACTCCAGTTCCTGTGTCAGTGCCAACTCACACTTAAGACACAGTGTCAGCAGCAGTGGCAACTTCTGGTGTTAACTCAAAGTGCACCAGGTGGTGAGCATGGGCCATGATGTGCATGGACAGCAACAACTGAAATGTTGGGTGTTCTGTCTGCGTTGCCATCCAATATTCCTGGACATATTCTACAAACGATGCATGTGTGATAAAAAGAGTCTCTTGTACTGCTCTAGTACGGGCACATTTGCCATGAGAATTCAGTGCACCATTGTATAGAAAAACTTCAACTGTGGTTGTGTCCGCACATATCCAGTCCTGGACCTGGCCAGCTGACAAGACATCGCGCAGGGTAGGGGAAGAACAAAGAGGGATATTTGGAGCATAGGTGTGTCCAATTTTAGACGATAAATGTGCCTGCTTCCAGTAGTGGATTGCGGTGGACAACAGTAAGTGAGGGTCACGCAGTCTGTCAGCTCCAGGACATAGCAGCTCATGCAGCTTTCTGCAACGAAAAAGTGCCGGGTTGTAAACAATTTTAAATGCACCTGGGAGTAACGGTGCACTAGTAAGTATGAACAGTGTTGGCCAATGTAGCACAAAACACACGATCCACTAGTGTTGCTGGCTGCAGACGCCATGTATGGATATGCGTTGGTACCCCCACCCACTTCAGCCACACTCATATTGTATAATGGGTGGGGATAGTTTTGCCCAGGAACGTATTGTGGTGTATGGCAGGGGATAGATGTGTGGTACAATGGAAATTATCTAACCGGGTATGTATGTTGGGTGGGTGGGAGAAGAAAGATTATTCCTGTATATATCTGTGTTGGGATCTCAAGATGTGTAAGGTTTCATCCCTGTGCCCACCTCGTTAAGTCAGCAGCATGATGAATAGCATTGGTGTTGTTAAAATGAAGGGTGTGAGTGGTCCAAGGTCATGGACAACTCCTCTGCATCTGAGCAAGCAGCTCCATTGCACGCCACCTTTGCGATGTCATTAATCTCTCCCTTGAGACCATGACTTTCCCACACAACTGGAAAAATGCTAACATGAAGGCCTGACTCTAAAAACTCAAGGTAGACACGAGAGACAACAAAAAATTCAAAACCATCCCTCTGCTCACCTTCGTGGCCAAGGTCATAGGGGAAATTTTAATCACACAGCTAACCCGGTAACTCAAAGAGAACAGAATCCAGGAACATTCTCAGTCAGGGTTCCATAGCAACCACAGCACCGAGACCGCCCTCATTGCTGCCACCAACATTATCAGGACCCTGCTAGGTAAGGTCAAGACCGCAGCACTCATCCTCCTAGACATCTCTGTCTCCTTCGACACCGTTTGTCACTGCACGAAATGTGCATGCGTCCATGCTGCAGGAAGCCAAGACAAGGCTCTTCTTTGAACCACCTCCTTCTTCCCCATCACAACCCAGAGCATCTGCCTAGCGTGTTCCCAAGTCTGCTGCCAGCGAGTGTGTAGTCAGGAAGCAGCAAGGAGGTAGGAGTCACGCACCCAATCTGGTCAGTACACAGGCTCCCGGGTGTCCCCACCGGGACAAGGAGCGGAGGACCAAGCCTGGCCCTTGCGCATTAGTGTCTGCCGCTTGTGAGGACAACAGCCAACGCACAATGGCAGGACACTCCGGTGCAGCAGAAACCACCAGGCCAATTCCAGACCATGAGCGTAGGCGTGTCATAACACCGACGCGTTGGAGCAATCAAGCCCTCCTGCACAAACACACTCCAGCAAAAGTCTGCCGGACAGCCACGCCATACTCGGTTACGAGTTCACGTTGCTCCAGCCTTATTAATGCCAGGGGGACAGGATGTATGGTCGGATTGCAGCAGGCCCAGCATGGAGCAAAGTGCCTATGTAAACTCCATCTTAGGCTGCAGGTCCGGCCCCCCCCATGTACTACATAATACCATAGGCAGTGACACCATGATGACTACATTACAACCTGCATTACTCAGTCTTAATGCCTACTCCAGTTTCCATCAATTCCAGGACCAACAGCCTCCCCCAGTACCCCACACACAATACTGGCCCCCTCCCTAACCCACAACCATAAACAAAAAATTGATCCGCTGTATTACAGTCTGCTCCGTTGTGAGACTCATCTTAGGGTCAATACGGGGAATGCTCTGCTACTATGACTTAGGTTGAGGTGACCCCAATGTGACATTGCAGCTCTTGTTTCCAAGGTCCAACACTGTTACCAAGGACTAATGGGCCACAGCCACTCCACAGGCACCAAGTCCCTATGCATGCCATTACACCCAATGCAACTCTCTCTTGTGAACTTTGCCTCCTAGGGGGAGAATTCAAGGTGCGCAGGGAATTGTAAAAGCCACAACAGTCACAGCAGCAACCACCCACCCACAGCAAGAACAAAGCAACAAAGCAACCACCCACAACAACACCAAAGTAAGCATCAACAAAGGACAGTGCTGTGTGTAAATGATCCAAATTAACAAGGAGTTACAAATCCACCCAGGGGGTCTCTGTCAGTACATACTAATATGGTGCACTGCATTGCACTGAAAGTGTATCACAAAGAAACAAGTAGTGTCAGGGGCATGCAAAGCTGATCAGCAACCTCAAACACAATATGCAATTGACCACAAATTAATCCACCATTACAAACTTCACAAATAATTTTTGTGCAACACATGCTATGTATACAGATTTAACACTAAAGTAAGAAATTTATATTTACTTCCAGCTGATCAAGGATATGGTCTACAGACGTGGGTGATGACTCCCTTTGGAAACCCACAGACGGAACCTCAAAAGGCATACAACCATGCCCATTGTATGACACGTAACATCGTAGAGAGAAGCTTTGGAATGCTGAAATCCCGTTTCCGTTGCCTTGATGTATCTGGTGGAAGGCTACTGTATTCTCCAGAAACTGTGTGTAAAATGATATTAGTATGTGCAATACTACACAACATATGTGTACAAACAAATGTCCCCTGGGACCAAGAGGACCAACATCCTGAGCAAATGGATGATGGCGATGGAGGTCAAGCAGGAGGACAAAACATCTGCAACACTGCAGCAGGGATAAGACGCTGCACACACATTGTGACACAATTTTTTTCATGAATGATCATACTCAAGTATGTAATAATGGTAAATAAATTTAAGTCTGAAAATTAAAGTAGGTCCATCATCTTTTATTCAAAAAACTGTACAGGCCATATGATTATCAAATATGCGTGTGGAAGTTTGTGTTTCCATCTCCTGGAGGGGTGCAAGGGTGTATTCATCAAGGACCGGTATGGTTAAAATACACAATAAAGTAAATGCTGCACGGGGAACATCCGTAGTCACATGTGAATGACCGGGTGCATTTAAGGTTCATTATCTATTGTTCAACACAGTTTTGCAACACTCTTCACAAAACTCCCTATATAGACAGAATTGCCCTCTGTGGAGGTTGATGTCTTCCATGATTTCTTTGAAAGTCTGTACTTGGCCTTTTAAATGAAATTAACGGCATTATAAGTGCCTCTCGGCAAGTTGCAGGCAATACACCGTTGTTCCAATATTCCCTGTAAATAGCTTGCAAATGTGGGGCAAATATTTATGCATATGCTGCGTAAAACTTGATTGTTTAACCGTCTGCACCAGGGGTTTACCGTCGATACATATGTTTGATCGCTGTACGAATCTCACACTCTGTCATCTCTCCTCCTAAGCTATCTGCCAGTTCAGGATCTATGCGTGGCAGTTGAGCATCGGCTAGGAAATCATCAAGGTCCACAGGTATGTCTGGTATTGCGCTCCTATAGAGGGGGTCATAGTAAGCGAAGAATTGCTCATTATCTTCTTTATGGGAATATACCAAACGGACCACCACAGTACACAGGGACAGAATTGCGGGCGGCAGGATTAGCCAACCAGGCCAACAGGGAGCCCACCTTATCATGCTCAGCGTGAGCCCAAATGAGGTATTCCTTATGATCAAAACAGCAGAGTCTCTCCATTATTATTGCAGCCGAAGCCACCTCGTGATACACTGAATCTGCATGGCTGGCCCGCTCTACATGACGTAACCGATCCACGCTCTTTGCAAGATCCTGCTGCAGAGTCTTGTGAGCACCTGCTGTGGAGGAGATACAAACTCCACAAATCACCGCCTCAAAGGCATCCCATTCAAGGGCCCCTGCACGATGCCGTCACCTCATTATGGTCAAAGTAACGCACCACACCTTCCTGCACTACCGCTTATAATATGAGTCCTACAATGCCAGCGTATTCAAATGCCAAGTGGGAATCGCCTGCCGCTGCCCAGTCCATTGGACCAACACCAAACAGGGATAATTGTCAGAGATCATTCTCGCAAGCTACTCACTATGGCGTGCAAAAACATTTACATCTGGTGAGCACAACATACTGTGTAGCCGGACATGTAGGCCAGGTGGAGTACAATAAAATAAATAGTCTCTCTCAGCAGGATGGTGCATCTGCCACGTGCCAACTAGACCCCATGTATCTTGCCAATCTTGTCTCCCCTTTGCTATCTTACGTACAGCGGACTGAGCTAGTGGTGGGTGTGATCTGTCCAGCTCAAAAACAACAAGAGAGTTAAAGTCCCCCCAAGTAGGATAGCGCCTGCCAAGACCATTGGCATTTTTAAAGATAAGTGCACTAAAAAGGCAGCCTGCTCTACATTTGGTGCGTATACACTACATAGTGTCATGTCACTCCCATGTAGTTGGCCCTGCACTGCTACAAACCTCCCTTCGTAATCCACCGTTGTAGTCAGGTCCCCCAGGGTGGCATCTGTCGCCTTTTGAGGTGGTGCCAGCAAATCTAGCGTAGCTTCGGCCTGTGTTACTCGGTCCACCAACTTCCCGTGGTCTGCTCACATGAGTCCCAATCCCGTGGACACCTGGGCATTGTCATGGTGTAAAGCCTCCCTCGTGTCGGCAATGGTGTTGAGGATCTGAGCCATCTGGCGCTGCTGTAGTCCCACTGTGGGGTCTCCGGACAGGCCAAGGTCCTGGTCTCCGGGCAGGTCTGCTGCAGGGTCAGGGGGAATTTGGCCGGCTTCCGGCTCACTTTCCCCATTGTGCCGGCGTTCATTCAGTGCACTGACCCTGTGTTTGCGAAGGTTCCCCCAAGACAGGTTCACCAGTAGCACCCTCCAATAGTAGTAGCTGGTACCTCTGATCACGGAGGTGATAGGACGTCTACCTTCAGCAGATTCCCCGCTGCTTCGCCGGATGACCTTCAGGGCTCCAAGGTGTCCATATCAGGTCCCACTCGGTGGGCGTCCCGGGAAAGCTATGGACCACTCCATGCTCCAGAGGACACGCAGAGCACTCAGAAGTACAATCAAAGATTACCCAGATGTGCCGTTGATTGTGCCAATCTTAGTCCATCAGCTAGGCCACAGTTCGGAAGCGATGGTTAGCTACAGTCCACCCACCATCTGCGCAGGTGGGCCTCGGTTATTCTGTTGGGGCACCAGCACTTGCAACTCCAATGTCCGCCTGGTCGCAGGGCCTATAAACTGAACCCCCTCGATATTGGCCCCGGCCAAAAGCGGTGGAGCTCTGTCATCACCCTTGGGTCCCTTGCTGCTGGTTTGTGGCCTGTTAAGGTCTTCCAATAGACTGCCCTACTCCTTAACCGTAGCCACAGGGATCAGTACTGGGGTAATGGGGTGGAACGTGTGTCTCCCGCATGTGGTGCCCGCTGGCACCCTGGGTCAGCATGTAGGACTGCGTCCAGTCGGGGCAGCCAAGCAATTCCGCCAGTTGGTCCCTTGCGTGTTCCCGGCCAGGGCCGAGGCTGAATGTTGTAGCACGTGGAAGTGCGCTGTGCTGCACCACAAAGGTATCCGTGGGGGACCTCTGCAATACAGCCGGTCTTCTCCACCACACCGCTTGCTCCGGACACACAGGCCAATGTGCCCCTGGAGGTATCCACAACCGTCGGGGACCAGCAGACCGCACTGTCAACCTCACCTTGAGTTCCGAGCATCACAAGACTGCTGCGCAGCTTTAGCCCACCTAGGCCACAACAGGGCACTGCTGGGATCTTCAGCTACTCCGAGGTCCCTATCTCCTCCGGTGTCTTTGCTCTAAGTTTCCAAAGGTGCACCGGCTCACCCTGTAAGCTGGGGCCGGATCACCCGCACTCTGGCCCACCTAACTGCTTACTTTAGGCCGGGTATTAGCCCCATCGAGAAGGCTGCAAAAAGATGATGCTGTAGTTCCTGGTACATCTTCACATAGAAGCACTGATTTATACTGACAAATTTGAAATAAGTCACTCCAATTTGGAAAGAGTCACTAAATTTGAAAATTCACTCAAATTTGAAAAGAGTCACTCAAATTTAAGATAAGTGTCGCATCTTTCCATGAAATGCCTCAATTAAACAAATGTGGTGCATCACCAAATGTAACTAATATCAAGGTACATTAAAAGTGTTGCATCTACCAGTAAATTGTCGCAAAGCCACAAAAACGTGTCGCATCTACACCAAAAGCATCGCACTATAAAAAAAATGTCCCGCTTCATAATTGTAAATGCATGTTAACGTACGATGCGACACTTAAAATACAAAAGCGTCACGCATGTTACAGGATTAGATTAGCTAGCAATTGAAATAATAACGCATCGTAAAATGCCTGTTGCAAATCATAAAAACGTGCAGCAACTCTGGCAGGAAGTAATGTCATCATTCTAGAATCTTCCAAACCAGGGAGGCCATTTTTTTCACTTTCTGTTACTTTCTTTGGGTGTGTGCTTGGTGAAGGAGGTGTTTGGGAGAGTTCTGTTTGAGAGTAGTGTTTCCCTGTGTTTTTTGTCAGTTTTTTCTGTCTTTTGCTGTTCTTTGGTCTGTCTATTGTTTGTCTTGTGTGTGCTATTTGTATTGTCTATTTAGGGGTGTGTGTCCATAGGGGTAGTTAGTGTTAGTGTTATTATTGGGGTTGGGTTTTTATTTCATTACAATTTTGTTTTTTGTTAAGTTTCCTTTATAATTAGAATCCAGTTTAATTTACAACAACTTCACATTGATCAAAATGTCAGGCAGGTCAAAGAACCTGACTGACAGGGAGTTTGGTGGGCTCCTGTGGCTCATATTCCATTACCTCCCGAGAATGATGAGCATGGGTGGGCGTGTCAGCCAAGGATACGCCACCGTTGAGCGAAGAGGACGATGGATACTGGTGCAGCAACATCTGGCTCAATTATTCAAGGTGGAGCGCACAGTACACCAAATCAAGCACCGCTGGCAGGACACCGTCAGCCGCGAGGGTGATGTGCTGGACCATCTTGGCCTGGATGTCGGTGGGACAGCCAGTGAGTACATTTGTAATCTTACTCATGTTGTCATTCTCACTAATGTACAGATATGTTAAAGTTTGCTATGTTCAAAATCATACAAAAGATGTCTCAGATTGAAGTCAAACTAACGCAAGTCATTTTTCTGCGCCGTGCTGCCTTACTTTTGAAAGCACAGAGATGCAACATATTTACAAGAATATGTGGTGTGTCTGTGCATCCCCCTGCGCTGATGCACAAACTCCAACAATGCACTGGCACAGGCACCCTTGCACCATGGTGCAAGGATGCCTGCGCCATGGGGAGATTGTTTTTGTGCAGGAAGGGCCAAAATCCAGCTCATAAACTATTGCAAGACACTTTTTCCTCTTTCAATGCGTGCTGGAAAATACAGAATGCATTGAAAATGGAACAAACAAGGAGAAATAGAAACATTTATCATTGTGCCTCGCTACGCCACCTCTAGGGTGGCGTAGCATTTACACGCATCTCCAGCTTAACAACTTTTCTGTAAATCTGTAGATGTGTCTCACTCCATAGGTGTTGCCTGGGAACTTCCACAGCAACACCCATGAAACACCCCTTCCAAGCACAGTGCTGCGTGTGAAGGGGACGAATTTACAAGGAGAGGACAAGTCACGCAGGGTGGGTTTTCCTCTCCTTGTAAATTTGTAGGACCACCCTGGGTCACCAGTACGTCACGAAAAGTGACGTAGTGGTGGCGCAGGGGGCTTGTTCATCGGCTCTAATGCCATTTTGTGTTGATAAATGTGTCCTGGTGCATTTTTTTAAATCTGCAGGGATGCACCATCACACATGCGACACACATTTACCTCCCAGGCCCACCACAATTGTGTAGCATTTTCTATGCTGCACCCCGGGGCTAAATTATTGTGCAATGTGTGTTAAATACTGTGATGTAATGGTGGGGCATTGGTGGACTTGTGTTTCAAATGCAACTTGGATGACGCAATGCTGAAGGCCATGCTATGTCTAATATGTTGTCCCACCCCTCACGCCTGCTGTAAGTGCACACAGGGTTGTGATGTATCACGGACGTGAAGGGGCAGACTTACAATTATTGGCGCATCCCTGCATATCAGCAGGGATGTACCACTTATCTAGCGCGGCTGCTCACCCACCATTGGTGCATAGCATTTACAATGCAGCGCACCATGGATGAACAAATGCAGTGATGTGTACTTTTTTGTTTAAATTTTCATTTTAAAATCTGTCTATTGGCTTTTTAATTTTATCAACAGTATAATGCACATAAATATCCTTCAGAAACATGAATACGCGAACATTTCAACAGTCAATTATGCAATACGTATTATGTGTATCATGGCTGCATTGTATTGTGTAAACATTCACGCAGGTATCAGATGTGGCCGAGAGTATACGTGATGTAAAAGCCCCTGAGCGACCCAGCCCCAGGTCCAGAAATGAGTTATATTCCTAAACAGTATACTCTTCACTTCATTAAGTTAAACAAGTCCTCCCTGATCCTCTCCTGCATTGGTCCCGTGTCACCCGCCGCCTGCTGATGCTGCTTTGGCTTGTCCCTTAACCTTCCCATTGCCAGCTGCTGCGCCGTTGGCATTAATGTGCAGGATTGGCATGCCCGTCTGTACATAGTGGCTCCCCACAAGTCCCCTTTTTGCTGCCTCTGTCGCCAAGGGGAATCCACTCAGGGTAGGCCACCTCCGCCACTTGTTCAGCTCTGGTTGATTGCTGCGTGTCATTCCATCCGGTCCAGCACATTTGGTGCTATCCTGTGCTCCCCCACCGTTGTTCAAGGCCGCTTTGTAGGCACTCCTGTGTGCACAACTCGTGCCTTCTGCCCAGTCCATGCCTGGCGCTGTACCAAGACATCCCCCCCACAAACTTCAAAGTCAGTCCTGGAGTAGGGGAGTGTGGTGGTCCCTTGCAGCTCTGGACTTGTGTTGCATGTGGGTCAGCGCAGGTCAGAACTGTTCACAAGGCACTGTGTGAGGCCTGTCCAGATGGATTTGACAGCTACTTGCTTCTCCATTGCTTAACTGGCTCTGGCCCGCAATGCCCTCTGTATGTGCAGCAACTCCGATGTGGTAAAGATGTGTGTTTCATGTGTTCCATTACGCCTGTGCATTGCAGGAATTGTGTTGCAAGTGTCACACAGCACCTAGAAATTTTTGGGTGGCCCTATCTGTACAATGCAGCGTCAATCCTTACACCTGCTCCAAGCAGGTGCGGGCTTTTGACACAGCATGTTTCCAAAAGTGACTGAGTGACATTTGGTACATTTCACTTAGCCACATGTAGGAGGCATTCCTGTGCCACAATGTACCCCTCGCACTGAAACACCTCCTTCTGGTGCAAGGCTTAACTACGTCACACTTCTCCCAGATGCGTTACGTTGTGTATACCCTGTACCATGGCACATCTTTTGTGCCACTGCTGCATCCATAGGCGTTGGCAAGGGGGGGCACTTGCCCCCACCCCTCACAGTGCACCCAGTGACCATCATGCTATTTTAAATGGTGCCATTGTTCCAGGTGGCAGCCGCATCCATATTTTGGGAAGGGAAAAAGGGTTTGACCCAGAAGGGTGCAAGGCCAAAGGGTGCAAGGCATAGAGGAGAAGGGTGCAAGGCAGACGGTGGAGAATGGTGCAAGGTACCAAAGGTTGCAAGCAGGAGTAGAGTACAAGGGGGAGATGGAGAAGAATGCAAGGGGTATGGCGAGAAGGGTGCTAGTCAGAGGTGAGAAGAGTGCAAGGGGGATGGTGAGGAAGTGACAAATTCCCACCCGCCGGGAAAAATTTCTGCAGTTGCCCATGGCTGCGTCACAAAAGTGACACAAAGGTCTTGTAAATGTGGATGAGGGTAGATGTTTCAATATTCTCGAGTTGGCGCATGATGTCGTCTGTGGCGGCAATGAGGGGTGTCTCGGTGCTGTTGTTTTGTCAGAATCCGGAGTGGGATGGGTCAAAGATGTTGTTGTCTTGCAGGTGGCGGACTAATTGCCATTTGAAAATTTTCTCAATGACTTTTGGCGTGAACGTGAGCAGTGAGATGGTCCGGAAGTTTTTGAGGTCCTAGGGATTGGCCTTACCCTTCTTGAGGAGGGCGCAGAGTTGGGTGTGCTTCCAGCTTTCCAGTAATGTCGTTGTTTTGAAAGAGATGTTGACGACCTTCCGTAGTTGGTGTTCAATGGCTTGCGTCTGCTTTGTGGAATATGTGGTGTGGGCACGGGTCTGACAGCAAATCTGAGTGGATGTAGATCATGACCTTGTGTGTCTCATCGGCATTCACATTGGACCAGGAGGTGAGGCGGATGATGCAGGTGGTGTTCATAGAGAAGTTTGAGTCCAGCGTAGTCGGGGGGGGTTGTGGTGTTGAAGCTGTCGTTGATGTCAGCAATCTTGCATTGGAAGAAGATAGCAATTGAGTGGCACAGTTCTTGTGAGGGCTGGATGCCACTGGCGTTGACGCAGGGGTTGGAGAGTTCCTTTACGATGTTGAAGATCTCTTTGCTTTTGTGTGTTGTTGGGCAAGCACTCTTTGAAGGACTATCTCTTGGCTAATCTGATGAGGTGGAGATGTTTGCAGATGGCATCCTTGTGGGCTGGCTGGTTGTCCACTGTGCGTTAGGAGAGGCATGTTGCCACCAGTTGTCGGCATACGCATTTGGAGGTCTGGAGTTTGTTTGAGAACCAGGTGGGTCTCATGCTGGTGTGGCTGTTGGAGGGTTGATTGAGTGATGCAAAGGTGTTGGCGCAGTCATCCATCCACTGTCTGACGTTGCGGGCTGCCGCATATGGATTGGTGGGGTTGGTGTGTGGGTTTTGGTTGAGGGTGGGGATCAGCCGGTCTTCGGTGACTATGATCCAGCAGCAAAGAGGCAGCTGTTGGTAGGATTTTTGAAGGTGAAAATAATGCAGCGGTGGTTGGTCCACCAGAGTTTGGTGGTGGTGTTGAAGGCAACATTGGTGCCTGTGGAGAAGAC
The DNA here is from genome assembly GCF_964261635.1 of Lissotriton helveticus. Lineage (NCBI taxonomy): Eukaryota > Metazoa > Chordata > Amphibia > Caudata > Salamandridae > Lissotriton > Lissotriton helveticus. The sequence continues at coordinate 1,131,099,677 of NC_136057.1, read as the reverse complement.
GTGGTCCAGCGTGTGGCTGGGGGTGTGGATGGGTGTTGTGAGGAGTTGTTTGAGGCCAAGGTTCGGTAGGTTGTTGATCAGGGTGGCAGGGTTGGCGTTGTTATTGTTCTTGAGGTGGAAGATCAAGTCCACGAGGATGATGTAATCCGTGGAGGCAAGTGCATGGGTGCTGGCAAGGTTGGCGATGGAGTCACTACATTAAGCCTGGGTTCCAGGGGGTGTGTAGATGAGTGTTCCTCTGAGGGAGAGGTTGTTGTTGGTGTGGATCTGGAAGTGCAATGTGTTTACCAGTGTGGAGGGTGTTGTCTACATGGGTAACAAATTTGAGGGTGTACTTCTTTACGATGGCTATTCCTCCTCTGTTTCCATTGGCACAATCCGTGCGGGTGATCTTGTATACGTCCGGGATGGCTCAAGCAATGTTGTTGGCCAAGGAGTTGTTCCACCAGGTGTTAGTCTTGAAGGCCACGTCTGGGGCAGAGGTGTTGGGGAGATCCCAGAGCTGAACGGCGTGTAAGGGAGCAGAGCAGGTGTTGTGGAGTATGCTGCAGAGGTGTGTGTGTTCAGTCATTGGATATTTGGTGGACCAGTCACAGGTGAAGCTGCATGTGCGGCCTGAGCGAGGTCCGTGAATCCGTTTCAGGGTGTCCTTGAAGCTGTTGTGCTTCTTGCCTGCCATGAGTATGTGGAGGCTGCTGGCATTGTAGTGGAGTCTGCTGTTGTGGCGTTTGCGGGGTCCAGGATTTCTGGTGCTGGACAACGTCCAGACATGCTCAGACGGGCTGGCCTTAGGCGCGCCTTCGGCCGCCCACCTACTGCCATATGAATGGGAGCTGGGATGGAGGAACAGCTGGGAGGCGGGAGGCAGGGGATGTTGAATGGGGGCAAGTGGGCGGGACCACAGGGGTATTTGCAGCAGGAGGGGAGCAGTGTGCACGGGGGTTGAGTTGAAAAACATGGTCAAACATTGTACACTCATTTTGAGTTCATCATGCATTTGCAGTGTCCATGTATATTTCCATACAAATTTTTGTTGTCAAAGTTAAAGTGTACTCATGGACTAGAAATTACATGCATGTGTTACACTACAATCTTCATGCTAGAATGTTCTAAATTTTGGATGTCATGCATAAATGTACATATATGTCCATGTTTTGTAGGAGATCCAGCACCATACACACAGGGGGAGATCAACAGTTTCAAAGACCCCAATGCAACCAGTGAGTATATGGATCAATTCCTTGTGATTTAAGTAATGTGTGAGGAGTCAAGCGATACTCTGTATGTTGACAACTATGGCATGATCACTACATCCAGTTGTATTTAATCTTTGCAGACACCCTCAAAGTTAAAATAACATATTGTAAGTCGTTGTGAATGTTGTGGAGTCATGCATGGACTAACAAAAAGCCACATAAGTGTCAGACAGGCAATTCCCCTATGAACAAAGTAACAGTAAATGCACATTTCATTTTACACTGAGGAAGCAGAATCAAACTGGATACGACAAAATCATTAAGCTGACATCTGTAGCGTAAGCCATGCTGCACACAGTGCTCACTACATGTGGTTAGTGAATGTGTTGAGCCCAAAAAATTTACAGGTTGTGGTCCCAGGGTTGCAGTGTGTGTGTAAGCTCACAATCAGCTGTACTGAGGAAGTACATGGCTTTCTAGGTGTGTTAACAATCACTGTATTAGAAGACACGTAGAACAACGAATCACTAAGTGCCCACACTCAGTGTCCATGAATGGCATGTATGTATCCACGTAATTCCACTCATCAATAGTGAACATGTATGGTTATGTGACTATTTTGGTGACACATACCTGGAGTTGCGTTGCTAGCACAACGCAGCTCCAGCAAGGCTCGGGGGTGCCTTATCTGTCCAAAGGGGCGTCAAGCCTTGCGCCTGCTTCAAGCAGGCACAGGGTTTTGATGTAGCATTGGACTAAAAGTGAGTGAGTGACTGAAATCTTGAACATTTCACTCGCCCACTTTTAGGAGGCATTCCTTCGCAGGAATGCCCCCACCCCCTATGGACAAACACATCCTTATGGTGCAGGGCTCGACAACGTAACGCATCTCCCAGATGCGTCACGTTGTGAATACCCCGCACCATGGTACATCTTTGGCGCACCTGCTGCGTAACAAAAGTGACTCAACGGCGGCGTAAATGAGGCACAAGGGGCTTGTAGATCTGCCCCTAAATTAAAAAATTTAGACAAGAAATAGTTACATAAATCTGGAGTATTTGTCTTCAATCCATCACAGCATGTCAAAGTGATAAATGATGTTCCTTGTGGTCCACAGGCAATCACATATCTTCACGTTGATTCTGTTATGGAACCCTCCTCCACATTGTGTATGATGCCCTCCAAGCGGTAGACCGAGGCAAAACCTGTCTCATAATCCTTCTTCATCTCTCCTCCTCCTTTCATACGGTGATCCACTTAAATAATGTTAGTAATTTGTAAAAAATATTTTTAGTATTTTCAACCACAACTAGCGTACAAGAAGACCAATCTCAATTACACAAGTGCGTGGTCTCGTCAGGGCACAGGCTGCTATAACTTGACTCGCTACAGTGTAATCAAAGCAGGACATTCAAACAATCGTTAAGAGCTTGTCCAAAGCACAAATCGTTCCACATGAACAAAAGGAAATTCATGTGTATGATGTACATCGCACCATAAGGCCTCAGCATAATTGGGTAAACCTGCACTACCCCCCCTCCCCCATCCCATCTCGACAGCGTGTCACTCAAGTGTACTCAGTGCAACAATTTGTTACAATGAAATAACTGAACATTTTCATGGTACCAATGCTGCAGTCATACGTATTCTTGAGACTATATCAGAAGTGGGTGGAAAGCTTTTCCATGTCTTTCTACATTACTGTTGCAGGACCGTTACACTACAATCCGTCATTCCCCACAGGTGCACTCATCTCCAAATCAGCGTCCATCCCATCCATTCCTAGTTCTGCAACCCAAACTTACCATGCCCACGCTGCATCTAGTGCCTTAGAATTGTGTGATTTTTGTGCCTGCTGCATCCGCATCACACTCTCACTCCCCGCCCATGTAAGCAGAGCAGTCCTCCATCTAATGACACGGGGCCCCCCGGGATCTACCGATGGAACGTAATTTATCTCTTGGCCAACACCAACCCCAAGTCCAGGAACTTGCTTGTCAGTTTTGTCCTGCTAGTGTGGGGAAACAAATGTAAGAGACATGTTCCTTTATCCGGATTAATCTGTCGTCTGTAATATCTTTAATACTGTGACAATGTCCTCCCAATAAGTAAACAACTGCATACAATCCCACAGCATGTGCAGTAGGCCCACATCCCTCAACCTGCAGCGGGGACTGTGCGCAGTATGTACCTAAAAGTATTGACTAATCTTTTCTGGAGTAAGGTAAGCCCTATGCAGTACAAATACATGAACCATATTGGAATGTAGCATTCCTAGTGGCCTTCCATGCCCTCCTAACTATTTGCATTCAGGCCATGTCCGGTATTTCTTTTTCTATATCTGCTTCCCAGTGTGACATTAGTCTCTGCATTGGTGTCAGCCCCTCCTCATTCATTCGCCTATATGAACAGGTTACTGCCTTGATTGTACCCACCGCAATCGTTACATATTGTCATGCAGTAATCACTGGCGGTTTTAACAGGCCCGTCTCACCGTGACTCTAAATGGCGGTAACCAAGGCCGTATGGATTAAGTTATGACCCCGTGACATCCCAAATCACTCCTGCAGTTCGTCCTCAGACATGAGAACACCCTCCCTATTTAGGTCCACCACTACCTGCAGCAAAAGCCCCTCCCATGTTGTAAGGGCCGACCAATCTCCCCCATGTGGAAGTGGCATACACATGCCCAGTGGTACCTCTGGGACATAAGGGCATTGCACTCCTATCTTGCTATGGTAGACTCTTTTGAATGTACGACTTATGTCATGCTCATGTCCATCATGTACTGCTTGCCTTACACATGTTTCCCTCTTTTCATACAGTTAACATGAATGCAGAGGAAGAGAGAAGTTTCCGCATAAGAAAAGCCAGATATGGCCATATCTTGGCAGTGGCCAAGGGGTTTCGGTGGACCTCTCGACAATATGACAAACTGTTGGCAAAAACGTGGATGATTAAATCACCTACTAGGCAAAGTTCAGCTGGTGGACAAAAACATGTTGTTAACAGTGCCACAAGTCATGCAGGAGGAGCTGCTGGACCCCAACCCTCCACATCATATCAAACCACTGCAGCAAGTGTGGAGAACAGTGTGATTGAAGGGATGCAAAAGAAGATAGACATTTTGGAGGGCAAGATCAATACTTTGGACAAGAAAATGGACAAGGTTCAGCAAACCTTGGATTACATTATCACCCTGATATGAGGGGTGTAAGGACAGTATTTTGACATGCTATTATTTGTGACTTAGGTTTTATTTAATTGTTCCATTTTGTATTATATATTATTCAACATAGTTAGTTTAGTCAGTTAGTTAGGTTTTCTTTTTATATATCTTTATACTTTTTTCTTATTCTTGCCTTTTAACTTTACATTTATGGTGGGAGGGTTTTCTTATATGTGTTATATGTATTTAGCTTTTTAGAAAATGTAAAAAAAATTAAAAAATATATATATTTGTTTTTCCATTACATTACTATTTAGTTTATGTTTAGGATAAGTATGTGTATGTCTATTGTATATTTATGTGTTAAGGAGGGTGGGGGCTGATGTTTAGTTGTCCTGCGTGAACATAGTTTAGTTTAGGATAAGTAAGTTAGGGATAAGTAAGTTAAGGTAGTTAGGTTAAGATTAGGTAGGTTAGGTTAAGATTAGTTAGTCTAGATAGTTTTATAATTTTTTTAAATAATATTTTTTATGTACATATTAAACAATGTGTGTATGGAAATTACTTTTTATTAAACTTTATACTTACATACTTTGGGATATCTATTTTTATGTAGAGCATTTACTATGTTGTAAGTGTGTTTAAGTGGACACGTTGAATGGAGACAGTTTCATATTGGAGTGCATGTAATTATTACATTTAAGTATGTTGATGCTCCATCTGTGACTACATGTGATGGCAATCCCTCGGATGTCAAATGCGGTCCAAGATGGCAGGCAGGTTTGTGCATACATTTGAACTTAAAGCAGGTGGCCTCAAACCATGTTTTTTGGGTCTCTCCCCTCCTTACCGGGAACAGACTCTACCGCGTTGCCAGTGTTGACAATCTCCCCCGGCACACATCTGGTGCCTGTGAGCGGATTTCCCAGGAGTGTTCTCATCCGCTGTCAATCAGCAGGGCAGCAAGTGTATTAGGCCAGGGTATATGGGTGCGTCACTTGGCTCAGCGCTTCAAATTTTGAGGGGGGATTGTCAGCTCATGTATGCCACCTGGTCACACCGCTCCGCCAAGGGGAGAGAGGAATGTCCAGCAGTCAGCCTCTAGTTATTCAGTATTGTGCAGTGGGGTGGAGCTCAGCTACATTACAACTAACGCGCCCCTTTCAGGGCAAACTCTGCATCCATCAAAAACATCAAGAGATCATCAGCATAGGGGGGCGTAGCCAGCCAGGCATCATGGCGGGTGCAATCTGCTAGAGCTCCGCTGGCAAAGCCCCGACTTATCCTCAAATTCCCCTTAAAGTGTGGTGGGCACCAGCCCACGTAGAGCGGAGGAGCTACGCAGCTGACTGGAGACACCGCCGGTACAGCCTGTAGCAGATGGAAGGACCGGGGCGCTGAGAGACTGCGGTTGAGGGGGAGCTGCTGACGGGCCGTTGTAAAGGGCGCGAAGCCCGGCCGAGCCCCGCAGCAGAGGAAACCTGCAGATACTGGGGCGGAAGAACCCTGCCCGCGGCGGAGAACTGCAGAGGACGCCTGGGGAGCGCCGCGGCAGCCCCGGATCGCCAACTGGTGCGCTGACTTGGCCACGGAGGGTGCCTTGCGGTGCCCGCGAGAGAACTGGATGGCGAGCCGCCACTTTGAGGCCAGCTGCGCCTGTCTCTGAGCGTTCCTGACGATTGGCGAGTCCCGTAGTGGAGTGTCGGGCGCCTGGCCAGCGGCCGGTTGTACAGGGAGGCGACATCCTGCGGCGCCCGGTGGCCGGTGGCAGCAAGAAGACTCCGAGGTGAGCCGGGAACGCCGGAGGGGGAAGGGCACGAACGAGAGGACAGGACACCGAGAGTCTACTGCAGAGGAGCGCTGCTGCCGGCCTGCTGCAGGGGGCGCGAAGACTGACCGGGCCCCATAGAGGAGGGGGCCTGCTGCTGCTGAGGTGGATGAGCCCCCACCTGTAGCGAGGAATCAGGGAGAGTGTCCGGGGAGTGCAGCGGAGGCGCTGAATTCCCTGATGGGGTGCTGATTGGCCAGTAGTGGGTGCCTCGAGGTGCCCAAGGGAGGACTGGACTTTGAGCCGCCATTTTGGGACTGTCTGCATATGCCCCCGCTGCGGAGCGAGAGTGCGCTCCAGCCCGCTGATGGGCCCCGAGAGCCGGGCGCCTGAGGCGCCGCCGCTTTTGGAGGAGGTGCAGGCCCGCTGCGCCCGACGACAGGACGCCCCCCGGTGAGTGGAGAGAGCCAGGAGCAGGAGGGCACGAGGACGCAGGACCCACCATGTGGTGCCCAGGGCTGGAGGACTGACCCAGAGAGAATATAGAGGTGGGCGGAAGCATCCCCGGAGGAGGGGAGCGGAGGCAGCGCCCAGACCTGACGTGTGGGCCGGCGTGGGAGCGAAGGCTGGGTCCGGCGGAGGGGATCCCCCTCGGCCCTCGCTGCGACCTCTGGGGGATGCTGTGAACTGCCAGGGCCCTGGGGAAAGCATAGACAGGGCGCACACAACTGAGACACGATAGCCTGGGGTTTGGCGAGGCGGACGCGGCGTCGCCCCTGCCCTGGAATCATCTCCAGCGCTTGGCAGGCGACCCCGAAGTCAGGCCCCCCAGCCCACACGGGGCAGCAACTGGCACAAGGCTTGAAGGAGGTACCGTGGGCAAACTCCTTGGCGAAGGAGCTTGGCTGGCCCGGGACCCACTTGGCGCTACCTAGACAAGAACCAGCAGTGGCGAGCGGGCTTGTACATAGCTCCTGACAGCAACGGCGTGGCTGCCCACGTGCTGGGGCCCATGGCGCGCGGGGCACGGCCGCTGGAGCATGGACCTGGCCCCCTTGGGAAGTGGCCCGCGCTCCCGCCGTCACCCACCCTGGAGCGGACCTCGCAGTAGCCTACAGGCGCTCCCCCCTTGCACTGCACACGGAGAGAGCGATAACACAGCCCTGCTGGTACTGACGGAGATAGCCTGGGAACCTATCATGTGGCAGCTGGCAATTGGCGAACATTGGCGAGAGAAAAGAGGCCGCACGTAGAGGAACTCCGAAGAAGTGGACCACCACTGCCAGACCGACGAGACCCCGCTGCCCAGAGACCGCACCAGACCACAGTGCAGCCGGGAGTGCGGATTCCCACGGCACAGCAAATTTTTATGGGTCGACTGAAGGATAAAGCGCTGCTGCGGCAGCAAGAGGCGAGTGGACAGGATGCGGCGCAGGATCAGCGACGGGCAGCTGTGGACCCCACAGCTGCATTAGCGGCGAAAATGGACACAGTTCTAGTGGCAGTGGAACGCATAGGGGCAACTCTAGAGCAAACTAAGACGTCGCTGGAGGGGCGGATCGACAAGGTGACGTCTGATTTCACACTGCTGCACGGCGACCACCGAAAACTGGCGCAAGATGGTTCAGGAAATCCAGCCCGTGGTGCGCAGCCACTCAGCGACATTACAAGACCTGATTGACAGAGTCCATGAGCTAGAGGATCGTGCCGAGGATGCTGAAGGGCGCTCTTGGCGCAACAACGTCCGGGTAGTCGGCCTGCCGGAAGGAGAATAAGGGATGACACCAGAACGATACACCGAAACGTGGCTCAAGGAGATCCTGCTGCCAGGGGTACTTTCCTCGCAATTCGTGGTGGAACGGGCACACAGAGTGCCTGCGCAGGCCCGGCGGGTGGGAGACAGACCTCGTCCGTTCCTCTTCAAACTCCTCTACTATAGAGACCGGGACACGGTGCTCCGGGAAACACGGAAGCTGAATAACCTGCAAGTGAGCAATAGCCGAGTAATGCTTTTCCCGGACTGTACGGCGGCAACCCAAAAGAGACGGAGCTCGTACTTGGCAGTGAAGAAACAACTCAGGGATCTGGACCTGCCCTACTCACTGCTCTTCCCCTTGTGGCTGCGTGTAGTGGCAAAAGGGGGCACACGCTACTTCGACACCCCAGAGGATGTCTGGGACTGGTTGGAGGAAACCGGGCAGTGGTCAGGGACAAGGCCGACGAACCCGGAGGGCGGCGGATGGCAGGAACAACGCTTCAGGAGGAAGAGGAGACGGAGAGGGGCCAAACGAGGGGCAGGCCTGGGACAAGCGGCGCCCAGCCCGGAGAAGATACGACAAGAGCGACAGGAGGCATTGGAGGCTGTGGCCACGCTGGGCGCGGGATTGGGCCACGGAGGGCCAGCTCAAGGCCGGCACGACGGAGGCGGTATCAGCAGATCTTCTTCGCCGTCCACTGTGCTGTTGGACGAGATTCTGGCGCCGGAGGTATCACCCCAGACAGGGGACTACATAGTGTGTCGCGCGAAGACATGATGACGAACTAATGCATGGCTGATGTCCTTGAAAATAGATCCGCTGTATCCTTTGAAAGACTATGGTAGCACACAAACTGGTGACTTTGCTGGCCCACTGGCCTGGGCACACATAGACACAGCCACAGGATATGCCAATGTGCTGCGGGTGCGCGGGCACGCGGCTCATTAGGGACACAGGGACATGCACTGCTGCACAGGGAGGTGCTAGTGGGCGAGCTGCGCTGGTTAGTACGCTCCACTGGGGGTGGCGGCCCACACACACCCTAACTGAACTGGGGCTCAGCTGAGGGAGCTCCATGGCGACACCACTGACTGCGCGTTCCCCAAACGCACACACATTGCGTTCATAGTACACTAGGCAGTTGCTACACATTGCGCTCACAATACGCTAAGCCATAGTTTGGTTGAACAGTTTGGACACATCCCCCGTTGGGAATACGCCCGTAAAGTTATGAACTTAACCACAGTTCTTAAGTATCAGATGCAGTCACTGGCGCCTCCTGACAGAGAACCCACCCCCAGGCCTCCCACGACACGCTCCTGCCCCCCTAGGTGAACACAATACACCACCTCACATGGCACGCACTAATATCATGACCTGAAACATCCGGAGCATGCACACCCCATTGCGCCGTTACTCTGTTTTTGCGTATATGCAGCGTCACCACACTGGGATCGCGCTCCTACAAGAAACACACATGTCCCGTGTAGAATTGGACAGGATCCGCAGACGGTGGCGGGGACAAACCTATGGCACTACTTACTCTGCACACGCACTGGGTACTCTGGTCTGGGTGACGGCAGGGATCCCCTTCCAACACACAGACACGCAGGTAGATGCGCAAGGGCGATACACATTAGTACGGGGAAGGCTTAACAGGCAAGACATACTGCTAGGATGCATTTATGCCCCTAACAAGGAGCAGCCTTCCTTCCTGGCGTCTCTCAATCAGATCCTTCAACAATACACGGGCCTACCCTGGTTGCTAGGTGGCGACTATAACATGGTATTGAACACACAGTTGGATCGCTCATATCCACCCCTGCGCGCGGCGGCTGCGACCTCACTGGCACAGACGTTTGTAGACTGGCTGACACACTGGGCCATTCAAGACCTGTGGCGAGCACAACACCCCGCAGACAAGCTATACTCCTATTACGCGCCGGTACATGGCCTACATGTTAGACTAGATAGGATAGTGGGCTCTCCGTCCCTGCTCCCGCTCATAACCAAGTCGGAGTATTTAGGCAGGACACACTCGGACCACAACCCCCTGATATTCCAAATTAGCTGGGCGGCTGACAGACCACCGGTGCCCACATGGCGACTGCAGGCGGCTGCGCTAGAGGATGAGAAGTTCAGGTCGTCCGTAGGGGGCGCCATCCTTTCCTACTTTGAGGACAACGAGGGCACAGCGAGCGACCCTTTAGTGGAGTGGGATGCACAAAAGGTGACCATACAGGGGCACTGCATAGGGACCACGTGGAACATCCGCACGCGGCTATCCACCTCCCTAACCCGCATAGAATCTGAACTGCAGCAGTATGAACGGGAGGGGGAGGGTACGGGTAGGCATGGGCTTGAACTGGAGGGATTAAGGAATGAGCATGCGGTCCTCATCGAGCGATTGCGGTGCCACAACTATGCGGCGCACACGGCCCGGACGCACGTGAAAGCAGACAGGGCCGGGCGCTTGCTTGCCTGGCTGATACAGGCCACAGAGCGCAGGGTGACAACAGGAGACATTCGGTTGGACAATGGCACTGTGGTATACAAGCAGCGCGACATACACAGGGCATTCACGGAGTACTACCGAGATCTTTACAGCGGTGGCTGACTTCTTGGGGACTGTCACACTGCCCACGGTTGCTGCCGCACAGATGGAGGAACTCGGTGCCCCGCTCACGCTGGAGGAGGTGGGTGACGCGATCCAGGCGTTAGCAACAGGGAAAACGCCGGGGCCCGACGGCCTACCTGCGGAATATTACAAAGCAAACAGAGACATCTTAGCGCCAAGGCTGCTCCAGATGTATCATGAGGCGATGGCTGAGGGCCGAATACCGTCCTCGCTGCGGGAAGCATTTTTGGTGTCCATGCCCAAGCCGGATAGGGACCCATTGTTCTTGGGCTCCTATCGCCCATTGGCGATGATCAACACGGACTATTAAATATTGGCCAAGATACTCGCAGAGCGCCTGGCGCCGCTGGTCTCCCACCTGGTCCACCCGGACCAAAATGGTTTTGTGCCGGCACGGTCAACGTCTCTGAACCTCAGGAGATACTTCCGAGTAGCAGCAGCGGCGACGACGGCCTGGCCCAGGGCGGGATGCCTGATACTGGATCTGGAAAAGGCCTTCGATAGCCTTGAGTGGGGATACCTCCGGGCGGTGTTGGAGGCGTTTGACCTGGACAGGGAATTCCTAGAGATGGTGGGGCTCCTGTACCGGAACCCTGTGGTCTGCGTTCGTTCGGGGCCATATATCGCGGAGGAGGTGGCGATAGGCAGAGGCGCCCGACAGGGATGTCCCCTGTCGCCGCTACTCTTCACACTGTCCATTGAGCCTCTAGCGGCGGCTATGAGGCAACTACTGGACGATGGGATCCCGCTAGGAGATGGAACACATCAGGTGTCCCTGTACGCAGACGATCTCCTGATATTTGTCATGGACGTGCACAACATGCCGGAACAGCTTGCCCCACTCTTAAGTCAATTTGCTGACCTCTCGGGGCTCCGAGTTATCGTGGGCAAGTCCTGCCTCTTCGCCTTCAATAGCGAGACCCAAGACCCGGAGTACACACTTCATGGTGTACGGGTGAGGTGGTGTCCGGACACGTTCAAATACTTGGGGATCTAGGTATATCGACAATCGGCGGACCTGATGGACGGGAACCTAGGCAGGGTGGTCACCGCGCTCAGGGCACAGGTAGGCTTTTGGTCCACGCTTCCTCTGACGACCACGGGCAGGGTCGCCATGTCCAAGATGGTGATGCTCCCTCGCCTCCTTTACTACTTCACAAATCTCCCGCTGTTCGTGCCCGCGAACTTCTTCTCCAGGCTCAATGGGATCCTGTGCGATTTTGTGTGGGGCGCGTCCCGACACCGGCTGGCGTTAGGGAAGCTATTTCTCACCATAGACAGGGGCGGCCTGGCTGCCCCCTGCTTTGAGCACTACTACTTGGCAGCGCAGCTCCAGGCGATTGCACGCTGGCTGGCAGACAGGGGGAGAGAGGACACTGCCACGGATTAGCCGCCTTACGCCTTGGAGCGAATCACCGCGCTGTTCCACCCACTGGCGGACAGGGCCAAACCTGCCCCACTACTATTGGGGGTGGCGTATCGGTGGTTCCGTAGGGCACTATATCTCACAAGGAAGGTGCTCCCGTACGCGCCCGCAGTGCCGTTGGAGGGCTCACCGGGAGGCAGGGGAGTCCTTATGCACCACATGCTCGAGCACTGACAGGAGGCGGAGGTACAGACGCTGGGAGACCTCTACCAAGATGGAGCCCTGATCCCCTTCGAGTCGCTATTTGCAGAGGCCGGGCTTTCCCCTGGGGGATTCCTAATGCACAGATCGCTCGTAGCCCGGATGGCGATGAGGTGGGGCGACATGGCGGAGGAGCCAGCGCAGCATCTGGTGATCCAGTACCTCCACGTCATGGGCAAGGGCAAACCCCTCATTAAGTGGTTTGCAGCATCTCTGCGTCTACACACAGAACTAGACCTTGCCCCCCTCAGAGGGAAAGGGGAGCGAAACATGGGGAGGCCGTTGGCGGACAGAGAATGGGAGAGGATACTCAAAAGCCTTTTGCGCATACCCAGAAACATGCGCTTTCGCAAGATCCAAGTCTATATAGTCCACAGGGCCTACCTCACCCCGGATTTAATTAACAAATACTTTCACAGGGCGGACGCAGCCTGCCCCAGATGCGGCGAGATTGCTGCGGACCTCCTTCACCTCCTGTGGCGCTGTCCGAGGATTGGTGACTACTGGGGAGAGATATACGCCCGGCTTGTGCAATGCACTGGTCGCGACGTCCCATGCGACTGGCCAGTGTTTCTCTTGCACCATTTCAAACGGCCCCCACTGCCAAAGCGTCGTCCAGATTCCTGGACCTGGGTATGATCACGGCGGTGCGACTCTTGACGAAAAGATGGAAGGCGAGGGAACCGCCCAGTGTACGGGCGTGGACCCTATCTCTCCTTTCGTGGGGCCGGGCGGAATGGACTGCCATTAGGAGGGAGGAAACGTTGGGATTGCGCAAGGAGCCCATGGCGGAAAGTTGGGAAAGTATGCTTAATGCACTCCAGGTGGCAGAGACGGAGGTGGCCGCGGAAGAGGTTGAGGGCATGGAGGGTGGAATAGAGCACCATGGAGAGGGAGGCACAGCGACCACCATCGACAGCAGCAGCGGCAGCAGCAGCATGGACACCAACGCGCAGGCAGGAGCCCATAGTAGGGATGATGGGAGGGTGTAGCATATGGAGGGTACACACGGGAGGCAGCGGAAGGAATTGGAGGAGGGAGGGGCGCGAAGGGCTGCCGAGACAAACCGGGAGGTGCAACCCACATTCACGGAGGGGGGGGGAGGGGGGGGGGGCTTGGGTGGGAGCAAGGGGGACTGATCTGTAATGTGTATAGGTGTTACGACTGCATCTTGTTTCTCTTTACTGTTTATTCGCTACAAATGTGGTGGTTACCACTGAACAGGGTTTATATGAACTGGCAACTCAGGTGGAGTGATGGCGCAAAGGCACACATGTACTGTGGACATACACGAAGGACTGGTGCTCAGCTGCTCCTTGCATATAGCATAACGAACCAATGTCTTGGTAGCGATAGATGTCGCCAGTATACTGATAATGGAGCACTGGGATGCTTGTAACTATTAGTGTAAACACGGCCTATAGGAGTGCCCATTGTGATTTTTGGAATTGTTTGTTACAAAATGCCAATAAAAAGAGTTGACAAAAAAAAATAGAGATCATCAGCATACAGTGATATAATATGCATGGTGCCAACATTTCTATGGCAAGAGCAAATAACAGCGGGGACAAGGGACAACCCTGCCGAGTACCCTGCCCCACTGGATATGACAAAGAGACCACCGTCCTGACCCCCACCCTAGTGCTTGCCTATAAATACAACATCTCTTTCCATCACACATAACCCTCCACAAGTCCAAAGGCCCTCATAATTAAGAACAGATGAGGCCACTCAAGGCTTCTGCAACATCCACTGAGAGGATCACCGCCATCCTCTCCTCATCGTACGTCTCTCCCAGAAATTGTAGCAAGCGGCGTACATTACCAGCAGTATTACGGGTGGAAATAAATCTGGCCTGATCTGGATGAATCGAACGCCCAATATGCAAGAGGATTTGAGTGGCCAGTATAGGGCTGAATATTTTGTAATTCGTCATGAGCATGGACAATGTGCGATATGGTGAGGGGTCCTCAGGGGCCATCCCCAGCTTAAGTAGGGGGAAGATCACCGCCTCTCTAGCACAGGCTTGCAAAACTCAAAAATCCCTAGCCTCACAAAAGATCAACAGCATTCTAGGGGCCAGGACATCAATAACGGTCAAATAAAATCGATGGCCAAACCGTCCATACACGGCGTCTTGTTACGCGCCATCGGCTTGATAGCACACATACTCTCAGATGGCGTGATATCCTGCCCAAGGGAGTCAGCTTGTTCCACATCTATGCTCGGCGTCCACGAAACCGGAAAAATTATATGTTTGGTGCAGAGCTGCAGGCTCACACCTCCTCCGCAATCGATTACGATACCACACCCCCAAACGTGTAATTTGTCACGTTAGGTTATGTGTATGCTCTTACTGAGCACAGCAGCACCAGCATTGGCATGTAGCAGCACTGATTGGACACAGACCAGGAGGCATGTCACAGAATGAGTCCATTCATTGTGATAAAAAGGTGGATCTTGAATGCCTTACACAAATTATTTACAAAGTGAATCAATGATACATTTGTGTGTCTAAAATGTGTTTGATAGTTTGTATGGTAGTGTGCTGAAGGAACGGCCACCAGCTGACCACATCTCTACCCGGTTTAAAAGGTTCATATGATGACCTATTAAGCAAAGTTGGCATGTGGTTGTGTATTGTGAATGCATTTTGGTCATGATAGCAGGAGAGGATGAATTGTACAGCTTAAAATTAGACATAGAATTTGGCACTTTGCACACCTGGCCACCAGTAACCACTAAAGCAGACACCTGGTACTGGTATTTGAGTGGGGGTTTTAGGGAGAACAAGAGGACTTGTGTCAGCTGCGTAAGAGACCCTATGGGTGTTCACGATCACAGACTTCTTTGCCCCCAGCTGCAACAAGGTGCCATAATACAGTCTGAATAAAAGAGAGTCCTTGAATGAAACCTGACTGATGCATAGCTTGACAAAGAAAAACACACAGCTGTGTGAGGCCATGTAGTATCCCAAGACATATTTCTAGCATGTTCTTCATTTGTGCATGGAAAAGGAGAGGCGAGTTTTGTTAGAAATCCAAAGGTCTTTAACAACACATTTCTGTGTGGGGTCATTACCAAGAGATGGAGGCCACCAGCATTCAATCCACTGCTCAAAAAGTTTAACCACCTAAAACACCTTAGACTTACTAGCATTGAGCTGGTGCAGTTGGCAGTCACCCACCCAGCAACAGCTGCAAAATTAATCCTGAGCTTATGTGCATCCTGCACCCAGTGATTTCAGAGTGCAGCTAACAACTGGGTGTTATAGTACTTTCTGCCATCACATCCTGGACATTGTAGCTAAAGTTTTTCAGTATGATTTAAATGGTGTTGTTGTGAGAATTGCACCCTGTTACACAACCAGTTTATTATTGGGAACCATGGAGGTGGAAGAGTGTGTGCATTACATGAAAAGTTGTGTCAGGAAAGAAACAGTTGGACCAGTCCAGTGCTATGTCCGCTATGCCTGCCTAGTCCAACTTTGGCAGTGTAATGTGTTTGATGGATGTGTCATACACAGCACAGATATCGACTGGGACCACTGCCAACATACATCCCTCAACCAATGCTGCCCTTGTCAGTCCAGCATTTTCTTAGCAACATTGTATTTGTGAATGTATCATTCCATGTGAGTTACTGTGTGTGTTGACTCCTCTGAACCCAGGCAGTAGACAGATAGCAAGCTTTACAAAAAAGTCTTCATCCTGCTAAACCATCTGCATGCTACAGAACACTAGGGGTTACAGAGAGTGGCACATTGATAAACTTTGCCTACTACACATTTCAGTGTGTAAGAGGTTGTGCTACAGTGTACAGCATGTTTTGCTTTGGAGAACAGTCAGTTGTGACATTTCTTGTGTGGGGATGGGAACCATTCAAGTACAACTATTATTCCAGGAATGACTCAAGCTTCCCTGAGGAATGACAAAATGGTGTCTACACAGGCGCATGACCGATGTTGTGGCACAAGCACAGGGTAGAGCACAGGAATGCAAGATGTACTTGAATATGTGGCCATGTATGTGTTTGAAAAGGAGTTTTTTCAATGCACTGCTGTAGATTCCTAAGAAACTGTTATTTATGTGAACATATGTCACCATAAAGTTTCACATTAGCCGATTCTTTTCATACTGACCAACCTTGACCACGTCCTTAGCCTCTCTTCCACTTGTGTCTACATTTCTCAGCAGACAGTGTACCCAGTGCTAAAGTTGAATGTTACAAATATGACACAAGTGTACATTGTTATAGACACACAGGTGGTGATGACGAACTTGTTCACAAGTTTGACTGTGTTAGTACAATGATATTTTATTTCAGGAATATCATTGAGACTTATACATTGTTTTTTTCACAATGTGTATTAGTTTAGTGTTTCATGCCAACAATTTTGAGACAGGTGTTGGATGTCAGACATTGTTCCCCTCTGTGAACATTTTTAGTGTGTTGTCCAATGACACCTATGTGAAAATGTAATTTACTGACCACTCTTCCTTTGTATTTGTATAGTAAAATCTTCCTCAGAGTCTTCACTTTGTTGAGTAGGTGCAGGGCATGTTCTGCTACTGCTACCACCATCAGTGGCAGAGGATGTTTGAGGGTACACATGTTCCGTCGAGTTGAAGTTAGCCCTTTGTTCATTCAGCATCATTTGCTGGTTTTTGATGACGGTCAGCAAGTCTGCATGAAAGGCTGTCATGGCTGACAGGAAGAGGTCTTGCCGTTGCTGCATGTCTCTCATTCGGATAACAATATCTTTGAGGTGTTGGGCTATATCCCTGTTGGCATTTTGTGGTGGTATTTGGACATGCCTCTCACTCATGATATTGGAAATGTTTTCCAGAGATTGAGCCAATCCTGGTGTTTGTGTGGAGGTGGCTTCATCAGTGGCAATGTTTGCCAAATCTGGATTGATGCTTTGTAGTATGGATCGCAGGATGGCAGCGATACTTGGCAATGCCACATGTACCTCACTAAGGAGTTCACGCTGTACAGTTACAGCAGTTCTTTGGAACTCACGTTGTGTGTTCTGCCCCTCGTTCATCATGTTTGTTGAGGAAGGTACAGGTGGTGGTGGTGGTTGAGTTTCAACTTCAGCATCAACCACATCGTTGTCACACTGTGGAGGGGGTGTGGGTGACCGTATGGTGGCTCTTTGCACCTCGAGGGTGTCAGTGTCAATGGTGGGAGGATTATGTGTGGAGAAGTGTGGCTCAGGGGTTAGAGGCAGCAGACCCGGAAGCTGAGATCGGTCCTGGACCAGGGTTCAATTCCCCGCCCCGGCGGGTCTTGGGCTAAAAAATTCCACGGACTCAATAATTCTCGCCCCGGTGCCTCCTCGACTCACGGGTTCACACTCTGCGACTCTGGGCAATAGCTTGCTTAATCTCCACAACGGCCCCTCGCGGCGGGATGCCTGACTTTCACCTTGTGGATACCCTGCTATCTCACAGGGGAATACCAGGAAGGGTTCCCTAAGCAAGCGCCGGGAAACCCACTGTGGGTAGCTGTGCGCTATATAAGCTCAACTACATTTACATTATCATCCATATTATCCAAAACATTGTTGTCATCCAGTTGTTGTGCAGTCGATGCAGCATCCACTGTGAAAAAATGTGCAAATCTGTTAGTAGTGTTGGCAGGTTTAATTGTAGAAATGTTTAATCAGAGCCATTGCGTGTGCACTTTTTGTCCAACACTGCAATCGTAAAATGTTGTGTGATTACAGGGTGTTCTGCTCCTTAGAAAACAAACAATTGAGATGTATCATTGTACAATTTTTGAACATTACGGCCCATGGGTACAGGTACTCACTCAAAGTATCACACACCCTATTTATCTGAAGTTTTTTGTGTGCCAGCCTATCACCGGCAAAGGACACACTGTTTGTGACATTGTCAGATTATTTTCTGACAAGACAGGATTTACAGTTGTCTGCAATTAAGAGTGACAGACACACTGCTTTGTAAAAATTCTTCTTTACATTATAGTCAAGCAATGACTGAAAACAATACACATTTGCAACAAATTGGATGACATTATTCAACACAATCTCTTATGTCAAACCTATTTTGTGAATGATCGTAGGAGTCAACCTACAATGATGCCAAGGTAACTGACATTGATTATTGTGCTGAATGGACTACCCAGGCCCCAACACCTCACCAAGCAACAGTTACCACAGATCCCCCAAATGCCATGCCCAAACAGACACAAAGTAAAAAAAGATATCTGTTCTACACTACTGAGTACATGCTCTTTGATGATCAATAGCAGTGTGCATGTCATATCATTGTACACTCTTACTACACAATGGCATACCAAACATTGTCGCCACTGACAATTTCACAACTCGGGGAGGCAAAGCTGGTCTGCCATTTTTAATCCAACAAGGGATGCTGTGTTGCAGTGTTATTGCTGGGATGTGCTGTGAGACATTGATGTACACCCGAACATGGTGTTGTTTTTGTGGATGTTACATGTTGTATGGAGTGAATACCTTGGGATAAACACATTGCATACCATGCTGCAACAGTACATCATTGTGCTACACCAAACAGGTTTTCAATGGTGGCCTACACATATCTGCATCCTGTCCAACAGGGTGGGACACTGGCATACGCTGTGGAGGGTGTTGCCCCTGAGATGATTATCACTCAATTTGCACTGCCACTCAAACAACACACATTAGGGATGCATGTTGCATCTCCTTCATGTAATTGCCCAGCTGTCTTGGCAGGGAATGCTGTACCCAAGACTCTTTCAGTACACCTAGCTGTATCTCATACTGGCAGATTAACCAACTTTGTGAGGATGCATCACATCGCACCACTGTGTGGATGTCCATTTAAGTGGAAGGGGTGATGTGTAGTGGAGGATGCCCATGGAAATGTGGTGCACAGGTGTTAATATTTGATTTTGCAGCAGCATTTGGACCATAAATTTGAAAAATTGTTAGTCGTTGAAACAAATTCCATGATGATGATTGATGTATGTGGTGGTGCGATTTTTCGTAGTTTTGTAGGATGGTCATTGGGACTTCTGTACTTTAGATGTGGGCCAGGAATCAGTGATATGCCTACTTAAGTGTACAATGTCTATTCCTTTGTGATCTCAGTCTGGCCAAAACAGTCAGGTGCAGTTTCATGTTCACAATGCAGCCAACACTGTAGCATGTATGGAGTACATGGCCACCCATCAGGCCTCTGCCAGAACACACTGCCCCTGCGTGCTTGACAATTGCAACACCAAATTTCAGGTCTTGAGTCACTTGTATGAGGGAGCCTGGCTGCTTACTATCCCTTGGAGCAGACTCACAGTCAAAGGTGTACACATGACGCTTTTATAGACCTTATTTGATCTTTAAAATCTGTAATGTGATGTCAAACAATCTGTGACACACACTCCAAACAACCCTGACCCTTACAGTATATTTCCAGGATTTATCCTCCAGCCATCTGTCCAGTGCACCTACATAATTTCTCACTTCCAGAAGGTGTGCATGCAAGCGCAGCAGGAAGACCAGTTATAGCTAATATTATGATACAGTTTGTTGTACGACATACCATTGCATTGCCATTGCTTTTACATATGATGCTTACCACTAGGTCTCTTATTACAAGAGTGTAGTTAGAGCTGGATAGGATAGCATTGTGCATTACATTTCCCATCATCAAATGTCCTACCCAAAAAGGAACATTTATGACACATTACAACCACAGTTACATGAGATTCATATGACTCCTCAAAAAGGACACTAGCGGGTCGATTAACATTAACTGGCGCATCCCTGCATATCAGCAGGGATGCAGCAGTTATTGTGCGTCACGGCAACACCTCTTTCCCCAACATTGCACCACACCATGGTGCAAGACTAGACGGCTATGTGACGCATCTGCTGGCGTAAAGGAGCCACATTGTTAGAGTAACGTTGCAAGCGCAACGCAGCTCCAGCAAAGCTTGGGGCACAAAAGTGACACAACAGTGGTGCTAATGTGGCATACGGGCATGTGAATCTGACCATAGATATCACAACAAAAGTGACTCTGATTTTATATGTATCCCACCAATAAACCCTAATATAATAATTTGTCCCAGACAACACCCTATTTAGAAATTTTGCCTCAGAATACACCCTATTTTAATCATTTGCAGACAAGACAATATCAAAATCGCTTATTTATCAACATTAACACACACTTTTGTGATTTTTCAAAAAGAAATTTACTGATAATTATTACATTTGAGACCATAGAACACCGTAGTTTCAAATGTACTCCCCTAAGGGAGTCCTGTTTTGTTTGTCGACACTTAAAAAAGAAATGAGACTAATGTACATTATTTATGAACAGGACAGCCAATCTAATATTTCTTTACAATGGAAATCAATTACTTTGCTATGTCACAGGTGAACACATTACCTAAGCAGGAACTACTGTAACTGCAGTAGTTGTATCACAATGCATTCATATCACATACAATGTGATAGCAAATGCCTGCCTGTGGTTACTTGTAATTGACATTTAAATGTGATACCTGTGTTGTTGTGTACATGTGGCATGAAGTCAAGACCATGACTCTTTCACACTCCTCCGCTGCAACACATACATACAGAACATCCACCATGTACACTAACTAGACATCTTGCAAGACTGTATGCTTATCTTGCACCCCGCACAAGTCTAATCTCAGGGAAGACATGCTTCCACATCAGGGCAATAGTGCCTTGTGCCACCCAGAAAAAGTACACTGCACACAACCCGCTCAAGTCCATCCTCCACAATGTGCATGCACTACACGTGCACACCACAGAAACGTGACACTACATTGCTGTTCACTCTTCATTTCTCACCTACTTAACAGACACATACATTTGTTGCGGATCTATGTTCACCATCACCCTCAGTGACAGCTACTTAATTTCCCACACAGCCCACATTAAGGGTGAGTAATTGCCATATCCGACAGGTTAGGAGGACACTCTGTCTAAACATGCAATTGAATGACCCATCAGTGACCATGGTACTACACAACTTACATACACAGGCCAGGCAGGACAGCATCCACTTTGGTCCATTTCTTTTCAGGCCCCCATGGGCAAGCAGAACACATATTCTCATACAATTGTAGCCACCATTGCACACCAGGCTTACACCCCCCCAAATCAATGAGTACATCATGACCTTGGTCCTCAAATTGCACATGACACACCACCATGTAGAGGACACCATTACCTCCTTGGTGATATTTGTGACATTTAAATAAGAGTGCTCTTGTGAACACAAAGCCACATCACAGGAGACATAGACAGGCACTTATCCTCCACAGTAGTGACATCCAACAGCACACCCCCACCCCTATTTACATGATCCAGCCTTCATGGTGACTGTCACAGATTCACCATTCCCACAAAACACCACCACCATCATGTATCCACTTCACAAATGTATACTGGACAGCTAAAGTGTTGTCATGGAGTGCCTTGTCCACATCACTTTGCCTACACTAACATACATGACCTCGCTGCACATGCCCTCCACCCATTGTTCCCTACCTACCCAGGCACACTGGCACACCACAAGGACAGGCAGACAGTATGTGGCACCACTTGCACCTTATTGGCAACGTCACGCATGACATCCAGGCATCCAGTTTTGAGTTTTGGTCTCTAGGTTATGCATGTAGGCATATGGATGGTCCTGTGCACATGTTTTAAGTGGTCCTTGCACCATCAGCTCTTCAGTTTGTACTTCCACAACAGTATAATTGTGGTGGTGCAAGGGCCTACATACATGAAGGCCATTTTGTGTGCTCAAGGAGGGATGGACATATGATTGAATTTGTGACATTTAGAAATCTAGATATAAATATGTGTCTGACTTACGATTCAACTCATTGTGATTGTGGACAAATACAAGGACTATTATGGCACAGATACATAGGTGCTATGACCACCATAACCCATTACAGAGAAATGCGCACTTATTTGTACTTACCTGTTGTGTGCTCTGCAGTTTCTCTGGCAGCACTGTCCTGACCGGAGATTCCTATAACGATTTCCTCTGGTATGACTTGTGCCACCTGCTCCTCTAGTTCATCCAGGACCTCCTGGTCTTCTGGGCTGCCTCCTCCAGTTCCAAGGGCTGCCTTGCGGTTTGCCGCAAGTTTTTCTTTTGTGCGGCGCTTGCAATCATGCCACCTTTTTTTGCAGTCAAAGACAGTCCTCTTGGCCTGGGCTACACTATTTATTTTAATTACAATTTGCTTCCATATTGCCTCATTTTTACCATGGGGCAGCTTTGAATTTACAAACAGCTGGTCCTGGTACTTGGTGACCTCTGCCACCAGGATTTAATTTTCCTCATGGCTGAAGTTTGACTTCCGTTTGCATTTAGCCTCAGCCTGTACATCTGGGCTTCTGCTAGCAGAATTTGCCTGAGGGTCCTGGCTGCTGGTATGTGCTTCTTCCATTTTTGTTTGTCTTCTGTGGTCCACAGCTATCGCAATCGATATTTGCGTCACTTATCCTGCAACCTTTTCACGCTTCCTGCACTTTCCAGTGTTGCGCCGGCGCCGCAATGGCGTTACGTGTCGCAAACGAACTTACGTGACTTTTCCGCACGTTGCGTCAGGCTGACTTGCGGCACTTTTGCGGCACCTACGTCAGTTTGTCTGACGCAGATTGCCATGATGCGCCACGCTCCGTCACCTCATAGATTTGGCGCTTCAGCATTGACTTGCGTCATCGCAGCGGCGACGCAAGCCTTTTCACGCATCTCTGCGTTGCGGAAGAGTTGCGTCACTCTTCATAAATCTGCCCCTTAGTTCATGAAAATATTACAATAAAAATGTGCTTGCGGTGGAGGCTTAAATCTAAACTGATATTGTGCAAAATACGCATCATAATAGCCCCTGAGGTTTGGGAGTGCTAACCCTCCCTGATCCAGATCTTCATATAAAGTGCTAAGTGCTATATGTGTGTTTTTTTGCCCAGATGAAGGTTATAAACATGGACTCAACCTGAGAGAAAAAGGAGCCGAATAAAGTGCATGGTATTGAAGCAAACAAAAAATTAAATAACGGAAGGACAGACATTTTAATTAAAGCAACGCGTCCCAAGATGGACAGAGGGAGCATGCTCCATCGAGAAAACAATCCTTGAACTTTCTTAATCAAAGGAACAAAATTCAATTTATATAAATAGTCAACTGACTCAGAATAAAATATCCCCAAGTATCTCTTTGGGTAAGAGTTTACAGAGTTATAGATATCAGGGTGCAGATCTAAAGCGGCCTTCCCACATTGTATTACTTCGGTCTTTCCTTTATTTATCCGATAGCCACCTAATGCTTCAAAGTCTTCAAATATCTTGAAGACTTTAGCTTGCACCTCAACTGTTGGTTTGATTAAGAGCATGATGTCATCTGCGTATAGTTTTAATTTTGGCATTGATGGAATTGGGGGGCGAATATCAGCACAGTTCCGAATGGCTATTGCCAAAGGCTCGATAAAAAAAGCAAACAGAACTGGCGATAAATGGCACCCTTGCCTAGTGCCACGTTGACTTTTCAAAGACCCTGCCACGGCTGACTTAATAATTACATTGGCAACAGCATTCTCATAGAAATTCCGGATTAAAGATATAATTTGCAACGGAATATTGAAGGACTGTCAGATCGAAAACAATGTCTCCCAAACCACAAGGTCAAAGGCCTTTTCGGCATCCAATAGTAAAATCAAGGCAGGTATCCTCTGAATCTCGAAGTAGTCCAAAACCTCTGAAAGAAACTGGGTATTAGTAGCTCATTCTCTATCGGCTAAAAACCCATTTTGATCCTCGTCGATCAACTTTGCCGCAAACCTATTGAACCTAAGAGATAGAAGTTTGGTGACAATTTTGCAATCCGAATTCAGCAGCGTAATCGGATGATTAGAATTATGGTCCATCTTATTCTCACCCTTCTTCGCAAAGCAAATAATGTTTCCATGTCCAAAGGATTCCGGCACTACCCCTCCTTCCAACAAAGAATTAATCAAAAAAAGGAAAAATTCTGGCAATACCTTAAAGAAAACTTTATAAAATTCAGATGGTAGTCCATCTGGACCGCAGGCCTTACCATTGGCTAGGCTCTTCACTACTTCTTCCAACTCTTGTAGTGGAAAGGGACTAACCATAAAGCCTTTATCCGTTTCCGAAAGGGTTGGAGGTAGATTTTCATGGAGGGATTTTTCAAGTAGCTGGTCATCGACCATCTGAAGTTGACCATAAATGGCCTCATAATGGGCAAGTATAATGCCCCCAATTTTCCCTAGATCCTCCGTGGACACTGCCGTCAAAGGACAGTTTAGTGACAGAATATTCTGAATTAAAAATTGTCTAATCTCTGAACCCATAAACTCCACCCACTCCACATCATTTAGATATTGTTTATTAAAAATCCATCGTTTCGGAAGTCTCTGACCTGTGTCTAAATGAATTTCCAATGTCAGCATTGCATGATCAGAAAACCCATTGAAGAAAATTTTTTGTTGGAAAAAATTTAAACAGTGAGGGACCAAAAAAAAATCAATACGAGAAGAGGAGCAAAACCGGCCTGATCCACACGTAAATTTCCTTTCCGAAGGAAACGCAGCTCGCATGGGGTTGTGCAGATTTAACATTGCTCCATAATTTTTCAGAACCTTAAAGGATTTTGGCTTTACCTGCCTCTTCCCATGTACTGAGGAATCTATACGGGGGTTCATCAAGATGTTAAAATCCCCACCCACAATTAGGTCTCCTGGAACCTGATTTAGTGATTGGCATAGCTCCTCATAAGCCTTAGCATTATCCTCCACCGGTGCATAGAAACTCACAAATGTGAGAGGGCGCGTCTTTGATCTAAAGGAACACGTGACCCAACACCACCTCCCCAGTTTGTCTTTACCAGAGTTAACTTAGTCTGCTTGTAAGTTTTTGTTTAAGAATATAGCAGTCCCTCTGTGGGTGGCAGAGGACGATGAGAAGCCCCTATAGGCTGCCCATGATTTAAACATAGAGAATTCTGGGATTTTTATATTCGAGATGTGGGTTTCTTGTAAAAGATAAGTTTCAATGCTTGTATCAGGTAAGAGAGTCAGGATGACGCCGTAAAATCTCTGCTTGGATCCCATCGGCATTTCTTCAGCGAGCTCTTCTGATTTGGCATTGTTGTGGTCTGACTAATCTTCAAATATGTCTACTTTTAAAGGATCCTCTCTTTACTTTCCTAAGTTGATAAACATCTTTAATCTACACTTTTGAAGTATTTTAACTTAAAAGACCCACTACTCCACTTCCATAGTTCTTTTATGTATTTTCTATGTGTTGCTTCTTCGTGGCTATGTTTTACGCTATAATGTCAATCTTACTTGCAATTTGTTTGTAGCCTCCCAAAATGGGAAATGTTAAAGCCCAATGAGTTGGGTCTGATGTGCTGTCTTAGATTTTGCAGTGATTTGAACTATCTTTTGACACATTTGGTACGTTTTGAGGTTGTTTAGGTGGTAAGATAGGCTCTACAATATTGAATTGTGGAGTTAGATGATTTCCTCTGACCCTTTTTACTCCTTGCAATAGAAGCCAAGAGGTACTGAAAAAAAAGAGTGGTCATGGTAAGCAATAGGGTCCTAATAGAATATGCTTATACAAGCCGGATATCACCAGTCCTCATGAGGCAAGCACCCAGGCATTTTCCATTTACAATAACTAGTTATAAATTGTGGTAATCGTATACGAAGTCACTGCAGAATAATTCTTGTTTGCTCACTGATTAATTAAAAGACCAGTCATACATGAAATCAGAAAAATGCAATTATTGACCGTGTCAAGAGTTGAAGTTCCTGTGTGAACTAAATTAATATGTCATTCTTTTTTCAGAGATATCGCTATCACTGCATGATTCTTAGCATACTGCTCACTGATGTAGCAGCTGTCTGTTGTTATCATCACACCTCAGAAGCAGGCAGCTAACGAGTGAAGGTCACCACCAACGGGACTGTGAATAGCAGTACACTAACCAGCTGCAGCAACTGTGCTGCTTCACTTACCATGTGATGAGTTAATCAATTAAATGTTGAGAAGTTGACAACAGAAACATCAGGCTAACAAATAATCCTGCCCAAAATATTAAGAACCAAGCTATTGTGAAAGTAACTTTATATTTGTGGTGTACTTAACTTCACCAGTATGTACTTATCCGGGCATTTGAGTAATAAAGAAAAGTAAACCTAAACTTACCTTGATAAACTACACCATAAATATGTACTTGTCAAGGTACATGTTGCAAAATGGGTTCCGTCCATTTAGTCCGTGCAGAATTTTCAATTTTTGATCACCTAAATTTTGGATCTCTTCTGTGGGTGAACCTCAGTAACTGAGTTTCCCTCACAGTAATTACATGGTAATTGGACTGAGCATATTAACCATCAGTGTCTGCCTGTTCAGATAATGCCTCTGCAGTACAGCTTGTGTGAGGGTCACTGGGCTGGTTACATGTGAACATTTGCACACACACATGAGCATGTTTGCTGGCTTTTGCATGTGAGACTGCTGTCGTCCTCAGCCCAGTAATTGCACACAGGTAGCCTGGCACAGAAGGGACACTGCCAGAGTAGGTGCTGACATAGACCTTATAATATTAGTGGGCATTCATTGATAGGTCAGTATGGTTCGCTGGATTATCTGTAGTGCACCTGTGTTATACATATAGGTGAAATCTGCCTTAAAGAGCAGTTGTGCTCTACTTAGGCCTACCCAGTCTAGATAAGTGTCAAACTAGGGATTAATATGCATGCTGAGTTTTAAATATGCATGTTCCGATAACTTACATGTACAATCATATTCTCAGCCTTTTTTTCTCTGCTGGTGTCATGTCATGTATCTTAATTAGCCCCATGAAGAAATACTACCATTTTTCAACATGTACACATTTCTTAAGTAGCCTTCCCTTTCACACAATACCCTTTTACACACATTTGCGTGCGTGACAATGCTGAATTTGTTTCTCTGAAAACCACTTTGCTTACAGATTCCTATTAGTGATACCATTATCACAACTCCTTGAACACAATGCACAAGGCCTCGACACATGTTGTGCAAATATGGTTCTATTTTTTCATCCACGAGGCTTCACAGCTATCTATAGACCATGACAATGCTGGACTGCCTGAGGACTCTCAAGGATGCTTTTCTTTATAAATAAACTAGCGTTTATGGGTGTTGGCAGAGGTGCGCTTTGTTGTAATTGGGGAGGTCTCTACACGCTGGCACTTCGGCCCTGCAGCTTGCTGATATCTCTGGAAAGGGTGTCCAACTAGTGACTATGATGGGGACTTTCATTCTTTCCATTCAGGTAACAGAGGTGGGACCATTCAGTGTGGGGAGTCTTGGAAAAACTCACACACGCCCTAGATACTTAGGTTAGGAGATGCATAGTAGGAGTACATCAGATTTCTACATTGTTTTATATACCTGCATATATACAGTGTCTCAGAATGATGATGGAACCTTTTATAGTTTTCACTGTCCTGGTAATTCTCATATGTTTGATTTGCTTCTGTCTATTGATCTTTGAGGCACATATATTTAATACGAGAATCATTTTGGTGTAATAAACATTGAAAACGTCCCACAATGTATTCCTTGTATATTTCTCTGAGAGAAAGAGAGCAAAAGTGACTGAGTAAAAGGGTTCTTGATCTGTTACTATGATTCCTCGGGGGATCAGGGTTGTCATGTTTAGTGGTTCCCAGAACCATTTGTTACCCGACCAAGTTTAGGAGTACATATGTTGGCACTTTGAGACAGCTGGCCTTTAGGACACATATCCTGAGGGAGTGTGTGAATCAGTCTAGCACCATCCCAACCGTTATGCTGATTACAAAAAGCAGTTCCTACCCTTGGGTGGAAACTACACAACACTGGTCCATTTTAATTACTCGGCTCTGCAGCAGAGGCCTCCCCACACAGAAAGAGCAATTATCAGTGCTTGACCCAGTTCCAGATCCAGACCACCCCAGAATGACCCTACGCGGCACCCTCACTTACAGACCCCCTGGACCTTGTACTTCATTCACCACTACCATCGCCGACCTCATCATGCCCCATCCCATCGCCTCCATGGACCTCATACTCATCAGAGACCTCAACTTCCACCTTAGCAATCTCAGCTAACTCAACCCGGCCACACTCCTGGACAACATCGCCAACCTCAGACTGAAACAGCTCGCAACCACACCCACCCACAAGGCAGGACACACTATTGACCCCATCTTCATAGGAGGGAACAACATCCACTTCAGCAACACCACCCAAACCCCCTGGATGGACCACCACTTCGTACAGTTCTCCTTTAACAACCCACTGCTCACAAACCCACACCACGCCCGCTGCGAAGGAACTGGAGCAAGGTCACAGAGAAGCACCTCAACTCCACCCTCAACCATGATCCTCCTCCCGCCTCTACCGACGCCAACTCTGCAGCCAAGGAACTCCACCAATGGATCATCAACTGTGCAGACAAGCTTGCCTCCCTCCGTAACCCCAACAGACAGGGTCCCGTGAACACCATCAGGCTTATCAACAACCTCCAAGAATCCAGATGCACCTGCAGAAGTCTTGAGAAGTGATGGAGGAACAGCAAAACCACTGAAGACCAAACCACCTACAAGAACGCCATGACAGAATACTACCAACTATTCCAACCACAGAGCCGCCGCCGCTATAGCGCACGAGCTACAATGCACAATAAGCCCCACCTTTGATTCTGGCACATTCCCCAATGACTAGAAATGCTCAGAAGTCAAGCCAACCTCAAGAAACCCTCTGCAGACCCGACCGACCTGATAAACTACAGACCCATCTCTCTCCTTCCCTTAACGGCCAAAGACACTAGGAAGATCGTCAACGCCCAGCTGACTAACCCATCCGGATTCTGCAGCAACCACAGCACCGAGACTACCGTCCTCGCCACTGCAGATGACATATGCATGCTCTTTGACCAAGTCCATACTGTGGCTCTCATCCTACTAGACCTCTCTGCAGCCTTTGGCACCGTCTCCCAGCGCACTCTCACAGCCAGACTTCACGACTCCGGCATACAAGGAACCGCCCTCGACTGGCTCTGCTCCTTCCTCTCAGGCAGAACCCAAAGGATCAGACTCCCACCTTTCCTCTCGGAGCCCACAGAGATCAACGACAGAGTACCCCATGGATCGTCGCACAGTCCCATGCTCTTACACATCTACATGGTTCCCCTCGTCGCCATCGTCAGACAGCATGGACTCAGCATAATATCCTACGCTGACAACACCCAGCTCATCCTCTCCCTCATGAAGTAGCATGACGCCACCAGACTCAGCTTCCAGGAGGGTATGAAAGACTTCATATCCTGGATGAGCAACAGCTGTTTGAAGGTCATCTCGGAAAAGACTGAAGTCCTCCTCTTTGGACCAACCCCCTCATCCCGGGACAACACCTAGTGGCCCACTGCCGTCTGCAACCCCCCACCCCCACAGACCATGCCCGGAACCTTGGCATCATACTCAACTCCTCCCTCACCATGACACGCCAAATCAATGCTGTCACTTCCACCAGCGTCAAAACCCTCTCCATCCTTCACAAGACCTTCAAATGGATCCCCTCTGAATCTAGAAAGACTGCCACCCACAAACTCATAACAAGCAGACTGGACTACAGAAACAACCTCTGTGCTGAAATTAACAAATCCCTGCTAAGCAAACTCCAGACCATGCAGAACACCGCGGCCAGACTCATCCTCGACATCCCACGACATGAACACATCACCCAACACCTGCAACACCTCCACTGGCCCCTATAGAGAAGAGAGAAACTTTGAAGCTACTCACCCATGCCTACAAATACCTCAACAAAAGAGTCTCCTTCTACGTACCCAGGAGAAACTTCCGATCAGCCGATCTTGCCCTCGCAGAAGCCCCGCACATCCGCAGAACCAGAGCTGATGGAGAGCCTTCTCCAGAAATCGTGGCAAAAACAACAGGATCCCGATCAACATCAGATCCTCCCCCACTCTGCACACCTTCAGGAAGAGCCTCAAGACGTGGCTCTTCGGCTGACCCGGAGCTGCACTCCACCCCAGCACCTTGAGACCCTCATGGGTGAGTAGCGCTTCACAATTCCCTGATTGATTGATTGATTGATTAATTGATTGATTGATTGAAAGGGTTGGGAGTAGAATCTGAATCTGGTAATTAGCTGTAACCCAGCAGTTAAGTTGGGACTGCCCCGGCCCACTAGACAAAGGAAGGAGGACATATATTTGGAGCCACTTTTTCTTGTCACATAGAAAAATTGACAGTGCCATATTATCCCAGAAGGTGCGCAGTCTAAATATTGAGTTTTAAATATTGACCTACAGTAATAGCAAGTTTTAAATATCTCAGGGACAGAATATCGAAATCAAAAATATCGATGACCAGAATATCGACCTGAAAGTAAGAAATATCTTTTTTGTTAATATCGATGTTACTAATATCGATATTTATATTAGTGTTATGTATTTTATTATGTATTTTATAAGTTTGTGTTTATTTCTTTTTGTTAAGTATTGTACTGGTTTTTGATTATATTTATTCCATTTTTTGAAAGTTAGTAAAAAATGGTAAAGTAAATTATGTGTTTTAGTACCAAAGCTGGTTGTGGATTTATAGGGGAACAGGGTGGGAAGTAATGTATTTGCAATTAAGTAGTTATTTGTTTTTATTTATTGGTACTGATAATAATTGTATTGTTAAATATTCATAATTATTTTTTTTTGGTCCTCATTCCCCAGTACTCATAGTGTGCAGACCATCTGTACATTCCCCTTTACAATAGACTACAATGACATGGGCTCTTCCTTCGTATTCTCTCGATACCATCAGCCCGAAGGGGTGTGTTTTCAGACCAAAAAGCCACTTCCCATCAACATAGGGAGGTTAGGTATCACTCCAGATTGAACTAAAAGACCATATGGACCCACTCGATGCCCCATAACCCATCGGCCTCTCCAGCTTGGTCCAAGGAGTGTCTAGTTGGCATAATCATTGGACCAAAAAGGGAGGAAAAAAAATCACCTCCACTGCAACAAGTCCCAGGATGCGATATTTTTCCTGCTATATACTCTGGCCATATCCATTTTAGATGTTTCAAACAAAGAAGTCAACCAATCCAAATGTTTGGGAGGGACAGGGTCTGCCAAATGTCTACAGATGTGTCTTCCTGCCAGTAAGATGGAATAAAATAGAAGGAGTCTATCTGGTCCTTGTACCTGGGTATTTAAGTCAAAGATTATTAGCTTTAAGACAGTTGGAATTGTCACTCCCAATATACTCTCCAATGATTTGTACATCTTCCCAGAATGCGTGGATGAAGGGACAGTCTCTAAAGAAATGGAGGTCCAAGGCTTCTACCAATCCGCATTGTTTTCAGCTGATTTGAGAGGCTTTGACAATTCTTGATAACCTGAGGGGTGATAGGTATGCACGATGAGCCGTGAATAAGTGATTCCTCCTCAACCATGCTGGTTTCACTATGTTAACCCCTTCGCTGCAAGGCCTTTTCCCCTCCTGTGCTAAGACTTTTTTTGGCTATTTGGGGAAGTGCATGCTTAGGCCCCTGTAACTTTTTGACCACATAAGGTATCCACGCCAATTTTGCGTCCTTTTCTTCCAACATCATGGGGATTTTAAAGGTTTGTGGATTCCCTTGGAGGGGTCCCAGAAATTAAGCAAAATACAGTAACATTTTTGTTTTTTTCAGAAAAATGGGAAAAACGGGCTGCAGAGGAAAGCCTCTGGGTTTTTCCCTGCAAATGTTATCAAAAAAGGGTTTTTGGGGCTGAAATCATAATTTTCCCAGCTTTTATGGAATGACAGTCTTTTGTCAGAGAACCAACATTTTTCACACAGTTTTGGCATTTTTCTGGGACATAGCCTATTTTTGCTATTTTTTGTGCTTTTAACCTCCTTCCAGTTAATGGTAAAAATGAGTATGAAAGCAATAATGGATCCTGGAAAGCTATACATTTTAGTAAAGTAGACAAAATTCTGAATTCAGAAAGGGGTCATTTGTCTCAATCCATGAAACTAACAGTTAAATATTGGAAAAATTGAAAATTAGTTGAAAAAAACAGCCTTTTGTGTCACTGTTTTCACCTGTAACTTCTTGTAATTATGACAGTTCCTTGAAAGAAATATACCGTTACATCCGTTGGACCTTCCTGGTTGTGGGGATATATAGGACTTGTAGGTTCACCATGAACACGACGAACCCAGAGCCAAAAACTGAGCAGCAACTTGCAATGGTATTTTATTATGTACCGGTATGGAGCAATTATTCTGGGAAAATGTATACATGGAAAAATCGGTATGAAAGACACCTATGTATTTCTGAATTGGGTACAAATTATAGAGTTTAAAAACAGTATATATTTGCACATTTTCAAAATTGGGAATACTCTTACTAGCATGAGAATTATTGGTCATTTTTCAAAATGACTTCTTTTTTACATTTTTCATTTGAAAAGCAGAAATGCATCAAAACTCAATAGGTAATAACAGATGCTTTATAAATCTGAATTACCCTAAGTCTCCCGATAAAAATGGTACCTCACTTGTGTGGGTCGGCCTTGTGCCTGCAACAGGAAACGGCGCAAAACACAACGTGGTCACACCTCAATTTTGACCCTTTTTTGGCAGAGTGCCTAGCTGTAGTTTTTGTACCCAAGCTCGGCTGGGACCTAGGGAAACCAAGCAAACCTATACATTTTTGAAAAGTAGTTACCCTGGGGAATTCAGGATGGAGTGACTTGACTGCTTCCCACCAGGTTCTGTTACCCAGAATCCCTTGTAAACCTAAAAAAATGGACACAAAAAATGCATTTTCCTCACATTTCTGTGGTGGAAAGTTCTGGAATCTGCGTGGATCAACACATTTCCACCAACCCAGCGTTCCCCAAAGTCTTCTGAGAAAAATTGTACCTCACTTGCGTGGGTCAGTCTAGTGCCTGAGACAGGAAACGGCGCAAAACGCAACGTGGTCGCACCTCGATTTCGCAGTGAAAAATTGCCCTTTTTTGGCAAAGTGCCTACCTGTAGTTTTTGAACCCTACCTCTGCCAGCACCTAGGGAAACCTAGCAAACCTATACATTTTTGAAAACTAGATACCCAGGGGAATTCAGGATGGGGTGACTCGACTGCCTGCAACCAGGTTCTATTACCCAGAATCCCTTGCAAACCTAAAAAAATGACAAAAAAAACATTTTCCTCACATTTCTGTGGTGGAAAGTTCTGGAATCTGCGTGGATCAACAAATGTCCACCCAACCCGCGTTCCCCAAAGTCTTCTGAGAAAAATGGTACCTCACTTACGTGAGTCAGCCTAGTGCCTGCGACAGGAAACGGCGCAAAACGCAACGTGGTCGCTCCTCGATTTCGCAGTGAAAAATGGCCCTTTTTTGGCAAAGTGCCTACCTGTAGTTTTTTAACCCTAGCTCTGCCGGCACCTAGGGAAACCTAGCAAACCTATACATTTTTGAAAACTAGATACCGGGGGAAATACAGGATGGGGTGACTTGACTGCCTCCCACCAGGTTCTGTTAACCAGAATCCCTTGCAAACCTAAAAAAATGACAAAAAAAACACATTTTCCTCACATTTCTGTGGTGGAAAGTTCTGGTATCTGCGTAGATCCACAAATTTCCTCCTATTCAGCTTTCCCCCAGGTCTCACGATAAAAATGGTACCTCACTTGCGTGGGTCAGGCCAGTGCCTGCGACAGAAAACGGCGCAAAACTCAATGTGGTCGCACCTCAATTTCGCAGTGAAAAATGGCCCTTTTTTGGCAAAGTGCCTACCTGTAGTTTTTTAACCCTAGCTCTGCCGGCACCTAGGGAAACCTAGCAAACCTATACATTTTTGAAAACTAGACACCCAGGGGAATTCAGGATGGGGTGACTCGACTGCCGTCCATCAGGTTCTGTTACCCAGAATCCCTTGCAAACCTAAAAAAGTGACAAAAAAACACATTTTCCTCACATTTCTGTGGTGGAAAGTTCTGGAATCTGCGTGGATCAACAAATGTACACCCACCCCGCGGTTCCCAAAGTCTTCTAAGAAAAATAGTACATCACTTGCGTGGGCCAGCCTAGTGCCTGCGACAGGAAATGGTGCAAAACGCAATGTGGTCGCACCTCGATTTCGCAGTGAAAAATTGCCCTTTTTTGGCAAAGTGCCTACCTGTAGTTTTTGAACCCTAGCTCTGCCGGCACCTAGGGAAACCTAGCAAACCTATACATTTTTGAAAACTAGACACCCAGGGGAATTCAGGATGGGATGACTCGACTGCCTCCCACCAGGTTCTGTTACCCAGAATCCCTTGCAAACCTAAACAATTGACAAAAAAAACATTTTCCTCACATTTCTGTGGTGGAAAGTTCTGGAATCTGTGTGGATCAACAAATGTCCACCCACCCCGCATTCCCCAAAGTCTTCTGAGAAAAATGGTACCTCGCTTACGTTAGTCAGCCTAGTGACTGCGACAGGAAACGGCGCAAAATTCAACGTGGTCGCACCTCGATTTCGCAGTGAAAAATGGCCCTTTTTTGGCAAAGTGCCTACCTGTAGTTTTTTTAACCCTAGCTCTGCTGGCACCTAGGGAAACCTAGCAAACCTATACATTTCTGAAAACTAGACACCCAGGGAAATTCGGGATGGGGTGAGTCGACTGCCTCCCACCAGGTTCTGTTACCCATAATCCCTTGCAAACCTAAAAAAGTGACAAAAAAACACATTTTCCTCACATTTATGTGGTGGAGAGTTCTGGAATCTGCATGTATCAACAAATGTACACCCACCCCGCGTTCCCCAAAGTTTTCTGAGAAAAATAGTACCTCACTTGCGTGGGTCAGCCTAGTGCCTGCGACAGGAAGCGGCACAAAACGCAACATGGTCGCACCTCGATTTCGCAGTGAAAAATTACCCTTTTTTGGCAAAGTGCCTAGCTGTAGTTTTTTCACCCTAGCTCTGCCGGCACCTAGGGAAACTTAGAAAACCTATACATTTTTGAAAACTAGACACCCAGGGGAATACATGATGTGGTGACTTGACTGCCTCCGACCAGTTCTGTTACCCAGAATCCCTTTCAAACCTAAAAAAATGACATTTTCCTCACATTTCTGTGGTGGAAAGTTCTGGAATCTGCGTAGATCCACAAATTTCCTCCCACCCAGCGGTTCACCCAGGTCTCCCGATACAAATGGTACCTCACTTGCGTGGGTGGCTCAACAGGCAAGGGCCCAAAACCTAATGAGGCGACTTCAAAATTACCTATCACAAACCAACCTGGTTTTGCAAGGGGGTTCCCATGACTTTTTGGCCCGGGGCTTGACGGCCATCTAGGAAAACCTACTGATCCCACACATTTCTGGAAACTAGACACCCGGAGGAGTCCAGCGAGGTATGGCTTGCATGGGTCCCTTATCATTCTCCTACCCAGAATCCACTGCAAACATCAAATTTTGCTAAATAATTCACTTATTTCTTAGATTTCTGTGTGGTAAAGTTGTGGAATCTGCGTGGATCCTCAAATTTCCTCCCACCCAGCGTTCCCCCAGGTCTCCCAATGAAAATGGTACCTCACTTGCGTGGGTAGGAATAGTGGCTGCAACAGGAAAAGGCCCAAATCGTAAGGTGTAGACTTTTAAATTACCTATAGCAAAACTACCTGTTTTATGGTGGGGTCACCTGAGTTTTTGCCCCTGGGCTCGGCGGCCATCCTGGGAAACTACCAAACCCAAACATTTCTGAAAACTAGACACCCAGGGGAGTCCAGCGAGGTATGGCATGCGTGGGTCCCCCAAAGCTTTCCTACCCGGAATTCCCTGCAAATCTCCCCTTTCCAATGAAGCCTCTCCCATCTTTCTACGTGCTCAGGGGGCTGAGATAGCCCCCTGAGCATGAAGAAAGGGAAACTGAAATGAGCCTCTTGGCTCATTTCTGTTTCGGTTTCACTGAAATGACGTCAGCGCGTTGTGCGCGCTGATCATCATTTCAGAGAAACCACGGGGAGGCCTCGGGAGCTGGGGAAGCTCTTCCCCAGCTCCTGAGGCTCTGGGGAGAAGAGGGAATACCTCTGGTGCCCGCACCAGAGGGATTTCCAGGGGTGGGGCTCATGACAATCTAAGCTCGCCATGAGCACCCTAGAGGTGTATGCCATGACGAGCTCAGCTCGTCATGAGCATAAAAGGGGTTAAAGAGAATTTTGAAAGATTCCTGCCATAGATGGTCACACTATTCGTTTATTCAACAATCCACCTCACAGCTCATCAGCCAGCTTGAATTCCCTGTCCACCTTCTCTTCTATGGCCCAATACCAATAGGAGACCTCCTTTTTACCTGCTGGCCTTTCCACAAGCTGTTGCTCCAAACTGGTTCCCTCACCAATGCTTTTTCCTTTCTGAACGGAGACTGTGCCCCACTATCTAACTGGATATATTTAAATCTTGAGAGGCCACTACTCACTTTCCTTTTTAGATCATCCCAGGAGATCAATGTTTCATTGCTGACTAAGTCTCCCCATA
This sequence comes from Lissotriton helveticus, assembly GCF_964261635.1. Classification (NCBI taxonomy): domain Eukaryota; kingdom Metazoa; phylum Chordata; class Amphibia; order Caudata; family Salamandridae; genus Lissotriton; species Lissotriton helveticus. The sequence continues at coordinate 1,131,062,899 of NC_136057.1, read as the reverse complement.
CTTTTAAATTCAGCCTCTGTCAGTGGGATCGCCAGCCTATCACAAAGGCATTCTGGAGAGCCTGGGTAGTCCCAAAGTGGTGCCAGTTTAGAAAAGTAACTGAGACCTATCACCTTCTTTAGTGTTACCCATATTCTGGCGAAACCCTGCAGGACCTTAAGTTACATTTGTTGATCTCCGAATTTAAACATAAACCCTTCTGCTCGTAGCTCCGCTCCTTTCAAGATGGCCAGAAACATAGCTCCACTCCCTTTATCACTTGGCGTTTTCAATAACATACAAGAATGAGTGAGTTGAAATGCCCAAGCATAATATTTGTAAATCAGGTAACACCGACCCCCTCTCTCTCTCCTATGCCTTAGTTTCTTCCATGCTGTTCTGGTAGATCTATATACCCAGATAAAGGAATTTATTTCTCGTTGGAATTTTCCTATAATGTCTTTTTTTAAATGGAGAGGGATTGTATTAAAAAGAAAAGTGACCATAGGCAGTATAGACATTTTTACTAAATTAACCCTCCCCAGATATGGGGAGGTGCACCCATGACTTCACTTGTTTATAGTAAAGACGTGGGAAACCCAATATACCCTTGGAGGCTTGGGCAGAGTTAACAATATCTAGTAGAGTTGTCTATAAGGGATTTTGTTTGAGCGGTAAACTCCTATTCTGACAATTCCACAGATTTAATACCATTAAGTTCTGTGAACTTATATGTATTTATCATAGATTTGAGCATTAATGCACAAGAAATTTTAATCAAGACACAACAAAAAAGCAAACACGGGGATATCCTTTGAAAAATATATTATCTATTGTGATTTTCAAAACTCTACGGTTGATATCAAATGCATACACATGTAAAAGGGTACATCTTATTTCCACCTCAGTTTCATAAGTAAAAAATCCTCTCCTAGTAATATCAAAGAAGAGACCAAACTTTTTACTACAGAATACAGTCACTAATTGTACATTGATACATAGGAATTTGGATTGTTAGTCGACGTTTCGGTCTTCTATCGTGCGAAACCTTTAGACCATCTTCAGGATGGCATAATCTGCACTAAAATAATAACCCCTAGGAGAACACAGTGTACATTATTACCTTTGTGTCATGCCATTCATGTGTAGATACAATAGCTTGACAACTGTCCACACATGATTGGGGGGTGGGTGGACTGGGGTGTTTTAGTTGAGGGTGGAGGGGGCTTGGAGAATAAGAGTTGATGACATTGGTTTGCTTCTTAAGTTAATTTTGGGACATGGACCACGGTGGAAACCCTTAGAATTAAAATCCGACAAGGTAGCATGCATATTATTGGGACTATGCTCTTAATGGCTTATTTTCCTCTCCTCTGCCTCGCTCCTCCACACATTTTTTTGGGCTGTCAGGTGTTGTGGATACATATGGTAAGCTGTCTGTGAGGCATTGTTTAAGGACTGGAGTTTGTTTTGGGTTTGGGCAGCTAGTTAAACTATAAACTATTTGTTCTCCGCAACTTGTTACTTTTATACATTAGGTTGATTTTTGGATAGTGCCTTGTGAGGGTGGACAATATCCCTTTGAGGGTGGACAATCTGGCATGGTCAGCCTGTGGTAGAAAAGCACAGGAAGGGACAAACATTGGCAAAGCCAATAGCCCTGGCGTTGGCCACCAGCCTTTTTTTTATCATGGTTTTTGCTAAGCTTTATTATTTGGGAACCTGTTGAGACTAAATGCAAAATGTTTTATTTTTTTGTCTCAGCTCAAATTACCATAATACTGTCTGCCACTGAATGAACAAATGAAAGAACACCAGCATAACTGTGTTATACACATAATTTTAGTAAACCAGAGGGTCTTGGCTGACAGATTAAAAAAAAGCCTATTGATCTGGCACTACTAGTTTCTTGTCTTTGTGAAAGAAGGTATTAAAGACAAAAGGCAAGAAAGAACAAGCATTGGCATAGCTAATAGGTCTCGCCTTTGGGACCTTATAAGTGTTTAGACATGCAACGGTTGATGGTGTTGCACCGAGGATAATGTGCAGGATAACTAAACACTTATAAGGTCCCAAAAGCGAGACCTATTGGCTATGCCAATGCTTGTTTAAGTGGTGTAATTTGTAAGAAAACATACTGTCTTCATACGGCGTATAGTTTACCTGGTTTCCTTAGTTTCCAACACACTGATAATAGCGTCTTCACGGAATTTCTTTTTGACCTGATGTCACTCTGATATTCATAGAGTTTTGGTCTTGAGTTGATCTAAAGAAATTTAATAACATAAGGCTAAATGTGGATGAAAGTCCTGTGTCCCTTTAGTACTTCATATCTATTCCTGGGACTACAATGTCAAAATATGCCATATGGTTAAATAGGTTAACACAATAATCATATTGGCATTTCCAGTAATATCTATTAATATAGTCTAAATAAGATTATGTCTACTCGTTGAATATTTACACTAGTACACCTGCAAGCCTTACTTTAAATTAAAATTTGCAGGAGCGCTTTGTGATGTTTTGCAATTCAAACCCAGATCGTATGGGTATTCTTTATAAAGTACAGGTGTTTGCTGTGTACATTAAAAGTCTGAGTATGGTCCCATGCTGGTAATCTAGAGGGTAATTAATGTTTACACGAATCAAAGTAAGCCCAACATAATTGTAAAACCTCGCATCCAGTCTCTTTTTTGATGCACCGGAATCCATATTCCAAGTAATCCTTTACGGCCTTTGGTCTCATAATGACATGGCACAGTCTAAAACCCTGATATGTATAGCATTGGTCTCACTTCTGTACTCATGAGCTTCATGTTGAAAACGATATTTTAATGACTGTTAGTTTAATGCTAGCATAGAATAGCCCCTATCACGATATATATGGCAAACTAACAGCGGTGCCACAATCTGTCATCTTTAGTTTTACCTTGTCAAATCATCATTTAACCGCAGAATTAAAGCGGTCATCTGCTGTGGCTTAAATTACCTGGCATAGTAGGTTCTAACCCTTCGTGATTCACATCCACAGTCTAATTACACAGGAGCTGCAGTTGTACGATATTTGACATTTGATAGTTTGGTCACTTCTTTGATTTTACTAGGAGAGTATTTTTTACTTATGAAACTGAGGTGGAAATGAGATGTACCCTTTTTCATATGTATGCATTTGATATCAACCGTGGAGTTGAATGTACCCTATAAACTTTGAAAATCACAATAGGTAATATATTTTTCAAAAGATATCCCTGTGTTTCCTTTTTTGTTGTGTCTTGATTAAAATTTCTTGTGCATTAATGCTCAAATCTATGATAAATACATAGAGGTTCACAGAACGTAATGGTATTAAATCTGTAGAATTGTCAGAATAGGAGTTTTCTGCTCAAACAAAATCCCTTGTAGGCAATTCTACTTGATATTCATTTGTTTATGGCAGTCGCGGAGGACACGCAATAGGTTGGTATCTGCCAGTTTGTTAATAGCCTGGGTAATTGTGACCCCTAGGTAAAGCATACTGCAGCATGTTTGATTGACAGTGTGCGGGTTGTTACAAGTCATGACTTCTGTCTTGTCAGCATTTACCTCGTATCCGGAAACCTTACCAAACTCTTCCGCCAGTTTAATTACTACTGGGAAAGTTCTGTCTGGGTCTGCTAACAATATCAAAATATCATCCGCATACAGGGCTACCCTTCTCCCCCTATCCCCATGTCTAAAGGATTCTAAATCAGGGTTATCCCTTAATTTCTGTGCAAATGGTTTGATATATATATCGAACAACAGGGGGGAGAGAGGGCAACCCGGTCGGGTTCCTCAGGTTATACGGAATGGCTTTGTAAGACAACCATTCACCAGGAGTCTAGCCAATGGGGATTTATATATCAACTGTATAGCATGGCAAAAGCTTACACCCAGATTCAATTTATCCATGACTTCCGATAGGTAAATCCAATTTACTCTATCGAAAGCCTTGGTGGCATCTAGAGTCAAGGCTGCGAGGGGGAGTGAATAAGTAAAGGCAATGTCTATTGCACCGACCAGGTCATAGGTGAGGTCAACTAACTGTCTCCCTTTCACAAACCACTTTTGGTCGGGGTGAAGAATGTCTCCAACCACCTCCCCCATTCTAGTAGCCAAAATGGTGGTATAGATGTTATAATCGGCATTCAGAAACGAAATGGGCTCATAGGACCACAGCTGGAGGGGTGTTTACCTGCTTTCAGGATGAGGACTACAATAGCATCATTCCATGTTACCGGTGGGCTAATTCCGTCCATGTAGATTTTATTGAAAAGAAGGGTTATTGGAATTAAACTCTCTCCAAGTGATCGAAAGAAACATAGTTGAAGATATTTTAAAATGTTTAAAATTTTAACTAATACATATACACAGGACCGGACTGGGAAACAAAACCAGCCCTGGCAAAGTGCTTGGCTGGCTCCCCCCCCCCAGGGGGTTGTGGGTGCCGCCGAGCTCTTTGCAAGGGCCGGTTTTCATATGTGGAGTGTGTTAAAACAAACATATACTTACCTATATGTACTTTATTTCTTATTTTGGCTCTTGAAATTTTGCGCACTGTATTTGGATAGCACTTTATTCTGGAGTCGATATTTAGGTGCCAGTTAATGAGATGTGATTCTGCCTGTGATCACCTGTGACAACAGAAGTTGCAGTCCATCTACAAGAAATGAACCCCACTTAGTGGAATGTGCTGCTGCTACAGGACACCTTGGGTCAGATTTTTTATTTTGTGGTAGACAGAGTAATTAATGTCCAAGAATGCTGCACCCACCAAATGTATTAATTACCGCCAAGCCGGAGGACCATCATCTTGGCAGTATGGATAATCTGACACTATTGCAAACAAGTATCTGTACCGCTAAGATTTAAATCAACCCCTTGGTTATTAGGCTTTTGTATATTTTTATTACTCTTGTGTAATCTTGCATAAAATGGGAATTTTGCTTTGCACCTAAAATACATATTTCCAACTGTTGTACGAGTTGCAAGAGTTTGTTTGAGCACAAAAGTGTTGCTCAAACTATGTCAAAATGAATGTGCCCCACATGTGCTACCACATTTACAGTGCAAGCAGATGGGTGGATGCTTCTCGTTTACTCACTGTACATTGATATTTTTAATGTACATTGAGTAGGAATATCATCTTTCTGTCCTCTAGACCACTCTCTCGTTGTTGAGTCTATTCATTTTTAATTTGTCAGGCCGAAAATGACGTAATTTCCCTTCAGCCCAGTCACCTGAACATGCCAATGCCTGCCCACCCACCTCGGAAGGAAGAGGAAAGCATACTTCACATGATCATGTCACTATGCTGAGCATTGTAAGAGTTTCTCTGCAGCAGCTTTGCCATGACAGCCCCAGGATAGTATTAGTAATCACTTTAATCCAGATCCAGTCTTTCTGTTGCACAAGTGATTCCCTTTCTCCATCAGGGGGTTAAGGAAGCATGTTGAGTCAATGGAGGAGGCAAACGGGAAAAACCAGTCAGTAGAGAGTGTCAACATGTTCATGCCTCCTAGTGATTGTTCTTGGCAGTGTCTGATTCACTGCTTCCCTTGGGGAGTCAAGTAGTCACAACCAGAGAATAGCTTTCAAAAAGGAGCGCAGAGGTAAGGTGGTCTCATCAATGTAGTCTGTTGATTTGCTGTGGAAGGACTTGATCATTTTTAGGACTCTGTACTTATATGGACAAGTGAATGAAATATGAAAGGCGCTATATCCAATTGATGTGTGGCATTCACATGTATGATTATGTTGAATGAATGAGACATCTGCACGTATTATCACAGCTCCTGGCACCTGCATCTTACTCCTTCTTTTGTTTTTGCTCACACTCATATGTCCATTCACTTTATAGTGCCCGAAGTTCCCTAACCCGGGAATCCTCATTAAGAAAGTAAATGCTTCAGAGTTGTAATCTCATTAAACCATCTTTGGGAAGGTCAAGTAGGGCAGCAACTAAACTTCTGTAGACACCCAAAACCAAAGTATTACAATAGCCTATTTGCCCTCTTTTACAAATTCAAAAGTATTCCCTCTTTCATAGCTAGATATTATGCAGATGCCCCTGTTATCACTGGGAGCTCGCAATATCAACATACATCCGAACTTACTTGCTGTCAGTGAGTCAAATAGCAAAGGCCTCATTTCTGTAACAACAGTTTAGAGGAAAAGAAGCAAAATATCTCCAGCAAAACAAATAGGCTCTGCAATCCATCCATTTGATGAGCTAGAGACACCTATGTGCCCTCCAAAACTAGTTACAGCAGCTTCTTCCACACAGTAATTAGCCTCATGAGAACTCTCCCCAGCATTGAACTCACAGAATGTCATGTTGAAATATGCAGATAATGTTGCAGAATGTTCTGTATTTTGCTAACACAGTTTGCACCCGGGGCCTCCTCATAGTGAGCAACAAAACAACATAAATATATTTTCAACTTCTAGAATGGCAACCCTTGCAGAGCAACAAATGTATGTTATCATGTCTGTGACTGAGTCAAAATATTCTGACTTGGCATATTCCGTCACTACAGCTCCCTTTTTGAGAAAAAAAACCGATGGATTTAGGCCCAGATCTCTGTACGGGGTGAATGTATGACATTGTTCTGCCATCTGACAGTCAACTGTTGTTTTTGCATTTGTCCCCCGAGTGGGACGGGTATGCTCAGACGTGAGTCCTATGCTCTCCATGCCACTGGAATCAAGCTATCCTCGCTGATGAGGGCTGAAAGCCCGAAACCAGTCCTAGGATGCTTGTTTCCAGTCCAGGGAGGACCTGGCTTGGCAGTTCGGGCTGGACTGTTCCCATGGGGCACAGGGTCTACTGATTTGCATATGGCTAGGTTCAAACTGGAATGGCATGGTGAGCAAAAAAACGATGGATTTAGGCCCAGATCTCTGTACTGGGGTGAATGTATGACATTGTTCTGCATTCTGTCCACCAACTATTGTTTTTGCTTTTGTCACCCCGAGTGGGACGGATGTGGGACGGGTATGCTCATGCTCAGACGTGAGTCCTGTGCTCTCCATGCCACTGGAATAAAGCTATCCTGGCTGATGAGGGATGAAAGCCTGAAACTGCTCCTAGGGTGCTTGTTTCCAGTCCAGGGAGGACCATGCTTGGCAGTTCGGGCTGGACTGTTCCCATGCAGCACATGGTCAAGACTGATTTGCATATGGCTGGGTTCAAACTGGAATGGCATGGTGAGCAAATAAACGATGGATTTAGGCCCAGATCTCTGTACTGGGGTGAATGTATGACATTGTTCTGCATTCTATCCATCAACTATTGTTTTTGCATGTGTCACCCCGAGTGGGACGGGTATGCTAAGACGTGAGTCCCGTGCTCTCCATTCCACTGGAATCAAGATATCCTGGCTGATGAGGGCTGAAAGCCCGAAACTGGTTCTAGGATGCTTGTTTCCAGTCCAGGGAGGACCTGGCTTGGCAGTTCGGGCTGGACTGTGCCCATGGGGCAAGGAGCAAGACTGATTTGCATATGGCTGGGTTCAAACTGGAATGACATGGTGAGCAAAAAAACGATGGATTTAGGCCCAGATCTCTGTACTGAGATGAATGTATGACATTGTTCTGCATTCTGTCCATCAACTGTTGTTTTTTCCTTTTTGAAAAGTGGCACAAGCGTTGGTTTCATTACAAGCAGGTACACAATTATGTGATTCCTTGCCATTTCTTTCAGAAAGTGGTTATCACTGTGTTTATTTTGCAGTACTAAATACTCCAAACAATCAGGGTGGTTTTAGTAATACTCATTTATTGCTCATCATGCCTCCCCACTTGTCATTAGTTAAAACTAGCTGTAATACTAGTTCAAGCTACTATGGATTATACGGTGGCACTGGTTAACACTCAATACTGTGAGATCTTCAGGCTCCCAAAGATCCACATAGCCTGCCTAAACAACTGTGGTGGCCAGTATACCATTTATTCAGGTTGAACTATCTTCTGATCATGGTATTAGCTAAGTTGATAGCAACTGTCTGTCTGAACTACAATGCCTCTTCGACTGATGTACATTAGTCTTCAGCACTATATCATTTAAAGGACAATTCTTGGACACTATGCTTCTCTTCTGTCACATACTTTCTGAAAGACAGGGGACATAATCTTCACTGCAGGAGGACTGGAAGTTTGATCAAATTTTGAAGCCTTAGATCATAGATTGGAGGGTTAAATATCTGGTGGGGGCATCTTGGCACCCAGAATATGTGACATCGATGATGTTACAATTGAGAGGGGTTCACACCTTTTTTAACTAGCAAAATACTTGACAGTCTTAAACTCCAAGCAGGTAGACCTAGAAAACAGGTCCTGCCACTACACTTTTAACCTGCTTCAAATCACACAGCACATATTTTCTTGCTTCAATAGTTAATTTGAAAATGTTCACTTCTAGGCTTTCAAGGCAACCATACCAATTAAAATCCATTCCCATCTCCACAGAAAAACGCACACCTTACAATGATGTTTGCCAACTTTTTAAACTGTCAAGTCGAGGAAAGAAGAATATATTCTTTTCAGGGCAATCAAAAAAGAGCATTTAGAAGTAATAATGAATTGTCTTAAGAATGTATTCCAACATGTCCATGTCCTTAGAGTACTGCAGAAGACAATGGCAATTGAAGCAGCTCATTTCACACTTTAGATTTGTTAATATGAATGCTTCCTGATTCCAACAGACCACAGTCATGGTCTTCTCTCCAAGAAACTTCCTTGTCTTCCGCAATATAGTGGACTCATCTGGATGGAGTTAAAAAAAGATCTGCAGAAATCTGCTGAGCCAAGGTCTTGCGAGAACTCAGATATTATTAGTTGATATATGGGTTCCAGCCGAAGTATGACAAGTCCTATAGCCTTTTAAATGCTTTCATGCTAATAAACAGTTTATTTCATTAGGAGGGTCCTTTTTAATCTTTGATATTCTCTTTAGTTCATTGTTTTCATATTCTTTTCAGGCAGGCAGAGACCTCCAAAATATCCGTTAGATACTGTTTCAAAATGTCTTTTTGGGATGATATGGGTAAGATGTCAGGCTGCTTGTAGGATCATCCAGATATTTTCGGGCTCTGGATGTGTTACCATCAGGAAGGTAGTGAAAGGTGTGCTAATACACATTGGATTGATAGTGAAGTTTAGAAGTGGGTTTGTAGGTTAAGGTAGGAATTTCTCTAAAAATGTATGCATGGATATTATCTATATCATTCCCTTTATAAATGCAAAACAGATTCAAATTGTTAGAATGTAATTTATCTGAGTTGAAAATAGTTAGCCTTAATGTGAATGCTTTGATGGTTTGTTTAGGACTTCAAGATTCGTCAGTTATGTATATATATATGTAATTATATATATATATATATATATTACCTACTGGCGGTCGCCAGTAGGTATATATAGTTAGGATTTTTTCTCTATAGGTTTTTTGAAAATTCTATGTCTAATAACTTTGGCGTTTGTGGACGGAATCGGCTGAAATTTTCAGGAAAATGGCACATTTTGTTTCTGAGCAGCCCTTGAAAATTTGGGGGGGGTTCGTCCAGTGGGGGCCGAGAAAAAAGGGGGGTCCCAAAACGTGTTTTTAACATTGAGTTTTCCATAGGGCGGTTGGCCTCACTTTTAGCCCGAACGGCTGAATGGATTTGCACGAAACTTGGCAAAATTGTAGGGACTGGTAGCCCGATGTGCCTTTTGTAGGTCTCAATATATGTGCTCCAGTGGATTTTGAGAAATTAACGTTTAAAAAAAGATATATATCTGTAACAGCGGACCGGTTAGCGCTCTGGTTCGCGGACTTTTCGCGCAACGGAGCTTTGTGAAGCGAAGCTGATTGGTTCTCCGGCGTCTGTCAACATTCCAAACAGTCCGTAGCGGCCGCCATCTTGTCTCTCGGTAGGATCGAGAGACAAGAGGAGGTCAAAACAAAGGGGGAAATAACTATAAGGGGGCATAGTAGATCCTCGCTGACCCCCTAGGTTTGATGTGGAGGTTTTAAAAGGGCCCCGCGGGGCAAAAAAAAATAATAAAAATAATAATCGAACGGCTGAATGGATTTGCACGAAACTTGGCAAAATATTAGGGACTGGTAGCCCGATGTGCCTTTGCTAGGTCTCAATATATGTGCTCCAGTGGATTTTGAGAAATTAACGTTCAAAAAAAGATATATATCTGTAACAGCGCTCCGCTTCGCGTAACGGAGGTTTGCGAAGCTGATTGGTCATTCTGTCACTGGGCTATAGTTGGGCTACATCTGGCTGATATTTGGGCTACATTTGTTTTTTTGTGTGTCTGGCGGCCATCTTTGGGCTACATTGGGCTACATTGGGCTTCATTGGGCTACATTCGGCTAATTAGCAAATAGCTCATCGCAAACTAGGAATGGTAAAGAATCGCTATTTATTCCTTAAAGTTCGCTATTTAGGAAATGCAAATAACTTTGATGATACATATGGCGGTTCATCTCTAACAAGATAAGAAGCATAGGGATAGATTTATGATGACTGGCGCATCACCAGGGATGTGTTAGTCATTCTGTGCCGCTGTTCCGTCACCTATGGTGTGCTGCATTTACAATGCGGCGCATCACGGGGCAAAAACAGCACAGATGCGTGATGTATCTGTGCCGTAAAGGTGGCGCATTGCTGGAGTTGTATCGCAAGTGTGATGAAGCTCCAGCAAGGGTCGGGGGTGCCCCTGTCGCAGGGTTTCTGTTCTCACACAGAACTGTGGACAGAGGATTGGAACATCGGCGAATTAGGGTGTCCCAAAACTCACGTTAGTAATCAAAAACTATTTAGCAAGCTAGGTACAGTGTCACATTGGATATAACAAACTCTCAATGTTTAGACAATCCAGAATATGAACTTATAGTACCTCAGGATACGTGGAACTCATGAACAGTCGGTCGTTATATATTTCTTAGAAACCAGAACATGGAGTTAAGAAGAACACATGTGTATTTGAAATGTTTATTTACTAATGCCGTCTTCTCAGGCGTAGTACCTTAGATAATAAAAGTACACATATTATCAGTAGCAAAATTACCAGCATAGTTACTAGTACATAAAAAGTGAATGGTGATAGTATGTTAACATGCTGTAAATGAATAAGAGTTAGCAACACTTATAAGCAGCCGCGGGCCGTGGAGGGAGTTACGGTGAGGCAGGGAGGCGGGGAGGGGGAGAAGCAGGGTGGAGAATACAAGTACACATATTATCAGTAGCAAAATTACCAGCATAGTTACTAGTACATAAAAAGCGAATGGTGACAGTATGTTAACATGCTGTAAATGAATAAGAGTTAGCAACACTTATAAGCAGCCGCGGGCCGTGGAGGGAGTTACGGTGGGGCAGGGAGGCGGGGAGGGGGAGGGGCAGGGTAGAGAGGGCTCCACCCTGCTTCTCCCCCTCCCCGCCTCCCTGCCTCACCGTAACTCCCTCCACGGCCCGCGGCTGCTTATATCTCACCCTCCCTAATACACATATTATATTATTTGCTAAGAAGGTCTCTTTGTGTTGGTTTAGGGCGTGCCCATACTTTAGTGTCTTAGATTTGAAGGAATCACATCAGCATACACCAGCTCTCTCTTCATGTGAACCGCATCAACTGTTGTGTATGTGTGTTCGGCAAAGCAATATAAAACCCGCCTCATGCCCAGAATTGGCAGAAGTTGCACTTATGTTATGAGTATGAAGTCGTGGAGATCAGACCTCATAACAATTCTGTATCGTGTTGTTCTTGAAACTTTAGCACTCGCTGTACAGATATAGTTTAACAAGTAAAGCAGATAGTAGACCAATAACATATTATTCTCATGTAAACCACGATGAACTACTAGGTGGAAAGCTAAAGCAACAACTAAATGTCGTGTGCAGAAGTTGCAAAAAAGGAAAAATGGCGTTTAAACCGGTAATGAGCCCATGCTAACTTAACACGGTGTAAAGATATCCAGGACCTAGATGACACCTCCCCATGATCCGGAAACGAACTGAATAAGATAATAGAAGTGCCATCTCATGAGAGCAGATTGCAAGTTTATATGTGGACGGTCCGCAAGGTAAAGCATTAAAAACTAGGAAAATTCAATGCTAAAGAAAAATAAAACAGCCAAGTACTTTATCGAGTCTTAAGCCAATAGGCAAGGTAAATAATAAAAACTTGACAATTAAGTCAATGAATTGTCAATGAAATGCTAGTACTCAGCATATGAAACATGAAAAAGGTCTATGACATAAGTGTGTATGCAAAATAAGCTGCAACAGCCTCCAACAGGAAGTCACCGTCTTCATCCGAAAACAGTTCAGCCATCCAATTTAAAAGCGGAAAAGAACATACGTGCTCTCCCAGCACCGGATCCTCTATCACCATCAGAGGACAGCTCGGTGGGTTTTCAAGAAAGCTGTGTTCCAAGAAAGACTGTGCTGCCGCCAGTAAATTCCAGGGACCAAGTAGTCCATGCATCAATGCCACAGCCATAATCCTTTCGCCAGGACAAACCAACTCGTGAGTAATGATAGGAGTCATCAGCTGATTAAAGTCGACGTCAGGAGAAACCGGTCCGCAGAGACACAAATCAATGGCCCAATCGAAATCACAGGTCAGGCAGTGAAATACAGGCTGGACACAGGTGAAGTAGGAGAACCGAAAAGATAATCCATATGCCGTGCTTAATATCGCCAACGGCATTGTGCCATAATATTCTAGCATGCGATTGCGGAACAGTGTCAGCAGCTGCAGGGTCGGAGGTTGCATAGGAGGGACATCCATATTTAAAAATGTAAAAAAGCACAAGAGCGTCCGCTGGTAATGCAAGTAAAAATGCAATCCACGAACCAGAGTGGAGAAAATGGAATGAAAGGGAGCAGGGATGACTCCAAAGATTTTCTCAAATGAAGTCAAGAGACCACTGGTAACAACTTTAAAAAAGTGTGCCAGGGATTTTGTGGAGGATGCGTTAAAGATAGTCGGAAACATGTTGCTGAAATTGAAAGGCAAAGCTGTGTACGGGTGTTCGCTATGTGAAGTACGAAAGTTTCACGGGCCGAACTCAAGGCCACCTCTCTCTGAGACAAAAGAGCTCTTATTCTTGTCATGCCGTTGAAACGTGTCCCAAGGTTGGTATTTGTGGCCAGATTGAAAACTCCCTATGTTCATGTGTGGGAGGAAATAGAACATTTCTGCAGCAAATAACCCGTTCACTTACTGTTACGATAAAAGGAATACTTTTAATTAACTCAGAACAATCTTCATTATTGAGCATCAAATAACTACCATTTTCCAACAACTTGAACGTGGGGATGATAGCAGGAACTGGCGTGCCTTGCAACACGCAAGCCATATTTGGTCGGTGTTTGTTGCATGAATCGTGTAACTGTATGTGCCTACACATTAGTGAATGATCTGGCGTCTCAGTGCATTCCTCTCCATTCAGATAAACTTCTTGATCATCTTTGAAACATCTGTATGTGTATGGAAGCGACCAGACCTCATGAACAAAAGCACTACCTAAAGGTTCATAAAGACCTATTGGTATATATTTCATACAATTTGAAAACTTATATAAAGCAAAAGGCAGCGTTATTAAACCGTGGATAAGGCATGTTGCCAAAAAACCCGCAATCCTCTGCTGATGATGTCACTGAGCATGTCATGAATGATGTAATATGTGACATCATCAGTAGTGGATTATGGGTAATAGTATCTCTAGTTTACTCCCCTATAGCTGTCTTTCTTTTAACATAAGTGTGTGTTTCCTTCCCTTATACTTACTGTTTTTGGTTCGCTTCCAGTTCGCGTACCAGCGAGCGAACTAGGAAGCGAACTAAGAGAAATAGAGGTTGGCACAGTTCCAAATATTGTACCAATTTTTTAATAACGGGGAGGTAGTTCTGAAAAGAACTTTTTTTTTTATTTTTCTGAACATTTTTTTAATGTTTTTGAATTTTTCGGAACAGTTTTATATTTTTTTGGGTTTTTCTTGGAGGGGGCAATGAAAACGATTCATTGTAAAGGGCTCAACAGGAGCAACAAAACAAAAAAAAGAAGTATTTATTATTTTGGGCGTTTCGGACAAACTTGCATATGATAGTCAATAGCTCTGTTGATCAGAGTGATGCTTCTTTCTCCGTAGGAAATGAATCCATCGCAAAATACGCAGGTGTGTTTTACTTCACCAAATCTCATTTGTATATTTGGCACCATCTCCCTGCCCTCTGGTCCCGTTACTTCCGGTACAACAGATCTTCTGGCCATAATAGGGAGATTATCTAGGTCGTTCCGAAACTGTGCAGCACTGTAGTTGTTAGGATGCCACCTAGTCATATGGCGATGCATTGTGTAGTTTCCGAAACTGTATTTTTTGTCGGTCCCTCTGGACAGTCTATCTTGACATATAAGGCAAGTTACGTATCTTGCATTTACTTTTTTCTGACCTTTGGGAATTTTAAAAAATTGCCAAATGAAGTTTTCTTTCCGGTGAGACGTCTTGGGCTGCTCAGGCAAAAACTGCCTCTCTTCGTGCTCGTCCTCCTGTTCCTCTTCTTCTTCTTCTTGTTGAATTACAACTTGAGCAGGTGGTCCTCTCTTCCTTGGAGGTGGTGGAGGTGGTGGGGAAGCACCAGCTGAAGCTACTAAAGAAGCCATTGCTCAGTGATCACAAAGGGTCTTTCTCTCACAATGATGAAAGTCAGAGTGAGGAAAGAAGGAGGGATTTTCATCATTTGGGAAAAACAAGAGTTCTCAACCAATCAAAAGTGTTCATTTTAGATTATATGACCTAGTCTTACATCATTAGGAAACCAAAAGTGAAATGAACCAATGAAAAGTGTTATTACCAAGTCACATGACTTGCTGTGTTTACGTTAAGCGCTTTGCAGGGCCTCCCGGTTTGCTTCCAGAAACCTGCGCTTTGGCACTCGCTTCGCGTACCAGTTCGCTAACGTAGCACGTCATATGACGTATCACGCGACAACGTGGAACGTCATGCGGACGGGAGGCGTCACGATGTTGTTTTCTAACGCGGCACTTGCGGTAAAGAAACGTTTACCGGCTCGCGGTCTATTTCGCGGCATCAAGGTCAGCTAACGGGAAGCTTCCCGATTCGCGAAGCGGGAACGAAGAAAAAAAAATATTTAAAAAAAAAATTATTCATAAACATATAAAATATATTTTTGGATTTAAAGAAGAATACATTTTACAGCTACAGATATTAGCTGTTAAAAAACCAATGAAATTCACAGAAAAAACCATAGGTTATAGACCATATATAGTTAGGAATTAGCATTTACAAAACCTTGAAAATTCACTGAAAAAACCATAGGTTATAGACCATATATAGTTAGGAATTAGCATTTAGAAAACCTTATTTTACTCACACAAAACCATTGAAATTCCATATATAGTTAGTTGCACTAACTATATATCGCGCACCCGCAATCCACTGCTGATGATGTCACATATTACATCATTCATGACATGGTCAGTGACATCACTGATGACATCACTGATGACATCTCAAATGACATCACTGATGACAACATCCAGTGACTGTATGTTTCTGTAAAGTTAAAATATGTCTTAGATATTGAAGAATGAGTGGATGTATAAGTGTCTGGATGAAGGATTTAGTAGGTGCGTGACTGACTGTATGAGTGAGTGATTAAATGTGTCTCACTGAATGCATGGGTTAGTGACTAAACTGTCTTAATTTGTGCATCATTATGTCTGTTGTGATGTAAACTGCTGCATGTGTTGATCATTAGCTATACGAGAGGCTATATGTGTTATTAATTGGTTGCCCAAGTATTTCTATGGGAGATTGAGTTTGTGTGGGGGTGGCTGGGAGGTGTGTGACTCTGTGCATAGATGTGTGAGCAGTTGATTCACTAGGTGTATGAGTTCAAGAGTGCATGTGGAAAAAGCTACATGGGCGGTTGACTGTGTGCATGAGTGTATTGATGAGTGAATGGATATCTCAATGCTACATGTCATAGTAAGTACATATGTAAAACACAGTACATGTGAGAGTTGGCATATATAAATAACTGTGCATGAGAGCCACTGAATGTGTGAGTGGCTGTATGGATCATTGTGAACTTGTATCAGGGATTGTATAAGAGAGTAAATATGTGTTAGTATATGTTTGAATAAGTAAGGTGTGTATAACTGTATAGTTGAGGAAATGGAGGTGAGATTGTTTCTTTGCATGACTGACTAGGTGTGTGAGTAACTCCATGGATGAGTGACAGTGTGTGAGTGTCTGTATACACTGAGTGTATCTAAGGTTATATTAGAGTCTGAAGAGGTTTATCGTATTAGCACAAGAATGATGTCAAATGAGATGTCATCAGTGATGTCATCAGTGATGTCATTTGAGATGTCATCAGTGATGTCATCAGTGATGTCACTGACCATGTCATGAATGATGTAATATGTGACATCATCAGCAGTGGATTGCGGGTGCGCGATATATAGTTAGTGCAACTAACTATATATGGAATTTCAATGGTTTTGTGTGAGTAAAATAAGGTTTTCTAAATGCTAATTCCTAACTATATATGGTCTATAACCTATGGTTTTTTCAGTGAATTTTCAAGGTTTTGTAAATGCTAATTCCTAACTATATATGGTCTATAACCTATGGTTTTTTCTGTGAATATATATATATATATATATATATATATATATATATATATATATATATGTTCACTGAAAAAACCATAGGTTTCAGGCGTTATATAGTTAGGAATTAGCTTTTAAAAAACCTTTGAAATTCACTCAAAAAACTATAAGTTTTAGGGGTGTTATAGTTAGCTGGACTTTTCACTCATACAAAACCATTGAAATTGCTCCTATATAGTTAGTTGTACTAACTATATTTCGCGCACCCGCAATCCACTGCTGATGATGTCACATATTAGATCATTCATGACATGGTCAGTGACATCACTGATGACATCTCAAATGACATCACTGATGACATCATCCAGTGAATGTGGTTTGCTTCGTTATTTAAATATGCATTATATATATAGCAATTTGCATTGAAGAATGAGTGGATATATATAAATAAATATTTGGATGGAGGATTTAGTAGCAGTGTTATTGACTGTTTACTTGACCAATTTATAATGTCTCACTAAATATAGTGGATAGTGACTAAACTGTGTGATTATCTGTATCACTTTGTCAGTTGTTGTGTAAACTGATTCTACAGTTGGTTACTAGCTATGTGAAAGTCTATATTAGTTATTGATTAGTTAACTGAGTATTTGTATGGGAGTGTGAAAGTGTGTGTGGTTCGGTGGGGTGTGTGTGACTGTCCAAAGATGTGTGAATAGTTGATTCAGTAGATATATGAAGTTAAAACTACATTTTCCAACAGTTTGGGTGAGTGAATCTCTTTATGGGTGTGGTGATGAGCAAATATATTTCTCAATGGTACACTTCCAACAAACTAGAAAAATAAAAGGCAGTGTATGTGTCAGTTGTTGTATATAAATAAGTATACATAAGACTCAATGATTGTGTGAGTGACTGTATTGATAACTGTATACTTGTAATAATGATTTTATAATTCACTAAATATGACTTACTATCTAAATGAATAGATGAAGTGGTGTTTGTATAAGTGTTTTGCTAAGTAAATATGTAAGTATGATCCATTGTTTGCATAAGTGAGTAGGATGACTTCATATGTGAATAGGATGTGTGCTGTTGTTTAATGTCGATATAGGTGTATAAGTATTTTTGATAGTGTTCTATTGTTCATTGACAGCATGTATGAGTGAATCCACAGGTAAGTGATTAGATGTGTGTATACATCTATGAATCACTGAGTGGATTTTTAGATACTTGTATTGCTGTGACAATGGATTCAAATATGATACTCTGTATTTTACAAAGAGTGATGAAAAATTGTAATAGTGTATGAAAAGGTGTATGTGATTGTCACGTGGATGATGTCATCAGTGATGTCAACAGTGATGTCATTTGAGATGTCATCAGTGATGTCACTGACCATGTCATGAATGATCTAATATGTGACATCATCAGCAGTGGATTGCGGGTGCGCGAAATATAGTTAGTACAACTAACTATATAGGAGCAATTTCAATGGTTTTGTATGAGTGAAATGTCCAGCTAACTATTACACCCCTAAAACTTATAGTTTTTTGAGTGAATTTCAAAGGTTTTTTAAAAGCTAATTCCTAACTATATAACGCCTGAAACCTATGGTTTTTTCTGTGAATTTCAAAGGTTTTTTAAATGCTAATTCCTAACTATATAAGGCCTGAAACCTATGGTTTTTTCAGAGAATTTGCAAGGTTTTTTAAATGCTAATTCCTAACTATAAAAGGCCTGAAACTTATGTTTTTTTCAGTGAATTTGCAAGGTTTTTTAAATGCTAATTCTTAACTATATAAGGCCTGAAACCTATGTTTTTTTCATTGGATTTCGAAGGTTTTTTAAATAACAATTTTTAAATCTATTAATTGTTATTTTTTTTATACTGATTTACTACATTTTTGCAGGCAGGTGTTCAGAGGGCACGCCCCCTTTTTACAACGTTCTTCAGCGCAACCCCTGGCGTGTTTGCAGAGGAGGAACTAATTTCCCTTGCATACTGGGGGTCCCTGGGGGGCAACTAGCCCACCAGGAGCCTCCAGTATAAGCCAGGGAGCTGCATTACAGAGAGGTGTAATGAGGCCATACCCTTTTTTACACCTCTCTGCAACGCAGCGCCCGGCCGTGTTTGCAGAGGGGGAACTAATTCCCCTTGCATACTACGGGTCCCTCGGGGCCAACTAGCCCACCAGGAGCCTCCAGTATGCGCCATGGGGCTGTGTTGCTTTGCCCTGGGGGCGGCGGTCCCTGGGGCAGTGTTGGGGGGATTGTGGACCCCCCACCCTTCTTTATCACTATGCCACCGCGATTTGGTCGACCGGGGGGTAATTTTTAAAAAAACAGACCAGGTTTTTAAAAAAAAGAAATGTGGGCCTTTTTGGTCCTTGTGGGACCACCTGGGCAGGCCTAGGGGTCAGGGTGTATCTACCCTGCCCCCTTTTTGTGTTCTTCACGTTTGTTTTTCTGCTTTCTTGTGCCTCGGTCTATCTAAACGCACACATATACATATATATATATATATATGCATATATATGCACTTATATATATCTATGTGTATATATATATATATATATATATACATATATAAACGTATATAATCTGCATATCTCTATAAATACAAATATAAATGCATGCATACATATGCATATATGCATACATATGCATGTTATTTACATGAAAGTTTGAAAAACACTATTAAAAGCAAAGCTAAAAAGCCACCTCATTACATACAGAATGGCTTTAACTTAAACGAGGGCGAGATCTATTGCATTTTCAATGCTTGTTTACTTTGGTTCCATCAAGAAGGCATTCAGATGTGTCACACATTTGCCATACATTCTGAATGTTAGCACTCTAGTTGCTCATTATATCACTGTAGTAAAGCTACTGCTCACAAGGGAAGTCTGCTGCTGGTATTTAGAGTGCATGCTTCAGTCTGCATGTCAGAATTCTTTTAATGAAATAGAAGAGGATTTGAGAAGTCACTCAAAATGTGCCCTAATTTTTCTTTCTGAAGCACTAATCAAACTTTCTATGGCAAAATGAAATCCCTCATTTTGTTCCTTTTTAAATTAAATTTTTTCAGACTTACCACTTCATTCCAATCAAGATGGCTTCTGTTGTGCCATACTTTTGTCATAAGCAAGACTGTTAGCGCTCTAGTTGTTCTTTAGAACACTCTGGGACATTCTGTCATTGGGGTATACTTGGGCTACATCTGGGTGATATGTGGGCTACATTTTGGCTCTTTTGTCTCTGGTGGCCATCTTGGGAGACTGCATGTCAGAATTTTTTAATGAAATAGAATAGGATTTGAGAAGTCACTCTAAATGTGCCCTAATTTTTCTTTCTGCAGCACTAATCATACTTTCTATGGCAAATTATATCCTCATATTGTTCCTTTTTAAATTAAATGTTTTAAGACTTACCACTTCATTCCAATCAAGATGGCTTCTGGTGTGCCATACTTTTGTCATAAGTAAGACTGTTAGCACTCTAGTTGTTCTTTAGAACACTCTGGGACATTCTGTCATTGGGTTATACTTGGGCTACATCTGGGTGCTATTTGGGCTACATTTGGGCTCTTTTGTCTCTGGTGGCTATCTTGGGAGACTGCATGTCAGAATTGTTTAATGAAATAGAAAAGTAATTGAAAAGTCACTCAAAATGTGCCCTAATTTTTCTTTCTGAAGCACTAATCATACTTTCTATGGCAAAATGAACCACCTCATTTTGTTCCTTTTTAAATTAAATGTTTTCAGACTTACCACTTCATTCCAATCAAGATGGCTTCTGGTGTGCCATACTTTTGTCATAAGTAAGACTGTTAGCGCTCTAGTTGTTCTTTAGAACACTCTGGGAAGCTGCAGTAGAACACAAAGGAATCAACTGACAATCTCTGTCCTTGTTGGATGTACATGTTTTACTGAGAATGTCAGACTTCATTCTCATATGACTGAGAAAGATAATGTGAATTTACAGAAAATATGCTTTCAGTTTAGCTTATAGATCCCCTTCCAAAGCACTTTGGGAAAAGCATGAGATAATAGTTTTCTTTCAAACATGATTCATGATATCCCAGCAGAAGGCTTTTTCACATGGTAAAATCACCTTAGAACACACCACAATTCCTAAAATGAGTATGGTACCATCAACAAATGATTTATAATTTAACTAAAGCCCTAAAACCCTCTATTAACTACAATGCTTTTTAATGAGGTGCTATCATGTATATTGGTCCCAAGATGGCTGCCAACACTTCTTGGATGAAGAATTTGAATTTTGAAAACAATTTTTTTTTTTTGCCTTGGGGTTCCTTGTGGGACCCCCTGAGCAGGTCTAGGGGGCCAGGTTGCTTCTACCCTGCCCCCTTTTTGAGTTCTACACATTTGTTTTTCTGCTTTCCTGTGCCTCAGTCTACTGAGGCACAATATGGCTGCCAATACTTTCTGGTTTGGAGTGTTGACAGACATTGGCAGCCAATCAGAATGCAGCTCATGCTCGGAAAGGTAAGCTTACAGTAAACTTACACGTAAGCTGCTATAGATATATATTTTTTCTCTTTTGATTTTCTCAGGAACTACTTGAGGGATTTTCACCAAATATAGCAAAGGCACATCTGCGTACCAGTCCCTACAATTTTGCAAAGTTTGGCGTAATTCCGTTCAGCGGTTCGGGCTGTAGACTTGTCAGACCGTCCTATAGAAATTAACATGGGGAAAACACGTTTTGGGACCCCCCTTTTTTCTCAGCCCCCACTTCACGAATCCCCCCGAAACTTTCAGTGAAGGAGCGCAGCAGAGCTGGCCAAAATTTTGGAAAATTACACACAAATTCCTCAACCGGCGCCAGAGTTATTCCCAATAGAATGTTGTGGATTTCCTATGGTAGCCAATCCTAACTATACATACCTACTGGCGACCGCCAGTAGGTAATATGTATATACACACACACATATATATATTTATTTTTTTCTGGATAATTCATCAGTTATATTTAGCCACGAGACACACCTGGTAGATAGGAATTAATGAATTCCTAAATGGTATTGGATTGGGGATCAAAACTACTCTGCATTAAGTGCCTCGCATCAAAGTGAGACAACATTATTTCACATGTGTTTCCATGATAGGATTGAGTCATTTCAAGAAGATAAGGAGTCTAGGATGTAGGTCTTTTCTGCATTTTTCTGCACTGTCACTCCGTATTGTTTGCCTTTTTCTGGACCCTGTTTTTTCGTTGGACTTAGAACTTTGAGCACTTTACCTCTGCTAAACAGGAGTGCACTGCCTGTGGTCCCCTTTAAACATTTCAAAACTGGCTTAACCTGATTGGTGGAGCTAATTCTTCTGCAAGGCCATAGTATATTCTACAGAGATGCCACCTGTGGCCTGCAGCACCTTTTGTGCCATCCAGTACCTTGGTTTTGTAAACATGGCTCCTAGCTTCCCCTGTGTAGCCTGAAACCAGCAGCTTGAACTCATATTCACTGACCTATCAAAATCACTCTTTTGACAGATAGGAAAACCTGATTTCAAATATTAAATGTCAAAGTACACAAGGTAATTTCTACCAAAAATAAAAATGAGTAGACCCAGTGGTGGGCTCATTACTTTAATCTATCATAATCTTAAAATAAAAAGATCAACCTCAGCTTTAAAATTTTCATTTGGTGTTTTCTTTGAATTTAAGATAAATCAATTATTGTGCTAGTTAACATTTATATCACAAACGATCATTATCACCTTCCTTCTTGTTTATACTCTTTTGAATACAATATTGTTAATAATACTAATGGTCGATTTTCAAGCAAATCTTTTAAATGATAGTTCCTCCAACATATCAGAAGACTCAGAAGAAAAGTATTTTGGCATTCCCATGCTAAATAACATAACCTTAAGGGGAAAAAAACAATTGATAAATACATTGGGTCCTTTTTCGATGATCAAAGGTCCCGAATTTTAAATGGGTGATTTCCAGCTGATCAACCTGCTCAACCTACATTTCAAACATCTAGAAATCAAGCTACCATTTATTACACGCACATGCATATAACCGACTTCACAAAATGGCAAGACTTTTCTTTCAGTAATGGAAGGGGCAGTGATTTTGACACTCAATTAACTGCTTTGAAATGAGCCCTTCAAGCAAAACAGCCCGATAACTTAAACGTTAACGTGATTAATGCAAAGATTAAATGGAACTGCATGTTAATAAACAAAGTTGAAGATCTTTGGTAAGAAGCCTTATGTAAAACAATGATGTCTTCAATTTTAGAAACCAATTATAACTAAAAGTAGGAGAATTAGATTACCTAGCAATTGAAATCTTTGCTTTTTTATGAATGTCAGCGAGGAACCCAAACAAGAAAATCAGTCCTCAAAACTACTTGCGACTGGCAATACACAGCCGCGGCCGATAGTGGGAGTACCGGCCAGGCGGTGAAGTGGGGAGGGGCAGGGTGGGGGATAGTAATGTATGGATTATGGACTTAAACAGGTAAGTAAACATATAAATAAATAAAACGAATTTCGTTGCATGCACTGCATCGCATTTGGTGATGCAGTGCACGCAACAAAATTAGTTTTATTTTTTTATATGTTTACCTACCTGTTAAAGTCCGTAATCCATACATTACTGCCCCCCACCCTGCCCCTCCCCCTCCCCACGTCACCGCCCGGCCGGTACTCCCACTACTGGCTGCGGCTGGCAATACATAGACCAAAGCATACTTAACAGAAATTAAGAAAGGCTCTGAAGATTATAAATAGAAAGGAAATTAGACTACTGAAAAAAGAACTAGGAAGCTCAATAGGTAAGGGGAAACATCAACGACAACACCAACTATGGTTCGAACTACATGAATCCATAACCAGTAGGAACCCAAAGAACTTTTGGTCACTAATTGGTTTAGGTAAGCACAATAATATCATGAATGGGGAATATAATATAAATTACAACAAATGGAAAATATATCTCAATTTGCTGTCACCCCTGTTTAAAAATGTGATGCGGCCAAAGAGCTTGGCAATGTTTAAGTGACACATAGAGCATGGGGCACAGGCAACCAAATGCACACACCAAAAGAACTTTAATCATCTAGGACACTGACAAAACAGGCAACAGGAGTAACTGTCTTTATTCACATATTGCATAGATGTGACCGTAGAACAACAGTAGACAAGAGCAAGGCACACATGCTGATCATATGCAAGATAATCTGCACAGGCAAACTCAAAACAGGAAGGTCAGTGTCCATGGCAGGTGGCACAGCAAGTACATGAGAGGCTGCACATGGAGGGGAGACTCCAACACAGCAGAGCAACAAGACCAGTGTCCATGGCACAGGTGAGATTCCAACACAGCAGAGCAACAGGGCCAGTGTCCATGGCACAGTTGAGAGTACAACACAGAAGATCAACAAGGCCAGTGTCTATGGCACAGGGGAGACTCCAACACAACAGAGCAACAGGGCCAGTTTCCATGGCACAGGTGAGAGTACAACACAGCAGAGCAACAGGGCCAGTGGGCATGGCACAGGTGAGAGTACAACACAGCAGAGCAACAGGGCCAGTGTCCATGGCAGGTGGCACAGCAAGTACATGAGAGGCTGCAGAGGGGGGACTCCAACACAGCAGAGCAACAGGGCCAGTGGGCATGGCACAGGTGAGACTCCAACACAGCAGACCAACAGGGCCAGTGTCCATGGCACAGGTAAGAGTACAACATAGCAGAGCAACAGGGCCAGTGTCCATGGCACAGGAGAGACTCGAACACAGCACAGCAACAGGGCCAGTATCCATGGCACAGGTGAGAGTACAACACAGCAGAGCAACAGGGCCAGTGTCCATGGCAGGTGGCACAGCAAGTACATGAGAGGCTGCAGAGGGGGGACTCCAACACAGCAGAGCAACAGGGCCAGTGGGCATGGCACAGGTGAGACTCCAACACAGCAGACCAACAGGGCCAGTGTCCATGGCACAGGTAAGAGTACAACATAGCAGAGCAACAGGGCCAGTGTCCATGGCACAGGAGAGACTCGAACACAGCACAGCAACAGGGCCAGTATCCATGGCACAGGTGAGAGTACAACACAGCAGAGCAACGAAAGGAAAACATGGTGGCCAGCTAGTTGCGGGCTGCGGGTGCTGTTTGTGACGGGCGGCGTATAAGAGACTGTGTAAGAGTACCGTATGGCGTTTTGAGGCAGGCGAGAGCTGGAGAATTTGAACGCTGAATCTCCCTTCATATCCCTCGTTACCGGCACGATTGCGGTGTAATTATCCCTGGCAGTTAGTAACCAGCTAGCTGCCGCAGCCGGTGTATGGTGCATGGCGGGTGTAGTGGATCGCGGCTAGGTATCAAGGGAGGAGGCGGACCTGGAGCCGGAGTCGGTAACACAAGCCGAGCTAAGTTGGGACAGAGCGGCTTTGGGGGTCGGTAAGAGTCACCGGGCGGCAGCTAGAGTCCATTTTCGAGGAAGAGGCTGGGGAAGTGACAGGCAGCTTGGTAGGCAGGGCGAAGCAATCAATCAGTCTCCTCTGTTAACAGCGTTAAAGGAACCTTTTCCTTACGGTTGCATAAAGAAACATTCCCAAAACATTACTGCTCCTGGAGATAAGGTGCTTCAGCTTTGTAGCAAAGCAGTAGTGGGGAACTGTGCCGAGGAGTCTAATGTGGGTGTGGAAAATGGGTACCAAGAGATTTAAGTGGGACTTCTAGGTACGCGTTAAGGAGCGCAGGTAGGGAGTCACAGAAGGCTTTATTAAATCAGATTGACGCCCCCAAAAAGAAAGAGCTGCCTGAGATCAAGGCGAAGAGCAGGCTCACTGTCAAGACAAGCAATAATAGCAATAACAGTAAAATCGCTGAAAGGTCATTCCAGGTTGCGATTCCGCCCGGCAAGTCGAAATTCTATCCGTTAGACCTGGGGGTCCCACAGGGTTCATCGCTGAGTCCCACTCTTTTCAATCTTTATGTGAGGCCGCTGGCTGCGGTCGTCAAGCAATGGGGCTTGACGATGGTCTCATATGCAGATGACACGCAGCTGGCGGTCACGCTGAGTGGGGACTCAAACATGGAGGCTCCCAGGTTCTGTGACGGCTTACGGGCAGTGGCTAACTGGATGAATTCCAATTGTCTCCAGTTAAATACCAAAAAGACAGAGGTTATGGTGGTCGGTAAGCAGGCGGCACTGTGGGGTGACAAGTGGTGGCCTTCGGATTTAGGTGTGACTCCTCTCCCAGCATCGGAGAGAAAAAATTTGGGGGTGTTGCTTGATTCGACCCTCGGTTTCATCTGTTATACCAAGAAGGTGGCGGCTTCTTGCTATGGGATCATTAGAGGGCTCAGACCTATCCTCAAATTTTTTGATGCTTCCACCAGGCAACTGGTGGTCCAAGCATCAGTGCTGTCCCGGCTGGACTATGCCAGCTTGCTGTTAGCCGGGATTAATCAGGCAGAACTCACCCGGCTGCAACGAGTTCAAAATGCTGCAGCCAGAGTGGTGATTGGTCTGCCAAGGCGGTGCTCGGTTTCCAAATCTCTGCACTCCCTCCATTGGCTCCCCATACCCCAGAGGATTAAATTCAAGGTTCTTTGCCTTGCGTTTAAAATCCACAAAGGTATGTCTCCCCAAATTTTGGAGAATCTGCTGATATCGTATGTCCCTCCGCGTACCCTCAGATCTATGGGTCAGAATCTGGCTGTGGTTCTGCGCTTCAGATTGGCTAGAGTTGGTGGCCGCTCTTTCCGTGTGCTAGCGGCAAAGTGGTGGAATTCTCTTCCTCCACATTTCCGGGCCATGGATGACCTTCTTCAGTTTAGACGAGCCGTCAAGACCTTTTTATTTGCTTAGTTTTCTTGCTCTCTTTTGCCCTTCCTGAGTCTCTTTGTGTTGTGTTGTGTTTGCCTTGTCAAAGCGCCAGGACGCCCCTTCGCTGGGGCAGCTGTGCGCGGTATAAATAAAAATAACATAACATAACATAACAAAATTAGTAAGAATTTGGGAAAGCAAAGGATTAAGGTAGCCCCTTCACTAAAATAATTTTTTAAGATTCTACCAAAGACTTGATTTTGAACAGGGAGCTATTACCAAATCAGTGGGCCTATTGACACCCCGAGAAACTATACAGTATAACTCAGATGGGAAATTTACTTTGGCTGTTGCCGGGAACACTCTGAGAGAGGCTTCTGTTATAGACTCAGTTGATTGGTCCATTCATCTAAGCCCAAACCCCTTTCAAGTTTTATCATTGGAGATGGAGGGTGTGGTTGAAGCTCCAAAGGCTCAGGATGAGGTGAATTTAACTATAGTGCAGCAGGTTCTGCCCCCAGAAGCAAACGGTCCTTGTCTCAGTACTGTCCCCACAGAGAATTCAAGTATACGGGATACAGAAGGAATGCAATCAGATCAGGGGATCCAGCTGATAGTGACAGAAGCGGAGCAAGAGCCTAGTGATGGCTCTGTTATTTCTTTGCTTAAAAAATTACATTTGGACATGCATAAGAGATTTGAGATCTCTGAGTTAAACCAGGAAAGTATTAGGGCGGCTTGTGGTTTGTTAGAGAAAAAGATGGATGAGCTAAGCAGCCGCACAGTTGCATTAGAGTTGGACATTAAGGATCTCAGACAGGAAGTGATGGATAACCGAAAGGAATTAGAGATAGTCAAGATTAAAGAGAGGGAATATGAGGAACGGGTAGAAAGGTTGGAAAATATGCAGGGAAGGAATAATTTGAAAATCTTGAAGCTTCCGGAGGGCAAAGAAGGAACAGATATAAAGAAATATGTAGTGCAGCTATTAAAGACCGAGTTACAGTTGGAGGAGACAGAGGAGGGGATAGCTAGGGATATTCAGCGAGTGCATTGTGATCCCTTCAGGCTGAACCCAAATCGGGCCAAACCTAGGAGAATTGTGATTAATTGTATGACATATACTAAAAGAAAAGATCCTAGCTAGTGCCCTTAAGAAAAAAACAATTGAAGTAGCTGGTGTAAAGGTGGAGGTTAGGTCTGATTTATCGCCTGTGACAACCAACAGACAATGGGAGCTTGGCAAAAGGATTGAGCCGGTGAGGAAGTTGGGGGCTTCGGTCCAATTGAAATTCCCGGCAATGTTAAAAGTTATGTGGAATAATAAAATGCACTCTTTTCACTTCGTTGAGGAGGTTGATAATTTTTTGGAACAGTGTCAACCAGGGGATGCATAATCAGGTAATGCTTTTGCTCCTATATTTTGTTTTAAAGAATTCATATGTGTACATTAATTATTTGTTTAACCACTTGGATGCTAAGGGGTGTGCAATAAGGACCATTGAATTTCCATTGAAATCAATGGAAACTCCATGACGAGTTACCCTTGTCATTAGCACTGAAGGGGTTAAGGTGTAAGGTTCTCTAACAATTCCGCGCGTCTAAAAGCACCCATAGGGCTTAATAGCCATGGGTAATTCGGATGGGTTTTCCAGGGAGGGGGGGTGGAGTTTAGGTTGTGTTTTGGGTGGGCGTGGAGAGTGGAACAGGGGTGAAAAATTTGGAAAATTCCTCAGGAGCTTTTTTGTTGTTAGTGGAAGGATGGGTGTGGGAAAAGTTGCTTTTTATGTCCTGGATGAGTGGGCGTAGGTCTCAAGAGTTGAGAATACTATCTTGGAACGTAAATGGAATGCATGTGAAAAGAAGAAGGGATTTGATTTTGACTATTTGAAGGATTCTAAGGCCCAGATAATAATATTACAAGAGACTCATTTAACAGGGGAGGAGAGTAAAAAGCTGTTTTTGGCTCAGAGATGGTTGGCTCATTCCATTTACTTGCCTCAGACAGCTGTGATGAAAGGGGTCACGGTATTGATTAAGCATGGTTTAAATATTTCGCTTGAAGGGAAAGCAGCCAGCGTAGGAGGCAGATGTCTGATTGTTAAATTAAAGGCTTGTGGGCAGGTTTATATTCTGGTGGGTTACTACGGTCCGAATCAGGAGGATATAGAACCTCTAGATGATGTGGCTAGAGAATTATTAAACGTTTCAGGACAGATCATCATGGCGGGTGATTTTAATACAGTATTGGATCATCGATTAGATGGTTCTGAAGGAAGTAGAGCAGCGGTCAACCATAAAATGTATAATAGAGTCAGGTTACTGATCTCCCAGTTTGTTCTATGTGATAGATAGAGACACAGATTCAGTCAGCAGCTAGGATTTACGTTTCATAATAGAAAATATAATCATAAATCCCGAATTGATTATTTTCTGCTTGATAGGGGGTTGGCTGATTCTGTAGTTCAAGTGGGTCATGTAGGAGCTCACTTGTCGGATCATTCAGCTATAATACTCCATCTGACAATAGGGGAAAGTACTTTGGGTTCAGTCTGGAGATTAGATCGCACAATACTCGCAGATTCTGAAGCTGTGAAAGTTCTGAAGGAGGAGACTAAGCTATATTTTTAAAAGAACTAGGGATCAGCAAGGACAGAGATTGTTTGGGACACTTATAAAGCGTTTTTACAGGGGAGATTGGGAGCTTTAGCCGCCAAAAAAGGAGACTCTACTATTGAAGGATTACAGCCCTCGAGGACAGGATATGTAACATAGAGGCGGCTATGGCAAAAACTAGCAATAGCAATTCCAACGAGAAGCCCCTTCAAGATCTTGCAGAATTAAAGGCAGAATTAGTGGGAATACTGAGAGAGAGAGTTAAGGAGAAGTGGGAATCGAGCCAGCTGGCCCATTTTGAATACTGTGAGGCATGCAGTAAGCTATTGGCGTTAAAAATGAACAGTGATCAGGTTCGAAATTTAAATAAAGAGGTTAAGTCTGAGGAAACAGGTCTGATGATTACAAATAATAAGGGGCTAGCCACTGCATTTTTTGATTATTTTTGGAAAGTTTATAAGGAGGACTTGGTAGTCGAAGAAAAGGCTGTCCAAAGTTGGGTGACACTGTTAGACCCTATATCAGATGAACTGAATGAGGTTTTGAATCAGAAGTTCACTGAGGTTGAGGTTTAGAAGGTCATTAGTGAGGGGAAGAGAGGTAAGACACCCGGGCCGGATGGCCTCCCTGCTAAAGTTCACAAATTACTGGCCGGGATAATATCTCCAATTATTTGTCAACTATTTAACGGGATATTTTTGGGTGATGGGTCCCTGCCTCCTTCTTGGAATGAGGCTAACATCTCACTAATATTAAAGCCAGGAAAGTCCCCTAAGTCCGTGGAAACATATAGGCCTTTCTCGTTGCTTAACACCGATTATACGTTTTTTGCTATAATAATGGCAAATAGGCTGAATGCTGTTATTCCACAAATAGTTCATGAATATTAGAAAGGATTCATCAGGGGGAGATATCTGAAAGAGTTAACCTTCTCCCTCATTGGTGCAATAGAGATGGTGTCTGGTGACGATCTTCCCTTGGTGGTTATTGCGTTAGATGCCGCTAAGGCGTTTGATCATGTAGATTGGGTCTATCTGCATGCACTAGTAAAACACCTTATTTGGGAGTACATTTCAGTAAAGCTCTATAGGCAATATATCAAGCTCCTACCTCTAGGGTATTGGTTAATGGGACACTAACTCAGCCAGTGTTGATCATGCAAGGCACTAGACAAGGGTGTCCGTTGTCACCACTTTTATTCGACTTACACATAGAGCCTCTAGCGTGTAAGATAAGGTCCGACGAGAATATTTCCCCTTTAGAGTATGAAGGCTGGTCCAGAAAGATTGGTTTATATGCGGACGATATAATCATATATACCCCTAATTTACAAAAATCCATGACCGCTCTTCTAGACTTAACCAACAAATTCGGGTCTGTTTCAGGATGTGACATTAACAAAGATAAAACAGAAATATTGGCCTGGAATATGACAACTGAGGGTATTATATGTAAAAATGAGATGGGGTATCTCGGAGTAAGGATTACGTAGAATATTGCAGACCTTACTAAGGTGAATTTTATTAAGATCAAAAAGGAGATAAGTGCCAGCTTACGAGGGTGGTCGCATTTGCCACTCACAATATTTGGTCGGACAAACTTGGTTAAAGTGATGCTGTTGCCCAAGTTAACCTTTTTATTTGAAACAATCCATCTGATGTTTAAGAGGGATTGGTTTGCAAGATTGCAAAGTGAGATTAGTGCTTTTTTGTGGGCATCAAAAGGACCGCGCCTATCCTGGAAGAAGCTTAGGAGAAGACTTGTTAAAGGAGGCTTAGCGGTTCCGGACATACAATACTATTCATGGGCTTTTTTATTGAAAAACAGCAGGATGCTGTTGGATATTCAGACAAATATGGTGATTGGGAAAATGTTTGAGGCCATGCTGAGGAAACAAAATTATAATGAAAAAGGTTTTATGTACAAATTCGCTGACACAACATTTTTTAAAAAGGTCAGGTTAAAGGTTTTAAGAGACATAGCAGAGACTTGGTTCAGAATTAGCAGAATTTTGAAGATTCCTTACTATAGCCAAATGGCTATGATTTGGGACTCGCCGGGATCTCCACTTTGGTCCAGGGATTTGTTGGCTCAACCATTAGAGGAGATGGGTCCGCAGAGGTGGAAGGACTTATTTCCGGAAGGAAAGCTAAGTTTTTGGGGGGGCACCCTGAAGAGGTGTCCGCCTGTTCCCCACGATGACCCAGTGGTAGCTAATGAAGCCTTTGACAAGTGGCTTAATTCCACCTTAGATGCCACCCTCCCTAAAAAAGAGGTGCGACATCGGGAGGGCCTTAATAAACAACCGTGGTACTCCGGGGAACTTAAGGAGCATAAACAACTATGCAAACGAGCGGAAAGGAAGTGGAGAAAGGATTTTGCCCCTGCGGCGAAAACTGAATATAAATCATCTCTGAGATCGTACAAAAAACTATTAAAATCTACACAAGCGGCATACTATCAGGGTAAAATCTCGGAAGCAGCTAATACCCCCAGAGAAATTTTTAAAATCTTTCAATCTTTGGTCGCTACCCCTAGGGCCATTTTACCTGTACCCGAACCCACAGAAACGCTGTGAGGACTTAGCCGCTTTTTTTGCGTCCAAAGTGTCTAACATCTACTCCAGCTTTGCGCCAACTGCATATATTCCAGATAAGATGGAGAGTGAAAACGAGGTGTCTGAGGAGGTAGCCCCAAACTTGTCGGGAGGTCTTTAAAGCCTTCCTGCTATTAGATCTGGCTATTGTGGAAAGCCTTCTTAGTAACCTGAAATCGGGTTCTCCTTTGGATGCTGCACCTCCGGCGGTTCTTAAACAGGTATCGGGGACAGTCTGCCCAGCGATAATGCAGGTCATTAACGTGTCTCTGGCCTCAGGTGTAGTGCCCTCCAACTGGAAGAAGGCAAAGGTCAGGGCCCTGCTGAAAAAAATCTAGTTTGGACCCCGAAGACCTGGCTAATTACAGGCCTATTTCGTTGCTACCAGGTATCAGCAAAATAGCTGAAAAACACGTGAATCAGGTCCTCTCTTCTTTTGTTGAGACCGCGGGCTCATTACATTCTACCCAGACAGGGTTTAGAGCCAAGCAAGGTACAGAGACGGCTTTGGTGGCGGTGGTGGAGGCAGCTAGGGGTATTGTGGATGCGGGAGGCTGCGCTGCGGTGGTCCTGCTGGACCTCAGCGCAGCCTTCGACACCGTGAATCACTCTCTCCTGCTGCACCGGCTACGCCTTGCAGGGGTTTCCGGATTGGCCCTTAGATGGCTCCATTCCTTTCTATCAGACAGATGCTTCTCCGTTTTTGAGGATGAGGTATCATCGAGCCAGCTGCAATTGAATCACGGCGTTCCCCAGGGATCATCACTCAGCCCCACCTTGTTCAACATTTACATGAGACCTTTGGCTGAGGTGGTGCTTCCCTGGGGAATCCAACTTGTCACCTACGCCGATGACACGCAGCTGGTCGTTTCTTTGGTGAGGGACGATGCTTTAGATCAGGGGATCAATAATCTGACCAATGTTTTGGAATGGATGACCTCATCTTTTTTAAAGTTAAATGGGGCCAAAACGGACATTATGCTTTTGGGCTATAAAACCCCAATCAACTTGGACCCCTGGTGGCCGCATTGTCTGGGACCCCCTCCGGTGCCTAAGACTCAAATAAAAAGCGTGGGGGTCTGGCTGGACTCCTCTTTAGGCTTCCAATACCAGGCTAAGAAGGTGGCCGCGACTTGTTACGGATTGCTGAGAGTCCTTAAGAAAGTCCAAGATCTTCTTCCATTCGAAGCCAGATGAGTGCTAGTCCAGTCGCTGATTCTTTCGCGTCTGGACTATGCAAATGCCATCTATATCGGGGCCCCAGCAGGTCCCATAAAAGCTCTGCAATCTGTGCAGAACTGAGCTGCTCGTCTGCTCATGAAAGTTCCAAAACGATGTTCGGCTAGGGCCTCAAGAGCTTGTGTTTGGCGCATAAGTCCATCCATAATGCTGGCCCTACAATTCTTGAACCCCTGTTCCGCCGCCATCAATCGGTGAGATCTCTTAGATCTAACCAGCGAAATCTTCTGGTAGTACCCAGGGTGAAGCTGGCTCGGATGGGCGGCCACCAACTTTCTTTCCAAGCAGCCAAAGGATGGAACAAACTCCCAGATAACATCAGGCATGAATCTAACCACCTGGCTTTCAGGAAGCGACTAAAGACATTTTTGTTTCAATAATGTACTCCTCACGTCCTTTGGTCTTACAGCGCTGGGATGCTCGAGGGTAGCCATGCGCTCTACGAGAAAGTACTCATTCACTCATTCATTCATTGTGAGGAGATATGGGGGCATTGTTTCTCCAGATTTAAGTACTTACAAGAGGAGAAAGAGCATACAATAGTATCAGTGTTTCCCTCATAGACCATAATGCTTTTACCAAATGACAAATTCACATCTTTAACAAATACATTTCAAAAAGTACACCCCTGAACAAATCAGTTTATCTCAAAATATCTTTTTAATTATATCAAAAGTTTATCATTATATTTTTATCTTTTTCTTTTTTTCAACACATCAATTCATCAAATATTTAGATGAAGGATTCAATCCTACCATACATATGTTCATTGATACATATATTTCTTTTCAACCATGATCATTATAAAATATATAAATATGAAAACATTTCTCACTACACCCCCCTGGATCACCTCACACACAACCACTCATACCAGCTATCATACCACTGCTTTCATTCTCAAAATATCAATTCGAACTATATCCAAACATGGTACTCAAGAAGTCTCAGTAACAATGTATGAGACTCTGCACTAGATTGGTCTACGCGCGTTTCGGTGGGTTATATGATGTTCGACAACCACCTTCTTCAGAACCTTGTCAGATATACCACATGTAGATTCGAGGGGACCTACAAATACATATAACAAAACATCAACAGGGTGTACCTACACAAATATTTAATAAAAATACTATTTCAATTGAATTGTCTAATCCAACACCGGTCCCCCCCACAGCTCAGGAAAGGAAACATCACCCTTGTATCACTCCAATCACACTAATAGGAGATTAAGGGCCAGATGTAGGTAATTCTATTTTACCGACTCATAAATATCGAATTTTACCGATTCGGTATTTATGAATCGGTAAAATAGAAGTTCCGAGATTTAGGTAAATCCAGATGTTGATTTACCGAATCGGTAAAAGTCGGTATTTACAGATTCGGTAAATACCGACCGGTAATGCCCATTCATTCCTATGGACTTTGAAGCCCATAAGAATGAATGGGCATTACCGATTCGGTATTTACCGAATCAGTAAATACCGATTTTCACAAGGGTGCAGGGGGTGTCACTTTGACACCCTCTAGCACCCCCAAAACAGGTTCGGGTGCCATGTGGAAGGCATACCTGCCCTAAGGGCAGTTCTGCCTGTCATATGGCACAGGTGTGCATGCACACATGTGCATGCACACCGGAATCGGTATTTTACCATCAAATAGAATTTGATGGTAAAATACCGATTTTGTAATGCTTGTGGGACTCAGAAGAGTCCCACCTACATATCAATTTTACCGAATCGATAAAAATACCGATTCGGTATTTTACAGAATCGGTAAATTTACCGATCGGTAAATTTACCGATTCTGTAAAATACAGGGCCCTACATCTCAAATTGCATTTACCGGTCGGTAACGGCCGAATTCAGCCATTACCGACCGGTTAATGCCTACCTACATCTGGCCCTAAGGGTTTAAGGAAAGTTCCCAAATATCCCAAAATTGTAATGAAAAAGGTTTTATGTACAAATTCGCTGATCCAAATTTTTTTCAACCCCTTGGGCGCGGCCGCGATTCTGCGCCTGTGCGGCACATTCCGATCACGGGTTCGGTCATGACGGCCGGGAGCCGTCATCAGCACACGAGCACTGTGTGCCATGACGGCTCCCGGCTGTCATCAGCATGGAAGGGGTTAAAAGGTCAGGTTAGAGGTTTTAAGAGACATAGCAGAGACTTGGTTCAGAATTAGGAGACTTTTGAAGATTCCTTACTATAGCCAAATGGCTATGATTTGGGACTCGCTGGGATCTCCACTTTGGCCCAGGAATTTGTTGCCTCAACAATTAAAGGAGATGGGTCCGCAGAGATGGAAGGGCTTATTTCCGGATGGAAAGCTAATTTGTTGGGGGCATTGTGAGGAGATATGGGGGCGTTGTTTCTCCAGATTTAAGTACTTACAGATTCAAAGCTGGACGGCGGTATCGGGTGGTCAAATTGGTTTGTACAACGAGTTTGAGGATAAGCTGTTTTCTAATGTTGAATTCAAGAAAGAAATATCACTTTGGTATTGGCTGATGCTGGGAATGGAGGATGACCCATTCAAGCTACCTGAGACCCTCTGGAGGAACAGCTTGCCTGGGATCGCGACAGAAGACCAATGGCAAGTAACAATGACTATGCTTTATAAAATAGTTAAGCCTGCAAATTTAAGAAGGAATAATTTTGTTACGTTGCACAGGGCGTATTGGTCTACGCGAAGACTCTCTAAATTTGGTCCATGCGGTATGGTGGCATGTCCCAAATGCCATAGTCCTAATGAAGATGATCTACATATTTTCATGATATGTCCGAAGATTCAACCGTTCTGGGAGGAAGTGAGTAGCTGTTTGTCGAATGCCCTTGGGTCACAGATTAAGGTAAGCCTTGAGTCAGTTATATCTGGAAGACTCGACTTACAAGGTAAGGGCACGGGTGACGCTGCCAAGCTTATTTTTTATTCTGTAATTTTGGCACGAAGAGAGATTTGTAAATTGTGGGTTTCTGTGGTTTCGCCTATAGTGGCAGATTGGCTGTGTGCTATGAGATATTCAGCAAAACTTGACATTTCGGATCAGACGAAAAAGAGATATACATTCTGGACTCCTTTTTTGACTTATTTTGGGTGAGAATGGGGGGGTGTGGTTTTTGGTTGTTGGTTTTGTTAAAGTATTAATCCAATGATTAAGCCTTAGCTTGCCTCGGTTGGTAGGAGTCTTCTTGTTAGCAAGGAGATATAGGGTCGGGCCTGATGCGCTGTGGAAGTGGACTCCCTTAACCTTACCATGCCCACCCTGGATGGGAGTTTCTACTGTCGGGAGCGTTGTTGGACCACCCCTCTTCTACTACCAGTAAATGAGGTGGAAAGGCCAAGTTGGTCAGTGGGTATGGCAGGTGGCACAGAAAGTATATGAGAGGCTGCACAGGGTAGACTCCAACACAGCAGAGCAACAGGGCCAGTGGGCATGGCAAAGTGCAGATCAGGACATGTGAAGCTGCACAGGCAAGGCCAGAACAGCAGTGAGTGACAAGGCCAGTGGGCATGGCAAAGTGCAAAGTCAGGACACGAGAAGCAGCACAGGCAAGGCCAGGATAGCAGTGAATGACAAGGCAAGTGGGCATGACAAAGCGCAGAGTCAGGACATGAGAAGCTGCACAGGCAAGGCCAGGACAGCAGTGAATGACAAGGCCAGTGGGCATGGCAAAGTGCAGAGTCAGGTCATGAGAAGCTGCACAGGCAAGGCCTGGACAGCAGTGAATGAGAAGGCCAGTGGGCATGGCAAAGTGCACAGTCAGGACATGAGAAGCTGCACAGGCAAGGACAGAACAGCAGTGAATGACAAGGCCAGTGGGCATGGCAAAGTGCACAGTCAGGACATGAGAAGCTGCACAGTGAGTGTGTTTGACTGCACCCTTTCATGGCCATGAACACACCCAGGTGGTAAACAATAGGCAGGACTAGCACACCTGTATCAGAGATAGGTGTGCTAGTCCTGTGGCTGTCAGGCTGACTTGGAGCTGGCTGTGTGTCGGTGACAGGAGGACCACTCGACTGGGGAGAGAGAGGCCCAGGTGATGTAGGATTCTCAGTAGTTTAGCAAGCTGGAGGACTGTTTGGCCAAGGTGGTGTAGTGGCACGTGGAGGTGGAGTCATGCAGACCTGTGCCACAATGTGGGTGGGAGAGGTTTAAGGGGTGCCTTTCCACTTCTTGGGAATTCAAAATGCCTTCCCTGTACTGGGGTCAATGGGAACGGGTGATGACACAACAGGCACACACACCAACAGACCCGCATCAGGTGCAGACACTGGCACTCCCTTTGGTGATGTGCTGGATCCTGCGGAACGCTTTGTCTGGCGATGCCTCTGGACCACCTTCCCCTGTTTGCCAGGTGTACCCCCTACAGTGCCCTCCTTTGCCTGTTTGCCAGGTGTACCCCCTACAGTGCCCTCCTTTGCCTGTTTGCCAGGGGAAGCCTCTACAGTGCCCTCCTTTGCCTGTTTGCTAGGGGTAGCCCCTAAAGTGCCCTCCTTCACCTGCTTCACTGGGCTTGGAATTGGAGTTGATGTGGCGGGGGAATGTGGCCCTGAGCATTTCCTAGGTGTACCCTTGCCATACAACACCTACTCAGTGGGCATAGACACTGCACGCCTAGCTCTGCATTAAGTTTTAGGGACAGGAGAGTCCTTTGCTGGTGATGCCTCTGAGGCATGTGAGTCTGATGTCTGCTTCATTGCTTTTTCGGCCTTGCTCTTCCCTGACGGGCTCTTGTCTTTGCATTCTGGGGTGACTCAACTCTTCTGTGGGGATGGTGTCTTTGGGCGGGCCCGCTTGGGTTATTTCTGCTGGGTGCTTCTTGTGCTGTATTGTGACTGTGATGCATGAGAACCGTGGTCACTATCATCCGATGTGGCCACTGACTGAGGGGTGGACAAAGGCACTAAAGCAGGAATGGTAGTATGTGCCTGTTGAAGGGCAGACATCACTGTGGACAACAAAGCCTAGAATGTACGGTGTAGCCCACCCACGTCAGAGTGTATGTTCTCCATGTAGGCAACCACCTGGCCTAATTTTTAGTCATGGTCACTGAAGACATTAAGCAGGGCTGTCTGGCCCACACAAAGCTGGTGCAGGAGTTCTACAGACTCAGCATTGAGGGCAGAAGGGGGGACAGGTGCAGGTTCAGCGGTGTCAGGTGTGAATCTAACTCGTCCCCTCTTACTGACACAGACACGGGCAGCACCAGAGGAAGTGAATGGGAGGCTGGCCACTGGCCGCTGTGTGGTAGAAGATGATGCAGAGTCCCCATTCCCTGTGCCTGCCAACATGGATGCATCACCGCTGGCATCAGATGATGTAGTACTTTGTATCTCAGGCAGGGATTCCTCCTGCATACTCCTGTCCCCCTCAGATGCGCTGGTGAGCTCTGTCACTGGGCTCCGGTACAGCTGTAGGGATACTGTTGCCACCACTGGTTTCCGTCTCCTGTTCCTCCTTGTCTACTGGTGATTCAGCATGAGAGAGAGATGCAGGGTTGTGTTAGTGTCATCCGCAGGACAAAGCAAATAATTCAATGCAGTACAGGAGATGCCCAAATCAACACGGTGACCACGACACCCTGCAATCACATTGCAGCAACACACTACATAGACCACAAAAGTGCCTGTAACCCTGAATATCTGCCATGACTGAGCCATGTTAAGGCCACATAGCACAACACCATGCCCGTGGATGAAGTGTAGCAGACACACAACTTGCTCTTCCCACATCTAGGGACATGATGTGGGGACACCACCTATTACCACTGACAGACCTTGAGGGAACAGGAGGGGACAACACACACACCTATTAGGACATGACAGTCCACAATGGCACCACCCTGATCAAAAACCTTGCCAACCTCAGCCTCAAACAGCTCGTCACTGCACCCACCCATGCCGCCGGCCACACGCTGGACCCCGTATTCTCCACTGGCACCCACCTCGCCTTCGACCACACCACTGAACCCCACTGGACCGACCACCGCTGCATTCATTTCACCTTCAAGAAACCAAACACGCACCACAGCAGCCATCAGCTGCCTCGCCGCTGCTGGAGCAAAGTCACCGAAGACCGGCTGATCACCACCCTCATCCAGAACCCACCCACTGACCCCACCAACCCAGACACCGCAGTCTGCAACCTCAGATAGTGGATCGACGACTGCGCCAACACCCTCGCCCCACTCAAGAAACCCTCCAACAGCGACACCAGCAAGAGAGCCACCTGGTTCACCGATGAGCTCCAGACCTCCAAACGCACATGCTGGAAACTGAAGAAAATATGGCTCCACGAACGCACACCGGTAACCACGCCACCCGCAGACATCACCACCTCATCAGATTTGCCAAGAGATCCTCCATCAAAGACCGCTTGGATAACAACGCACACGACAGCAAATAGCTCTTCAGCATCGTAAAGGAACTCTCCAACCCCAACGCCAACGACAACCCGCCCTTACAAGAACTGTGCGATTCACTAGCCATCTTCTTCCACCGCAAGATCGCTGACATCCACGACAGCTTCAACACCACGATCGCCTTAGTACGCCAGACTCCATCTCCCCTGTGAACACCACCAGCGCCATCCGCCTGACCTCCTGGTCCAACATCAATGACGACGAGATACGCCAGGTCATAAACTCCATCCACTCAGGATCTCCGTCAGACCCGTGCCCACACCACGTATTCAACAAAGCAGAAGCAACCATCACACCCAAACTACGGAAGGTCATCAACATCTCCTTCAAAACAGCGATATTCCCGGAAAGCTGGAAGCACGCCGAAATCAACGCCCTCCTCAAGAAGCACGAAGGCGGACCCCAAGGACCTTAAGAACTTCCGGACCATCTCCCTGCTCCCAGCAAAGGTCATTGAGAAAATAGTCAACAGGCAATTGGCCTGCCACCTGGAAGACTACAACATCTTGGACCTGCCCCAGTCTGGATTCAGACAAAACCACAGCACCGAGACAACCCTCATCGCCGCCACAGACGACATCAGGCGCCAACTAAACAACGGCGAAACATTAGCCCTCATCCTCCTGGACCTGTCGGCCGCCTTCGACACGGTCTGCCATTGCACTCTAAAGACACGCCTCCTAGAAGCCAGAATCCAAGAGAAGGCCCTTGACTGGACCACGTCCTTCCTCTCTGGCAGAACCCAGAGTGTCTGCCTCCTACCCTTCCGATCCGAAGCCACCAACATCATCTGCGGCATCCCCCAGGGCTCATCCCTCAGCCCGACGCTGTTCAACATCTACATGGCCCCCCTCGCACAAGTGGCCTGCCATCATGACCTTAACATCATCCCCTACTCCGACGACACCAAGCTCATCCTCTCCCTCACCAAGGACCCACACACTGCCAAAACCAACCTCCACGAGGGAATGAAGGCCATCGCCGAATGGATGAGGAGCAACCGTCTGAAGCTGAACTCGGACACGATGGAGGTACTCATCCTCGGACTCACCCCCTCAGCCTGGGACAACTCCTGGTGGCCGACCACACTAGGAACAGCACCAACACCCATCGACCATGCACGCAACCTAGGATTCATCCTCGACTCCTCCCTCTCCATGTCTAAGCAGGTCAACGCCATCTCCTCTTCCTGCTACAACACCCTCCGCATGCTCTGCAGGATCTACAAGTGGATCCCGACCGGAACAAGAAGAACGGTGACACAGGCCTCGTCAGCAGCAGACTGGACTACGGCAACACACTCTACGCTGGAATCCTAGCAAAACACCTACAACGACTGGGGAACATCCTTTACCACGCGGATTTTACTCCGCAGTACCCTTTCAACGCGTCTTTTACAACGCAAGACGTCCGCACCCCTCCAACGCAAGTCGTGGTAACGACTTGCGTTGTAAAAAACGCGTTGTAACGGTACGCGTGGTAAAACCATGCGTCGTACCGTCGTACATCCACGACGACTACAACGCATCCAAAACGCCTCCGCCCGACTGATCGTCAACGTCCCCCGCCGCAGCCACTTCCCCCTCCACCTGAGAGACCTACACTGGCTCCCCGTCGAAAAGAGGATCACCTTCAAGCTCCTCACCCACGCACACAAAGCACCCCACAAAGCAGGACTAACCTATCCTAACAGCAGACTTAGCTTCTACACCCCCACCCGCCAGCTCCTGCTCCTCCATCCTCACCCTCGCCGTTGTCCCCCGCATCCAACAAACGACCTCTGGTGACAGATCCTTCTCCTACCTCACCGCCAAGACCTGGAACACCCCACCTACCCACATACGGCAGACCCAAGACCTGCTCGCCTTTAGAAGACTCCTCAAGACCTGGCTCTTTGAGCAGGAGCAGCACCCCCCCCCTCCCCTCAGTGCCTTGAGACCCTCAAGGGTAAGTAGCGCACTCTACAAGTACTCTGATTGATTGATTGATTGATTGAATGGCAAG
Organism: Lissotriton helveticus; assembly: GCF_964261635.1. NCBI lineage: Eukaryota > Metazoa > Chordata > Amphibia > Caudata > Salamandridae > Lissotriton > Lissotriton helveticus. The sequence goes on along the minus strand of NC_136057.1, from coordinate 1,131,021,557 downwards.
TAGCCTATACCAAACACCATGTGGTACTCTGGGGCACATTGTTGTCAGATGTGTGGGCCTCAACGATCATGGTGCATGCAAAGTAGGCATGCATGAAGTCACACTCAGATAGTGGACACTGCTGTTCACCCCCTAATACATTCTCCACACTATCCCAATGCTGAATGACCATGTAGATACTAACACATCCGGCTATGGGAATGCACAGCTGGGAAGATCTCCTTTGTACGGCCAGTTTGGTCCAATGCATGACACTCGCACCCATCCCAGCATCCACTCACATGACACAGCACAGCACCACCCCACGAACATCACATGGGCCACCACTGCCACAGGCCCTGTACACATGCATCAGTTCCCAGCCAAAGTCACCCTCCCCAAATACTCACCCCTGCCTTGCTGCCGATGCTCCTTCAGACGTGCATCAAGCTCAGGATGAGTCACTGCCAATAATCGGCCCATCAGTGGTGTCATGCTGCGCCGTGCCAAACACCCAGTGCATGGTAGCAGCCCCAATGTCATCTCGCCACTTTCTTTGCCAGCCGGCTGATGTCGTCCCACCTCTTGTGGCAGTGGGTGCATCGTCGGTTAGATACCACCGGGGCTCGCACCTTTGCTGCAATGGCCCTTCACACAGCCTTACGCTGGTATACCTTGAGCTGCAGGCATGGGAGAAAAGAAGGGAAAATGATCAGTGACACAGTGTCATGTACCAACATCTATCAGTACAGTAGCAAGACACAGACTCATTACCAAATGTATCTCCTTCCATCCCAAACTGGGGTACACCTCACAAGGGCACTCTGCATGGGCCAAGCAGATGTGATTGCATGCATTTATGAGGGCGTACAGGGTCCCTGATAATCTCACACACATGCAGGATGACTGTACTGAACCCCCTCTGTGGCTTGCACACATCTCCAGTCCTATGCATGTCTGGCCACTACATACATCACATATCGGCCTGTGTCTGTGCGTAGAATCACTGTGTGCATGACTGGGCAGCATTCATTGAGCATGTCCTGTGAACATATGTGTATGTAATGTGTATGGCATCGGGGTACATGGACTCACCAACAAAATATCCATCAACACAAGTGTGGTTATGTGCAATTCTACAGGGCTGAGATGGTGCATATTTTTATTTCAGTGTGAATGAACAAGAGTAAGGGCGCAGTAAGTGCAGTGATGTGTTCTCGTCTTGGTGTGCAGGCACTGGGCATAGCCTCTGGGTTCAGACAACAGGGGCACACAGAGACAATCAGCCAAGCAATTACTGTCCTGGCACCTGCATGTCCAACATCCTATGGCTCTGTATGGCTGACAATATAACACACTCCACTCAGACATACAACTGCAGGCAGGCCGTGACATTGGGACACACACGCTCCTTTGCCCTGGAGACAGCATGTTTGTCAGGGTATGACACAACCCCCACCCTCAGGCATATACTGCAGCACTACAACTACATGTCTGCCCCCCTGCCCTACACCTCCCTTTACGATGACTTACCACAACATTGGGGGCATCATACAGCCTTGGGTACTGTGCGAGCACCTCGTCCAACAGGACCTCCAGCTCCTCGCTTGTGAATGGACTGGCATCATTCTTCTCTGTCCTTGCCATCCCTGTGAACATGGAACACCTGTAGTAGAAGTGGGTAGTGAGGGGTCCCAGGCAGCAGGCTCTGTAGGCAGCAGCAGGAGAGGGTCCCAGGCAGCAGGCTCTGTAGGCAGCAGCAGGAGAGGGCCCCAGGCAGCAGGCTCTGTAGGCAGCAGCAGGAAAGGGTCAGAGGCAGCAGGCTCTGTAGGCAGCAGCAGGAGAGGCTCCCAGGCAGCAGGCTCTGTAGGCAGGAGAGGGTGCCAGGCAGCAGGCTCTGTGAGCAGTGGAAATGTGAGGCTCACTCCCACAAATGTATAGCCCCCTGGAGTCGTTTCATCTGTGCCAAGCTGCAACAATTGGTTGTCCAGGTCTGCCTCTTTCAAAAGCATCCAATGACCGCCTCCGCTGTGGCGGAGCACGCCTTCTGCGATTTTCAAAACTGCATCATGCCACCGCAATCATCGCTCCCATTGGCTGTAGGCAATGCTTCAAGGCGGTGATGCACCGCAGGGGCCGGGATGTGCTACCGCAATGGTGCATCTTTCAAAAGCATCCAATGACTGCCTCCACGGTGGCGGAGGACGCCATCCACAATCATCTTTCCCATTGGCTGCAGGCAATGCTCCATGGCGGTGATGCACCGCAGGGGCCCGGAGCACGCTACCGCGATGGTGCATCTTTCAAAAGTATCCAATGACCGCCTCCGCAGTGGCGGAGGACGCCATCCACAATTTTCAAAACTGCATCATGCCACCGCAATCATCGCTCCCATTGGCTGTAGACAATGCTCCATAGCGGTGACGCACCGCCGTGTCCAGGCGGTACCTACCGCATGTAGGGTGGTGGAGCATGCCCACCGCCATCTGGGCATGTCTCCATGCCAATGACTACCGCACTTGTGTAAGGGGTGGTGCTGGTGAAACAACACCAGGGACAGGCGGTAGCTATCGCGAGTAGTGTGGCGGAGCATGCCCAGTGCCATCTGGGCATGTCTCCATGCCAATGACTACCGCACTTGTGTAAGGGGTGGTGCTGGTGACACACTGCCATGGCCAGGCAGTAGCTACCGCGAGTAGGGTGGTGGAGCATGCCCACCACCATCTTCCCATGTCTCCATGCCAATGATTACTGCACTTGTGTAAGGGGTGGTGCTGATGACACACCGCCGTAGCTAGGCGGTAGCTACCGCGTGTAGGGTGGCGGAGCATGCCCACCTCAATCTTCCCATGTCTCCATGCCAATGACTACCGCACTTGTGTAAGGGGTGGTACTGGTGATATACCACCGTTGCCAGGCAGTAGCTACTGCGAGTAGGGTGGCAGAGCATGCCCACCGCCATTTGGGCATGTCTCCATGACAATGACTACCGCACTTGTGTAAGGGATGGTGCTGGTGACACACCGCCGTGGCCAGGCGGTAGCTACCACGAGTATGGTGGCGGAGCATGCCCACCACCATTTGGGCATGTCTCCATGCAAATGACTTCTGCACTTGTGTAAGGGGTGGTGCTGGTGACACACCGCTGTGGCCAGGTGGTAGCTACCACAAGTAGGGTGGCATGCAATGGCAATATCCATCAGGAACAGTTGAACACATACAAGGTGGAAACATGGTGAAGGGCACATCATTGTGCACACAATGCCATTATTCAATTGGATCCACAGGTGCCCGCATGTGCCATTGTTAGGTATGTGTGATGTACATTGGTCTGTAGTCCCTGCCATGTCAATTATGCATTTGATGTTTGATGATGCGTGACAGTGTTGAAGTGGACTCAACAATGTGTACACTAATCAATGTGTTGTGGGTCAGAGATGACCGTGGTAAGGCTTGTCTCACTGTAAGATGTTGTTACTTACTTGTGCTTTTATATCTGCTCATACACACAATTGACAGTTCGCGGACTACTGTGATCATTGTGTTGTGGATGAGTGCCAAATTTACATGATGCATTAAGGTGTGACAGGTACAGCAGATGAGTATGAGACAGTCATGTTCATTTTACCCACATTGGCTGGATGATACGCTGCAAGGCGTGCATATGTGAAATGTCTGGTTTACTATGTGTGCATTCATATTGACCTATGTGTTGTTTGAGGCACTTGTGTATGGTAAATGGAGAGTTGTGCCCTCTGTGTGGCTCAAACGTCCACCCATGTAACTTGGTCTTGTCACGCATTTCTCGGGCAGTCTTTGTTTTTCCGTGACATCCTTAACGGGATGTGCTGTGGCCATCTCATGAAGGTTGTCATTGACATGTGTCCATTTTCATCTCAACTAGGAGAAGGTCTAATCTCCTATGTCACTTGACAGTGCTGGAGGACATGGAGGATGTTGCGATCATTCGCAAATTCCACCTCGTCAGACCCACCCTGAAGACCCTTTGTGATCTGTTGAAGCCCCACCTGCAGCCTCGTCGCCACTACCCAACAGCTTTCACGCCAACGTACAAAATGATATCAGCCCTCCATTTTTTTGCAACTGGTTCCTTCCAGGAGACCGTGGCCAGCTCTGCAGGGATGTCTCAACCCATGTTCAGCCTGATGCTGAGGGATGTTCTTGCAGCCATGATGATCTATAAGGACAGATACATACATTTCCCCAGGGGAGCAGAATTGGCCGTTGTGAAGGGAGACTTCTATCTGGTTGGGAACATCCCCCATGTTGTTGGTGCCATTGATTGCACACTTGTTGGTCTGGTCCAACCACAGGCGAGTTAGCAGATTTTTCACAATCAAAAACATTATCACTCAATCAATGTGTAGATGGTGCGCCTGGCAGACATGACCATTTCGCATGTGGGTGCCAGATTCCCCTGCTCGGCCCATGACTCTTACATCCTAAAGAACAGCATTGTGCCCCGGATGATGGCAAATCTGCTTCCCGAGAGTGCTTGAATTGTGGGTAAGTATGCCTGGTAATATGGCATGCTGCGACTGTGACCTGCTGCCCTCTTCCTGTGCAACATTGCAATGTGTGTTTGTCATTCCTAGGCGTTAATGATAATTCTGCCAATCACCAGGGCATACTTACCTTATCCCCTCTCAGGACCCAAAAGGATACAACACTTCACAATACTTACCTAAGAAAGAAATAATACTAACAACTAACTAAAGATATATGGTTATTGCCGAGGAGCTTGCGAATAACAACGCCAACTTGCGACAACAACGTAAGAAACAATACCAGTGACGACAACAACAACAACCAGGGACATCAACGTCACTCTGTAAAACAACGCAAGAAACCAAGGGCCACAAGGTAACAACGTACCCCAGGGTACGAAAACACAACAGAATACCAAGGGCCACAGGGTAACAACTATGCAAAACAAAGCCCACCATGGTGGAGCTAAAACAACGCGCACTCCTCCTAACAATGCCTCGTGGTGGATTACTTATCAGTTTTGGTTTCCCTGGATGAGAGCGGAACATTCCCTTCAACAATTACCTGCAGGAAGGGAAACTTACCATCCTTCCGATGCTAAAGCATTTGGGTCAGAAAGGCCCCGACCTCCCATCACAAGGAATACAAGCAAATAATTATATATATATTCTGGGGTTTCTTTATTACATAATGATAGAAGGACAAAAGAAAGAAATTACTACTGTGTCACGATAGGCCTTCTTCACATCAATCCCTAAGCAATTGCTAATGCAATTAGGATGTACATATACAGAACTTATACTTAAATCAGTATATAACCTGAAAATAGGAGACAATAGTTAGATAAGAACAGTTAAGAAATAAGAGTGAGTGGAACACCTCACCAAGTTTCTACACATCCTGCTTCCACTTCCCCAGAGGGGAGCCCGTTTCTCCAGCCAAATCCTGATTCTCTACTCCACTGTCACAACTGCACGTCTGTAACGTGATGGACTACCAGTGGTCGAGACCCGAACACCCTCTTTAGTACAAGTGGAAACGTTGGTTGAAGATTTTAGCAACCCTCGCCCCCTGTTCCCATCAGATTCCGTACCACTCCGCGCCAAGGTCACAGCATCAGCTAGCTAGGTGTTTGTTATGACTCCGGGGCAGAGCGGGCACATTCCTCCGACAAGAACCAGTTCCTACCAGCATACAAAGTGTGAAAAACAAGTGAGAAGTAAAACATGACTCCTCACCCAGAAAAGCTTAGAAGATGGCGACAGTTCAGAAAATGGAGTCGCTTAAGCATAGGCCACTATTCCCGTATAGAGCCCGAATTAGTATGCAAGATGGCATTAGAGTATGCCAAAGCCAATAGGTAAGCCCTGCCTAAAGAAAACAAGTCAAAAACAGGCATTATTCATTCTCGAAGATAACATTTGTCAGCTGGGACCTGGTCCCATTTTTCCTGTCCAGGTTTTTAAGACCAATATTGTGTTATCACTGCCCGAGGAGATTATTTTAGCCGGTTCAGGGGGTTGATTAGGTGACTGTACCCACACTCTGGCTCCTGGGTTTTTATCAGTTGAGCCAAAACCTCCTTCTCCACCCACAGTTAGAAGGGTTGGGGCAGTCCCTTTTCTCACCACCCCTCCAAGAACTGGTATTATAACCAACTGGGCAACTCGATCACCAGGTTGAACTGTCAATTCCAGATCACTACTGTTCAACAGAATAATTTTGATTTCACCTTGATAATCAGAATCGATTACACCGCCCAGCACCTGGATGCCTTTCAGCGCTAGTCCAGAGCGTGGGGCAATCAGACCAAAGTGTCCTGCTGGTATTTGGAGACCAATTCCAGTTTCAATGAGGACAATATCTCTTTGCTTTCATACATGTTGTTTCAAAGTATGCAAATCTAGACCAGCGGCTTCAGGAGTCGCTCTGTGTGGAGCTAAGGCTCCGGGAATAATTTCCCAATAAACAAAGGTAGCCACTGTCATATGGGGTTGCACATTCACAGAAGGAGACAACATTTGCATAATGGGTGTATCAGAATTATGTAAAGGTCTATTGTTGAGAATTTGTAAGGCATCAACTAGATGATTTCTCCAATTATGTAATGAACCATCAGACAGTTTTTTCAATTAATCTTTTAAAAGGCCATTCATGCACGCTCAATCAAACCCGCAGCCTGTGGGTAATAAGGGATATGAAAAACCCTCTCGATATTGCGTCGAGCACAATATTCTTGCACCATCCTCCCTTTAATGTGTGTGGCATTGTCCGATTGAATTTGTAAAGGCACCCCATAATAAAGAGTAATCAAATCCAAAGTTTTCAGTGTATTTACCTGAGTAGCACGTTTATAAGGGGAGGCAACCAAATATCCTGTATATTTATCTACAACTGTACATACATATTGACAACCTCTGCATGTTGGCAAGGGACCTATGTAGTCTATCTGCCAGATCTATGCTGGTGACTTACCTCGATGTTACTGACCCCTCACTATCTGTGGTACCTCTCGTTTTTGAGAATGTTGGCAAATGGGGCACTGTAAGATTACTGTTTTAACCATATCATGAGGGAGATGTATCCCTCTATCTGCTGCCCACCTGTTAGTAATCTTTTCTCCAAAGTGTCCACACTTTTTATGTGCCCATCTCGACAATCCAACCAAGTCAGGATTTTGCGTTTCCACCTCTGCCTCAGAGATCTTAGCATTTTCGTCTGCAATGAGGTTAAACCACCTATCAAGTGAATCAACAACACAGTGAGCATCTACATGGAACACAAAAACAGTACATTGAGGAAGCATGTCCCACAACTCTTTCCACATTCTTTTCCCCATAGTTCTTTTTTATTAATTAGCCAATTAGGAGCCTGCCATGTGGGAAGCCAAGTTGCCAATCCTTTATCGGTCGACCAGGAGTCAGTTTAAATATGGCAAATTCCCAGTAATTCTTTTTTCAAAGCCTGATAAACAGCATAAAGATCTGCAAATGGACTGCTCTTTCCGTCACCAGTTGTACTTAATAATTTCTGGGTAACAGGATTATAGGATACTGCTTTCCATTGTCTCTTTGCTCCAACATGCCTAGCTGAACCATCCGTAAACCACAAATGCTTCCTCTCCTCCACGGAGAGATCGCTAACCAGCTTACCCCACTTATCAGGGGATTCCTGTACTATAGGTATGTTGTACTCCACATCAGTCTCTTCTATTGGCGCCTGCACCGCCTGCTCATGCAACATCGCTGTACCCCTAGGACCCACTCGAGCCCTGTCCTGTATGTACCACTTCCACTTGATCACACTAGCTTCCTGTGCGTGTCTAATTCTATGAGTTTTAGGGGAGCTCATAACCCATTGCATGATCGGAATCTCAGGTCTCAAATTAACATTGTGTCCCAAAGTCAATTGTTCTGTGTCTACCAAAGCCCAATAACATGCAAGTAACTGTTTCTCAAAAGGTGTATAACGCTCACCACGTCGGGCAATTTCTTCATCCAAAATCCTAGGGGTACTTTTGTCTTACCTTGTTTTTGCCATAAACTCCAATTTGCATATAAACCCTGTACAGGTACATTCAGATCAATGTCACCATCTCGCACTGGCCACAAATCCAAGGCATGCTGAATAGCCTCTTCCGCCAGTTCAAATGCAGTCTGCTGTGGCTCACCCCATTTAAATGCATTCTTCTTTCAAGTAACCTTGTACAAAGGGGCCAAAATCTCACTCAAATGGGGAATGTGTTGTCTCCAAAACCCAAACAAGCAAATAAAGCTCTGAGTCTCTTTCCTGTTTTAGGGTACTGCAAACTCCTTAATTTTCCGTCTCACTTGTGGGATCACCTCTCGATTTCCCTGATGCCACTGAATTCCTAGGAATTTCACACTCTGTGCTGGACCCTGTAATTTATCAGGAATAATCTCCCACCCTTTGCTTTGCAAGTGAGTTACAATTTGAGTTACAATTTGATCTAATTGAGTTTGAACTTGCTCCTGTGTTTCGCTTTGTATCATTATATCATCAATGTAATGACAAATTTGCACACCAGAAGTTATCGGTACCTCATCTAAATGTTCTGCGACCAGCCGGTGACATATATTATCGGACTATGCAAAGGAGGGCACTGTAGGTGCAGACACTGGCACTCCCTTTGGTGATGTGCTGGATCCTGCGGAACGCTTTGTCTGGCGATGCCTCTGGACCACCTTCCCCTGTTTGCCAGGTGTACCCCCTACAGTGCCCTCCTTTGCCTGTTTGCCAGGTGTCCCCCCTACAGTGCCCTCCTTTGCCTGTTTGCCAGGGGTAGCCCCTACAGTGCCCTCCTTTGCCTGTTTGCCAGGGGTAGCCCCTAAAGTGCCCTCCTTCACCTGCTTCACTGTGCTTGGAATTGGAGTTGATGTGGCGGGGGAATGTGGCCCTGAGCATTTCCTAGGTGTACCCTTGCCATACAACACCTACTCAGTGGGCATAGACACTGCACGCCTAGCTCTGCATTAGGTTTTAGGGACAGGAGAGTCCTTTGCTGGTGATGCCTCTGAGGCATGTGAGTCTGATGTCTGCTTCATTGCTTTTTCGGCCTTGCTCTTCCCTGACGGGCTCTTGTCTTTGCATTCTGGGGTGACTCAACTCTTCTGTGGGGATGGTGTCTTTGGGCGGGCCCGCTTGGGTTATTTCTGCTGGGTGCTTCTTGTGCTGTATTGTGACTGTGATGCATGAGAACCGTGGTCACTATAATCCGATGTGGCCACTGACTGAGGGGTGGACAAAGGCACTGAAGCAGGAATGGTAGTATATGCCTGTTGAAGGGCAGACATCACTGTGGACAACAAAGCCTAGAATGTACGGTGTAGCCCACCCACGTCAGAGTGTATGCTCTCCATGTAGGCAACCACCTGGCCTAATTTTTAGTCATGGTCACTGAAGACATTAAGCAGGGCTGTCTGGCCCACACAAAGCTGGTGCAGGAGTTCTACAGACTCAGCATTGAGGGCAGAAGGGGGGACAGGTGCAGGTTCAGCGGTGTCAGGTGTGAATCTAACTCGTCCCCTCTTACTGACACAGACACGGGCAGCACCAGAGGAAGTGAATGGGAGGCTGGCCACTGGCCGCTGTGTGGTAGAAGATGATGCAGAGTCCCCATTCCCTGTGCCTGCCAACATGGATGCATCACCGCTGGAATCAGATGATGTAGTACTTTGTATCTCAGGCAGGGATTCCTCCTGCATACTCCTGTCCCCCTCAGATGCGCTGGTGAGCTCTGTCACTGGGCTCTGGTACAGCTGTAGGGCTACTGTTGCCACCACTGGTTTCCATCTCCTGTTCCTCCTTGTCTACTGGTGATTCTGCATGAGAGAGAGATGCAGGGTTGTGTTAGTGTCATCAGCAGGACAAAGCAATTCATTCAATGCAGTACAGGAGATGCCCAAATCAACATGGTGACCACGACACCCTGCAATCACATTGCAGCAACACACTACATAGACCACAAAAGTGCCTGTAACCCTGAATATCTGCCATGACTGAGCCATGTTAAGGCCACATAGCACAACACCATGCCCGTGGATGAAGTGTAGCAGACACACAACTTTCTCTGCCCACATCTAGGGACATGATGTGGGGACACCACCTATTACCACTGACAGACCTTGAGGGAACAGGAGGGGACAACACACACACCTATTAGGACATGACAGTCCACAATGAGACCACCCTGATCGAAAACCTCGCCAACCTCAGCCTCAAACAGCTCGTCACCGCACCCACCCATGCCGCCGGCCACACGCTGGACCCCGTATTCTCCACTGGCACCCACCTCGCCTTCGACCACACCACTGAACCCCACTGGACCGACCACCGCTGCATTCATTTCACCTTCAAGAAACCAAACACGCACCACCGCAGCCATCAGCTGCCTCGCCGCTGCTGGAGCAAAGTCACCGAAGACCGGCTGATCACCACCCTCATCCAGAACCCACCCACTGACCCCACCAACCCAGACGCCGCAGCCTGCAACCTCAGATAGTGGATCGACGACTGCGCCAATACCCTCGCACCACTCAAGAAACCCTCCAACAGCCACACCAGCAAGAGAGCCACCTGGCTCACCGACGAGCTCCAGACCTCCAAACGCACATGCCGGAAACTGAAGAAAATATGGCTCCACGAACGCACACCGGACAACTACGCCACCCGCAGACATCACCACCTCATCAGATTTGCCAAGAGATCCTTCATCAAAGACCACTTGGATAACAACGCACACGACAGCAAATAGCTCTTCAGCATCGTAAAGGAACTCTCCAACCCCAGCGCCAACGCCAACGCCAACCCGCCCTCACAAGAACTGTGCGATTCATTAGCCATCTTCTTCCACCGCAAGATCGCTGACATCCACGACAGCTTCAACACCACGATCGCCCTAGTACGCCAGACTCCATCTCCCCTGTGAACACCACCAGCGCCATCCGCCTGACCTCCTTGTCCAACATCAATGACGACGAGATACGCAAGGTCATAAACTCCATCCACTCAGGATCTCCGTCAGACCCGTGCCCACACCACGTATTCAACAAAGCAGAAGCAGCCATCACACCCGAACTACGGAAGGTCATCAACATCTCCTTCAAAACAGCGAAATTCCCGGAAAGCTGGAAGCACGCCGAAACCAACGCCCTCCTCAAGAAGCACAAAGGCGGACCCCAAGGACCGTAAGAACTTCCGGACCATCTCCCTGCTCCCGGCAAAGGTCATTGAGAAAATAGTCAACAGGCAATTGGCCTGCCACCTGGAAGACTACAACATCTTGGACCTGCCCCAGTCTGGATTCAGACAAAACCACAGCACCGAGACAACCCTCATCGCCGCCACAGACGACATCAGGCGCCAACTAAACAACGGCGAAACATTAGCCCTCATCCTCCTGGACCTGTCGGCCCCCTTCGACACGGTCTGCCATTGCACTCTAAAGACACGCCTTCTAGAAGCCAGAATCCAAGAGAAGGCCTTTGACTGGACCACGTCCTTCCTCTATGGCAGAACCCAGAGTGTCTGCCTCCTACCCTTCCGATCCGAAGCCACCAACATCATCTGCGGCATCCCCCAGGGCTCATCCCTCAGCCTGACGCTCTTCAACATCTACATGGCCCCCCTCGCACAAGTGGCCTGCCATCATGTCCTTAACATCATCCCCTACTCCGACGACACCAAGCTCATCCTCTCCCTCACCAAGGACCCACACACTGCCAAAACCAACCTCCACGAGGGAATGAAGGCCATCGCCGAATGGATGAGGAGCAACCGTCTGAAGCTGAACTCGGACACGATTGAGGTACTCATCCTCGGACTCACCCCCTCAGCCTGGGACAACTCCTGGTGGCCGACCACACTAGGAACAGCACCAACACCCATCGACTATGCACGCAACCTAGGATTCATCCTCGACTCCTCCCTCTCCATGTCTAAGCAGGTCAGCGCCATCTCCTCTTCCTGCTACAACACCCTCCGCATGCTCCGCAGGATCTACACGTGGATCTCGACCGGAACAAGAAGAACGGTGACACAGGCCTCGTCAGCAGCAGACTGGACTACGGCAACACACTCTACGCTGGAATCCTAGCAAAACACCTACGACGACTGGGGAACATCCTTTACCACGCGGATTTTACTCCGCAGTACCCTTTCAACGCGTCTTTTACGACGCAAGAAGTCCGCACTCCTCCAACGCAAGCCGTGGTAACGACTTGCATTGTAAAAAACGCGTTGTAACGGTTCGCGTGGTAAATCCATGCATCGTACCGTCGTACATCCACGACGACTACAACGCATCCAAAACGCCTCCGCCCGACTGATCGTCAACGTTCCCCACCACAGCCACTTCCCCCTCCACCTGAGAGACCTATACTGGCTCCCCGTTGACAAGAGGATCACCTTCAAGCTCCTCACCCACGAACACAAAGCACTCCACAAAGCCGGACTAACCTATCCTAACAGCAGACTTAGCTTCTACACCCCCACCCGCCAGCTCCTGCTCCTCCAGCCTCGCCCTCGCCGTTGTCTCCCGCATCCAACAAATGACCTCTGGTGGCAGATCCTTCTCCTACCTCACCGCCAAGACCTGGAACACCCCACCTACCCACATACGGCAGACCCAAGACCTGCTCGCCTTCAGAGGACTCCTCAAGACCTGGCTCTTTGAGCAGTAGCAGCACTCCTCCTCCCCTCAGTGCCTTGAGACCCTCAAGGGTAAGTAGCGCACTCTACAAGTACTCTGATTGATTGATTGATTGATTGAATGGCAAGTAGCCTATACCAAACACCATGTGCTACTCTGGGGCACATTGTTGTCAGATGTCTGGGCCTCAACGATCATGGTGCATGCAAAGTAGGCATGCATGAAGTCACACTCAGATAGTGGACACTGCTGTTCACCCCCTAATAAATTCTCCACACTATCCCAATGCTGAATGACCATGTAGATACTAACACATCCGGCTATGGGAATGCACAGCTGGGAAGATCTCCTTTGTACGGCCAGTTTGGTCCAATGCATGACACTCGCACCCATCCCAGCATCCACTCACATGACACAGCACAGCACCACCCCACGAACATCACATGGGCCACCACTGCCACAGGCCCTGTACACATGCATCCGTTCCCAGCCAAAGTCACCCTCCCCAAATACTCACCCCTGCCTTGCTGCCGATGCTCCTTCAGATGTGCATCAAGCTCAGGATGAGTCACTGCCAATATTCGGCCCATCAGTGGTGTCATGCTGCGCCGTGCCAAACACCCAGTGCATGGTAGCAGCCCCAATGTCATCTCGCCACGTTCTTTGCCAGCCGGCTGATGTCGTCCCACCTCTTGTGGCAGTGGGTGCATCGTCGGTTAGATACCACCGGGGCTCGCACCTTTGCTGCAATGGCCCTTCACACAGCCTTACGATGGTATACCTTGAGCTGCAGACATGGGAGAAAAGAAGGGAAAATGATCAGTGACACAGTGTCATGTACCAACATCTATCAGTACAGTAGCAAGACACAGACTCATTACCAAATGTAATCTCCTTCCATCCCAAACTGGGGTACACCTCACAAGGACACTCTGCATGGGCCAAGCAGATGTGATTGCATGCATTTATGAGGGCGTACAGGGTCCCTGATAATCTCACACACATGCAGGATGACCGTACTGAACCCCCTCTGTGGCTTGCACACATCTCCAGTCCTATGCATGTCTGGCCACTACATACATCACATATCGACCTGTGTCTGTGCGTAGAATCACTGTGTGCATGACTGGGCAGCATTCATTGAGCATGTCCTGTGAACATATGTGTATGTAATGTGTATGGCATCGGGGTACATGGACTCACCAACAAAATATCCATCAACACAAGTGTGGTTATGTGCAATTCTACAGGGCTGAGATGGTGCATATTTTTATTTCAGTGTGAATGAACAAGAGTAAGGGTGCAGTAAGTGCAGTGATGTGATCTCGTCTTGGTGTGCAGGCACTGGGCATAGCTTCTGGGTTCAGACAACAGGGGCACACAGAGACAATCAGCCAAGCAATTACTGTCCTGGCACCTGCATGTCCAACATCCTAGGGCTCTGTATGGCTGACAATTTAACACACTCCACTAAGACATACAACTGCAGGCAGGCCGTGACATTGGGACACACACGCTCCTTTGCCCTGGAGACAGCATGTTTGTCAGGGTATGACACAACCCCCACCCTCAGGCATATACTGCAGCACTACAACTACATGTCTGCCCCCCTGCCCTACACCTCCCTTTACGATGACTTACCACAACATTGGGGGCATCATACAGCCTTGGGTACTGTGCGAGCACCTCGTCCAACAGGACCTCCAGCTCCTCGCTTGTGAATGGACTGGCATCATTCTTCTCTGTCCTTGCCATCCCTGTGGACATGGAACACCTGTAGTAGAAGTGGGTAGTGAGGGGTCCCAGGCAGCAGGCTCTGTAGGCAGCAGCAGGAGGGGGTCCCAGGCAGCAGGCTCTGTAGGCAGCAGCAGGAGAGGGCCCCAGGCAGCAGGCTCTGTAGGCAGCAGCAGGAAAGGGTCAGAGGCAGCAGACTCTGTAGCCAGCAGCAGGAGAGGCTCCCAGGCAGCAGGCTCTGTAGGCAGGAGAGGGTGCCAGGCAGCAGGCTCTGTGAGCAGTGGAAATGTGAGGCTCACTCCCACAAATTTATAGCCCCCTGGAGTCGTTTCATCGGTGCCAAGCTGCAACTATTGGTTGTCCAGGTCTGCCTCTTTCAAAAGCATCCAATGACCGCCTCCGCGGTGGCGGAGCACGCCTTCTGCGATTTTCAAAACTGCATCATGCCACCGCAATCATCGCTCCCATTGGCTGTAGGCAATGCTTCAAGGCGGTGATGCACCGCAGGAGCCGGGATGTGCTACCGCAATGGTGCATCTTTCAAAGGCATCCAATGACTGCCTCCACGGTGGCGGAGGACGCCATCCACAATCATCTTTCCCATTGGCTGCAGGCAATGCTCCATGGCGGTGATGCACCGCAGGGGCCCGGAGCACGCTACCGCGATGGTGCATCTTTCAAAAGTATCCAATGACCGCCTCCGCAGTGGCGGAGGACGCCATCCACAATTTTCAAAACTGCATCATGCCACCGCAATCATCGCTCCCATTGGCTGTAGACAATGCTCCATGGCGGTGACGCACCGCCGTGTCCAGGCGGTACCTACCGCATGTAGGGTGGTTGAGCATGCCCACCGCCATCTGGGCATGTCTCCATGCCAATGACTACCGCACTTGTGTAAGGGGTGGTGCTGGTGAAACAACACCAGGGACAGGCGGTAGCTATCGCGAGTAGGGTGGCGGAGCATGCCCAGTGCCATCTGGGCATGTCTCCATGCCAATGACTACCGCACTTGTGTAAGGGGTGGTGCTGGTGACACACTGCCATGGCCAGACAGTAGCTACCGCGAGTAGGGTGGTGGAGCATGCCCACCACCATCTTCCCATGTCTCCATGCCAATGATTACTGCACTTGTGTAAGGGGTGGTGCTGATGACACACCGCCGTAGCTAGGCGGTAGCTACCGCGAGTAGGGTGGCGGAGCATGCCCACCTCAATCTTCCCATGTCTCCATGCCAATGACTACCGCACTTGTATAAGGGGTGGTACTGGTGATACACCGCCGTTGCCAGGCAGTAGCTACTGCGAGTAGGGTGGCAGAGCATGCCCACCGCCATTTGGGCATGTCTCCATGACAATGACTACCGCACTTGTGTAAGGGATGGTGCTGGTGACACACCGCCGTGGCCAGGCGGTAGCTACCGCGAGTATGGTGGCTGAGCATGCCCACCGCCATTCGGGCATGTCTCCATGCAAATGACTTCTCCACTTGTGTAAGGGGTGGTGCTGGTGACACACCGCTGTGGCCAGGTGGTAGCTACCACGAGTAGGGTGGCATGCAATGGCAATATCCATCAGGAACAGTTGAACACATACAAGGTGGAAACATGGTGAAGGGCACATCATTGTGCACACAATGCCATTATTCAATTGGATCCACAGGTGCCCGCATGTGCCATTGTTAGGTATGTGTGATGTACATTGGTCTGTAGTCCCTGCCATGTCAAATATGCATTTGATGTTTGATGATGCGTGACAGTGTTGAAGTGGACTCAACAATGTGTACACTAATCAATGTGTTGTGGGTCAGAGATGACCGTGGTAAGGCTTGTCTCACTGTAAGATGTTGTTACTTACTTGTGCTTTTATATCTGCTCATACACACAATTGACAGTTCGCGGACTACTGTGATCATTGTGTTGTGGATGTGTGCCAAACTTACATGATGCATTGAGGTGTGACAGGTACAGCAGATGAGTATGAGACAGTCATGATCATTTTACCCACATTGGCTGGATGATACGCTGCAAGGCGTGCATATGTGAAATGTCTGGTTTAGTATGTGTGCATTCATATTGACCTATGTGTTGTTTGAGGCACTTGTGTATGGTAAATGGAGAGGTATGCCCTCTGTGTGGCTCAAACGTCCACCCATGTAACTTGGTCTTGTCATGCAATTCTCGGGCAGTCTTTCTTTTTCCGTGACATCCTTAACGGGATGTGCTGTGGCCATCTCATGATGGTTGTCATTGACATGTGTCCATTTTCATCTCAACTAGGAGAAGGCCTAATCTCCTATGTCACTTGACAGTGCTGGAGGACATGGAGGATGTTGCGATCATTTGCAAATTCCACCTCGTCAGACCCACCCTGAAGACCCTTTGTGATCTGTTGAAGCCCCACCTGCAGCCTCGTCGCCACTACCCAACAGCTTTCACGCCAACGTACAAAGTGATATCAGCCCTCCCTTTTTTTGCAACTGGTTCCTTCCTGGAGACCGTGGCCAGCTCTGCAGGGATGTCTCAACCCATGTTCAGCCTGATGCTGAGGGATGTTCTTGCAGCCATGATGATCTATAAGGACAGATACATACATTTCCCCAGGGGAGCAGATTTGGCCGTTGTGAAGGGAGACTTCTATCTGGTTGGGAACATCCCCCATGTTGTTGGTGCCATTGATTGCACACTTGTTGGTCTGGTCCCACCAGAGGCGAGTTAGCAAATTTTTCACAATCGAAAACATTATCACTCAATCAATGTGTAGGTGGTGTGCCTTGCAGACATGACCATTTCGCATGTGGGTGCCAGATTCCCCTGCTCGGCCCATGACTCTTACATCCTAAAGAACAGCATTGTGCCCCGGATGATGGCAAATCTGCTTCCCGAGAGTGCTTGGATTGTGGGTAAGTATGCCTGGTAATATGGCATGCTGCGACTGTGACCTGCTGCCCTCTTCCTGTGCAACATTGCAATGTGTGTTTGTCATTCCTAGGCGTTAATGATAATTCTGCCAATCACCAGGGCATACTTACCTTATCCCCTCTCAGGACCCAAAAGGATACAACACTTCACAATACTTACCTAAGAAAGAAATAATACTAACAACTAACTAAAGATATATGGTTATTGCCGAGGAGCTTGCGAATAACAACGCCAACTTGCGACAACAACGCAAGAAACAATACCAGTGACGACAATAACAACAACCAGGGAAAACAACGTCACTCTGTAAAACAACGCAAGAAACCAAGGGCCACAAGGTAACAACTTACCACAGGGTACGAAAACACAACACAATACCAAGGGCCACAGGGTAACAACTATGCAAAACAAAGCCCACCATGGTGGAGCTAAAACAACGCGCACTCCTCCTAACAATGCCTCGTGGTGGATTACTTATCAGTTTTGGTTTCCCTGGATGAGAGCGGAACATTCCCTTCAACGATTACCTGCAGGAAGGGAAACTTACCATCCTTCCGATGCTACAGCATTTGGGTCAGAAAGGCCCCGACCTCTCATCCCAAGGAATACAAGCAAATAATTATATATATATTCTGGGGTTTCTTTATTACATAATGATAGAAGGACAAAAGAAAGAAATTACTACTGTGTCACGATAGGCCTTCTTCACATCAATCCCTAAGCAATTGCTAATGCAATTAGGATGTACATATACAGAACTTATATGTAAATCAGTATATAACCTGAAAATAGGAGACAATAGTTAGATAAGAACAGTTAGGAAATAAGAGTGAGTGGAACACCTCACCAAGTTTCTACACATCCTGCTTCCACTTCCCCAGAGGGGAGCCCGTTTCTCCAGCCGAATCTGGATTCTCTACTCCACTGTCACAACTGCACGTCTGTAACGTGATGGACTACCAGTGGTCGAGACCCGAACACCCTCTTTAGTACAAGTGGAAACGTTGGTTGAAGATTCCAGCAACCCTCGCCCCCTGTTCCCATCAGATTCCGTACCACTCCGCGCCAAGGTCACAGCATCAGCTAGCTAGGTGTTTGTTATGACTCCGGGGCAGAGCGGGCACATTCCTCCGACAAGAACCAGTTCCTACCAGCATACAAAGTGTGAAAAACAAGTGAGAAGTAAAACATGACTCCTCACCCAGAAAAGCTTAGAAGATGGCGACAGTTCAGAAAATGGAGTCGCTTAAGCATAGGCCACTATTCCCGTAAAGAGCCCGAATTAGTATGCAAGATGGCATTAGAGTATGCCAAAGCCAATAGGTAAGCCCTGCCTTTAAGCAAGATACAGTCAGGCACAGAAAGAATATTATCAAGTCTTACTTTACAGCTAGTTCGTATTATGCAGGCTTACACAGCACTATATTAGAGCAAAATATACTGAGATGGTAGTGAGCAACGGTCATAATCGAATCGTTTCCATACAAAATGGCTCAATCTCTACATTCCACACATGACCATTGTCCAATACCAGCGAACGTATATAAACATTAAACAGGTCGCAAATCATTACTAGAATAATAGGAAACATAACTAACAGAACTTGATAAAGTACCAGGTCGAAACATATTCAAAAGATTTGGTATACATTGAATGCGGCAACATATAGCAATGAGAAAGGAAACTACTAAGAGTGCACCACCCAATATAGAACAAAGGAAATTAAAAACAGACAACCACGCAAAAAGCCAATTAAACTACCCTTGATCCCAATTTTGATGAACTTCCATGGACAAATTATGCAAGGCATTAATGTGGAACTAAATAGATCTCAAATGGTCTGGCAGGTTAAAGCAACACAGGCCTTAAAAATCAGAGCACCCGTGATCATGTTTCAATAGAAGGTAGTCAATGGTTGCCCTATTTTGTAAAATAGCTTGGCGCTCACCCTGTGCATCTAATAAAAATTCTGATAAAGCAGTTGAAGTGTGATTGATAGATTTGACCATGAGACTTGCCAGTTTACTAATGGCTCTGTAATTGTAAATTGAGAGCCCAGGAATTCCCACAATTGAAGCGGCAAGGCTAATATATTCTGATTTAAAAAGCAAATGCAGATTAGATTCACAATGTTCATCCAATGGAGGTGCCTCATGTACAGTCCGAGTATGCATAGAGGGTAGCAGAGGAAACATGGCCAGGCTAAGTCTGGCTAAGGCATATAGTCCACGGGAAATTATCGCAGGAATAAAGGACCAAGACATATTCCTGCAGGAAATAACCATCCAGTTGGTAGTAGGCTATTTTTATAATAACTCACTGAAAGAATCGTCGTTCTACAGGACATAGAATTACGAACCGAAAGGCACATTTGAGTCTTACGACTATAACACAAAACCTGTACATGCCAGGGGAAGCGTGGAAACATTTTCTCATTTAGTTTGAATATATTTGCCAATCAATCGTGGATCACACGTAAAACCGAAGCAACCATCGCCTTCTGTAATGTTATAAGTGGTAAAGGCAAAAGTCTGCGTCGGGTCAAGATCAGGTAACACTGTGCAGGAGGCACAATAGTCATACACTGACAGTCGACTTTTCACCGTGTGGATGTTAACACTGCTATCGATATTTGTAACTTTGAAAGCTTTAATTGAAACTGCTGTCGGAGTTGGAACTGAAAAAAGGCATGTGGACAAAATGTCAGGCACGCTTCTCATGTTGGACATGCAGAAATAGGATCTATTCAACACTCGAATAGCCAAGTTCTCCCAAACATTTTTAGTGTCAAAAAAGGATCGAATCCAACCTGCGTTCTCTGATGATCGTCTTGCTTTTAATCCTGCACGGCCCATCTCGGCCCCAAACACACCATGCTGAAAGGAGTCCAGCCACGACAAATCCCGCAGCAACAATCCATGTAATGACCTAAAGAAAACAAGTCAAAAACAGGCATTATTCATTCTCGAAGATAACATTTGTCAGCTGGGACCTGGTCCCATTTTTCCTGTCCAGGTTTCATGACCAATATTGTGTTATCACTGCCCGAGGAGATTATTTCATCCGGTTCAGGGGGTTGATTAGGTGACTGTACCCACACTCTGGCTCCTGGGTTTTTATCAGTTGAGCCAAAACCTTCTTCTCCACGTACAGTTAGAAGGGTTGGGGCAGTCCCTTTTCTCACCACCCCTCCAAGAACTGGTATTATAACCAACTGGGCAACTCGATCACCAGGTTGAACTGTCAATTCCAGATCACTACTGTTCAACAGAATAATTTTGATTTCACCTTGATAATCAGAATCGATTACACCGCCCAGCACCTGGATGCCTTTCAGCGCTAGTCCAGAGCGTGGGGCAATCAGACCAAAGTGTCCTGCTGGTATTTGGAGACCAATTCCAGTTTTAATGAGGACAATATCTCTTTGCTTTCATACATGTTGTTTCAAAGTATGCAAATCTAGACCAGCGGCTTCAGGAGTTGCTCTGTGTGGAGCTAAGGCTCCGGGAGTAATTTCCCAATAAACAAAGATAGCCACTGTCATATGGGGTAGCACATTCACAGAAGGAGACAACATTCGCATAATGGGTGTATCAGAATTATGTAAAGGTCTATTGTTGAGAATTTGTAAGGCATCAACTAGATGATTTCTCCAATTATGTAATGAACCATCAGACAGTTTTTTCAATTGATCTTTTAAAATCCATTCATGCGCGCTCAATCAAACCCGCAGCCTGTGGGTAATAAGGGATATGAAAAACCCTCTCGATATTGCGTCGAGCACAATATTCTTGCACCATCCTCCCTTTAATGTGTGTGGCATTGTCCGATTGAATTTGTAAAGGCACCCCATAATAAAGAGCAATCAAATCCAAAGTTTTCAGTGTAGTTACCTGAGTAGCATGTTTATAAGGGGAGGCAACCAAATATCCTGTATATGTATCTACAACTGTACATACATATTGACAACCTCTGCATGTTGGCAAGGGACTTATGTAGTCTATCTTCCAGATCTGTGCTGGTGACTTACCTCGATGTAATGACCCCTCACTATCTGTGGTACCTCTCGTTTTTGAGAATGTTGGCAAATGGGGCACTGTAAGATTACTGTTTTAACCATATCATGAGGGAGATGTATCCCTCTATCTGCTGCCCACCTGTTAGTAATCTTTTCTCCAAAGTGTCCACACTTTTGATGTGCCCATCTCGACAATCCAACCAAGTCAGGATTCTGCGTTTCCACCTCTGCCTCAGAGATCTTAGCATTTTCGTCTGCAATGAGGTTAAACCACCTATCAAGTGAATCAACAACACAGTGAGCATCTACATGGAACACAAAAACAGTACTTTGAGGAAGCATGTCCCACAACTCTTTCCACATTCTTTTCCCCATAGTTCTTTTTTATCAATTAGCCAATTAGGAGCCTGCCATGTGGGAAGCCAAGTTGCCAATCCTTTAGCGGTCGACCAGGAGTCAGTTTAAATATGGCAAATTCCCGGTAATTCTTTTTTCAAAGCCTGATAAACAGCATAAAGATCTGCAAACGGACTGCTCTTTCCGTCACCAGTTGTACTTAATAATTTCTGGGTAACAGGATTATAGGATACTGCTTTCCATTGTCTCTTTGCTCCAACATGCCTAGCTGAACCATCCGTAAACCACAAATGCTTCCTCTCCTCCACAGAGAGATCGCTAACCAGCTTACCCCACTTAACAGGGGATTCCTGTACTATAGGTATGTTGTACTCCACATCAGTCTCTTCTATTGGCGCCTGCACCGCCTGCTCATGCAACATCGCTGTACCCCTAGGACCCACTCGAGCCCTGTCCTGTATGTACCACTTCCACTTGATCACACTAGCTTCCTGTGCGTGTCTAATTCTATGAGTTTTAGGGGAGCTCATAACCCATTGCATGATCGGAATCTCAGGCCTCAAATTAACATTGTGTCCCAAAGTCAATTGTTCTGTGTCTACCAAAGCCCAATAACATGCAAGTAACTGTTTCTCAAAAGGTGTATAACGCTCACCAACTTCGGGCAATTTCTTCGTCCAAAATCCTAGGGGTACTTTTGTCTTACCTTGTTTTTGCCATAAACTCCAATTTGCATATAAACCCTGTACAGGCATATTCAGATCAATGTCACCATCTCGCAGTGGCCACAAATCCAAGGCATGCTGAATAGCCTCTTCCGCCAGTTCAAATGCAGTCTGCTGTGGCTCACCCCATTTAAATGCATTCTTCTTCAAGTAACCTTGTACAAAGGGGCCAAAATCTCACTCAAATGGGGAATGTGTTGTCTCCAAAACCCAAACAAGCCAATAAAGCTCTGAGTCTCTTTCCTGTTTTAGGGTACTGCAAACTCCTTAATTTTCCGTCTCACTTGTGGGATCACCTCTCAATTTCCCTGATGCCACTGAATTCCTAGGAATTTCACACTCTGTGCTGGACCCTGTAATTTCTCAGGAATAATCTCCCACCCTTTGCTTTGCAAGTGAGTTACACTTTGATCTAATTGAGTTTGAACTTGCTCCTGTGTTTCACTTTGTATCATTATATCATCAATGTAATGACAAATTTGCACACCAGAAGTTATCGGTACCTCATCTAAATGTTCTGCGACCAACCGGTGACATATATTATCGGACTATGCAAATAGCCTTGTAGCAGACTTCGAAATGCCATTTGTCTGCCACCCCATGAAAAACTGAATTGTTCCTGACATTCAGGAGATATAGGAGTAGAAATGAAAGCATTGGCAATATCAACAGTTGCATACCAAGTCCCTAAATGTTTTTGAATTCTCTCAATGAAAGTGACAGAGTCAGGGACATGAAACAGTCAAAGACCGTGTATGTTTGTTCAATTTGCGGTAATCAACTGTCATGCACCATGAGTTATCGCTTTTACGCACTGGACACACAGGATTGTTCCATACAGAAGTAATCAGAACCACAACCCTGGCATCCATGAAGTCTAGAATAGCAGCACTGATCTCATCATGCCCACCTGGAATTCTGTACTGTTTCATTGAGATGACTTTAGTCACCTGAGGCACCTTCACAGGAGGAATTTTCAAGCGACCCACTCTCACAGTATTAGCTGAGATATAGCGTTTTGTTCCAAAGTAATAGTATTAATCATCTAAACATAGTTTCATTCATTTTAAGATGTCAATTCCAATAATGTATTCAGAAAGGGGCACAACTACAAAACTATGGGCTAGATGTAGGTAATAGCTAATTACCAAATGGTAAATACCGAATTTTACCGATTCGGTATTTACTAATCGGTAATTGCTATGTAGGAAAAAAATCGGTAAAAATACAGAATCGGTAAGATTCGGTAATTACCGATTCGGTAATTACCGAATCAGTATTTGCCATTGATTCCTATGGGCCCTGAAGCCCATAGGAATCAATAGCAAATACAGATTCTGTAAATGCACCCCTGTTTCTGGCTTGTGTGCCATGTGACACACATACATGCCCTTAGGGCATGTATGTGTGCCACATGGCACAGGTGTACATGCACAGATGTGCATGTACACAGGAATTCGTTATTTACAATGGAATAGTATTCCATGGTAAACAACAATTCGGTAAGGGCCTGTGGCACTGATTACAGTGCCACCTACATGTAGATTTACCTATTCGGTAAATATACCGATTCGGTATTTTACCGAATCGGTAAATTTACAGAATCGGTAAATATACCGATTTGTCACTTTTTCTGGCCCCTACATCTGCATCTGCAAATACCGGTCGGTAACGGCCGAAATTGGCTGTTACCGACCGGTATTTGCCTTCCTACATCTGGCCCTATATTCTTTTCTTGGTATTTGTCTGATTCTTAATTGGAGATTAGTTTGTACTGTTGGGGGTCTCTTTACCACCTAATCCTGTAATTGTAAAATACTGTCCTCTAAATTTCTTGGGATTTCCATATATCAAAGTGGCGTCCACTCCTGTATCTACTAAGGCTCAGGCCTGTTGCATATTACGATGCCACCACAAAATGTCTATGTGGACATAGGGTCTTTGATCTTTGCGAGCCCAATTCTGTACCGGAGCTTGACCTATTTCCTAGTCATTTTTGTTCCTGTCTTGCACCCAGGACAAATCAGGATACAGACTTCCATATGGTTTAGGAAGTACGTCTTTCTCATACACTCTCTTGATAATAATAATTTCTCATATTCCTGCCACTCTGTGATCCTCGATCAGGAGATCTACCTCTTTCGTTTCTCACTCTCAGTTCAGGAGATCTACATCTTTTGTTTCTGGTCCTACATTCTGAGGAGTCTTCCCTCCTGTATCGTGTTCTATATACTGGGGATCCTTCCCTTCGTCCCCTATATAGCTCGTCACCACTTTCCTCTGAATGTCTCTGTTCATAATCCTGTTTATTAACTCTCCTACTCCCTTCTTTTCTATCCAAACCTCTTTTTCGATATATAGTCCATAACTTCTGAGTAGGTTCCCCATCTATGTCTTCCATTCTCACCCCATCCTTCATTATGGCTGTAAACAGATCTCGTCTAGTCAATTTATTGTTATCTGTACGGACCTCAGATCTAGATGGTCTTTCTGTCTTTGTCCATTCTCCCAGTTCACCCAACTCACTCACTGCTTCAATCACTTGAGCTAGTGTGTTCCCTGTTTGATTTATTAACAATGTCATCATTACCTGCTCATAAGCAGGAGAAGCAGTACGAATGATCTTATTCCTTACAGAAGTGTAAAAGTAATCCTTCCATTGGTCTGTGTGCGGTATCTAGAAAAATAGATGTTTTCATCACATCTTCCTTTAATCTCTGTGTCGCATCTCTCAACGTATACCACGGCTTTTCATTCACTGGACAATCTGATTCAGTCGGGTATTTATGACTGCATCTGGCCACAGCCAATTGTAATAGACTAATCTGATCGTTAAGTCCATAGTTTCTAAAGTGTTCCTGAATTGTCGGCTCTGTGCTTATTGTACAAAATTTTAAAGCATCTCCTTAGTCTAACATTACACCTGCAGCACCCAAGTCATAGATGCGAACCATCCATGTAAGCAAGTTCTCACTAGGTCTCTGCCAAAACCTATCCAGAATGTCATTAATCTCTTGTTGCGTAAAATCCTCCAAGCAGTCTAAAGCCAACCCTTGGGGATGTTGCGGACCACCCTGCAACTTTCTCCAATTTATCGGCTGCGCATGCACCTCTCTACGTTCCTCTGATTTATTTTCGGTCTCGGTCCTAATAGGCTCTGTTTTTTTGTCCTCTTCCTCCCCTGAACCTGGAAACTCTGAAGAATCCCAAATATTTCCATCCCCTTTCTCGGGATCCCAGTCAAGCCCTGCTTCTGCAAAGACTAAGTGTACCTTCCTCTTACTAACTCTCCCTCGCTTGTTCCTGTACTTGTACTTTGCAATGCGCACTGCAGCCCTTTCCGCTAAAATATGATAAGTCTCTATCTTGTCCAACAGTAATTTATTTTGACATGTTAACAACGTAGTGGCATTCTTTGCTTCAACATACTGTTTTTCCAACTCTTTACACACACGCTGTAACTTCACATATGATATTTCTCATGTATCATTCTGTAAGCATTTAGCAAAACCCATCCTCTCTGTCCTAATATAGGAAGCTATTCTCCTCTTGTTACCTGCACTTTCTGCAAACATGAAACCACTTGAGCCAGTTCGGCTTCAAACAAACACGCATTCCAGTTTTCACTCAAACCAGCAGATTTAGCCCATTCATGAGCCAGCACTCCATACGGAGTCGATTCCCATCCAGGATTTTCCATTGACAATTGAAAGTCAGCCTTTGTTCTCCTAGAAAACATAATCGTCTCTTTTCTCATATAATCCACCTCTTCGATCCTGAGTCACGACTCCAAGATGTAATGAACTGATTATTCTGCCAATCACCAGGGCATACTTACCTTATTCCCTCTCAGGACCCAAAAGGATACAACACTTCACAATACTTACCTAAGAAAAGGATAATACTAAAAACTAACTAAAGATATATGGCTATTGCCGAGGAGCTTGTGAATAACAGCGCCAACTGGCGACAACAACGCAAGAAACAAAAAACGTTACGACAATAATAACAACCCGGGAAAACAACGTCCCTCGGAAAAACGACGCACGAAACCAAGGGCCACAAAGAAACAACGTACCCCAGGGAAGGAAAACACAGCACAATTCCAAGGGCCATAGGGTAACAACAATGCGAAACAATGCGAAACAAAGCCCTCCTTGGTGGAGCTAAACCAACGCGCACTCCTCCTAACAATGCCTCGGGGTGGATTACTTATCAGTTTTGGTTTCCCTGGATGAGAGCAGAACATTCCCTTCAACAATTACATGCAGGAAGGGAAACTTATGATCCTTCTGATACTACAGCATTTGTGTCAGAAAGGCCCCGACTTCCCATCCCAAGGAATACAAGCAAATAATGATATATATATATTCTGGGGTTTCTTTATTGCATAATGATAGAATAACAAAAGAAAGAAATTACTACTATGTCACGATAGGCCTTCTCCACATCAATCCCTAAGCAATTGCTACTGCAATTAGGATGTACATATACAGAACTTATATGTAAATCAGTATATAACCTGAAAATAGGAGACGATAGTTAGATAAGAATAGTTAGGAAATAAGAGTTTGTGGAACACCTCACCAAGTTTCTACACATCCCGCTTTCACTTCGCTAAAGGGGAGCCCGTTTCTCTAGCCGAATCAGGATTCTCTGCTCCACTGTCACAGCTGCACGTCTGCAACGTGATGGACTACCAGTGGTCGAGACCCGAACAACCCCTTTAGTACAAGTGGAAACGTTGGTTGAAGCTTCTAGCAACCCTCGCCCCCTGTTCCCATCAGATTCCATACCACTCCGCGCCAAGGTTACCGCATCAGCTAGCTAGGCGTATGTTATGACTCCGGGGCAGAGCGGGCACATTCCTCCAACAAGAACCGGTTCCCACCAGCATACAAAGTGCGAAAAATAAGTGAGAAGTAAAACATGACTCCTCACCCAGAAAAGCTTAGAAGATGGCAGCAGCTTAGAAAATGGAGTCGCTTAAGCATAGGCCACTATTCCCATAAAGAGCCCGAATTACTATGCAAGATGGCATTAGAGTATGCCAAAGCCAATAGGTAAGCCATGCCTTTAAGCAAGATACAGTCAGACACAGAAAGAACATTATCGAGTCTTACTTTACAGCTAGTTCGTATTATGCAGGCTTACACAGCACTATATTAGAGCAAAATATACTGAGATGGTAGTGGGCAACGGTCATAATCGAGCAGATTCCATACAAAATGGCTCAATCACTATACTAGGTGACTCTGCATATCCCAGCCGTTCATGGCAGCTGAGCCCACTACGTAATCCCAGGACCCCGGCTGATATCAGGTACAATCAGGCCCAATGCATGACCCATCATGTCATTGAGTGGACTTTTGGCATGCTCAAAGATTCTGCTGCCTTGACAGGACTGGAGGTGCACTGTCATACTCGCGTGGGAAGGTCTGTAAGATCGTTGTGGCATGCTGTATGCTCCACAACATGGCCATTCACAAGGGGATTCCCCTGCTACTGGATGATGATGAGGACCCAAGGCCCCCGCCTGCCCAACGACCTGAGTCCAGTGATGAGGACAGTGGAGAGGAGGAAGGAGTTGACATGCGGTACAACTTGTACTATGTATGGTGTGATTGCTTTGGTCGTGAAGGGCTATGTGCGGATGGTACAGACAGGCACATGTAAAGTCACCTGTGTGTGGAAATGTGGCAGTGACATTTTATCTGTGAACATATACGGGACTCCGTTTGTTGACACTTGTTGCATATTGTGTTGTCTGCCTGTTGACTTATGTAGATGGTTGGTGTAGTATACTGTCTGTGATGCCACACTCAACCAGTGACTGTTGTTCTGTTGTGTCTCCTTAGGTGCCTTGAAATTCTCCTGGCCTACATACTGTACAACTTTTAGATACATTATGGACATTTTGAACACTGCAAATATTTCACTAAAGACAAGCTGACCAAATTGAAGTTTGTAAGGTATTTTATTTACAAAGTTGACATGTGAGGGGTACAGGCAGATTTACATGAAGGTGGTGATGGAGTAGTGAGTTGACAGTCAAGTCATGGTAAATGAGATGTAAGAGTAGACACCACATCGATGTGGTGACCCAGTCCAACAGACAGGTGCCATTCACAATGCAGTGTGGAGAAGGACAGTCCAAACAGTCAATGCATTGGGGAAGAGGGTTGCCATCAGGGCTGGCTCTGTGACTGGCTTTTGGCTGGTGCTTTGCCTCCAGAGACTCCCAGGCTCTTCATTGGACACCCCCTTGGTCTCCTTGGCCGGGGGGGACCCTTCTACATGGCCAGCGGCGTCTGAGGACTCAACCCTCTCTGTGGCCACAGGGGAGAATGGTGCACTGTCATCCTGCAGCACAACATAGGGGGGCAGAGGTGTTGTTTTAGACACACGCCTGTCCCTCAGTAACACCACTGGCAGGCCCATGAGGTCCAGTATTTGTCCCATGCGGTGTCGATAGAACTTATCAGCAGGATGAGCTTGCATAATAGTTTTTCAGACCGGCCACTTTTTCCTTGGACCTGTTCCTAGGCCCTGATGACTCTGATGAAGTGGTCTAGGGATGGTGTCTAAACCTCCTGAGGTCTGGGGGTGACCCTGGCCCTCCCACCTGCCCTGCTGCCACGGACCTGTTGCCTCACCACTGTGGGTCCACGCACACTCTCCCTGCCGTCCACAGTTGTTGGTGTGGACTGGTCATCCCCTGGGACAGGGAGTGTGCTATAGGTGGCACTGGTGGTGGTAGTGGCGGTGGTGGCGGCGGTAGAGGCACAGGCCACAACTGCAGGGGTCTGCTTTGCAGTTGTTGTTGCAGCAGACATGGTGGTGGGGAGGATGGGGTTCTGGGGACTGTTGCTCCCTGGCTCACCAGATGAGCCGGCCTGGAGCTCATCGTCCAGAGAATCCTGTGAGTCTATATCAGAGAGTCCATGTAAAGGGGGTGGAGACTGGCTCTGCTGGTCGTGTTGTGCTCCTCAGCAGTGAGGTCTTTGTCACCGGTGGATTAGATGGAAATGGTCAGTGTTGTGGACTGTTCAAGAATTCTGTTAGCTGTGTGTCATCCACTGTCTGTACACTACACAATTGACTGATATTCACTATTTTTTGTAAGTGCAATACTGTGCCTCATGATGCAGAGGTACATAAATTACTCGTACATGTGAGGTATGGATGCATTGCATGCAATTGGTGCTGTGTGTAGTGATGCAGGTCTCCCACACACAAACAGCCAGCCCAGGGAAGATGGCTACCTACCTGTTAGTTTGTTTGGTGAACAATGCAATGGCTTCACAGTGCTTGTGGGAGGGAGGGAGTGCTCCATGCTGCTGGGGTGTGGGACAGGGGGCATGGTGGGAGTTGGAGTACAGGCCTCCCAAGCAAGATGGCTACCTACCTGTAAGGTGAGGGTGAACAATGCAATGGCTTCCATGTGCTCCTGGGTGGTGTGGGGGAGGGCTCCATCTTGCTGGGGTGTGGGACAGGGGGCTGGTGGGAGTAGTAGTGCAGGCCTCCCTCCCAAAACAGCCCTCCCAAGCAAGATGGCTACCTACCTGTTAGTTTGTTTGGTGAACAATGCAATAGCTTCACAGTGCTTGTGGGAGAGTGTGAGTGGTTCATGCTGCTGGGATGTGGGACAGGGGGCATGGTGGGAGTAGGAATACAGGCCTCCCTCCCACATTCAGGCCTGTCAGTGAAGATGGCTACCTACCTGTAAGTGTGTTTGGCGTACTACAATGGCTTCAAAGTGCGTGTGGGAGGGATTGCTCCATGCTGCTGGGGTGTGGGTCAGGGGGCATTGTGGGAGTTGGAGTACAGGCCTCCCTCCCACATACTGGCCTCCCAAGCAAGATGGCTACCTACCTGTAAGGTGAAGATGAACAATGCAATGGCTTCCATGTGCTCCTGGGTGGTGTGGGGAGAGGGCTCCATCTTGCTGGGGTGTGGGACAGGGGTCATGGTGGGAATAGTAGTACAGGCCTCCCTCCCACATACAGGCCTCCCAGTGAAGATGGCTACCTACCTGTTAGTTTGTTTGGTGTACTGCAATGGCTTCAAGGTGCTTCTGGGAGGGAGGGAGTACTCCATGCTGCTGGGGTGTGGGATGGGGCATGGTGGGAGTAGTAGTGCAGGCTTCCTCCGATATACAGACCTCCCAAGCAAGATGGCTACCTACCTGTTAGTTTGTTTGGTGAACAATGCAATGGCTTCACAGTGCTTGTGGGAGGGAGAGAGTGCTCCATGCTGCTGGGGTGTGGGATAGGGGGCATGGTGGGAGTTGAGGTACAGGCCTCCCTCACACATACAGGCCTCCCAAGCAAGATGGCTACGTACCCGTAAAGTGAGGGTGAACAATGCAATGGCTTCCATGTGCTCCTGAGTGGTGTGGGGGGAGGGCTCCATCTTGCTGGGGTGTGGAACAGGGGGCATAGTGGGAGTTGGAGTATAGGCCTCTCTCCCACGTACAGACCTCCCAGTGAAGATGGCTACCTAACTGTTAGTTTTTTTGGTGTACTGCAATGGCTTTAAAGTGCTTGTGGGACGGAGGGAGTGCTCCATGATGCTGGGGTGTGGGACAGGGGGCATGGTGTGAGTAGTAGTGCAGGCTGACTGCGCACATGCTCCCATGGTTATATTGCTAGCTACGTTTAGGGTACATGGGAGTGGGTGTCTGTTGGATCTGTGAGACAGGTTTTTGTAGGTGGGTGGTACAGATGGATGTGATGTGTCTGGTGTGTGTTTTTGGATGTGCAAAACAGTACATATCAGTGTGTTGGTTGACATTTGTTTGTACTTACCAGCCTCTACTCCCCCGGATACTCATGTGAGACTCTCAGGATGCATTATGGCAAACACCTTCTCCTCCCATGGTGTGAATGTTTTCTGTGGGATGGGAGGGCCACTGCCAGTCTGGTTAGCCAGCTCCCAGTTCTTGCTCCTCCTCTCTTTGACAACCCTCTTGAGATCATGCCACCGCTTCATGATCTCATTCTTGGATCGTGGGGTGGACCCTACTGTATTGACCCTTTGTACTATCCTTTCCCACATTTGAGTTGTGGCTAATGGTGTCTGTTGGACCAGGCTACCAAACAGTTATGGTTCCACTCTGACTATCTCATTTACCATGACTGTCAACTCACTCTCTGTGAATTTGGGCATTTTCTGTAATGTCATGGTGTGTGGTGTTTGAAGTGTTTGAGGGTGCAGGGGTGTGGGTGGTGGGTGTGGTATATTTGTGTGAGGTGTGTTATGTGCTGGGGGATTGTTGGTGCTGGTGTGATGGTGGTGGTGGGTGTGCTGTGTTCTCTTGCCTCTCCTGTCAGATCTGATGGATGCCATTCTCTTCTGGAGTGTTGCAAAGGAATGTGGTCAGTGAAGGGGCTAGTTTTATACACAGCTGTGTTGGTGTGTCCACATGGGATTTTGCTGCCAGGTGTGTTGTGGGGGTTGTCCTGGGAATTGTATGTTTCTGTTTGACACTTTTCCTTTTCATTTGGTTGTGTTTTCTGTATTTGGGGGGCATGGCTACTTTGGTTTGTGCAATGTTTGGCATTGCAGCTGTGTTTTTGCATGGTCCGCCATGTTTTTCATGTGTCGTCAGCTGCAGTGGCTATGCTGCAGCTGTTCCGCTGTCTCTCACATTCAGTCCTATATGCGACTGTGGTGTTCGGAAACAGAGGATCATACCGCGGGACCATCGGGATATACTAATTTCCCGTGTGGAGTCTCCGCTATGGGTGCGGCGGGTTGTAGCTTTTCCGCTGCATTTCCGACCGCCGCGGTCAGTTTTTGGGCGTCACTGCCCGCGTCGGGCAGTTTTGGTTAGCCCGCTACCGCCGGGGTCGGCTTTTTTTGCCGGTTGTTCCTAATTTGACCGCTGGTTTCTCCACGGTCCTGGTGGGCAGTTGCTTCCCGCCTCCATGGCAGTCGGGGTGGTTTTCCGCACGTCATCCTAATGAGACCCTTAGTGTATAAAGTTTTAAGCACACATTTAAACCCGCTTGGTGGGGCACGTCATATTTAAGACTGGAACATGAGTGACATTAGAAATGGCATTTTCTCCCAGTCACCAGACAATAATGACTGTCACTGGTCAGGCGGTAACTGACACACAGGAAAAGTCAAAGTATAGATCATTATTACTTTCATCTATAACTTTTGACCAATACCAGTAACAGAATCCATTCTAGAACTTTTTTTGTAGAAATCCAATCAAATGGGAAACTTCATTTTTGATTAAATATATTAGAAATGCATCTTTAAGAAAGTTACTTTTCCCCTGCCCGAAGCTTCTAGAGGTTCATTTGCATTTGCTCTCCAGCAAATGCCTAACTTTACTTGGCCTGAATGAGGTGTGAAAGAAGTATGAAAGCTGCTCCCAGTGATGAGACGGTGGCTCAGGTGTGGAGAGGTGGTTTTCTTGGTTTTGCAGGATGGCCAGTTAGTGTGAACTCAGCAATTTCATTAATTTGTAAGGATATCTGCCTTTTCACAGGTAAATACAAGGAGGGACCTGGAGGAAGCAACCTTTTGTCATCCTAGTCAGGTTAGCACCAAACACAGTGGCAGGAAGTTACCCACAGAACTAGTTTTAT
Organism: Lissotriton helveticus; assembly: GCF_964261635.1. Taxonomy (NCBI): domain Eukaryota; kingdom Metazoa; phylum Chordata; class Amphibia; order Caudata; family Salamandridae; genus Lissotriton; species Lissotriton helveticus. Next base: position 1,130,988,538 of record NC_136057.1, on the reverse strand, counting down.
GTGTTAACAGAGGAGGGGACAGCTCATTACTGATTAATCTGGCCAAGCTCTGGGTGGGCACACAAGTTGTAGAAACCCAGGGTCGAAGGGTTTCCTCTTATTAGATTTGGAAGATGAATGACACTGTGGGATTGTCTGCCTATGGCAAACCGGAACTGATGCAAAAGTAGGTAGGGTTGACCTTGAGAACTTTTATCCAGAAAACTTACAGAACTGACTTTGATTACACTAGCATAATTAAAATTTCACACAAGCCTGGACCTGCTCTCAGTGACCTGAGAGGAGCCATAAAGGATTGGTCATGCTAGCTTTTGTTTCTTTGACAAATAAGTGGACTTCAAGGACAACTTGATTGACCACCTGTGTTGTTACACAGCAAGCTACAAGAGACTTTTTTCCTGAGGTGCCAAGCTGACAAGTGGCAAATGATCGTAAACATGAATTTGCTGTGGCCCTCTAACTGATATCAAGACATGCTCTATGTGCCTTCACCTGAGGTTCTGTAGGCCTTAGAACTGTATTCCCATGGAAATTTTGCCCCAGAAGAAAGTTTGGAAACTTTTGAAAACATGTCCTCCAGAGCTTCAGTGGGACCTGCACAAATAAAATATCCAGCCGGCAGTTCCACAGTGTAAGATTAGATTTTAGCTTCCCATTCAAAGATCCTGCACCTCCTAAAAAGTGACAAAGTCACATTTTGCACTAGTGCTTATAAAACTTTCAGTGAGGGGCGGAGCTAGCCGTTGAGAGAGATGGCTGCGTTTTAAGCGAGCTCCTCTTAAACGCCCTATAAATCCCCTCATAATCCTGCAACTACACGGATGCTGGCGGACAATCTGCTGCTGGAAGACTGAGGACGGGTACATGCACCCGATCATACTGACTGCAATCCCATAAGACGCTTTGTAAACGTGGAACGATAGCCGGTGAGGCGGAGGCCTACCTGGTAAAAGGGAAACTGCTGCTGCGAGCTGTGTTTTGTGTTGTAGCCCGGACGCCTAGCACGCACGGTGGCGAAAGTCTAGGGCGAGGTCCGCTCCGGTCGGAGGCTCCGACCTAAATGTACGATATTGATGGCAGAATACACTTGCTGGAAACGGGTGAGCCCCCATGGTGATGGCATGCTTGCATAGTAGAGGCCGGGAGGGATAGTGAGAAACGCCCTGCGCTGCACCGGTGAGACTGCCATATGTGCGTGCGTGGCGGCAGAGAAGAGAGTTTGACCACCGTGCATGCCTGATTGTGTGAAGCCGCTGCAGATCTCTGCATACTTGGCGGCACCCTGGGGTGAGTGGCATAGCCTGGGAAAGAGCGGGTGCTTTGAACGAAGCAGCCGAGAAGCCTGAGGAGATTCGGAGCGGCCGTGCACGCTCCAATGCGGTGACAGACATCGTTACTGGGAGCACTGGCACAGACCCAAATAACGTCCCGCAAATACTCTGCCACAGCGCGTGTGCCCTTGCATTGGGAAGTTACACAGACTGAGGAATGCTACAGCATCAGCCCACGCACTGGCCAGTAGCAGAAGTTGGCTGATGCAGACCCTGAGATGCTGCGTGGCATAACTGTGGGCAATAGTGAGAAGGTGCAGCCCTGTGTCAATCGATACTCTGGCCGGGGGGTGCTCTGGTCTTGCAGCGTGCCCACCTGGACCCTAATATTGAACAGGGGATTCCCATTAAATGGTGGAGGACTCCGTTGTGCCTGCCACGGTGACTAATGAAGCCCATATCTGCGCTCGCTCCCTAATCATACCTACCAGCTGCGGTGTGGGCCTGTATTGAAGCTGCCTACATTACTAGATCCACAGAGAGCAGGAGGGGAAGTGCACAACAAAAGTGGTAAACCATGCATTATTACGTGGCAAAGGGGAAGGCCTGGAACGGAACTCATCAAACAAAGCGGTGTTATTGGTGAACGACGGTCGAAGACACTGCTGTGTTGACGCTCCTGGGTGCAGATACTATGCAGATAACATCTCTGAGGAAAGTGCCCCACGACTCTACGGATACACAGGCTCTGTAGTGGGTGTTGGATCTCCAAATAACAGCCTAAGCCCCAGCAATATGAAGCCACTTTCTCTGCGGATGGTGCTGGATGAGACCGACCTGGAAACGGTCTAAGCATCGCAGCTACTATACGCCAAGCAACTTTACACAACCCCGGGAGCATAGCCTACATCATGGGTAAGCCGATCGGACCCATCCCAAACTCACCTTTGACCAGACAAGAAAGCAACCTGGTCAAGGTGTTGATGACCAAACACTGTCGCAGCAGACGGCTAGAGCGACAGGCGGGGTAACGAGCGATGCTGTGCAGGCCATGTTCACCATGATCCAAGCTTCCCTATCCAACATTGATGGGAAGATAGACTCGTTGACATACAGGGTGGACAGGATGTCAGAACGTATAGACAAGCACACAGAAAGAATCGATATGGCAGAGCGTAGAATATCTGAGGCGGAAGATGGTCAGGTACAGATAGACGCGAAACAAACCAAGATGGAGAAACAGTTAGCAGCAATGACGGCAAAGGCGGAGGATTTGCAAGTGAGGTCCCGCAGAAACAACATTCCCTTAACAGGAATATCGGAAACGACAAATACAGGACTGATGGAGATGTACGTGGAAAAACTACTAGTGACTCTGCTGGGGAGAGACACGTTCTCTGACATATTTATAGTCGAGAGAGCACACAGATCCTTAGCGCCGAAGCCAATGATAGGGTCACGACCTCGCCCAATAATAGCGAGAATACTAAATTACAGAGATAGAGACGCAGCGCTCAGGAAGGCCAGAGAAATGGGCAAGCTGAATCACGATGGAATGGACATCTCTATTTACCCAGACTCCACTGCGTCTGTGCAGGAAGCAAAGAAAAGATTTGGGGTGGTGAAACAAAAGCTGAGAGACTCAAACATACCATTTGCTATGCTGTATCCGGCTAGACTACGCATCATGATGGATGGTACAGCACGAATCTACAATGATCCTATTGAAACTTCTACAACAGGTTGGTCAAGCAAGCACAAGGAGGGGATCACCGAGAGGTGAACAGTGTGAACACTCCACCACGTCAGATGTGGAATGATCAAGAGATAAGGATATATGAGACTGTTGTCTTGATAGGGGATCTGACCTTTCTGATGTGGACCTAGACGACGACGAGGCGTGAAGACCGCTCAGTCAGTACAGCTCCTTGAGCTGAAGTACTTCGTGTCAAAAATACTAAAGCACCTGTTTGCTATTCCAGGACGTGCTCTGACAGATGGATGGTTTGGAGCTGTGCTGACGACTGCCTGATTGAACTCTGGGACTGCAATGGCGCTAAAGACCAGACACTGGGGATGTTAGGTTTATTACGATCAAGGATGTGTTACTGTCTGGGGTTCTTGATTTCTTACTCCTAGACCCGTCCTTGGTAAGAGAGGGCCTACCCCATAAATGGGTGCGTCAGGGACAGTAGTAGGGCTAGCATCTGATGTAGAGGTGGAATGGGCGTTTACCCACGTGGAACCAGCTCCACAAGAAATGGAGCAGCAGCTCTGACCCCTCAGTGTGAACCACACAGTTAGTGGATGTTTGTTTTGTGGGTTTTTATTCAAGGGGTGGTGTGCAGGGGCAATGTTCTGGGGTTGTCTCCGCTGTGAAAGGATGGGCAGAGTGGGAGGTGGGTGGGGGATGGAAAAAGAAAATGTTTCAGTCAGCATCACATGGTTGTTTTATAATTGATTTACACCGATACACAATACCTCATGTGACAGATGGCACATACTGGAAAAGTCACCGAAATGGCTGACAGTAATATAGAAACTCGCACACTGACGTTAATGACGTGGAATATCCGTGGCATGCAGAACCCTCAGAAGATACGCAGGTTACTGGCATATTTGGACGGACATAGGGTGGATGAAGCCTGCTTGCAGGAGACGCACCTCACAACACACGCAGACACCAGAGTAGGTGCGAGGTGGGCGATATATCGGGCAGCTTCCTCGTTCTCTACGAATGCTAGATGAGTACTGTGGTGAAGTGGGGACCCCCTTCCAACATCTGGCTACTATTACAGATGATCAAGGTAGATTCATCATTGTACATGGTAACTTTGGTGGCACGGTACTGACCGTGGTGACAGCTTATGGCACTAACACCGACGACCCTAGTTTTTATGCAAGTATATGGTCCAAACTTGGTGAGTTTCCAGATGCGACAGTAATCTGGGGAGGCGACTTCAACACGTGCCTAGACCCAGCTCTAGACAGATCCACAGGTAATGAAAGATATGGCAAGCAAGCTGCCAAAGCTTTGAAAGAGGGCATGGACACTTGGGGTATGAAAGATATATGGCGCATGCGACCTGCTGACTGGAAGGAGGGCACCTGCACATCCACAACACATAACACATGATCTTGGATTGACTATTGGCTTCTCACTCAAGATGCATGTACGTGGACGAAAGACGTTGTACACTTACCCAAGACACTGTCAGATCACTCACCAGTCCACCTCACGTTAGATGTTCCAAGGTATGTATGTCATCAATTCACACGGCGCCTCCAGGGTAGTGCCCTTTTAGACCCAATATTCCGCAGTGAGCTACAACAAGCAATAACCGACCATTTTGACTTCAATTCAGGGTCGGTAGTCAGTGCGGGTTTGCTGTGGGAGGCGTTTAAGGTCATAATATGGGTGCACTGCATCAATAAACATGCCGACATATTAAAGGATATCCAACAACTATTGGTCATGATTGAATGGGACATTATGAGGCTAGAAGAAGAATACAGCAGGACGCAACGCCTGACACTGTTAGCGCAAATTAGGGAAAAGATGAATGACTATCAGAAACACGCTGCAGACTAAATTAAATATAAGTCGCTCAGATTTGAAGCTCGTAGGTACGGAGAAGGGGGCAGACCTGGGCGCGTTTGTCCGGTAAAATAAAACCAGCTCCAACTGCGTCTTACATTACACAGATGGCTGATGATGATTACCACACATTATATGACACCGCATCTATATTAGACCATTTCACAAATTTCTATAGTACACTCTATGGCACAAGAACGACAAGTACGCCACCAGAAATGGATCAGTATTTACAAGATATTGCCATCGTTTGGCTATCAGACACGCACCGCAAATTCTTAGGCCATCACATAACTAAGGACGAAATAGTGGATGCCACAAACTCCCTTCCAAATAATAAAGCTTGTGGTCTGGACGGCCTTCCTGGAGAGTTCTATAAGACATATAGCGAGATACTCATACCATACCTAGCGGAACTGTATGAAGAGGCATGTGAAGAAGGCCTACTACCCTCTTCGCTAAGAGAAGCCCTTTTGATAGCACTCCCCATGCCAGATAAAGATCATACCAAATGTGATTCTTATAGGCTCCTATCTCTGATAAACATAGATGCAAAGATTTTAGCAAAAATAGTTGCTACCAGAATACAACTCCTGCAAGAAAAGTTGTTGCTGCTGGACCAGGGGGGCTTTGTGCCCAACAGGTCCACTACTCACAACCTCCGCACCATCTTTTCTCTGTACCACCACTTAGACACAGAGCTACCGGCTGTGGCCGCCTCATTAGATGCGGCGAAAGCCTTTGACTCTGTGGAATGGGTGTATATGATCACAGTACTGCGCCGTATGGGATTCCCAGAAGACTTTACGAAGTGGATAATGATACTATACCACAGCCACAGTGCCAGGGTTAGGATTAACGGGCCCACTTCTGCACCTATACACAGAAGCAAAGGAAAGCGCCAGGGTTGCCCACTCTCCCCTATTTTGTTCATGCTGATACTTGAGCCTTAGGCGGCAAGATTAGACAATTGCACCCAGAGGCTGCGCTGCACTTTTACCTCTGGACCCTCCATATCTCCCTTTATGCAGATGACATGGTATTATGCACCCGTCAGCCAGACACACATTTGAATGCATTGATTAGGGAATATGTCAGATTTGAGCAATATTCGGGTCTGCGGATCAACTGGGATAAGTCAGTGGTTATACCGCTTACGCCGACCACTACACGCCCAAATCTAGATTACCCTCTGGCGTGGATCGCGGACCCGGTGAAGTACCTAGGCATCTGGATACATAGAGACTCGAAAGTGGTGGTCAGAGAAAATGACGGAAGAACTCTGTCTAAATTTGATGAGCAAATAGACAGATGGATAAAGCTACCCCTATACTTGCAGATCGTATTGCTTTACAAAAAATGATTGTTCTGACGAAATTGTTGTACTTGTTTAGCAATATCCCAATTTGGTTAACACAGACCCTGTTTTCGAAACCAAGGACGGCAATGCAGAAATTGACGTGGACTGGCAAACAGGCGAGAATACGCTGGGAAGTACTGACGAAAGCGTATCACAAAGGCGGTTTTGCGGCACCTGATTTGCCCACTACAATAAAATCACACCAGTCCAATGCACCTCGAGGGCACGGCATATGTTGGCGCGCAGAGTCGAGAAACTCCCTGTTTATGTGCCAGCACTACCACTCACACACCATCCCAAACTATCGGTCACACAGGAGAAGGGTATGCTCCAAATCCTGTGGAACATGAAATTGACCACCATGGCGGATGTGTTCCCACATGGTAGCTTTCTCAGGGAGGAGGAACCATTGTTTTATATCAAGCACCAATGAAACGGTTTGCCTACATGAGATTGCATTCAGCGATAAAAGAATTATTCACCATGTACCCGGACAAACCACCTAAACTGCAAGCCCTGCAAACTCTATTGACTACACCAGACCGCCAAAAACTGATCACCCGACTATACAACACTTCACAACTGGAGCAGAGAGAAACAGGGAACAGATCATTACGTAGATGGGAACAGTCACTGGGGGATAATATTAGTATACAAAACTGAGACTATAGTTGTATGCAACTACAGCTCATGACATCGAATTGCAATCATTTCATATTTTTACACCAATTTTACTATACACCAACTCAACTACACAAATACGCCTTCGCCCGACAGACAAGTGCTATACGTGCGAGGCATTTAACGCTGACTTCTTGCACACGGCATGATCCTGTCCTGAAATACATGACTATTGTGGAGAAATCACTGGAGCACTCACAATTCTGTTATCCGAAGTAATCCCGAATGCACCACTGATATGCCTACTGGGTATATATAAGATAACACCTGCGAAGCGGCGGAGGTTTCTAGCGGTTGCATTGCTACTTGCAAAGCGCCGGGTTGCCATTAAGTGGGGCAGGAAATCAAAGATATGTCCTATTGCAGAGTCACCCTAGAGACATATGCAGAAGAATTGCCACTTGCGGTTAGACCCAGGGATTATTGGGAACCTCTACTTCACTATTTACAAACCACACAAACAGAGGAGTGACCGTTACGCTGCACTAAGCAGAGGTAGTAACTGTGACGAATTTCCTAAAGCCTGCAGAGGGAGAATGAGTTTGATGTGACGTCTTTTGACATTGCAAAGAAGCATGCATGGGAAATGTATAACCTGACTGACTGAGAAACCCTGCACATTGTCAAGGACCGAGAGGGGTGAATGTAGTGTTGATGATGTCGAAGTAATGCCCATTGTTTATTATGTGATGTGATAATACAAGACTATATATGGGGAAAAAACAAACTTTCAGTGAGACATCTCCAAATTAAAAATTACTTTCCAGAAAGTGCTTTTCTGAAGTGAGAAATGGAATCTTTTTTTGAATTTTTTGTCTTCCAGGACATAACACTTGAAGTACCTGACCCAGGCTCCAGTGCTGTTGATGTCAAATCATACCTATGCCCAGGCGAATATATGATTATACCACGATTTCAATTACCACGCATGGCTTTACCACGCGAATTTTACATCGCAAGTGGCTTTACCACGCTGGTATTTACAACGTAGGATTTTACTACGCCTAGAAACGTCTTACCTGCACGTCTTTCTCTACGAGCCCTTACTTCCATCCTCCATTGAAACAAGCGTCAAAACACGTATACCAAAATAAAAAAAGGACTGTTTTTTTGACGTACACGGCACGTCTTTGGGGGAGGCTCTTTCCTTTTTCTTTTAAAATTATGTTCGTTTTTTTTTTTAAAGTAAACTGCTTGTTATTTTTTGGGGGGGAAACCCCCCCCAGCCCCCCTCTGCCCCCGCTTGTTATTTTTGGGGGGGGAGACCCCCCCCAGCCCCCCTCTGCCCCCCAAGCCCACGCAGAACGACTCGAAGGAATACCACATCTCCCCCCCAGCCCGTGGTAAAGACGTCGTGGAAGGCACCCTGCGTGGAAGGCACCCTGCGTGGTAAGTGTCACGTGGTAAATGTTAGTAGTGGTAATGCCTTCGTGGTAAATGATGTTTCCCGTTCTGCTGTCCAGACGCCCTCTCTCATGCCCTCAAAATGAGGAGCTTGCAAGAGGGTCTTCCAGGGAATGTCAACCTGGTATGAGAGTGCCAGAGGGCTGCCGAGCATCTGGTACTGGAAGAAAGTGGTGTTGGTGTGCCGTGCTAAGGCTGTAGGGAGTTGCATGTGTTGGTGGCCAGACGGCCCTCAACCTCCAGATTATTGGCCCTAGTGAGGCGAGAACCCCAGGCATAGGTGTGAATGTACACGGCACATGCACTGCAGGAAGGACATGGGTAAGGTGGCTGAGTTGGGGCCATCGAGGTGGGGAAAAGTAAAGAGGCACCCAACACCTGATACCGGTGATGGGCGGTGCCAGAGCGCCATAGGAAGGCCTTGCATTGTTGCAGGCTTCTTCTGACATGAGAGTGTCTCCCCGTGGCCACCCCAGGGAGCATATTTATCCAGACACCCCCAGTAGAGGTGGAGGGTCAGCACTCACCCTCTCTGAGCAGTGCGCCCCCTCCACAACATTGAGATTGTGTTAGGCACTTTGGAGAACAAGCTAATGGCTCCTTTCCCCCTTTGGAGACAAGGTTTTCACAAAGAGGCAGCTATTGCTGCCGGCAGCCAGACTGTTGAGTAATCAATGCAGGAATGTGAGCAGGTGTGTGAAAGCTTCATTAAGTAATTATGAAGTTTTGGGCCCACATGTCCAACTTCCACAGCATCAAGCCAGCAACTGCTGCTCATAGAATCAATTCAACTCACAACACTAATCACATGTACACCATTCTAAACTGCTTAGTAGACTTCCCCTCATAGCCCCAAGGCATTAACTATAAATACAACACGGACACTGACCAACACAACCCTATTTTCAAATCTGGTGGCACTAGTTTTTGTTAAAATACATATATAACAGCATTGCTGCCATTCTATATTTCTTCTATGAAATAATTCGAATCTAGAAAGTATACAATGAATTATCGTGGTATCTACAGAACCCCATGGTATTATGCTGTGAAATAATTTTCAATTATCCATATGAGACATTTTGTCCATGCCATCTCATGTATAGTATGCATCTCATTTAGGAATTGTTGATTTGAATATTAGAATTTTTTCACTGATTTATATATGGATTTCTTTATAAGTCTCTTTATTCTTGATGTATAGTATCGCATCTTTGCATTTGTGTATATGCATCTAAAAACAGAGCTACTTTAAGACATGGACAAAACAATCAATATCCCAGAGCCCAATCATCCAAGGGTCCGCCTCAGAAAGTGAACTTTCTCTCAATTTGACCTCTATCTGGTCTATTTCTCTCTCTAAACCTCTCTCCCTCTGCCTGCTTCTACCCCTAGCTCAGCCTCCCTACCCAGTATCATGTTAAGGTATTTTGAGGCCCCGGGAAAGATATATATTTCAACTGTTGTGTGAACCTGTTACGGTTTAGCACATAATTTAGTATTGCAACTTGGCATCACACAGGGTATTGAGTATGAGGAAATGTTTTCCATACAAAATAATATTAAAATAATTCAAATATTTTTTTTTATTTGGTTGCTAAAGTGAAGGCATCACTTATCTTTTGTCTGCAGATTATTCACTCCTAACTTCCCCTTGAGAGTGCAAGAATGATCATTCACAGGGAATGTTGGGAAAGTGACTAGAGACATGCAATGAAATTAGTGGAATATTCACGATGTAACTTCGGGAGTTTCCACAGAAAATGCTGCATACATTTATTGCTCTCAACAGACTACAACATTGTCAAGAAGTGTACCTATCAGAGCAGGTATGATAGTGCATGTGTACAAAGGAGTGAGGTGTATAGAAATTACATTATTTTGGGTCAGAAGTTTATAAAGGAAATACTTTATGAAAATGTTAGTCTTTCTAAGCATAGATATCATGCAAATGTCAATATTGCAGACATCAACAATATACTTGCGTCTAACAAAGTGCGATCCTTTTATTGCTATAATTCTGATTTTTTTTGTGGGCCAATTAACACTGTTACTAACAAACACTAATGTATTTTTCACGTCCTATAAGCATGTTAAACTATCTATATAGACAGTTATTTGTCATTCAAAAGCTAAAGATGGTAGCAGTTTATTGATTAAACATGTATTAGGTGAACACAATGAAATAAGGAATAGATGATTTCATTGTGCAAATGTTTAAGAGCTACATTTCAAATTATATTACCGCAGGGATATAATCCTGTTCCATTCAGCATTGTTTCTTTCCTATATATTGCATTGTTTAAATATGGTAAATCACAAAATATTCACATTATTTTAAACGGCATACATTTTAACACGTCTTTACATTTATGTTCCAACAATATGTATTTATTAAATGCAAGTTAATATAGCACCGTAGTTTAGTAATGTACGGTGCTGTCTGGTGATTTATTGAAAAACGGGATGCTTTCATCTGCTCTGACAAAAAACGCATTTATTTTATTTATGCAGTCCATTTAATGCTTCAAACTTAATAGGGACATTTTATGCAAGAAACACTGTTGTACAAATGGAGAACAAGTGGCAAAAACAGAGCAATTAAGAAATCTTATGAAACTTAAAAATTGAAATTATTTCTAGCCACCTATGTACATTAGTAGATAGAGGCAATAGCAACAAAGTATTGTCACTGTTTAAAACGTTCCTAGAGCTTGGAATATTCGTAAATTCATAGAACTTGCCTCCGGTGACTGAGATTGTGCAATGATAGTGATAGGAGGTGTCAGAGAGAAAAGCTCGGAGTCGCTCCGGGAATAATAAGTGCCTAGCCAGCAATGCTGTATCTCTGACATCCGACTTAATCCTAAAAATAGGAAGCATTTTTACAAAAATATAGTGTCAGTCTCTTGACAGGACTGTAAATTTGTATGCAAAACCAAACGCTGCTCCTCTTCACGCTGTTGAATCGATGCCACATTCGTTTGTCTTCGGTGCATGCCAAATGGTAATCTTCAGGGGAGGGGATATAGCAAAAGATGAGGTTTCACATTCATTGAATTAGCCTATGCCAATAATTCCTAATATAATGCAATTTTAGCTTTATTTTCATGAATTTGGAACGTTTAAAAACCCTAATTCCTGTTTTCTATTTCTTCTAATCACCCTTAACTCTGTCTTTTAGCTATATTGCTACTTATAATAATTTATTGGGCTCTTACTTACCTCTGTCAAATTATGGCACTGTCTTCAAATGTGCTACTAATTGGCCATTACAAATATATCTCTAGGTAAGACATTTTTTTGAAATGTACAGGTTGAAAGCCACACTCTTCGTCTAGGGATCTACAAGATTTATCTAATGCTTTTATATTGACAATTTTAGACTATGGAAATTTTGTATTTGAAGAAATGTCTGTGTCTATGAAAAATATGCTTCCTTTTGCACAGAACTTGGCTGCGCAAAGCCTTGGCTTCCAGCAAATCATAACAGCTCTCTGTCAGCTCAACAGGCTCCATGTGTTCTTCGGATTCAGACTCAAGAGAGCTATTATGGGGCTGTGTTAATTTATAGGGTGTGCAGCACTGACGTACACAGTTCTTGCTCAGCTTGACATTCACAGGGAACACTTAGGCATGAGTGAAAACAAGCAATGGCAAAGTCAAGGGTCTCAGCTTTGAAAGTCTGAGCTATTGCTTTACTAATGCTGGTAGCCAGTGCAATGCAAACTCATGTGTCAAGACACAAGCGCAAGCTTAGCTGCCAGGCTTGAAATGGAAACTTTCAAGGGAAATCCCTTTAAAGATAGCCACTGATTTGTACAAATGCACTGAGACACATGCTTCCCATCCATTGTGACACATGTGCACGCATGTAAAAATCAAGGGGAACTAGCCACAGACAACAGACGCTACTCACATGGCACTGATTGAAGACACTTGGAAGACAAACCAGATATTTAAACGCCCCTTCTACAAATGGCCCACATCAACGGAGACCTTGATGAAGTAAGTGGGGCAAACCAAGGGGGATTTTTCCCTTACAACACGAGTAGCGGAGTCGATTCCTCACGCAGCTTCAAACGCGGTATTTGTTTTCTCTTCCTCCCCACATATGCAGACTGTGACACGGAACTCATGGGGCTCTCTTTTGAAAATCTCGCAGTCAGAAAATGTCTTTTTGGCAATTTTACCACCTATGCTTAAATAGCTTAACGCTTTAGCGGATCACTGAAACAATATCGAGGTCAAGAATATCGAGTTACAAAAATATCGAGGTAATAATATAGAATACCAAAATATCGGCCTCCTATCTCCAAACAGGTAAGTACAAAAATATTGAATCAAAAATATCGATGTAAAAAATATACTTAGTCAAAATATCAAATTTTTTAAAATGCTTTAAATTAATTAAAAATTCATGAAATAAAAATATAATTTGATTTGTTAATATATATATTACCTACTGGCGGTCGCCAGTAGGTATATATAGTTAGGATTTTTTCCCTATGGGATTTTTGAAAATTCTATGTCTAATAACTTTGGCGTTTGTGGACGGAATTGGCTGAAATTTTCAGCAAAATGGAACATTTTGTTTCTGAGCAGCCACTGGAAATTTGGGGGGAGTTGGTCCAGGGGGGGCCGAGAAAAAAGGGGGGTCCCAAAACGTGTTTTTAACATTGAGTTTTCCATAGGGCGGTTAGCCTCATTTTTAGCCCGAACGGCTGAATGGATTTGCACGAAACTTGGCAAATTTGTAGGGACTGGTAGCCCGATGTGCCTTTTGTAGGTCTCAATATATGTGCTCCAGTGGATTTTGAGAAATTAACGTTCAAAAAAAGATATATATCTAGAGCCGCGCCTGGAGCGCTCCCACGTACGCGTACAGGGGAGCGCTCCAGGCGCGCCACGCGATCTGCGCACGGCAAGCTGATTGGTTCTCGGGTGTCTATAAACATTCGAAACAGTCCGCAGCGGCCGCCATCTTGTGTCTCGGTAGGATTGAGACACAAGAGGTGGCAAAAATCAAAGGGGGAAATGAGCAAGAGGGGGCAGGGTACACACCCCCTGACCCCCTAGGTTACATGTGGGGGCCATAAAAGGCTCCCGCGGGTGAAAAAAAAAATAAAAAAAAATTCGATTTTCGCGGGGGTGAGCGCCCGGTACGCGCACCGGGGAGCGTACGGGGGAGCGTACCATGGAGATTAAAAATGACAGACTTTAAAAAAAATAAAGCTTCTTTTTAAAAATTGGAGGTAGTTCTGAAAAGAACTTTTTTTTTCATTTTGTTGTTTTATATATATTTTTTTTTTGTTTTTTTTGTTTTATATTTTTTTAGACTTTTTAAAACAATTTTATATTTTTTTTGTATTTTTTTCAAGGGAAAAACAAAAACAAGGATTCCAAAACTGCTCAACAGGAGCAAAAAAAATTGAAAATTTAGGGACTGGAAGAGCAGCGGTGTTGCTGTTTCTTTAGGGCAATCAGTTCAACACTCTGCTCCCCATAGCAGAGCAGTTCGTCACACTCTGCGCACAAAAATTTGATGCCCGCAAACACCGGCTGAATGTTAGGGATCATTCTTCCACGGGGTGGTCCCGAAGGTGTTGCTCCACCAGTGGAGGTGCTGCCGCCATCTGTTGGTACATTCCGTGCCAGCTCTCTGACACTCTCCCTGGCAAAGTTGTTAGGGTGTCTTCTTTTGACATGCCGGATCAAATTGGCATTGCCAAAACTATATTTTTTCAGAGGATTGCCTCTGGATAAACTACTCCCACATATTTTGCATGTTACTTTGGGAGCGTTCACTTTTTTCTGTCCTTCTGGGATGTCGTAAAATTTCCAAATGAAATGGGTTTTTTTCTTTTGCTGAGGAGGGTCCTCATCCAAAAATCCCTCTGAATCACTGCTGGATGACTCTCTTGCAGCCATTGCTGGAGATCAGAAAAGTAGGAGATAGAGTAGACACAACAGCTCTTGCTCTCTCCAAGTACAAAGCAATAGTGAGAGAAATGGGTGGGTTTCACACAATTTGGAAAAAAAAAAGTTCTGAACCAATGAAAAGTGTTATTTTAAAGTCACATGGTTTGACGCGCTTACGCTACGCGCCCGGGGCGCGTCCCGGGCGTGTATCGTAAGCGCATCGGGGCGCTTACGTTGCGCGATCGTATGCGCTTCCGGGTGCGCTTACGCGGTGCGTCATAAGACGCATCTCGCGGCTACGCGATACGTGTCTTATGACGCAAGGCGTGGCGGCTACGCGATACGTCACGATGTTGTTTTCGTTCTCGACAATAGCGCTTCCGGGACGCGCATTAGTACGCGCCTCGGGGCGCGCCGCCAGATTGCGCTTACCCGTGCGTTCACCTGTCCGCGCCCCGGGAGCGCACTAAAAATAATATTAAAAAAAAATAAAAAAATTATAAAATATAAAATTAGATTTAAAATGTATTATTTTTATAAAGATTTGCTATTAAAAAACCTATGAAATTCACTGAAAAAACCATAGGTTATAGACCATATATAGTTAGGAATTAGCATTTACAAAACCTTGAAAATTCACTGAAAAAACCATAGGTTATAGACCATATATAGTTAGGAATTAGCATTTAAAAAACCTTATTTTACTCACACAAAACCATTGAAATTCCATATATAGTTAGTTGCAGTAACTATATATCGCGCACCCGCAATCCACTGCTGATCATGTCACATATTACATCATTCATGACATGGTCAGTGACATCACTGATGACATCACTGATGACATCTCAAATGACATCACTGATGACATCACTGATGACATCTCAAATGACATCAGTGATGACATCATGACACACCAATACCAGTTACTACATACGCACTCACTGATTCCTACGTCTACACACACATTCACTCATTCACCCATACAATCACTCATAAATACAGTCACTCATTATTACAACACTATCATATGCACTCATACACCTAGTCAGTCCTGTGAAGAATCAATCACACTTCGATTTCCTCATCTATACAGTTAAACACAGAACACCATACTTTTCACACATAAACTAACACATACTTACTCTCTTATACAATCACTGATACAAGTACACATTGATATGCACAGTCACACACCTCCCAGCCAGCCACACACACACTCAGTCTTCCATACATCCACTCATTCTTCAATATGTAAAACATATTTAAACTTTACAAAAACACACAGACACTAGATGATGTCATCAGTGATGTCATCAGTGATGTCATTTGAGATGTCATCAGTGATGTCATCAGTGATGTCACTGACCATGTCATGAATGATGTAATATGTGACATGATCAGCAGTGGATTGCGGGTGCGCGATATATAGTTACTGCAACTAACTATATATGGAATTTCAATGGTTTTGTGTGAGTAAAATAAGGTTTTTTAAATGCTAATTCCTAACTATATATGGTCTATAACCTATGGTTTTTTCAGTGAATTTTCAAGGTTTTGTAAATGCTAATTCCTAACTATATATGGTCTATAACCTATGGTTTTTTCAGTGAATATATATATATATATATATATATATATATATATATATATATATATATATATATATATATACGTAATAATAATAAACAATTTACAATATTTTTACCGTAGAATAGCGGAAAGGGTAAAAATGTACTATAACCACTCCAGTGAGTGCAACAGTAGGGAAAGCGTTGGATAGCGTAGGGGTAAAAATTACTATTCCCACTCCAGAGAGTGCAACAGTAGGGAAAGCGTTAGATAGCGTAGGGGTAAAAACTACTATTCCAACTCCAGGGATTGCAACAGTAGGGAAAGCGTTAGATAGCGTAGGGGTAAAAATTACTATTCCCACTCCAGAGAGTGCAACAGGAGGGAAAGTGTTGGATAGAGTAGGGGTAAAAATTAATATTCCCACTCCAAAGAGTGCAACAGTAGGGAAAGCATTGGATAGCATAGGGGTAAAAATTACTATTAGCACTCCAGTGAGTGCAACAGTAGGGAAAGCGTTGGATAGCGGGAGAGTTAAAATTACTATTCCCACTCCAAAGAGTGCAACAGTAGGGAAAGCATTGGATAGCGTAGGGGTAAAAATTACTATTCCCACTCCAGAGAGTGCAACAGTAGGGAACGTGTTGGATAGCGTAGGGGTAAAAATTACTATTCCCACTCCAAAGAGTGCAACAGTAGAGAAAGTGTTGGATAGCGTATGAGTAAAAAATACTATTCGCACTCCAGTGAGTGCAACAGTAGAGAAAGCGTTGGATAGTGGGAGGGTACAAATTACTATTCCCACTCCAAAGAGTGCAACAGTAGGGAAAGCGTTGGATAGCGTAGGGGTAAAAATTACTATTCCCACTCCAAAGAGTGCAACAGTAGGGAAAGTGTTGGATAGCGTAGGAGTAAAAATTACTATTCCCAGTCCAGTGAGAGCAACAGTAGAGAAAAAGTTGGATAGCACTAGGGATTAAAATTACTATTCCCACTCCAGTGAGTGCAACAGTAGAGAAAGCGTTGGATAGTGGGAGGGTAAAAATTACTATTCCCACTCCAGAGAGTGGAACAGTAGTGAACGTGTTGGATAGCGTAGGGGTAAAAATTACTATGCCCACTTCAGTGAGTGCAACAGTAGGGAAAGCGTTGGATAGCGTAGGGGTAAAAATTACTATTCCCACTCCAGAGAGTGCAACAGTAGGGAAAGTGTTGGATAGCGTAGGGGTAAAAATTAATGTTCCCACTCCAAAGAGTGCAACAGTAGGGAAAGCATTGGATAGCATAGGGGTAAAAATTACTATTAGCACTCCAGTGAGTGCAACAGTAGGGAAAGCGTTGGATAGCGGGAGAGTTAAAATTACTATTCCCACTCCAAAGAGTGCAACAGTAGGGAAAGCATTGGATAGCGTAGGGGTAAAAATTACTATTCCCACTCCAGAGAGTGCAACAGTAGGGAAAGTGTTGGATAGCGTAGGGGTAAAAATTACTATTCCCACTCCAAAGAGTGCAACAGTAGAGAAAGTGTTGGATAGCGTATGAGTAAAAAATACTATTCGCACTCCAGTGAGTGCAACAGTAGAGAAAGCGTTGGATAGTGGGAGGGTACAAATTACTATTCCCACTCCAAAGAGTGCAACAGTAGGGAAAGCGTTGGATAGCGTAGGGGTAAAAATTACTATTCCCACTCCAAAGAGTGCAACAGTAGGGAAAGTGTTGGATAGCGTAGGAGTAAAAATTACTATTCCCAGTCCAGTGAGAGCAACAGTAGAGAAAAAGTTGGATAGCACTAGGGATTAAAATTACTATTCCCACTCCAGTGAGTGCAACAGTAGAGAAAGCGTTGGATAGTGGGAGGGTAAAAATTACTATTCCCACTCCAGAGAGTGGAACAGTAGTGAAAGTTTTGGATAGCGTAGGGGTAAAAATTACTATGCCCACTCCAGTGAGTACAACAGTAGGGAAAGCGTTGGATAGCGTAGGGGTAAAAATTACTATTCCCACTCCAGAGAGTGCAACAGTAGGGAAAGTGTTGGATAGCGTAGGGGTAAAAATTAATATTCCCACTCCAAAGAGTGCAACAGTAGGGAAAGCATTGGATAGCATAGGGGTAAAAATTACTATTAGCACTCCAGTGAGTGCAACAGTAGGGAAAGCGTTGGATAGCGTAGGGGTAAACATTAATATTGACACTCCAGAGAGTGCAACTGTAGGGAAAGTAAATACTTCATATATGAATAAAAATAAATTAAATATTAATACCAAATACAAATTAATTAAAAGTAATTAACAATTTTATATAATATAATATATAATACATTAAAAATACAAAAATAAAATAATTATTACAAATAATTACCTATTAATACAAATTATTTACCAATTACCAATTAATTAATTAACAATTAAAAAAATTATTAAAAATTACAACAAAACAAAACCAATAAATAAATAACAATATTTAATTATTTACAATTAAATGACTTCCCACCCTACTCCCCTATAAACCCACAACCCGTCACAAAAAATAAATTAATCAAATTAACATAATTATCAATTAAACTATTAATAAAAATTAATTACGAATTATATTTTAATTAATTACAAATTAAAAACGTAAATATCAATTAATTGCAAATAAATACCAATAAATAAATTTAAAAATGTAATTAATTATAATTAAATTACTTCCCACCCTATTCCCCTATAAACCCACAACCCGCTACAGAAAATACATTATTAAAATTTACATAATTATCAATTAATCAATTAATTAAAATTAATTACAATTATATTTGAATTATTACCAATTAAAAATGTAAATATCAATGAATTAAAAATAAATACCAATAAATACATTTAAAAATTTAAATAATTATATTTAAATTACTTCCCACCCTATTCCCCTATAAACCCACAACCCGCTCCAGAAAATACATTATTAAAATTAACATAATTATCAATTAATCAATTAATTAAAATACCTACCAATTATATTTTAATTAATTACCAATAAATTATTAATTAACAATTAATTCAAAATAAATACAAATAAATACATTAACATATTTAATTAATTATAATTAAATGACTTCCCACCCTATTCACCTATAAACCCACAACCAGCTACAGAAAATACATTAATTAAATTAACATAATTATCAATGAATCAATTAATTAAAATAATTACCAATTATATTTTAATTAATTACCAATTAATTATTATTTACCAATTAATTCAAAATAAATACCAATAAATAAATTAACATATTTAATTAATTATAATTAAATTACTTCCCACCCTATTCCCCTATAAACCCACAACCCACTACGGAATTATATTACGCAAAATTTAAATGCCATAAAATTAATTAATTAAAATAAATTATAAAATAAATATACACTTTTCACACATATACTAACATAAAAAATACTTTAAAAAATTAATATTAACTTACCTCAAATTCGATATTTTTGTTGTCTATATTCTGTCCATTCTATATTTTTGTTGTCTATATTCTGTCATTCTATATTTTTGTTGTCTATATTCTGTCCATTCGATATTTTGTCCATTCTATATTTTTGATTCGATATTAATGCTATTCTATTCGATATTTTTGTAGTCAATATTCTGTCCATTCGATATTGTGTCCATTCTATATTTTCAACTCGATATTAATGTAACTCGATAATAAAAAGTCGATATTTTGAGTGTATACCCGCTCTAGCACTATTGAATCACTGCACAGTAGCGCACATTTCGAAGCATGCTCAACCAATCTCTCGCAAATACACTTTTCTCATTCACAACCACTTATTTTCCGCATAGAGCACGGAAACAACGCTCTAGTCACATGATTTAAATGTGCCATTAAGAAGCCATTCATTCTTCAAGTGTTGGTTTGTTTGTTTTTCCTGTCTATTCATCCCTAACAGGAATTGAACCAATAGAGGAAACCATCCTCTTCCAGTTATCGCACATTAGCGCGTGTCTCACAAAGTTGGTCTTAATGCATACTGTTAGCACCACTCACATGGGTCCTGATGAAAGCCAGTTTAATACTGAGATCTGGGTGAAACATGTTAACCACACAGGATATTGGAACCACAAGGGCCCAGTATTAAAATTGTCATTTGAGTATCTTGGACCCTCTGGACAGTTTTTAACTTACCCACTTTTCACTTTCACTGCACACTCACTACACACAACCTGCTCTGCTGTAATCAGGTGTTGTAGCACACCCAAGGTCACACTCGGTGCCTTGGGTGGGACCCGATGATGAAGCATGCCACCAACTAGATTGGTGTGTGAGGGTCTTCTAAAAAATCTAATGTTCTTGCATCAACAAACACACACATGGAGCTTCTACTCTGCAGCTAGTTCCCCTTGATTTTTACATGCGTGCACATGTGTCACAATGGATGGGGAGCATGCGTCTCAGTTCATTTGTACAAATCAGTGGCTATCTTTAAAGGGATTTCCCTTGAAAGTTTCCATTTCAAGTCTGGCAGCTAAGCTTGCGCTTGTGTCTTGACAAATGAGTTTGCATTGCACTGGCTACCAGCATTAGTAAAGAAATAGCTCAGACTTTCAAAGCTGAGACCTTGACTTTGCCATTGCTTGTTTTCACTCATGCCTAAGTGTTCCTTGTGAATGTCAAGCTGAGCAAGAACATGTGTACGTCAGTGCGGCACACCCTGTAAATTAACACAGCCCCATAATAGCTCTCTTGAGTCTGAATCCGAAGAACACATGGAGCCTGTTGAGCTGACAGAGCGCTGCTATGATTTGCTGGAAGCCAAGGCTTTGAGCAGCCAAGTTCTGTGCAAAAGCAAGCATTTTTTTCATAGACACAGACATTTCTTCAAATACAAAATTTCCATAGTCTAAAATTGTCAATATAAAAACATGAGTAAATCTTGTAGATCCCTAGATTAAGATTGTGGCTTTCAACCTGTACATTTAAAAAAAATGTCTTACCTAGAGATATATTTGTAATGGCCAATTAGTAGCACATTTGAAGACAGTGCCATACTTTGACAGAGGTAAGTAAGAGCCCAAGAAATTAATATATGTAGCAATATAGTTAAAAGACAGAGTTAAGGGTGATTAGACGAAATAGAAACCAGGAATTAGGGTTTTTAAACGTTCCAAATTCATGAAAATAAAGCTAAAAGTGGATTTTATTAGGAATTATTGGCAAACACTAATTCAATGAATGTGAAACCTCATCTTTTGCTATATCCCCTTGGTAGGTGAGTGTCTTCTAAAAAAACGAATGTTTTTGCATCAACAAACACACACATGCAGCTTCTACTCTGTAGCTAATTCCCATTTATCTTTACATATGTAACAGGGGAAGTGAACTAGCTCTAGCTTTTCCCCTCTCTCTCTCGTTTGATACATCCGCACAAATCATGATGGGTGCATCACGAAGAGTGTGAATGCATGCATTCTGAGGTGTGCAGGCACATGTCATGTTACATGTGTCCATTTTACATTTAGCATTCTAACATGTCAGGAAATGTAAAATGTTCACGTGAAGCAAAAAAGGAGAAACCAAATGGCTCAGCAGCACTTTGTAGAAGCCGAGCCCTACAAAAAAAAAGAAGGAAAAGTAACATGCCCATCGGCATTGGGGACCAGGATGGGAAGTGAGGTGGGGAGCATCAATGTGTTGGGATGTTGGGAAGAGAAAGGGCTAACACGTCAATGGAGAAGATAACGTGGGAGAGAACAAGCAAACAGATGCACAGCATTGGAGGATAAAGTGAGAGATAACATGCAAACACCTGCTTTCATATGGAGTGCCTAATAGCAATTAATAAAAGAGACCCCCTACATTTGACTAGGAAGAATACAACTCATTCAATCAAAACACGGTGAGACAGAAATGATCCTGGGTTGACAAACGCAAGAACAGGGAGGGAAGTCATGGAATCAAGATTAGGCACCTGAAACAGACAACTAAGCCATACAGTCATGAGAAAGGGACTGACCCAAAGCCCACTCTAAGGGCCCGATTCTGATGTGGTATGGAAAGCCTTCCGACCAAATGGGTTTGGGAATGGTTGCTGACCGAATCGGATCAGGAGAGTCCAACTGACCGAGTACGATGCTTCTAGATACAATTTGGTTGGACTCCATTGACTTCAATGGGAGCCTTTGTTCCGACCGAATGCATAGGCTCCCATTGAAAAAAGGGGTGGCTGGGGAAAATTAGGCACCCTGTGGGTGGCACCCCCTGGTAAGGGGGACCTATATGTACCCCCATGGGCCTGATGGGGAAGACTCAGGGTGCAAGGGGGCAAACTATGGGTCCCCAAAGCCTGATTCCGACTCCTGATTCGAGAATGACAGCACGATTCGGAAAGGCTGTCCAAATCCAGCATCGTCCTCATTTGTTCAGAAACGTGACCCATAGAGACATACGATTCTGCTCCATACAGCTTGGTAATTCCAAATGCTGTCGTGTTTGGATTGGGATATTCCTAACGCCTAACTTGCATTGTACTCGGTGAGTCGGAAACCTTCCCGAGTTGGTCAAAAAGACACTTTACCGATCCGAATCAGTCCCTTAGTGTATGATATCTATTAGAAGCAATAGGCCTTCCCAATAGACAGCAAATGCTATCAGTAGCAGAGCCCTTAAAAAGTGTGTTCATCTGCAGAGTAACTTGGGAACACTATGAGTGTCTGGGCAGGGGATGGCACAAGTTACAGTTACAGATCAGAAGTAAAATTCCCAACATCTGAGTGAATGCACAATGTCTCTGTTTCCCTTAACGAGACTCTGAAGGCCTCCCTTGAGGATGAGTGTAGTCTGGAGGCATGTTCAAATGTTGATATTTTTCACAGTTTGTTTCTATTCATAAACACCAAATTTGATGACGGTTTGCAGAATTATGTCACATAGTTAGAGCTTCTACTCTTATCTTCCAGCATCTTGTATCCTTGTGAAGATTCATTCCCCTTTCAAAAGAGATCCTAGTGTAACTTGCTGAAAATCTGTCACCTTCTAATTGGTGATTATTTAAGACCTATATGTCAATGTATAAGTTTCAGTAACATGAGCAGATGGATGGGAAAAAACATTTGCTTATTTCCATTGATGCCCTGCATATAAATGAGGACAAGCCTACATTGGAACACACATCATCTTTAGGAGTAGGCACACGTCTGGTGTGACATAAGAAATCCCATAGCATTTTTAGTAATTTCCATTTTGTCTCCTGCAGCGCAAATTGACTATATCAATAGAAACAAAAATGAATGAAGGATGATAACTTATGAAATCATACAGCTACCAACTTAGAGCTCCCCTACTATGAAGGAAATCAGAGGTAATTGTTACATTCAGACAAAGTAATGAGAAACTAATTAGTAAGAGAAAAAAATAACTCTTTAGTTTTTTATGGAAGATGGTCTCTGAAGGTGCATCACAAGGGAAGGCCATTCCATAGTTTGGCTGCCAAACAGCTGAAGGAATGACCACTCCCAATAAAGGCATGAGTCTGATTGAGCAGTTGAACGGTCTAAGGAGACAGCCAGGCACATGAGGTCCAATCAATATTTGACAGTACGTTGGGCTGGATTAGTGAAAAGAATGATATGTCATGGTAGGAGACTTTGGATTTTATTTTGTTGTGTAACATATGACAGTAAAGCTTTCTGAGATATTAAGAAATGGATAGGTATCATGGAAGATAGTGAAAAGTATGGCAGCCACTTTTTAAACCATTATAAGCCTTTGGATTAAGTAATTCTGGAGTCCTAGAAAGTGGATGATGGCATTGTCAAGTGTGGTGTTGATGATTGCCTGCATCACCAATTTGCATGCCATTGTTATTAGTGTTTCAAGGATTTCCCTAAATAGTTTGAGTAAAGAAAAATAGCACACTGACACCGCTGGGATCTAAGCACTGAAAGAAAGGTTACTGTTGCACTTGATTCCTAGGTTCCTATTCACATTCGCTGGGGTAATCTCAGAACCAAGTTTAGGAGTTCACAAAGAATGGGAGACTGTGCAGTAAGGATTACTAAACAAGAGTATTTTGGTTTTAGAAATTTAACTTGACACAACAGTCTTTCATCCACTTGACAACAGTGACAAGTGATAGAGATAGTGTGGGTGATAGATACAATGATTTGTGTATCGTCTGCATTCAAGATAACTTTAAAGCCAAAGGACTGAACCAGCAGAACCTTACAGAGTCATGTAAACATTAAAGAACACTTATGAGAAGAGACACACTGAGATAACTGGATAGGAAAGAGCTCTACCATTTTAAGGCAGAGCTATAAATACCAAAATAAATGTCTTTGCAGCACAATAGTGTTTGCGGCTCTGTTTAAAGTTTCTGAGAGGTCTAAAATCAAAATAGCAGCTGAATCACCTCAATCCAGAATCGTTTTAGTGTGTTCTGAGGCAGCCATCAGGACTGCGTTTATGCTAATCTGAAAGCAGAAACCAGTTTGCTATTTGAAAAGTACAGAATTGGCTTTTGGTAGTGTGGTAACTGACTCCACGCAGGTTGGTGATATTCAAGTAGATTTATTGAAGATAGATGGAGATCAGTAGTACATCAGTAGATAGCCCCACCAGGAGTACCCAGCTAGGTACTCAGCCCTACTCCAACTGACAGCTTCATAGAACAACACTCCAAATGACATCACACCAGAGTGTTCTACAGATGGAGTAGTGGGAAATATGCATACTCATAATATACAGGATACTACATATCCTCTTTTCTAATAAAAGCGAAAAGAATATAATCAGGTGTATAACCTTGTAGATAGAAATAATGAGTAGAGAAGTGTAGAAATAAAGCTGTAGACAGAAATAAAGAGTGAAGACGTGTAGAAACAAAGTTAAAATTTAGATAAGAAAATAACACACCACAGAAAAGCATAATAGTGAGTAGAACCAGAATAAAAGGCGTACAATAGAGAAACAAAGAGTGCTGAGGAATTAGCAGAGAAGAGAGATGAGGAAGTATACAAAATACAAATAGAGATATCATATTAGATCCCATAATAGACATATTACTTATTCTCTTCTCTAAACATGAAAAAAAAAGGAAAGTTAAAGAAAAAGTAGGAAAACCATCAATGGCAGTTCAAATCACACCTACTGGCCAGGTAAGCTAGAAAAGGACAGCACAAATCAGGGGAAAACGAATAGACAGTGAAGGAAAAGAGAAAATAAACTTAACCCTCACTATCACAAATAAGATACATTAAGAATATAATGCCCAGAGTAAACTGACCCATGCATCAAGGTAAGAAAAACCATGCACCCACAGAGGTTAAAACAACTAACATGGGCAACCTCCGGAGAGATACTGACATACGCAAAGTTAGTAACAACCCAAACTCACACCAATTACCAAGGGGAGAAAAAAAAACAAAGACAGTAGTGAGAGTAACTTAACTTTACAACATGGATAAAATTAGTGCACTGAACTAATGGGACGACACCCAACAAACACTCCCCATAAACGTGAGAGAATTGTGCACAGAATAAGAAAAAAATTAGTACCTGAAAACAAATCTATCTCTCTGGAGAGATTAAGATAGTGTACTATTGAGACAGGACCGAGTCCACACATACACCTCATGTGAAGGTCAGACAGAATGCGCATTAAACATGGGAATATAATTCTAACACACCTCAAACAGAAGGAAAACGCAACTTAGATAGAGGCGAAAAGTCAAACAAATAATGCACATACAAAAATGTGGGAATCGTTCCACGCAACTAAGACATAGATAATGGGGAAAACCCAAAATACACCTCGCGGAGAGGTAGCAACTTTGTGTGCATGTGAGTGGGACGAAGGTCCACACAATACTTAGTGAAATCAAGTACAAGAAAAGACAATATACACCTCAGTAGAGGTAGATCTATAGTGCACTTGTGAGGTAAGTATGGAGTAAATATGACTAGTAAAATTGAAAACTCCACCATAAAAACAAATCCTCACTACCATATAACAAAATTTTGTACACTAAACATAACAGTTGTAGAATGTTGGAAAGCATAACAAAATAGCAAATTATCAAAAGAAAATATATATGTCTTTCAAAATTACTAAAACTTGCAGTAGACATCATGTGTTCAAAGTACATTCATAAGTAAAAAAAAACGTTATTCCGTAAACGTATTTAAAACCGAAGCAAATGCAAATAAAGGTGTGTAGATAAAACGTTATACTGTAAACGTATTTAAAACCGAAGCAAATGATAATAAAGGTGTGCCTGTCACCGGAAGAAAGCAGACAAGCAGGTCTCGATTAATCATAACACCACTACTTAAAATTCAGAGATGTGCTTGTCACCGAGAAAAAGAAATGCTGGCTTCCTAAAAAAATGACTTCATGAACAAACAGTACCTCAAAGATGACACAGCGCTCCATTCATAACAGTACTGTAATAGTTGAAACAGAAATACTGTACATGCTGGGAAAACATTTCTGCGCAGCTGGTATTGAAGAAAACACGAGTAGAGTAGATCGAGGATGTGGTGATGACTAGCTGACTAAAGCTTTAAGATGGCCGCTGCGTCAGGCGTGATGACGTGAAGAGAGAAATTACAATCACCAACACTCCCTGAGGGCTCAGTGACGTAATCAGTCACAAACAGATACAGCAGGAGAAGGATGGCTCCACAACCGTCACTCAGCAGACGAACACAAGGTAAGAGAGAGTCTTAATTTCCTCAGCGTTCAACTCATATTGGTCCGATGTTATCATGTAGAGGAAAGTTGGTTGTCAAGCCTGCATTTGGAGATCGAGTGATAATGAGTGAAATATACGTCAAGCTGGTATTAGGAGATCAGGTGATAATAAGTGAAATATACGCACTTGATGTGAAGGCTGTAGGTGAATACCAAATAGGAAAGCCAACGGTCACTCTGCGTCCTACTCTTTTCCTCTGGAGCAATTATTTTTCAAAGGCCACAGCACTTCATTTGCTTTAAAGTTGCTGAAAGTTCGAGTGTATTGAACAGACATCGCACGCAAAATAAACTAATATTTTCAAGACCAGTAGATGGCAGTAGCGATCTATCAATCAGTCTCACAAAGCAGTCAAAACGATGCGACTGTACACAAATTTCCAAATCACATAGATGCTTGGCTCATGTGATTTTTGGTACATTGTTGATGCTGTGGATGAGTTAAAGAACTGGACGAGGAACAGCGATAAATAAGATTGATGACAAAGTGACAATAAAGTGGTGAAATGAAAATTCAGGCAGTCTGTATATATCTAAACACAAAATGCAGAGATACTTGAAGGTACAGTAAAATGATGATAGGTTCTTCTGTTTCGTACCTTAATAAAATTCACTGCTGTAAACAGGCTGTGGTTGTGCAGTTTCTTGTTGACAAACACTGAGGGCACAACACAGGAACCAACTTGAAGTACGTTGAGGGCAACCGGTGAAGAGGTCACTGGTGGGGCTGATTTCTTGACAGTTGGTTACAGCAGTGTAGATAACTTGATGTTCCCAGACACATCTTCTTTTCCTTTTTGAGGTGGAAATTGCAGGTTCTTTCTTGAAATCGTCGCCAAATAATTGTAGTAACTGACTCCACGCAGGTTGGTGATATTCATGTAGATTTATTGAAGATAGATGGAGATCAGTAATACATCAGTAGATAGCCCCACCAGGAGTACCCAGCTAGGTACTCAGCCCTACTCCAACTGACAGCTTCATAGAACAACACTCCAAATGACATCATACAAGAGTGTTCTACAGATGGAGTAGTGGGAAATATGCATACTCATAATATACAGGATACTACAGGTAGTCTGAGAGCTGCCCAATTTTTCCAGCGCTTTAGGGACTACAAAAAAGAAAATGTCAACCTGTAGTTATCTAGTACTGCTGGATCAGCAGAGAAAGTTCTTGAGAAGTGGACATACGTACTGGGGATATGATGTTGAGTACTAACCTCAGAATTTTGGGAGGGCAAAGGTCAGCATTTGACCCTGATGTACAAGATGTAAAGGCAGTGTGTTCTGCTAGAGATGGCAGAGAAGCTTTGCAAGGTGGTGCCTGAACGGGTTGGTCAACAGAGTGTTATGACATTGAAAGTCGATGATAGGTGGGTGCCCAGAGAAATCAAAGTAAATATTGATGAATGTGTCTTTGAAATATGTTGAACAGTTTTCACAGAGTGAGTATGATAGACTGTTGAGATAAGGAGGGAAATAGCAGTGATTTGACCAAGGAAACACATTTCTAAAGATGCTTTATTCACTTTTTCTATTCTAGTAGTGTAGAAAGCAGCTCAATTAGACCAAACACATTGTTGATATGTATTAATATATTAATAACAGTCCTAAATGTTTTTGGAATCCAGATCGTAAATTATTAACCTCTTTCTCTCCAAAGCTTTGCAATGTCATTTAGCCTAGTGTAAGGAGAATAAAAACTGACATGCAGATGCTCTCTTGTGCAGGGCTAAGGGAACTTACTGAAGTGCAGTTTCTAGCTTAGGCTGAGTGTTGGAATTGGCCCTTTTTGCAGGGTCATCCCTAAACCTTTTGCCTTCCTCCTGGTCTTTTTTCTGAGCTGGTGTTGGTGGGTTTAGGACCCTAGGCACTTTAGCACTGTGTCCAGTGTAAAGTGATTGTGCTCTCTGTGGTAAACATATTAAGATTGGTCTACACCTGTTTGGCGTACTTAATTTATCTGTCAGTCCCCCGTAATGTGGTATCTCATATACACAGGCCAGTGTATATGAGATACCACATAGTATAGTATAAATATTGGGGCTGTGACCTCATGTAAAGTGTACTGTTCTTGGTTCCTGCTTGGACCTGCTGGGCCCCAGGAGGAACCGCCATGAGGTACTGCCCCTCTACAGGAGAGCCCTGTGAGCTGGCCTGCATGTGCTCAGCTTTTCTTTGTGGACTCTGGTCCTAGCGCCTCGTGAGCACTATATATTTATTGCTGAAGCCCCATTAAGGGAGACTCCATCTTTGCCAGGACAGGAGTAGTGCTTGTGCCCAGCAGTGCTGTGCTGTGAAGTGTCCTGAAGGGAATCCCAGTGAGGGGATCACCCTCTGCTCCAGGAGTGAAGCGGGAGCCTACCCCGTATTTTGGTGCTCCAGGTGTGAAGCAGGAGCCTACCCCGCATTTTGGTGCTCCAGGTGTGAAGCAGGAGCCTACTCCGTATTTCTGTGCTTCGATGAGCAGCCGCTAACCGTGACTCGAGCCGGAAATCAGGCAGAAGCCGGTGCCTGGTTGTGGGTGGGGCCTACTGCAGGGAGGAAGACCGTGAGAAGACACCACCAGAGAAAGTCAGGCAGACCTGCTGCCTGGAGGTGGGTGGGGCTCCCGTGCCTGAGGAAGCGCGCATATGGCCAAATGCGGAGGGGACGCTCTGTGCCTCACTGCCCCTGTGTCCTGCCAGAACGAGACCACCAGGAAGGAGGAAAGATCCCATGAGCCGGTCCAGCCAGGCAGCCTGTTGAGGGCCTGATTTATCCCTCAAAGAAGAGCCCCGGTGAGTGGGGCTGAAGCTGGTGAGCATTTGTTAGTGCTGATTCAGGGTGATAAAGGGGGCTCCCAAGGCGCAGTTGATGCCATTGCTTGATTGTCTTCACAGCTGCACCACAGGAGCGGGGGCAGCTGTAAGTTGGGGTCAATTTTGTTGCAAGAGACCTTGAGTTGGGCTCTCAAGGCACTGTAGTGCCAAGGATCATTTTCTCAGCTTCACTGCGAGAGCGCGTGCAGTTGCCACAACAGGGAATTTCTCTTCATAATGAGGAAGAGGTGAGACGCACCCTCGCCCCCAGTGCATTGTGCACATTTGTGGTGGTTGCATTGGCAGCTGGAGGGCATTTTGAAAGGCCCTATGTTTACAGTGTCCTGACTTTTAGACAGAAGGCATTTGAACAGCCCAGATGGGCCCCAAGGAAGGCCAGTTGGCCTGGAGTCATTTGGTGTCCTTGGGTGGCGTAAGGCCCCAGATGATGCGTGCACCTTCCTAATTTTACTGGGGTGCACTGATGGTTATTAGGATGTGTGCCTAATGTGATGCCAAATGCATAATGTGTTTATGCCTAAGATGACTGTGTGTACTGTGTTTATGCATAATATGTTTCCACTGAGTTCATTTTTTTACCAGAAGTCACTGGTTGGGTTTTACTACCAGTGGCCCATTGACCCTGTCATGTATATAATCCCCTGTAAATTATTGACTAGTGCCAGTTGGCACAGTGTATATGTGTGATTATGATTCTAATGTGTTTTGGATAATACAAAGGCTATTTTTGTTATAACCTTGCATGGAGTTTCTTTTGTAGTGTGCCTAGTGTGTTGCTGCTGTGTGAGTGTGTTGCGGAAACGCTTTACACATGGCCTCTGGGATAAGCCGAGTGCTCGTGCCAAGTTACCAATGGGGTGAGCAGGGGTTATCTTCAGTGTGTAACTCACTTGCCTTGATTAGAGTGGTGGTTTCTACCTAGCTTTGGCGCATGCCCTAGCCAAACAGAAATCCCATTTCTAACACTGAGTATCTGTATACCAAGCTTGTATGCTTTTTCCCAATGAAATTCAGGAAGACTGACTTAGAGATGAAGGGCCCAATTCACTCATAAATGCCCTTTGTGAATACCGAAAGTCGTAAAGTTTAACTTCTTGTATTTATAAAGGGTATGTACGAGTAGTAAATGCCCTTTGTGAATATCAAAAGTCATAAAGTTAGACTTTTGTCTCAGTTTACTTATGTGAATCGGGCCCGGAGAGTTTTATTGGAACTGAATAGTGGTCAGACAAGTTGAGTGGAATGGAGCTAAATAATTGCAAAGTGTCTATTTTGAAATAAAGTAGATCAAGAGTGTGACCAGTTGTGTGTTAAGTTAATGGAAGGTTAACATTTGAGAATGATTGAACTCAGAAAGTGAATCCAAAGATTATGTGGTTTGTGGATCAGATAGCTTGTCCACATTAATATAAAAGTTTCTGAGCAAGGGAAGACTGGCATTTTTGATGATAAAGGGCACAAGTATTTCTGCTAAGTAGTGACTGAAGAATAATGAGTAACTAGAAGGTGGTTGAGGCCTTTTAATGTGAATTATGTTTATTTAAAGTTTGTTTTTATTTTGTTTAGTAATATAATTAAAATGTATGCATAAATACATTATGGGGCCGATTCCGATCCGGTAAAATTTTCGTCCGTACGATTCGCATCCGGAGCCGTTTCTGTACGACTCGTACACACACCGTACGACTCGACGAGTACGATCCGGACCGGGGTACAGGACGCGAATTGTTTGGTCCACGTCAGGTAAGGGCGATTTGTGCGGAAAAGCGCACATTCACATACACACCGTACGGTGCATACCCCCCCATGATCGCAGGGGTACGCACTGTACCCCTGCGATCATGGGGGGTACGCACCGTACACCCAGCGGACATGGGGTATGCACCATACAGCCAGCGGACATGGGGTACGGTGCGTACACCCCAGGATCGCGGGTTATGGTGCGTACACCCCGTGATCGCAGGGGTACGCACCGTACCCCTGCGATCATGGGGTGTACGCACCTTACCCGGAGGGGGCGTTCCGTTCCCTTTTTTGGGGCAAACTCTGCTTTTACGGCTGTTTTCAGCTCCCGTAGAAAAAGGGTCGTACGGTGCGTACCCAGCACGAATCGTACTTGCCGGGTCGGAAAATGCAGCCGCGAACCGTACAGATGTCGCGTACAGCGGGTTCCGAGGGAGATTCGTAAGGGGATTTGATTCATACGGTCCTTGTACGATTCGTACGGAGTCCAGCTCCTGGTACGAATCGTACTTCGCCGTACGTACGGGGACGTTGCAGGGTACGATTCGTACGGGAAAAACGCTCCGAACGGCAATTCAGAGCGCTTTTTACCGGATCGGAATCGACCCCTATATATTTTTCAAAAATGTAATATATATATATATATATATATATATATATATATATATATATATATATATATATATATATTACCTACTGGCAGTCGCCAGTAGGTAGTTATAGTTAGGACCTAGTTTCCATAGGAAACCCGCAACATTCTATTGAGAATAACTTTGGTGCCGGTGGACGAATCTTTGCGAATTTCTCAAAGGAGATGGCCTGCTCCACTCCGCTCCTTCCCTGAAAGTTTGGGGGGGATTCGTCAAGTGAGGGCTGAGATAAAAGGGGGGTCCCAAAACGTGTTTTCCCCATGTTATTTTCCATAGGACGTTTAGACACGGCTACAGCTCGAATGGCTGAATGGATTTATAAGAAATTTGGTAGAAAGGTAGAGTCTGGCTCGCAGATTACGCTTTTCTTTGAATGGAGTAAATATGTTCAGTAGTTGCTGAGAAAATGAACTTTGAAAAAATATATATTGGGCTACATTGGGCTATATATATGTTAGAGCCCAAATGTAGCCCAATGTAGCCCAATGTAGCCCAAAGATGGCCACCAGAGACAAAAAAAAACAAATGTAGCCCAAATATCAGCCAGATGTAGCCCAACTATAGCCCAATGACAGAATGTCCCAGAGTGTTCTAAAGAACAACTAGAGCGCTAACAGTCTTACTTATGACAAAAGTATGGCACACCTGAAGTCATCTTGATTGGAATAAAGTGTTAACACTTAAAACATTTAATTTGCAAATGAACAAAATGAGGGGGTTCATTTTGCCATAGAAATTATGATTAGTGCTGAAGAAAGAAAAATTAGGGCACATTTTGAGTGACTTCGCAAATCCTCTTATATTTCATTAAAAAAATTCTGATATGCAGTCTCCCAAGATGGCCAACAGAGACAAAAGAGCCCAAATGTAGCCCAAATATCATCCAGATGTAGCCCAACTATAGCCCAATGACAGAATGTCCCAGAGTGTTCTAAAGAACAACTAGAACGCTAACAGTCTTACTTATGACAAAAGTATGGCACACCTGAAGTCATCTTGATTGGAATAAAGTGGTAACACTTAATACATTTAATTTGAAAAGGAACAAAATGAGGGGGTTCATTTTGCCATAGAAATTATGATTAGTGCTGAAGAAAGAAAAATGAGGGCACATTTTGACTTCTCAAATCCTCATCTATTTCATAAAAAAAATTCTGCTTTTCCGGTAGCCAATTCTGTTAGGGCTAATTCTACCTCAGTTCTTGAGACTTCTTTTTGAAGGTCTTCTCTTGTTGTTTCATCTATGGTTTTACCAAGATTTGTCTCTATAAGCCAATTATTCAAGAACTCTTTAGTATTAGGTGTTAAATGTCGATCTTCATTTTGGTATAGCTTCCGATAATAGTCTTGAAATGACGCTGCTATACCTTCAGGGGAAGTGTGTTTCTGTCCTCTGTATTCAATGGTTTGAATGGAATTGTATGATTGCTTCTGGCGGGTTCTAAGGGCCAGATGTTTCCCCACATTTTCTACGGTTTCATATATTTTATTCCGGTTTACCTGGAGAATTTCTGCTGCTTTTTGTGAAAGATCGCTATTAATCTCGGCTTTTAAAACTTGAATCTTACAGAGAGTATCTTCCGATTGTTCCCCAAGATGGATCTGGGTAGCATGTAAGTGTTCTAAGTTTATTAGTTCATTGTCTAATTGTGCAGCCAGCCTGTCACGATCTTTTTTACGCGTGGCTACAAAAGAGACAGTTTCTCCCCTTAGAGCTGCTTTGTAACAATCCCAAACGATCACCCTAGATGCAATATATTGATTAAAGTAAAAAAACTCTTTAGTCCATAACCTTATGTGTGTTATATATTCCTGGTTAGCAAGAAGCTTGCGATCAAATGACCATTGAGAATATACTTTCTTATACCTGGCAACATCAAATACTAAAGAGAGAGCGTTATGATCTGATAACGTCTTAGGGGCTTTAGTTATAATGGCATTTAGGGCAATGTCAGCGGTCGACATTATATAATCAATACGTACGTATTTATTATGGGGATATGAAAAATACGTGTACCCAGGGTCACCTTTATTCTTCAGAGTCCAAATGTCTCTTAAATTGTAGCTGGCCATCAATTGCTGTACTGCCCTAAATACTTTGGGCTTACGTCCTGCGTAGGTATGCTGAGCTTGTCTATTCTGTGAATGGACCATCGTTATGTTGAAGTCCCCGCATATTATGAGGGTGCCGGCCCTAGATACCAGCTCAAGTTCTAACTCATTAAATAAAGCGGGCTCATCAAGGTTTGACCCGTAAATCGAGCAGATGGTAATGCCTATATCAAGCTGTATAATAGTCCACCTGCCGTGGGGATCTGCCTTTTTACGCATTGGTCTACCCAGAATTGCCCTTGCTAAGAAGGTCACCCCCCTAGTCTTAGAGGTCTGTGTGGTTGAAACAAGAATGTTAAATTGAGGGATTTTTAACTGATCTATTTCGCCTATTGGGATGTGGGTCTCCTGTAAGCATATAATATCCCATGAACTTTGATATATTGTTTGACATAGTTGTGCCCTCTTCCCCCTGTCGTTAAGTCCCACTACATTCCAAACACCCAAGTTTTAACTTCCCCATAGTATCCTTCCAAAGGTCAGACTATATCTAATGTTGTAATAGATCCTTTGTTTGTTTGATTTCATGCATTGAACCTCGTTTACTGCTACGACAATTATGCTATTTGCTGAATTAGTTGCATCCTTTGACCTGCTCATTTTGTATTCCTTTTTTCCCCCCCACGCCCCCACCCACCTCCCCAACGGGACCCTCCCCCTTACACCCCAAAAAAAGGCAATTAGACTCTATAAGAGTCTGTGGCGATGGATTAGCGCTTCCTGACCAGTACCAGACAAGCATACATCCTTAAAAGTGAAAAAAAGAGAAAGAAGTGGAAAGAGGAGAAAAAGAAAGAACAGAAGAAAAAAAAAGAAAAAAAAAGGAGTAATAACAAAAAGCTATTATATCGCTAATTTCATATGACATACATGTCATTTTAGTGAAATTATCAATTAAACATTATTTATACATTATTTATACATTGAATTCATCCCTGCTCAAGACTTTGATGTTGTGTGCATTCAGGACTACCCTACCCTACAGTGCTACAAAAAGGATCTATCCATATTCAGGGTCTAGAATCAAAAGGATGTAGTTATGTTTATTTTATGCTCTTTAAGTACTCTTTTGCCTTGATCTCTGAGGTAAAGTACTTTGTTTGCCCACCATATATAACTTTCAATTTGGCTGGATTGTTGAGATACACCATCGCTTTTTTATCTTGAAAAGGCTTGATTAACTGTCTAAGGCGCCATCTCCTTTCCACTGTAAAGTGGCAGAAGTCTGGGCGCACAAAGTATGAGATCGCATCTCGACTGCGGTGCTTATCAGGTGTAACTTTATCCGAGATGGCCTGCGGGAGTGAGAAGTTCCCGAAATAAACTAGGACCGCTCGTGGGTATTTCCCTGTTGTTGCTGTGGTTTTTAATGTTAGTGGAACTCTGTGGGCCCGCTGTACCTCATAGTTCCAATCCCAGCTAGAGAGTTCAGGGAGGGTGTCGCGCAAAAGCTGTATAATGTATAATCGACAATCCTCCCCTTCGATCTTTTTGGGAATACCAAGGACGCGTAGATTGTTTCGGCGCAGCCGATTTTCGCAATCCTCAAGTTTCCATCTTACGTCCTGGAGTTCAGCTTCATGAGCCTCCACTCGTTCATTAATCGTTGCTGCCTCTGTTTCATTCAGAACTATTCGGTCTTCCATCTCATTCATTCGGTCATTGAATGCCCCTACGGTTTTAGTGATCTTGCGGACAACACCTTGAACTTTTTGTAATGCAGCCCGTGCCTTTCGACCATCCTTAGATGTTTCTTCACGGTGAGATGCAATGGCATGTAGTACTGTATCCATAACTTGGGTTAGTGTAGCCCCTGACTGATCTGGTTGATCCACTGAGGATGCCTGGGCTGGGGGTGGAGGTTGAAGTGTTTGAGAAGGGTGCGGGTGGCTTTGGGTCAGACCGTGATTTGTTGGGGTATAGTCCAATGCCAAGTCATTTGCCCTGTGGTGCCCTCCCTTTTTCTTTTTTGAATACTGTCTTCCACCTATCCCGCAACCCCTTAGCACGTAGATCTAAATCACTTTCCGTACTAATGACTGATTCAACATCTTCTTCCACTTCTTCAATCTCCCCCTCTGTATCCCCCGACCAGCTGATGTCCTCTGAAAATGAATAAAAGTCTGTGGGGTCTGCGAGGTCTTTATCTATTTCAGTCATTTCAGCCATCTCAGTCTCTATAGCTTCAGTTGCATTGCCCGGTATATTAACCATTTTATTCACTTTATCCGTTGCATTCTGTTTGGTAAGTGCTTGGTGGGTTTTACTCACAGGCTTTACAATTGTGTTAAGACTCTCTCCATTCTCCCCACCGGTGTTTTCTGTTAACAAGATGGATATGGGTACGGTTATGGGTACTTCCATGTCCATATCCAACCGGGTGGCGCTATCCCCAACATCACCAGTAGAAGGCAGAGTAGATATTACAGGCGACCCTAATGTAGTTGGAGTTAAGTTTGAAATCGCACTAAACGCTGCGCAGCCATTACCCCCGGGGGACGTACCTCTTCCTGTTTGTGGCTCCAGGAGGTCCATTGCTGTTATAGTAGGATTTAGAATCCCAAGTGCTGCTGTCGCAGAGGCCTCTTGACTCCTTAACTGCTCGAGGGGGTTCAAGTATCCAGATATCCCCGGACACTCTGCCACAGACACAGGATGGGTATCTGATACGTCTCTCACTGTGCAATCCTCCACAGATGCTTGTGTTTCAGCCCAAGAGTCCACACTCAGAGATTCTAGGGGCGCTGGAAAAGTCTCCGTTGTCTGGTTTAGCTGTGCATTTGAATGCGTGTTTGGGACTTTCTGGCTGGGAGCGCGTTGCATCATTGCAATCACAGACGGGGTAGGGATGGTAGATTTTGTCGTGATTTTACGGGTCGGTGTTACCTCTGCTGGCCCCCTCGCAGCGCTGCCTTCCGTGTCTCCCAGAGCAGCCGCTCCGCCTTTATTCATAATTTCTTGATCACGAAGAGCTTGCTTAGCCGCTCTGGTTTTCGCCGCGGCTGCGATAGCGGCTGGGTTCTTCGGGACCATAGTGCTGGCGAGAGTGCCGTCCTCAGTGCTTCCCGCCTGCTGCCGAAAAGGCTGTACACCTGGTGGTGGGCGGTTACCACTCCACAGCCTTATCACCGTGAAGCCGATCAGGGAGGCTAGGAGTGAGAGCTGCGCTCTCCAAGCCGGGTTTTCACTTATGCAAGCCGAACCTGCCTGCATCTCTGTCCGCACCGCCAGCATTCTCTCATTTCAGATTCACCTCAGCCATTCTGCTGGACGTCGTCCGGGGGGTCATGGAGCACAGAGCAGGTTATTATGTGAGTTCAACCGGCAATGGCATTATAACTGTTCATAGCATTTTCTCCCATTAATCAGCATGCTCGTCGGGGCTGGTCAGGAGCTGCTAACAGCGATCTAGCCAGTCGCCGCCATCTTGCCTCACATGGTAAAATCACCTTAGAACACACCACAATTCCTAAAATGAGTATGGTACCATCAACAAATGATTTATAATGTAACTAAAGTCCTAAAACCCTCTATTAACTACAATGCTTTTTTATGAGGTGCTATCATGTATATTGGTCCCAAGATGGCTGCCAACACTTCTTGGATGAAGTGCTGACAGCCAATCAGATCTCAAGATGAGATGTGTGGTTAGGCTCCGCCCAGATATATGTATTTTTTTCCTTTTGATTTTCTCAGGAACTACTGGAGGGATTTACACCATTTAAACAAAAGGCACTTCTGCGTACCAGTCCCTACCATTTTGCCAAGTTTGGTGTAATTCCATTCAGCGGTTCGGGCTGTAGCCTTGTCTATTCGTCCTATGGAAATTAACTTGGGGAAAACACGTTTTAGGACCCCCCTTTTTTCTCGGCCCCCGCTTGACGAATCCCCCCAAAACTTCAAGGGAAGAAGTGTAGCGGAGCTGGCCTAAATTTTGGAAAATTACACGCAAATTCCTCCACCGGCGCCAAAGTTATTCCCAATAGAATGTTGCGGATTTACTATGATAGCTAGGTCCTAACTATATATACCTACTGGCTATCGCCAGTAGGTAATATATATATATATATATTCACTGAAAAAACCATAGGTTTCAGGACTTATATAGTTAGGAATTAGCATTTAAAAACCTTTAAAATTCACTGAAAAAACTATAAGTTTTAGGGGTGTTATAGTTAGCTGGACATTTCACTCATACAAAACCATTGAAATTGCTCCTATATAGTTAGTTGTACTAACTATATTTCGCGCACCCGCAATGCACTGCTGATGATGTCACATATTACATCATTCATGACATGGTCAGTGACATCACTGATGACATCTCAAATGACATCACTGATGACATTACTGATGATATCATCCAGTGAATGTGGTTTGCTTCGTTATTTAAATATGCATTATATATATAGCAATTTGCATTGAAGAATGAGTGGATATATAAAAATAAATATTTGAATGGAGGATTTAGTAGCAGTGTAATTGACTGTTTACTTGACCAATTTATAGTGTCTCACTAAATATAGTGAATAGTGACTAAACTGTTTGAATATCTGTTTCACTTTGTCAGTTGTTGTGTAAACTGGTTCTCCCGTTGGTTACTAGCTATGTGAAAGTCTGTATTAGTTATTGATTGGTTAACTGAGTATTTGTAAGGGAGAGTGAATGTGTGTGTGGTTCGGTGGGGGGGGTGTGACTGCCCAAAGATGTGTGAATAGTTGATTCACTAGATATATGAAGTTAAAACTACATGTTCTAACAGTTGTTTGGGTGAGGGAATATCTTTATGGGTGTGGTGATGAGCAAATATATTTCTCAATGGTACATGTCCAACAAACTAGAGAAATAAAAGGCAGTGTATGTGTCAGTTGTTGTATATTAATAAGTATACATAAGACTCAATGATTATGTGAGTGACTGTATGGATAACTTTATACTTGTAATAATGATTTTATAATTCACTAAGTATGACTTACTATCTAAATGAATAGATTAAGTTGTGTTTGTATAAGTGTGTAGCTAAGTAAATATGTAAGTATGATCCATTGTTTGCATAAGTGAGTAGGATGACTTCATATGTGAATAGGATGTGTGCTGGTGTGTAATGTCGATTTAGGTGTATAAGTATTTTGATAGTGTTCTATTGTTCATTGACAGCATGTAGGAGTGAATCTACAGGTAAGTGATTAGATGTGTGTATACATCTATGAATCACTGAGTGGGTTTTTAGATACTTGTATTGCTGTAACAATGGATTCAAATATGATACTCTGTATTTTACAAAGAGTGATGAAAGATTTTACTAATGTATGAAAAGGTGTATGTGATTGTCACGTGGATTATGTCATCAGTGATGTCATCAGTGATGTCATTTGAGATGTCATCAGTGATGTCACTTCACTGACCATGTCATGAATGATGTAATATGTGACATCATCAGCAGTGGATTGCGGGTGCGCGAAATATAGTTAGTACAACTAACTATATAGGAGCAATTTCAATGGTTTTGTATGAGTGAAATGTCCAGCTAACTATAACACCCCTAAAACTTATAGTTTTTTGGATGAATTTTAAAGGTTTTTTAAATGCTAATTCCTAACTATATAAGTCCTGAAACCTATGGTTTTTTCAGTGAATATATATAGCCAGTAGGTATATATAGTTAGGACCTAGCTACCATAGTAAATCCGCAACATTCTATTGGGAATAACTTTGGCGCCGGTGGAGGAATTTGCGTGTAATTTTCCAAAATTGAGGCCAGCTCCGCTACGCTTCTTCCCTGGAAGTTTTGGGGGGATTCGTCAAGCGGGGGCCGAGAAAAAAGGGGGGTCCTAAAACGTGTTTTCCCCAAGTTAATTTCCATAGGAGGAATAGACAAGGCTACAGCCCGAACCGCTGAATGGAATTTTTTGAGTGAATATATATATATGTTTGATTATTTTTGACACATGATTTTTTTATCTTGTAGTTTTTGTTTATTTATTGCAAAGTGTCTATTTTGAAATAAAGTAGATCAAGAGTGTGACCAGGTGTGTGTTAAGTTAATGGAAGGTCAACATTTGAGAATGATTGAACTCAGAAAGTGAATCCAAAGATTATGTGGTTTGTGGATCAGATAGCTTTTCCACATTAATATAAAAGTTTCTGAGCAAGGGAAGAATGGCATTTTTGATGATAAAGGGGGCAAGTATTTCTGCTAAGGAGCGACTGAAGAATAATGAGTAACTAGAAGGATGGTAAATAAGGGCACAAGAGAGAGAAAGTGGAGCATATGTCAAGAGAGAAAATCATTCCTTCTGTTCCCGGAGACTACGAAAGCAAAAGGTAGTACAGTCAAAGTAGGAGTGATAGATTATAAGTAAGACCTGACTTAGTAATGGGGGCTGATCCTGATGGATGAGAAAATAGTCATTGGTGATTAACAACTCAGTGCCAGGTGCGGA
Organism: Lissotriton helveticus; assembly: GCF_964261635.1. NCBI lineage: Eukaryota > Metazoa > Chordata > Amphibia > Caudata > Salamandridae > Lissotriton > Lissotriton helveticus. The sequence goes on along the minus strand of NC_136057.1, from coordinate 1,130,948,218 downwards.
GGCCTCATTTAGCTTTGTTTTATCCAAAACAAAAGACCTGCAGTGGTCGAGTAAATGAATGGAAAAAAATTGAGGCAGTTTTTGGGACTAAATAGACCTTATATTATTCCAAAAAATAAATGTAGATCTGCATTGTTTCATGGGCAAGGGCCTTTCTGTGGAGCACCAAGTGCACCAGAGGAACAGGTACAGTTAGTATTAGAGCCTTTAAAGTAAGTGAAAACATGTTAACAGAACCCCAGAGAGACTGAGGAGGTAAGGAGAATTGGCATTGGCTTGTTACTTGCTGGGCAAAGAGCAAAGAGTTCTGTGTCAGAACCCCATTCCGAGGGCCACGGGGCATGCATGGGTTACGGGGCGCAACCAAGGTGGTTGAGGCTTGATGACCCTAGGCTCACCCTACAATGGATCCTGCTCAACTGGGTCAAGCACCTCCTTCCTCACCTGACTTTCAGTTAGTAATGTAGCACTAAGAGTCAATGCTCTCTCGGAGGGAAGTTATCAGTGGCACAACTTATAACTCAATGTGCATGCAGTGCACACTCTAAATCAATGTCCAGTCAAATATGTATTTTGCATAAAACAAATATTTATATTATGTGAGATTCAGTAAGAAAAAACATAGTCCTCCTTGAGGTAGGCATACTAGTAGTTCTCATGCCAACTCCCAGGCAATGTTTGTTTAAAAAACATTTTTTAATTAAAAAAAGTATATATTATTGAAAAATGTAAATATTTTTCAAATTAGAAATTACATTTTTTTAATGTTTTTTTCAGGTGTAAATATTATCATGTAAATTATATAAAAATGATTAAAAAATGTTTTTTACATTTTAAAAATTATTTACATAAATATATATCGGTAAAATTATATGTTTAGTAAAATTATTTTTTATTGTATTAGTTTTACAAATGTTTAAGATATTAATCTTTTTTTAATTTGCAAAAAATGAACAATTAAGAAATTTAAATTTTTATACAAAATCAAAGAAAATTTAGAATTAAAATGTAAATGTATTTAATTTTTTTAAGAGAAAAATCCTAAATTTATTCACAATTTTGAAAGTGTTGAAATATTGTAATTTATATGTAGTTTTTTGGAAATTTTTTGATTTTAGGAAATGTTTGTGATACATATTTAAACAATTTTTTGATACATGTTTATTAATGTATTTTTATTTAGTTTAAAAAGTTTACATTAGTTAGCACACTTTTTGAAAATGATGAAAAACATGATTGAAAAAAGTTGATGTTATACAGAATACATTATAAAGCATACAACATTATAGCATATATTTTTAATGTACAGATGCAACATAACAAATATATTTTTATGTACATATTTGAAAAATGGTAAATTTTTATGAAGCATAGTCATGTAGTAGTAAAGTAAGTATAGTTTTAGGTCTTTCATTATTGACTTTTTGATTTATTTGTTATTTATCACTTCTTTTAAAGAAAAGTAAACATGTTAGTACATTTATTTTTACATGTTTTTATAATATGTTTATATTATTTAGTATATTAAAAATTATTCAAAAGATCGGCTGGAGGCAAGATGGCGCCTGCACGTCAGGCGTGTTTGTGAGAGCTCCGTTTGGGCGGCCTGACAAAAAATCCTACCTGAGCTTTTGCGGCAGCGGCGGCGTTCCTAGCGATTACAGCGGGTGCCGCGATGTGCTCTTGAATCCCGACCTGTTTCACTGACTCTCCGGAGTCCTTGCTGCGGGTCGCTGTGCGGTAGAAGCCCCTCGAGAAACCTGAGCTGCTGTGTGTGGACATCGATTGTCGGAGTTACCTGCTCCGAGTTTGCACCGCTTGCTAGGTCGGACAAGCAATGGCGGCTGCAGTTTAGCCTCCTCGGCGCTCCCGCTCCCGTGAAGGAGTGCACGCTGACTTTTGGTGCAGCGGGGCTGCTCGGATGATCGGCTTCTTGTTCGGCTCCCCTGCTGGGTGACGCCTGTTTTGCCAAGCCGATTTGGTGCAGTGGGGAGTGGACGCTACAATACCGGGGGAGGAACTATACGCCGGTTTGTTACAGCGGGGCTACCTGACTGCTGACTGCTTTGCTGGGGAGCTGATTGTAGACGCTACAGCACCTGGGGAGAAAAATACACGCTGGGTTTGGTTTAGCAGAAGCTACGGAATCAGAGACCTTCTGGAGGGAAGCAGAAAGGCACATTGAACATTGAATAATTGCCAAGTAAGAACTACTTTATAACCTGTATATCCTTAGAGACTGCAATAAAAGTAATAAAAGTAGACTTAAGTCATTTAAGATTAAACATTTGCATAATCATTTATCTTTTTGGATTTGGAAGTGCTAAGTGACTTAAGGGATCCTTAGAGGGCTTCAGGCTCAAAAACTTGGCAAGTGGGATTTTTTCAACATGCCCCCAAAAGTTGCACGTGGTGGGAAAACCAGACCCAGCGGTGACAATCCAATCGGGACTCGTGCAGCACTTGCAGCAAAATCAAGGCAAGATAACAGCAATAATGACCCAGATAACATCCAATTGGGTACCCCAAAAATTCCACAAATGTTCTCCAAGGGAAAAGCAACAACAATGATTATTAATACTGATTCTCAGAATAATGGAGGGAGTCAGGGAAAGGGAAAGGGCGGTGGATCATTGGTTAACACCCAAGACCAAGATGAGGCAATAGTAGCTGCATTGGAACACCTGATTGTATCTCCTTCAGCCCCTTTGGCAATCTCATCCATAAGCGTCTTATTACCTGACCCTCCCGTTATATCAGCGATACAAAATGATGTCACTCTCAATGGCAATGATGGAGGGGCTATAGAATTGGTTTCACCTCAATTTGAAGGGGTAGAAGGCGACGGCGATGGTGACCCCACAGGCAGCAAAGACAGCAAATTTTATTCTCTATCTGAACACTCAGTGGGTTCTGACTTGGAAGAGGACTTGGATGAGGACATTGAAAATCCGAGTAACGAGAATATATGTAAGGATGCACTTGCCAGTGTTTCAGATGAATCGAGAACAACTAGGTCTTGGAGTGAGGAAACTTCAGAAGGAGATCCAACTGTTATAGATCAAGAAATGGAGCTGGATCTAGCAGACTCTATTCACCAAACTAGCTCTAGCCCTAGCCCTGAAACTCCTAATCTAATGCCTATTGATATAATACTGAAAGCTATATCGGAGCAACGACTAGAGGCAACATTGTATGATCTGGCTAGGCCAGACAAGAAGTGTTCTGGGAAGGGTATAGAATTTTTTGTGCGCCCTGACTACTGTCATTCTACGGTAGAAAATCGCTGGAGAATGCGTCAAATGATCGAACCATTCCAGAAAAAGGGAGCACAAGCTTTTCTGCTTCAACCTTCCACGCTTAAAATTGTGTATAAAGGCCAAAATAGATTCTTCACCGCCGAAGCTTTAGCAAAGGCATATCTGAATACACTAGAGTGAGAAGTAGGACTTGAAGATTAATACACTAAGTGTATAGTATGGTATAGATTCATTCTATCGAAAGCTTGGACTATTGGTCTTGCCCAAACATCTGTGGCGCTCTCACATACATCACCGGGGCAATGGGCCCCTTTGCCTTAATGAAGGGGAAGGGTCACGGGGGGGGGCAGTGTTGGGGGAGGGATTTGGGGAGGGAGGGTTCTTCACGGGGGGTGTGCGTGGGGGAAAAAGGGGGAAAAAACTCAGTCAAAGTCATGGAACATTATGTTGAATTAAATAGCTTTTCTGATGTTGGTGGAATGGTACAATGCTATAAATTAACAACTGCAAGGAACTTCTATTATTTTCATGGCAAACTCTAACTTTCGAATATGTTCTTTTAATGTATGTGGTCGCAATAATGTGCAAAAGTGTAAACGCGTGATGCATGAAATTCGGTTAATACAACCTGATATAATATGCATACAAGAGACGCATATACCATGGGTGAAAAGACAGGTATTAACCGATCTTGGATTTATAGTGCTCGCTGCCTCGCAACAATCAACTACGAATAGAGAGGTGGCTATCTTAGGTCAACGTTCTGTAACTACGACGGGGAAGGTTAAAGTAGATAGTCTAGGTCGGTGGGCAATTGTGGAATGTGTAATTGGCAATGTTGTGACAACGATTTGTACAGTATATGGATCTAATGTGGACGACATCTCAGTTATAGAATATTTAAATGTAGAACTAGCCCTGTGGAGTACTCCATTGATTGTATTGGGTGATTTCAATATCCATGGGGAATTGAATACATGGGACCCAAACTTTACTAGATATTTAGGTAGGAAACCCAAGGTTTTCAAGGCACTACGTCAACTTTTATCCCAACATGGGTTGATTGATGGATGGCCTGTGACCCATTTGAAAGATCCTGGATATACTTTTTTTTCTTCACCCCATAAGAAATTTGTTCGAATAGACTACATTTTTATACCTAGAAATATGGCACAAGGATCCAATATGTCTGTTAAACCACGCATTACCTCAGATCATGCTCCAATTGTTATGGAGCTACCTATATCTAATACACATAGAACACATAGACCTTTCACTTTTAATAAGAAGTTGTTATTAGATGAAACATACGTGAATCAAATTATGGATTGGGCCCTGCAATTGTTTGATCATAACAGAGCCTCTACATCTTATGCAATGGTATGGGATTGCTTTAAGGCAGGGCTACGCGGCGAAACCTCTAGTTATAGCTGGAGTATACAAAAGAAAAGGAAAAATATAATGATAGAATTAATACGAGATTTAGCTAAAGCAGAGTTTGATTTAATCCGCGATATTAGACTACAATGTAATAGTGAAACATCACAAAATGAAGTCGCGAAACATAAAGCAAAGATAAATGGGATCTGGAGTCAGGACATAGCATTACAATATAAGGTGCTTCGCGCAGAGAGATATGAATATGGGGAAAATGTAGGCAGATGTTTAGCACAGAGAATGCGCGGGAGACAGAATATGCAGCGCATAAATTCTATAGAAAATAATCAGGGAATTCGTGTAGAATCATCAGAGGGGATACTCCAAGTGTTTTATGAATACTATACAAATCTTTATACTCAAGAAGATTCCTCTCCTGATTCACTTAATCAATACATAGATAATTTGGAACTGCCCCATCTAAATTTAGCACAGCAGGAACAATTAGAGCTTCCTATCACAATTGAAGAACTTGAGATCTCTTTGAAAGAATTAGCCCTTGGGAAGGCCTCTGGTCCTGATAAACTTCCATTAGAAATTTACAAAATCCTATTCCCTATAATAAAAACAGACATGCTTGCAACGTTTCTAGAAGCTCAAAAGGGCCACTCCCCACCATCATGGGAAGATGCCAGCATAGTTGTATTTCATAAAAAAGACAAACCTTTGCATCTACCTGGCTCTTACCGCCCAATCTCCCTTATAAACACGGACGCAAAACTATATTCTAAAATCTTCGCCAATCGACTGAGCCAAATCGTTCCAACCTTAGTTTCTCAACAACAACATGGCTTTCTTCCAGAACGCGGCACTATTAATCATATACACCGGGTTATCGCAACACTAGACTATGCCACTGCGCAACATAAAGACGTCGGATTGGTACTTTTAGATGCTGAAAAAGCATTCGACCGCGTTTCATGGGCATTTTTGTGGGCAGTTATGGGGAAAATGGGATTTGGTTCACGACTTATATCTTCACTACAAATTATGTATAGGCACCCGAGGGCCAAGATCTGTATATCTGGACAAGAATCTATGGCGGTTAATATCACGCGGGGTACAAGACAGGGGTGTCCCTGTTCACCATTATTATTTGCTATTTATATAGAACCCTTGTTAAAGGCACTTATGTCATCTCAACAAATCCAATCTATGGTTCTACCGGGAGGCGATATAAAGGTGTTAGCTTACGCTGACGATATTGCAGTGGTAACTTCTGAGCCGGAATCTGCACTAATTGCAATAGAAAACCTTACAGGCTTGTTCGGCAATGTGTCCGGATATAAACTTAATAGCCAAAAAACTCAGGTTATATGTTCACCAGGCCTATGTACTAACGATAGCAAGGTTTCTATAGAGGCTAAATACTTAGGTATTAAAATTAGACTCATACCTCAACAGTTAGTTTCGTCAAATTGGGCTGATATATTAGTGTCAGTAAAAAATCAACTTGATAAAATAGAATGCCTGCACCTATCGTTAGTAGGGAGACGTAATGTCCTTAAAATGACTATTCTTCCGAAAGTCTTATAATATTTTCGAGCAATACCACTGGAAATACCCATATTAGAGTTAAAAAAAACTGCAATCTATAACTGATCGATTTCTATGGAGCGGGAAAGCAACACGGAGAGCATCTAAATTTATGACTTTACCAATTTTAAGGGGGGCTGGGGAGTCCCGAACTTCGCACTCTACTATTTGGCATGCCTTATACAAAATCTTAAATATTTCTCAATTGGTGGAACTCCACCCTTATGTGAAAGCCCTGATATTTTCTCTCTTTTATTAGGTCCACAATCTCGTCAAATGTTACTTCGTTTTACAGAACCTAGCTATTACAAGAGAACGAGATTCAAACTTATATGGTCCGCTTTCAAAGGATGGCGTTCTATTCGTAAACTCATCTCATTGGGTCGTGTTAATTTTTACACCCCCTGTAATTCTATAGAACTTCTTCCTGAAATCTTCAGGGATCACATTATGGGTATTTGGCGTGAGAAGGGTATAATAGCTATTGGCGACATGGTTAAAAACGGCATCATTCTCTCTTTTCAGGAGTTAAGAGATCAATTCAGTCTCTCTAAAAATGACTTCTTTAAGTATTTGCAAATAAGGGATTTTTTCTCTTCACATCCATATATTGTACCATTATGTTCCAATGAATTTATGGAAATATTAAAAAAACAACACGCATAGGGACTATTTATAATTATCTGTTAAACCTACATCAGGATGATATGGACCAACAAGCATTAAAATGGTGTACGAGACTAGGCACATCAGTAGTTCCATTTCAAGAATCAATAGTTATGGCTGATAAAATTATTCTTTCTGCCAATTTATATTCTCAACATTATAAAACTTTATTTAATCTCTATCACACACCACTTAAAATGGAGTAATGCATATAATGGGAAATGCTATAGGTGTCAACGCGATTTGGCAGATATTATACATATATTTTCAGACTGCCTTATATTAAAACCATTTTTTGTATCCATAGAACTTTTTTTAGCACATATTACAAAATGCGATGTAAAAATCTCTAGAGAGATGATTATTTTTGGTTTATCGAATGATAATGAATTATTTTCAGGTTATCAAGAGCATAGTTATATTATATTCATGGCCATGGCTGTAGCTCGCCTTTGCATATCATCGATGTGGTTAAAACCTGAGGCACCTACATATGAAATGTGGCGAGCAAAATTTTATAATATCTTTAATTTGGAGTTTAACCTTTATCGTGTCAAATCAATCAGTAAAAAGAGAAGAGGGTACAAAATCTGGCAGACTTTGATAGATCATTTGTATCATTAGTTACTATTATTTATGCCATTTAAGAATTTGAAGATGTTGCCTAGACTGTACTTATCCGTTGTTAAGACCACTTCATGAATCTGTACCTTTATGTATGTTGAATATTTGGTCTTTTCATGTTTTTTGTGTATACATGACTTTGAACTGAATCAATAAAAAAATTTAAAAAAAAAAATTATTCAAAAAATGTAATATATTAAATAATTTGCAAAGTTGTTTCACAAATATATTTTTGTATCCCATATTTTTTTAATTAAACATTGATATATTGCTTGTACATTTACAATGGTCTTCTTGTAATTAACTATGTTGACGGTGGGTAGATCAAATAAATATACATTTTAATGTATATTAAATATTATATTTAATGTCTTGTGATAATATAGTATTATATATATTTTTTTGCACAAAATCTATAAATAAGGCGTGCTCTCAGGAAAGACCAGACAAACAATCATAAGCGTGTCAGTTGTTTAATCTAGTGGATTAAACAACGGACACGCTTACGATTGTTTGTCTGGTCTTTCCAGAGAGCACGCCTGATTTATGATGAAAAATTGGATTGCCGGTTGCTCCACCGGCATGGGCGCCACTTTCCGCGGGTCTCGCGGAGTCCAGCAGGAGCTTTGCTTTGAGGAGTATTTTATATATATATATATATTACATTTATAGTATATTTGTTTCAAAATATAAAAATAAATATGACATTTTTTAATTATTTCTCCCTTCCTGCTTATGGGGCGGTAGTCTTTTTTCATTTTCATTAGGAAGCCATTTTTTCCCATTTCCTCACTTTTCTTACTGTCTGTTTAGTTTTTAGGTCATTTTGGAAGACAGAATCTTGTAATTGGGAGCTTTGTTTCGTCAATCAAGGTAAGTTTGATTTAATGTACCTTTAATGTAGTTTTAGGTTAGGGGAGGTAGTAGTAGTGTAGTTAGATTTGTTAGCGTGTTAAATGTTCATTTTTTGTGTAGTTTGGTGTTGTTTTAGTAGTTTTGAAGAGTAATATAGTCTTCTAAAGTGTTAGTTATGTTATGTTGTATTTAATGTTGTAATTAATGTGTGTGGCTTTGTATATGTTATTGTAGGAGGGCCTTTTTTTTGCAGGATTCCCGTTTGATTAAGGGATGTTCCTGAAGAAGTGTTTTTTATAAAAAAAAAGGAAAATGTATTTTGTTTCTTTGAAACAAATTACTTTTCTACATGTTCTTTTATTTTTGGCTCTTTGTTGGAGCATTTTTTTAAGCTAATTTTCGGCTCTTTGAGGGTTTCGTTATTATGAGGATTGCGTTGTTGGAGCCTTTTTTCTACTTTTTTGGGGCTTTTCTTTCGAATGGATTCATGTTTCGATTTATCTACTATGATTTGTTAGTTTTTGAGGACCAACTGTAGTCTGTGAAATATAAAGGGAAACATATTATAGTTTTAGTTTCAGTTTCATTTTCTTTATGTCTTTATTTCGATTTACAAAAAATCATAAAAGACATCATACATCAATAAGCCATATAGCCCGGTAGAGTATCATAATGACAGTTTTAAAGCGGAAATGAAATTACTTTTTAACTTGCATCACCCTGACATCTGTTTTTATACGGCTAGTTATTTACTTAGGGCCATTAGCTATAGGAAAAGCATGATTTTTTAAAAACAAATATCAAATTTCTTATAACATTTTATTTATTGGAAAATTTTTAAGTGTGTCATTTGATTGTTATATGTATCTTACTGTATTTGTAGCTGATTGCGATTGTTAAAGTGCATTTTCTTTTAACATGTATTGTATGTATGTACTTTTATGGACATGATTTACATGTTTCCGAATAAAGTTTTTGAATTGAATTGACAGTTTTAGTTAATTTGTTTATAATTTTCTTTTCTCTTAAGCTAATTATAGTTTTTTATTTAAAAAAGTTCTGACCTTTAATGAGAGTTTTTCATATTAGTTGTTTGTGTAGATCTTGTTTGTTCGGTTTTCTGTCTCGCAAACGTTCGTGCTTGCTGTGTGTTTGTCCGTTTCATGGTAAATTTTGTGTTGATTAATTCATTGGTTGAATTTTTGGGCAGTTTTAATTTAATTGGTTTAATGTGAAATATGTTTATTCAAAGTGTGTTTTTTTCCGTTCAGTAATATAATTAAAATGTATGCATGAATACATTATATATTTTTCAAAAATGTAATATATATATATATATGTTTGATTATTTTTGATAATTATGATTTTTTATCTTGTAGTTTTTGTTTATTTATTTGTTTTTGATTTGTAAGTGTATTTGAGTGTGTTTTAGTTTTATGAATTTTGTAATTTTTTTAGTGTTTGTTTTTAATGTTTGATATACATCATTTGCTTATATTATTGAAAATAGGTTTTTTTATGTTTAAATGTTATTTTTTGGTATAGTTTAAATGTATTTTATCGATGTTTGTGTTGTTGATATTATGTACATCAATGTTTTTGTTGTGATGTATGTTATTTTATTTTTATCGATATTTTTATGTTTTTTTTGTTGTCATCAATATTTTTGTCATTGAAATGTATTTTTAACAATATTTTTATTGATGTTTGTGTTCTTTTAGTTTTGCGTATTCAGTGTCTATATTTTTGTGTATATTGGTGAATCTATAATTTTGTAGCTCGATATTATAAATGTCGATGTTGTGTCAGAGATCCAGGGCTTTGGTCACCCCACCTGGTCCAACAAGGCTGCAATGTGTGAAAGATCTATGTGATGGTACACATGCATGACCTGTGTTCACCTATGACAAACAAATCAGCATTAGGGATCCAGACAACAATACAATTGGGCACTCAGGGCAGGGGTAAACTTCATTTCCATGCAGACTATTTTTCAGTCTCAACAGTTTGTAAAAAGTAGGTCAAGTAAAGAGGGCCAAGAGGAACTGGGGCACAAGGGGTTGTAATGCGTGCCACAATTCAGGTTGTACTTGCCTTTGGTTTGCCACTTGCACCGACACACAGAAACGTCTGACTGGCCGCATTAACCCTGGAGTGTTTCATACTTGAGGCAGGGTGACTACTTTAATGAAACAAAGTGTTGGGGGACATAATTAAATATGGACTGGAGCCTAGAAAACTAATATCCATTTCTGTTGCTGGAAAAACACACAGTTTAAAACATCTTGGAAAGTGTACCAATTTGCATCCATTCAGATCACAAGATTTACAAAAATCATTCATAAGATGCCATCAATTATATCGTTTTAAGTCTATTAATGTCAGTTCCTATCCTTTCAAATGTGTATTCCCAAAAATTAGTAGTTGCACACCCAGCAACTTTGTTGTTGCTTCTGTTCTGTTGCCATCCACATTAACAAGTCAGGGAGTGCTGTGTTTTAACAGCCAGATACATCATTGTGAACAACCTTAATGAACACCATACATATGGCATGAGTAGGGCAGCCTTTTCTTATGCCAATTCAGTGCTCCTTTGCTGTCCATGGTATACGTTAGAAACATTTAAACATATATAGGAGTACATTTCTAGCATATATAGGGCATTGATTGATTATGTGTTCCAAAAACAAACCCTGCTTTGGTTGTTTGACTTTGTAAAACAAAATAAAATGTTGATTGAACCACCATGCTACCAGAGAATGAAGGGCTGGCCAGCATTGCTTTATTTTTGCCCTGCTATATCAACAATGGGAATTCTGAACAAACAAAAAAAACTGCAAAAGCAGTAGTCTATTCTTAATTTGGTTGCCTGGCTCTAGCTAAGGTCACCTCAGCCACATGGTGACCCACTAGTCAAACTTTAATTGAGAACCTTAGTCATATCGATGTTTATTAACAAACCATCACAACAAAGCAATCTCTGAAAAATCCATGAATACATAAAGAAATATCTATTTATTGTTACACAGTCAGAAATCAAAATAAATAAGGTATGGGGTGGTGCCAACCCACAACAAAGATGACTGTTCCTTAATGCAGCTGCCCTTGCCCTGAATGGCCCATTCTACTCTTTGATCCTCTTGACCACTCTGCCTATATGGGCCCCAACAGGGAGCTTCTGCCATGACACTCAAATTGATCATGACAGAGGTTAAACTTATTGAATCCATGATCTCAACAGTGTAACACTCCACCTCAGAAACAAAATAGGGAACTCAAGATGCTCATAAGTGAAATGTTGCATCTTAACCTCAGACTTGATTCGGCAGATAAACTTCTAGACGAATTGGTCCTGAAAGAGACAATGACATGTAACATGGAACTTTGGAACACCAAAATAAGCTCACAGACCTAGAAGATGGAAGCTGCAGAAATAAAATGTGGATCTTTGGGGTCCCAGAGACACCCAGGATGTTCTCAAAATATTTATCCCAGAACTCACAGGCTTAACTTTAACACTGCCCTTGAAATTTCAGTGAGCCCACCTGATGGTGGCCCACACTGCTACCACTCTCACCTTCAAGACCTAGAGGCTAGCCTGAGGCCAGATGGTATTGTTTCTACACCTACAAAGATCACAGAATAATCATCTCATCTGATTTTCCCTACAAAACTGGCAAAAGATTTCTAGCCGAACACCCTGCCCTCAGAAAACTTGACCTACGATTTGTTCTCTTAGACCCATAACAATGAATTACTGCACCAGGAACTTTCACGACTCGGTGGAGCTTGAGTTCTGGCTGACACAGGAGGGGCCCATATTCACAATCTCCCTTTTATGATGTTGTCAAACCTCTCCATGCTCCAATCAAACGTAAAGAGAGGCCCATACAGATTGCACAGCAGGTGAGATTAGTGCTTACCCTACACAGATAGGGAAATTTGTAGCTCTCCCTTAAAAACCAAGGGGCAGATTTACAAGCCCCTTGTGACAACTTTACGCAGCCATTGTGTCACTTCTGTGACACAGCGGTGTCATAAACAATGCACCAAATTGCGACATATTTACAACATGATGCATATAGGGAGATGCATCACATTGTAAAGCACTGCACTACATTATACCTTTGTCAGGTATAATGTATGCTAGGTGGGCGTTCCAACATAAGAAAGCCTCGTAAAAGTGATGCAGTGAATCTACAAGATTTCACTTTTATGATGCCACTGCATCAAAACCTTACGCATGCTTGAAGCAGGTGCAAGGAGTGACGCAGCATAATAGAAAAAGGCATTCCAAAGCGTTGCTGGAGTTGCATCCTGCTAGCGACATGACTCCAGCAATGCGTTGCCTTTATGCCAACAGATGCATCACGCATCTATCAATCATTGCGCCACGGTGCATCGCACTGTAAATGCGACGCATCCATGGTGGTGCAAGAGTTTTTTTACGTGATGCAAATTCACTGACGCATCTCTGCTAATATGCAGAAATGTGGCAGTTCTTGTAAATCTGCCCTGTATTGCCTGCAGGCACCCCCACATTTTTTTGGATTACATACATAGAGCCCATTCCCTCCATCCTCTTATTCCCCCAGATTATTTCTCTACATCATCAGATGTGGTGGGGTAGAAGTGCTGGCTGCCTCTACTACCCCACTCAACGACAGTCATCTCGACCTTCTTGACATACCGTGATTTGCCTACCTGCTAGTTTCTCTTCTGTGGACACACCTACCCTTCCTATTCTTCATCTTTCCATCATGCCATGCAGGCTTGAACATTTGGTCCCTCAATGTCAACGGCATGACCCACTTCATAAAATGCAAAAAGACCCTGACTTTCTTAGGATCCAAATGGCCTGATATTGCCCTGATACAGAAAACCCATCTCACTGCACTGGAATCTGCTAAATCAAAATATGACCGACTGGGCAAAGAAATATCTGCCTCAGGCTTGCATGATCCCCTTCTTGTAGACCCCGGATTTGCGACCAAGGAAAAAATGGAGTGGCCATACTCTTCCATAAGAAGTTGCCAGTGAAGGTCCTGAAAATGTTAACAGATAACCATGCTTAATACATCTTCATCCACTTGCAGATCTCAGATCACACTTTTGTTGTGGGATCCACCTATGCTCCACCAGGAACCAAAAATGTTGGTTCAAAAACTGACTAAACTCTTTTACTGAATTCGGCTCCGCCCCGTCATTATCAGAGGGGATTGGAACATGGTGTTGACGCCCCCTCCCTGGATAAGACTGCCCACCTAGACCTTCGATACACTTTGAAAAGAGCAATCCTCTGTGATGTTGTCAGATTTCTCCTTGCATAAACTGTGGTGTCTGTTCCAACCATCAGGAAGAGATTATACTTACCTTCCTCTCACAGACAGATCAAAATCCACATGGGATTTCTTCCTGGCAATGTAAGCATGTTACCAAAGATCCACACCTGTGAGATCAATGTGGGGGTAGCATCTGGCCATGCCCGATCTTTCTCACTTTGAAACTCCGATTAATGGTGGCTAAAACACTCACATGGTGAGTCGACATTTTGAAATTCAAAATAGTGAAGAAAAACTGAAACGTTTTTATGGCTAGCAGAATACCTAGACCTTTACGGCCCCACTGCCCCCTCAAAACAGATCATATAGGCAGTGAAAATGTCTTAACTCTAAGGATTACTAATGAGGGAACCAATATAGCACGGGAGGTAGAGGAACATAGTAAGCTGGCATTGGAAGTGGAAATTAAGACTGTAAAGGATACATAATGATTGCACCCCACATTTGCCAGTGTTCACGCTCCCTCCATTGAACAAAAAATTTGAACTGAAACTCTACTGGCAGAGAAGGCAAACCTCATGACTGGCATTGGACCCCGGAAAATATTCTCCATTTGAAATTATTCAATACCTCTATTTGTTGGTGATATGCCCACCCAAGCAGCAATATTCCACATATCTTTTGGTCCTGCCCTACACTTCTGCCCTACTGGACTCAGATATGACCAGTTTTTACAGATACCTGTGACTTGGACTGTGCCCCATCGGTGGCCCTCACAGTGTTACACAACACCCAGAATGTCTCAGCTATCACCAGATATGAAATTAGATGGATGTCAACAGAAAATACTTTTATTCTTCAGAACTGGTCCAAACCAATGGCTCTTATCTTGGAGAACTGGAAGATTAATATGGCGATTGCGGTGGGCCATGAACACCTGATCTACAGACACAGCTCTTCCTAGACATCTGGGGTAGTTTCTGGCCACTCAATAGTGGCACAGTCCTGCCTGCAACCTGGCCTACCCAGAAGGAACTCCTTGTGTTGCCTACTGTATGGTCTTTGGGTGTGTGTAGCGTCATCTTAATATAACCCGCCTCAATTTGTACAAAGTTTTTTTCACTCTTAAATATGGATTGATGAAACTTCCTAACTTACTAGTTGGTAACTGTAGATGTATAAACTGTTCAAAAATAGTCTCCTAATTTCTCTATGTGAACGTTCTTCAGTGGTATGTGCTCATCCATTATATTACTGTTCTTGATTTGTTACAGTGGTGTATACCCTTTATAAAGTTGTCAAGAAAATGAAAGAAAATAAATAACTCAATAAATAAATATAGTACAATTACCAATTATATTTTTAGAACTCTCACGGATCCATCTCTCAGTCTTGCCCCAACATCTCTGATCCATCTCCACCTATAAATACATCTAAAACAAATACATTCTTGTTTACAGTCTAACTATATTCACCTTAACTAGCAAGCCAGATTCTTTTACTAGTCAAGTGTATACCACAAAGATATATGGAGATAAAATGGTGTCTCCCTGTGACATGTCCCCTAACTGACTTTGTGAAATTTGTGAATACATAATTCTCTAATCTTCATGAGTAGAAGTCATACTACTATGAGAATCCTCATTTGAAGGTAATTGTCCCAACAACAGATCACTGCTTTCTGGCACACGGACTGAGGGCCCCAAAGGCTGCCATCAGCAAAGTCATACATCCCTTCTACTTCAGAGATACCTGATAATTAAATCTCCCTTGTTCACCATGAAGACTTTTTCTTTTCACACAGCAGCAATTCCTCTCTAGATGCATGCCACCATCACTTTGGCTTTCTCCTGCCTTGTTTAAGCCAACAGATATTACGTAAGGACACATATTTTTACTCCATAGACTGCAATGTACCCATCAGCCTTATACATTTTACACCTTCTCAATCACGAAAATACCAGCCCTCTGATCTCTTCAATGTTTCGTTGTTGCAAGATGTAACACCCTCAAGGCACAGTGAGTTGACAACCATGACATTCACTGGTTGATCTTCCTACAAAAGTGACTTGGCAACCCTCACATTCAGATTGGCTACACTTTTAACAGTCAACAGATTTAAAAAGTATTGCTTTGGATGTCCTCCTTTGTTGGTTAAGGAGCCCAAGTCTAAATTGCACTAGAGCCAGAACAGAAAACCTGTCCAGCAACTTGGAAAGCCAACGAGGAGTAGAAACATGTCTTTTTCCCAAACACCTGACTCTTTCTCCCATCCAAGACTTCCCCCGGCATATGACTGCCCCATAAACTCCTTGCAATTGATCCAACTCCGAAGACCAGAAGGCGATAGGCTGTACGGAGCAGCATGGTGAAATCTACCAGTACATGATTCCTTATCACTGACAAGTGCAAGTGCCGCACCATGTCCACCACAAGAAAATTCCAGAACTGCTCCATCAATCACTCAATAAAAAACCAACAATTTTCACATAGCTCACATGATAACCAAGCGCTCTACCAAACGTGCATAAAAAATAGGCAACCTCTTAGTTTAATCTTCACAACAGCCCAGCGGGGCTACTCCACTGTTATGAATTGCTATGCGATAGTTGCAGTCTAATACCGTCTAATGAAAGGACAGAAACATTTCTCTGACATGCGTACACTATAATTTACTCACCGGCTAAAAGAGAAACTCCTCATCCATAATTGTATGCAAAGTATATTGATAGCCAACAGAATTTGGTCTTGATTATTTCCTGACATTAGACAACCTGATACATGATTGGTCTTTTATGTTGTTGCTCCGTATGCTCCTCCTTGTTAAAGTACTTAACAAAATGAACCTCTTCTCTTTAAATCCTGATTACAGAATGGCCTTCTCTGAAATGAACCGTTACTTATCCAGTGGTGCATCTAAGATATTCTATATTACAATGTCATCTCACAAAACGCACACAATACATTGTTTGATTTCTCTCAATTGTAGAATATTATGACTTACATAAGCCACATGTGTAGTGGCCCATAATGGGGAATAAACATAAATGTTTGCCAAGTCACCCTACATTGAATTATGCCACATGTGCAGATTATAAAATGTAATTCGAAAGTGTGTCAATGTAGCCATCAAAATATAATGCTTCCAGTGTTCCAAAAGAGTTTCTTGATAGCACTGCTCTCTGTAGTGCAGCGAGAACAAGGCTTTCTTTTGTGAAGTAGCCAAAATGACATCCCTTACTTACCATTGTGCTCTTTTTTTACTGGCCTTGCAAGACTAACTTGGTACGTATTCTTCAAATGTAGTCTTGATGCATGTTAAAGATAATAGGTTACATGTACAACACCTATACATTTGCAGAAACCTACCAAATGATCAATTATGATTTAAATCTTTATGGTGTTTATGAGTTTTGAGAAACCTATCGATGAGAAAAAAAATACATTCTGCATATTTGCCGTACTTCTTCACCTGGGCAAGATAAATGGCCATTTCTTCATTGTTAAACTGCTCATCAAAATCCTCCCTGTATGCATCAGCTGTATTCATGGCAACATGTCCATCTATGTTTAATAATTTATAAAATAAGCAATTCTACAAATAAAAGACATTTTCAGCAAAGTAATTTGAGCATGTTTCACTAAGAATTATTTCAGGACAGTACGAAATTCAGGGCCGTTCTGTAGAAGAACACATTTAATGATTTTAAGTGAGGGATAATTGTTCAACAAACTTCGGGCATATTATCAAAGACCTATGTTAAAATTATCGCCGTTTTATCGCCAGTAAACTGCCCATAAAACGGCGATAATGGGCTTGATAATAAGCCCTTGTTAATTCCCATAGAAGCCCATGTTCTGATGTTAACATGTGCTTCTATGGGAATTATCAAGAGCGCATTATCAAGCCCATTATCGCCGTTTTATCAGCAGTTTCCTGCCGATAAACGGCAATAATTTTAACACTGGTCCTTGATAATATGCCCCCTCATCTTTGGGTGTTACCGAAATCTTCCAAATTAGAAGTTCATCCTTATATCTTAATATTCAAAGTGGTATCGCACAAATTGAAATCATGCAAAATCCCAATGCTTCAAGAAACATGCTTGCCACTGTAACCTCCTATAATGGTTTGCAGAAGATTTTATGGAGTTCAAATCACGTTGGTGGTTCAATCCGACATAGGTAGCCATCAAATGACTTTGAAGTTGCCATATCATTGGCTTATGATTTTGCCAAACATTTGACATGTTTGCAAAAGCTCTGAGTGGGCCAAGTCAGTTCCATGGTTTCAGGCTGGTCTTGCTCTCTGGATGTTAAAACATTTCTCAATTTGACAATGGAAGATTTGTTTCACCACTAATACGTTTAATATCGCTTTTTAAGAAAGCCAGCATTTTGTAATAATTCCTTAGAGCTCTTTTTACATATATACCACTTTGTTCCGAGCAATTGTGGTCAGCCCGTCACCTAAGTAGGTCAGTACCACCACCTAGGTATATACTTTTGCAGATTCACAGCACACAGCTCCTTAAAACAGATTCCTCCAGCCGACAGGCATCCAAAAAGCAGTATGTCCACGTATTCATGTTGACTATGTGAGGACACTGACTTACCATTTATGGAAAAAAATAAGACATAGGAAGAGTGGGACGGATTTATTAAGGCTTTAATCTAGTGCAATATCTCAAAAATGACACAAACTGGTTTAAAGTCTTGAACTGTGATTTACTGACACACCTTGAATTGTATTGGAAAATCGTCTTGAATTATTGTATGCTGAGGCTCTGTGCTGATATGCTTTGCATCTATGAGACGCTTATGTGTGGAATATGCAACCAATTCATTGTGCTTTGCACGCGTGGGTTCGTGTCCCACCCTCGTCGCCAGTGAAATGATGTTACAACGTAGTTTAGTAGGTAGAAGTAAAGTATTTATTTTGAGATACAATTACAGGTCTAATCATGAAGCCTGGGTCGTAACCGTCTTCCCTGGAATCTGGAACCCAGCAGTGTTCCCGATTCCAGGCATGACACGACAACACCACACAATCCTTCCATTTTGATGCAAAGCCCTATCTGCTAAAAATGATAGAAAGGGCTTTGCATCAAAAATGCATGCCTCCTTGAAGCAAGTATGACATTTAAGAAAAGTTATCTTTTTCTTAAAACCTTTCTAACTATGCATGTGTGCTGAAATATACAGAAAACATGTATGGTGAGAAGGGTTTTTAACTACAGCAAATAATCTCATTATTTATTGAAAGGGTATCTGTCCAGTGCAAACCCTATGTTAAACCTCACAAGCACACCTTTGAACTACCATGTGCGTGTTCATGGTGTACGACAGGCTAAAGTGCATCAGTTCAGGGAGAGAGAGCAACAAAGCAATTTCTTGGTAGATAAATTAATGCCCAGATCCACTCGTTCAATGCAATGTTCCAAAAAATTACACAAACTGGTGCAAAGTCTTGAACTGAGATTTACTTTCTGGAACTTCCCTTCTTTTAACACTGCGAAACACTCTTAAATTACTCAGGGAAATCCTCGTTGACCAACCCGTCGGAAAAAGGTTCGAGCAGCACGATCAGAGACATACTAAAAACAAACAAACAATCACCGGGCCGAAGGGGACCACAAGGCTCTATCAAGACTATTGCCTATAGAGTGAGGGAATCTTCACCAACCACAGTTAAAGCCCGATATGAAAGACCAGATGAAGGCTGTTAACATAAACCAAACAGAGTCCAAGGTCGACATCTTAACACAGAAATTTTCAAACGACTTATCTTGTCAAGACTCGCCGGAAGCTATGACACTACGTAACTCAACTCCCATAACTCACGACGACTTGAAAATACTGCTCCACCCTGAATATGTCTCACAAGGCAAGTGGGATATTCTTAATCGCAGCAATCTTTTAAAACTTTGCGCCAACATTCTAGGTCTAGAAACCATAAAAACAACTGATATTGAAAGTGTCTCCTTCCTTACCCCAGGACGAGGTGAATGCAATGAGATTACAGAACTGCTCTTTTCCAATCTGGATACGGGCCGGGCATAAAAAAAAAAAAAAGAAACAACTGGAAGACTGTGGCATAAAGATCACGAGTAGGCCTGTGCTAAAATACCAATTGCCCCTGAAACAGAGCTACTCGAAGCAACAAAACGCCTCTATGGGATTGGAAACTCAAAAAAAGAGTCCATGGACTGAGCCACCCCACTTACAGCCGCCTGTACTGTCCATTCCTAACGGGACCAACGGTGGCACAAATAAAAAATTAACAAGCGATGGCTTAATTAAAGTAACCACAAATTTGGGCAAAGGCACTCGGTCTTGCTCATTGGAAAACAATATTAACGAAGACTGGTCCTGGGTGTCAAGGGCCCTAAATCACAATTCCTAATTACAGGTGCTTTGAAAGCAAGAAAACCTTACAGCACCCGTTAATGGATCCTCCAGCCAAGAATAAAAACTTGTTGATTAGCTCTCAGAGTGCAAGTATCATGTCCTGGAACGTAGCAGGGATTTTAAAGTTAGTACAAAGCCAGGCGACGCTGCCGTTCTTAGAAGGAGTGGACATAATTTGCATTCAAGAAACGTGGGCCATTAAACCATTATCAATAAGAGGATTCGCGGAATACTGCAAACCGGCTATCAAGGAGAACATATTTGGTAGACCGTCTGGAGGTATTTCTATATATATCAGGCATTCTCGGAAAATACAATTCACAGAAATTAAAACACCATCAAACATGTTCATGGCAGGCACTCTGAAAGGTTTCTCAACAAAGAAGAGCCCACTTACAATACTCTTAATTAATGTTTACTATAATCCCCATGGATTGGGAGCCAAGGGCAAGCTGTTTCAGCTAATAAGCCATATAGAAAATCTTCTCCTACAATTTCCACACATGGAATTAATAATACTTGGGGACTTTAATACATATAACATTGGGGTCAAGTTAACACAAAGTAGCAACTCTACGGCCACAGAGGCCTTTAATGCCCTAATGTGCTCTTATCAGCTGCAATCAGCTCACTCTCTATTCTTAAGGGATACACCAGAAGCTCTCTGCCCGCCAACGTACAATCTATTGACTATATTTTAATAAGGAGTCACCTACAGAGTCTTATGACAGGCTACAAAGTTGACCAACATAACGAAAGTGACCACGCCGCACTAACAATCACGTTAAACTTCGCAGTAGATACCCGCTAGAAGCTACAATGCGTTGGGTCATCAAACGGAGCGGAACACTTTACATTGGTGAGATGGATTAAATGGGGCCCAGTGCCATCTAGCAAGTTTGAGGAATGGAAAAAAAATGGCCCGATGGGCCACAAAGTGAAAACAACAGGGGTGCAATAGAAGAATGGGACCAGTTTGCTTGCAATCTGGTAATACAACTTCAAAGAGGTACAATAAATACAACTCTTCCACGTCATCTGCACAACCTTGGCCACATCCCTGCAATCAAAGAGAGTGCGAAACAATTAAGAACTAAACGAAGGGCCAATCAGAAAACAGGCTCAGCAATGGCTAAAAGGCTACTTCAAGAAGCAGCAAAAATCCACTCGAAGAAAGTCTGGGCCGCAAAACGCGACTGCATTGAGACAAAATGGCTAAAGATATTCGACCTATTGAGACCTGGGAAGTCCCAAGAGTTTTGGCAATACCTAAACACCTTAAATCAAGGCGGCAACCAGAGAGAGAACTCACTTGATGCTTACAGCTCGGTAGTCCATGTGACAACATTGTATAATGAGGAAGGAAGTACAACCCCACCAAACAAAGATTCGGACAAGGCTGGACGACCATCCAACATTACCCTTCCTAGTAACACTGTGGATCACCTGGCTCTCCCTGGAAAAAAGGTAGTCAATAAAATCTTAAAAAAGATTAGACATAATGGGGCCCCAGGTCTTAATGGTCTGCCTGGTTCCCTTTTTTGGGAAGACACCAACTTTTGGACGGAGAAACTGTCCACGCTATTCGCCGAATGCCGACTAATGGGGGATGTCTCTGATTCTTGGAGAGGCTCGTTACTACACCCAATACATAAGAAAGGGCCAAAATCTAATCCTCAAAACTATCGTATTATTGCCTTGCTTGACATCGAGGGCAAGGCCTACGCAAGTACCCTTCTGGTGGAACTTTCAAACTGGGTAAGCAACGAGGGCCTTCTCCCCTTTTATCAAACAGGGTTCAGACCCGGAGCATCAACAGTGGATAACATTATAGCGCTTTCATACCTTGCGCAAAAGGCTGTGGCACGAAAATGTCTGCCGCTCTTTGCATGTTTCATAGATTACAGCATTTGACGGCGTTGACCGTTCCATCCTTTGGCAGAAATTGGCAAGCTGGAACATTGATCCCCCCCCTATTACAAGCTATTCGATCGTTATATTCAAGAACTTGGGTCAGAATCAAACTTTCAAGCACTGCTGCCTCAGAGAAAATCGACACAGACCGCGGCCAGAAGCAAGGCTGTGTCTTAGCTCCAATGCTCTTTAATCTATATACTGCTGACATGGGCCGAGCCCTGAACGGAGCCTCACTAGCAACACCGAGGATTGGACACACCAAGCTCCAACTACTGCAGTATGCCGACAACTTGGTACTCCTTGACCACACTAAAATTGGCCTACAAAAAGTCTAACGGCCCTGGCAACCTACAAAACCAAGAACAAAATGATTGTCAATTCATCCAAATCAAAAATAATAATCTTTGGGCGCCATCCGAAAATAAAACTGGCAAAATGGAGGATAGGACAGCTGTCTTTGGATTGCACACAACACTACAATTACTTGGGAGTCTGGCTTACTGAAACAGGGCGCCCAGGAGTACATCTCGACAAAATACGTACAAAAGGGAAAAGCATTACTTACGCCCTTGGTAAGCTTTACGCTACTTTACACAGTCCCACAACAACAGCAATCCAAAGAGTACTGAGGGCAAAGTTAATAACATCACTTAATTATGCACAACAGGCCTTCCCAGGAAAACTTCCAAGCGTCCTAGAAAAAATCTATTGTTCGGCATATAAAAAGTTATTCCACCTACCCGCATGTACCAGAAACAATCTAGTGCGGCTAGAATTCGATCTGAATCAACAAAAATTGGAAGAGATGGCCTCCATGAGCAAATACTTTTTTCTCACCATGGCGGCAACAGAGAACACATTGAAGTCCATCATAAAAAACATCTTTCTGGAACCTGTTAACCCCTGGTCAACCAGCCTATCTGCTGCCAAAGAAGTATTGAATCTCGCAGAGGAAAACTGGGATCACAAGATAACTAAGTACACCGCCATCAAAAGTGCGATAAAAAAACAGGTTCGCCTCTGTTCACGTACCACTGACCTGGAATCATTGGAAATAAGAGGCTTTCATGAGTCCCAAAACCTCCCACACACAGATCATAAGTCCAAACTCCATCTTACCCAGGCAGTAGGGAGACAAGCCCTAAATAGGATTGTAGCGTTCAGATTACATCCTCTCCCCCTGAATGAACTATACCCTTCGAAGTCGATAAGGATGGGGTCTTCGGAGTGTCGGCTATGTAAATATAAATATGAGAGTTTGGCCCACATCCTATTTTGCTGCCCCGCCTTATGTTTAGAGCGTAGTCTTTACCTCAAGCCCATTTTATTACAACAAGGGATCAGATCAACCAAGGAGGCTGTTTTTCATCTGTACATACTGGAAACAGTGAAACACATGGCTATGTTTGGCAAATTTATACAACAGATACGCCGGAAATTGATGGACTCCCCCAGCTAAGTAATTGAGCCAGTACCTGCACTGATCTCCCACATCGTCGAGACTTAATAGCCTATGCGATTGAGAGCAGGCCATATTGCTGAAAGAGCACGAATGGACTAATGCACTTTAGATTTTTATAATGCGAATGTTTTTAATTATTTAATTGCTCTATTTTTATGGTTTTGACTAACCACAAATAAATGTATTCATTCATTCCTACAGTCTTAAATTACTGTACAGTAAGACTCTGTGCAGCTATTCTTTACATCAAGGATACGTCCATGTGTAGTATATGCAACCACCAATGGGTTATGATGCAAAGCCCTATCTACTAAAAATGATAGACATAGCTTTGTACCAAAAATGCATGCCTCCTTGAGGCTAGAAAAACGTTTAAGAAAAGTGTATTTTTTCTCAAAACCTTTCTAACTTTACATGTGTGCTGCTATGTACACTAAACATGTAAAGAGAAAAGAGTTTTAAACTTATGGCTAATCATGGCATTTTGTAGTGAAAGGATGTTCTATGCTACACATCACAAGCACACCCTTAAACCATTGTGTGTGTGGTGCAAGACAGCCTAAAGTGCGCCATTTCAAGGGAACCCCTTGGTCGCTGCACTGCAAAGTGCCACTCTTTAATACCGTTGCCCCAGAGATTCAAGTCAGTAGGAGGAATAACCTCTTCTTGTGGCCAGTTGAAGGCATCCTATGGGGAATCACAATGCTAGACTATTAGGAGGGAGACCCAAGTCTTGATACGATCTTACACTGAAACCTGTGCTTCATTTAGTGCTGCCTGCACATGCATAACATATAACATTCTCTTTACTATAGTTTGATAGTGCATCAATTATTCACATATATGTATTCACATAATTTATGACGTTTATAGAATTAGGTGAAGGTGCATCAAGATTAATATTATTTTATGCAGTTGAAATCACTCGATGTGAAGCATGCCCTATTCAAAATAATCTGAAATGTGTATTTCAGCTGGGTGAAAACAAGTACAAGAAAGAAAGAAATCTTCAACTTCCTGGCATACTGAGATCGAGCATGCAGCATAAACTAAAAATTATTTGTAAACACCACAGGAAAGTACCTCTTAACCGGGTTGGCCTAATTGGCTTTCTAAAGATGCCATACCTACTGAGCACATAGATAGATTATGACCATCTTCATACAGAACAAAAGTTCTGTTGTTCCACTATGGTATGCATGTGAGAAGCCATGGTAAAAACTCGCACAGGCCCTTTTGGTACCAAGGCTGCTTAGTTAGGGGAAGGAAGGGAAGGGTTGGAAAAAAGAGATGTTAATTTTTTTCCATGCAGGGAAATTTAAATACACTGGTGAAATGGTGTAAATTAATGTTACTAAATGTTTTCATTGCTACTGTTCTGTTCATTTTTATAGTTACAATTCTACACATTATTTGCTCTAGGATAGGACATTGAGTTAAAAAAAAAACATAAAACATATTCCTACTGTGTTTTTTTATCCATGATGAAAAGAGAATTGGATCTCATTAGCAACAAATAATCATATTAGTCACGCAGAACTGACCATTACCCAGATTACAGCATCCTCATTTAATGTTTACATAATTTATAGGCTACAGTCTACTAAATTGATTGTTTCTCGTTGATAAGTTAGCTTCAAGCATGAACTGCAGCCAGAGGGTGCAGGAAACCTAATCAGGGGCTGTGTTTTATATGATTACAGGAAACCTAATCAGGGGCTGTGTTTTATATGGATTACAAAAAATGTATCACTCCACAAGCCCTAAGTAGTCTGTCCCATAAGGGTAAACAGTTTTTTGAAGGTATCCCTGTCTCGCACTCCACCACTTGCCTGAAGCAGCCAGGTCTTTTTCTGATAAATATTTGTGGCACTGTCAATGCTGGAGAAAAACATTGGACGCAGAAGAAAAGTACTCTCTTTATTGGTCTCCATCAGGCTGGCAGGTATAATTTAGTGAAGCAGGCAGGGTAATCTTCACTCTTCTCCAGGTCATTCATTTTGTAAATCAGTCAACCATTGCATGTGAGATCTAGCTAATTCGAATAAAATTGCCATTTGTCTTGATCCCATTTGTTTTTTAGTAAAGTGACATGCCTCCTTTATTGGGTACATGATGTGTGACATACACAAATAACTCAGCATGTTATGTATTAAATACAAATGTTAAATGCATGTCTCAGCTATGCCTATGTCTCCCCCTGCCATCCAACTCCAGTCTGTTTTTCTCAGTAGCTTCAATAGCATTTTCCAGGGCAATTTTCTAAACTTTTGAGTTTGATAGAGAGGGTACTCTGCCACAAATGCTGTTCGTCACTGCCAGGTTTTACAAATAATGACCTCCACACTGTAGGATACAACAACTGGGGTGCTGACCTCATTCCTTTTTGCTTTTCTAAAAGCAAAGTACGGCTTTGGGATTTTGTTTCTAAAAAAGAAAAAAACTTTCCAAAGTTTGACAGACAGCTGTCATGTTTGATGGAGCTGTCTGTCAGACTTCTAACACACTCACAGCAATCGATGTGATGGCAGTTCCTGCTAATAATTAAAGATGTCTGCTGGACATCTCTAAATGAGGAGGACAAGTACTCTATCAAACTAACATACTATTTTACTCTGTCACATTGATTGATTACAGGGTGTACTCCATGATGTAAACCAGGCCTTAAATGTTACACTACATTTGAGATAAGAGGGAATATATCCTGCTGGTGAGGCTGGCAATCTAAAATAATGTTACATTTTAGAAATAGTTGGGGTAAATACATCTACACTACTGTTTCCCATATCAGTATTCTATTCAGCTATAAGCGATGCCTACACAGATACATGATTGCTGGATTGACAGTTATGACAATTTGTAAATAAAAAATAATTTTCCTTTGAAAAAAGCACATACAGATGCTTTGCCTAATGGCATCAAAGCTGTGCCATGGCCATATTTGCGACAGAGCCCTCCTTCACCTCCCAACCTCATCTGGTTCCAACTATAGGGAGCCCAGATGTCCTGTTTTTTTAATGACTGTACCAGGGTCCAAACGCCTGTTGTAAACTAAATACATGTCCAGGTTTTTGGGTGGGCATGTGCATGACAGTTTTGTGGTTTCACCGGCCCTCTTCTTGTCCCAGGGACAGATCTTGTATGTTTGAAAATGTCGCCAGCTGTGCTGTCTCAATCATGTAGAACAGGTGGTTTAATGAGGAATGAATCAGCATCCACTGCATCACCAGCCTGTCCCTAGAATTCATCCCATTCTTTGGGGAGGTAAGGTTGGGGGAGTGAGGAGGAGTAGGGTGTATCTCAGACAGGCTAGGGGGCTCTAGGGTGAACTGCTCATTTCTCCTTCTGATTACCTTTACACAAATAGAAATTGAAGCTTTCCCAGTCCTCTTATTCATTAGCTCTCTCATACTTGATGTTCTGTATTTATATTGGTAAAAATTACCACAAATCCTCAAATGGAAAGAAAATCGAATGAATGTGACCTAGTATTACGTTCCTGAAGTTGCAGAAGATGCAGTGTTGCTGTGGGCATTCCAACATTACAACCACTGCTTTTTGATACTGCCCCAGATTTACAAGGAAGTGTGAATCTGAGGCAGCACCAAAAACTAACACTATTGAAAAGCAGGCATTAGAGTGGTGCAAGGAGGAGAAATACTTGTCTTCTCTCGTTTTTTTCTCTTTCTATCTGTGCTGTATTCTGCAGCACACATAGAAGGAGTAAAATGCCATTAATTATTGTTTACAAGCAGGAAGGTGTCCCTTCCTGCACTTACACAATCTTCCCTGCAATGCAGGCACCCTTGCATCATGGCGCAAGGGTGACTGAGCAGGCGCTGGGCAGCGGTTTTACCACCGGTGCAAGAGAAAACACAGGGGTGCACCATATTCTTGTAAATACGGCACATACCTGTGTTTTTTTAAATGACACAGCATAGCTAAATTCCTTGCAGCACCATGGTGCACCATTTCATTGTAAATATACCCCTAAGTGTTTATGTCCCAATTATATTTAGAATACATTTCTGGTGTAAATTGCAGATACTAAACCGAACATGAAGTTTAATAGTAAAAGGAAGTTACACTGTATCAATAAGCTTTCGATTATGTAAATAGAGATTTTTAGTTCACTGAGACTGCAACAGTGTAGGGATTATTCATCTTTATCAAATGTTTCATATTGAAGCCCAACACGGAAGGCGGCATTAGCACTGCTTGAGCATCGTTGACTGTGTAGTGTATTTGCCTTCCCTGTGCTAAAGTTACATTCCTACTTTATGTTTTTGTTGGATTCTCGTTCTGGGAAATCTTACTGCATTTTCAATAAACATGGACAGCCACTGGCTTAAGATATAGGCATACAAAAGATGTGAATTTCACATGTAAGCCATTGTAAATGTACTATGGCTCCAGCAGCCATCCCTCCATCCCTCTCCCCCTCCCTGCTTCCTTCCTTCCCTCCCTCCCTGCCTCTTCTTTCTCATTGTATGAAGGAGTTGCAGTTTTTGAATAGAAAAAAAACAGAATGTCCATTGTAAATATATCTTCCATATCAAATATGCATATGTTTATCTACATATCTGGTTACATGTGTACAATATGTTAACATGTATACACTACTTTGTTCCCTGGCTGTAGATCCCTGGACTCCAAGGTTCATTTGACAGTATTTTAAATTTAAGACTTTCAAATAATCTGGTTCAGGTCCAGTCCAACCTTTGCTGTCATACGATTACTGCATGTTCGTTGCTCACAGAGTAAAACCGTGTACATATTGTTTATGTGTCGTTTTAAACATAAGCGCTTATTAAAATATTAAGACATGGATCACTGGGCTTGAATGCCCTATATCTAGGGCAAACTTTAGATAGACATGTGATGCCCTAGGCACTGAACATTGTGGAAATTACCATCAGAAAGGCAAGCATGGTTTCCAATAACTCAAGGAAAGTTTTGTTTGCATTAGGTAAGATTTGGAACTTGATCTCTCCAGCACATTGCCATGGGCCAATGTACTGTTCAATCTCCCGGGCTTTCATATTCGTAGAAAAGAAAAGCTATCGCATTTGTCAGTGCAATATTTTTGTAGCAATTGTAAACTACATAAGGGAGCTGGCAAAGCACACAGGAAATAAAGCCCGTTGAAACCTGTGCCAGGATCACTGTTTATAAATTCCTGTGTGCTGCAGAAAAATTCAAAATTAAGGGGCATTGTGAATGCTTATAAACCATATTTCTAAAACCATTAACTGTTTAACAGAAACGTCCTTATTGTTGCTGCTGTTGAAATGAGGTGTACTGCTGTACAGTCAACATTTAATTGTAGCTCATGCACGTTTGAATTCATTCAGTATAGACCAGTGAAAACATATTTGAATGAATTAGAAGTATATTCAGTAACAAACAGTATCAATTTATTTTGCCGCCTGCGTGCATGCCTAGTTAAAAGCGAAACAATTGGATTTCTTTCTTGGTTTGCCATCTATATGTTTTAAAGACAGACAACTAATTAGAGGGAACATAAGACCTAACACTACATGGAGAATCAAGTGGGCTCCTTCTTCAAGAAGCATTGCCTCAAGTGACCTGCAGAACAGACTTATACAGTAATTTATTCGCCGATTTTGTATTTTTTATCTGTCCCGAAACTGTATTAAGGATGCATAGTTCATTGTACTGTTTAAGTTTTGCACTGTATTATTGAATTGAAAGTTCTTGCTTTGCACTTTATTAGCATTTAGGTCTTCACCGCAGAGCATGGTATCAGGCCTACAAGGCACCCTCAGTAGTTTACAAATTTGTAATATTTTAATGTTAGTGTCTTTGTACTTGCTTTTGTGCGGTCCTTTTATGGTTGTATTAATGTGGTCCTCTTTGGGGTGCCAAAATATAATAAAATACTTGACTTGACTTTGTGCTGCCTTGTACTACTCCAGATTTACCAAACAATGTATGGAAATGCAAGGAGTGTGTTGCCCTTGCATCACACTGCATGACACATGGGTAATGCAATCCTATAATAACTCTTGGCCCAAGATTTATCTGCCTGACAAGTCTGGAGTCAGGAGGTTTTGAGTTAGGGAGTCACTTTGTTTTCAAGTAATACTTGGCCCTCATACACAGTAGAGCCGACCCATGCCAACTCCTCAAAGGAGCTGATTACAAGTGTTTTTTCTGCACCATGCAGTATTTTGTTTCCTGAGTCCCATATTGCCAGAGGACTTTCCAATTAAGCATATACACCTAGTTATGATTTATGGGTTGAAGTCTATTGAGTGCAAATAGTTTTCAGCAGTTCCAGGTTTTCAGCTTTTAGGATAGTACACATAAGGAATGTTCTGCTGTTTTGGGGTTCAAAGTGACTTTTTGTACACTCATAAAACTTATGTTATTTTCTTTCCTAGCTCCCTTATTGCCTGAGGGTTTTTCCACATAAATATATCAATGGAAATATGATTTGTGGACCTGAGACCCTATTCTTCGACATCAATTCGTGGTCCTCTGTGTTTAATTTCTATCGCCCAGCTTCTTAGCATGAAAAAGAATTGGTAGCTGACAATGGAATACGAACAGTACAACACTTGTTATAATGAATGCCAAAGTTGAATACGCTATGACAAAATCTTAGCCAGTCTGCATAGTTTATAAATGAGGGTTTCATCTGAAAATACTCAAACAGATCATTGCTTCTCATTATTCATCAAACAGACTAATGTGAGCACTTAACACATAGGCACTGGAAGTAGGGGTGATGGGCGTACTGCTGTATCTCCAAAATAACCATGCTGAAGTACAGAAGGTGAATGACCGCTTTAAATTAATGTTATCTTGTGACATTTGGTGTGCCTAGAAGGCGGAGGCTAAATACCATGCAATGTCTTCTGAAAAACTGTTAAATATTCTTATAACATGGAGATTGGAGTTTACATTCTCTAAGGGGGAGAGGACTTTGTAAAGTGCATTATATGACATTCTTGCTGGGGTATATGGAGTCTGAAAGAAGAGGCAGTAGGATGCTATTTTTTTCTATCATACAACAAAATTTAAATATCTGTAAAGGCCCTGTCTAAATATTTCAGAAAATATCAGAAAATGCACCACCAGCTATAGATTACACCCTTACCTCTCTCTTGCTGAATAGATTTGTTACAATTGTTATTTGTGTAGCACGTAGATTTTTCACAATCCATATGACTTCAGTGATTTAACGTTTATGGCAACACCCCCTCTCTGAAAATGACTTCAGCACCACTGAGTCTGAACAAGATATGATATCTTTTTTTATCTTTTGCTGGTCCCACTCAAAACCTTTACAGCAACTGAGCACATTCTTGACTGATCTCATATGTCAATATGTAGAATATTCTTGCAGACCTTGACAATAAATACCCTTGCATCATGCTTGATGATGCACACAGCTAGAAAATGGAAATAAATATATCCCTCGTTGAAGTCACACAATGTTGCAGAATCAGTGTTAATTAGGCCCCATGAAAACAATCAAGGCCACTCCAGGAGGACCTCAATTGCTCATAAATTGCTGAAGAAACTGCCCCTAATGTTGCCAAATTGTAATACAGACTCCCTAAACCTCCAACCTTAAGTTCAGACAAATGACAACATCATTGAAAGAATCCATCCTCATATTCTTTCTCAAATACATGCAACATCATCCAGATTTCATCGAAATATATGACAAGCATACTGGGGGTTCTTATAAGGCAATTCAAAGCATTGGAATACTTTACAGACTCTGATCTCTAGAAGGTCAGTGAATGTTGCCACATGTTTGTTGGACACAACCAAATGGAAAACTACTCATATAGAAAATGGAGAATACCTTGGTCACAAAGTGGGACTTTATTGTTAATAACATAGAAACTTACGTTATGCTTTTACTGCCAAATGTGTAATTGGTTTATGAATTACTATCCAATAATACCCTTCTGAAGAACTTACTTTAGTTCTTAGTGCACCGGGGCAGCCCTCAAATGTCTCAGGATATTACTTGTCAGTAGGTACTACTAGATATTTGAAACACTGCAAGTTTACAAGTTCATACTTATTATTAATTCTTCTCATTGGGGATCCCCATGTCTCACTGCTGTTTTGAATATGTGTAATATTATTAGGACCCTTCTCATAGTTATAGTAATGGTCTCCACTGATGGCACCTAAATTGTCTAATAAGTCAACAGGTAGCAGTAACAGAGGGACAAACTTATCTAGAAAATGAAAGCAAATGAGCTGATTCAAATGGAACAGTGTTAAGAGAGAGGCTAATGTGCTGCCCCCAATGCCTGGCAACATTCTCTCCCATTCATATGCCCTCATTTTCAGAAGCCAAGTTAGCTATTCGAAAATAGCAACAGCATGGAATTGTCCTTTGAGCAGCTATAGCATAAGCATTTTAGCTATTGACAAACTAAGTGTCACACAACCATATGATGCAGCCCTTGTAAATCCCATTGAGGCTGAACTAGACTCTCCTACTGCAGTCATTACAAAGAGTCTGTTGGACCTGTCATCCTTGGGGTGGTCTGCTCCCAACTTTTTGCCTTATTTCTTCCATTTTTTGCTGTATCTTTTTGGTAACTATAGGACTCTGAGCACTTTACCACTGCTAACCAGTGCTAATGTGCATGTGCTTTTCCTCTAAACATGTTGACATTGAAGTATATCTGGTTGGCATATTTTGTTTACCTGTAAGTTTCTTGTTCACTGGTATACTATGTACCAAGGGCCTGTAACCTAAATATTACTAGTGGGCCTTCAGCACTGTTTGGGTCTCCCACACAAGCAGCCTTTCAGACCTGTCTCAGGCTTGCCTTTGAGTGGCCTGTGTGTGCAGTTAATGGGAACCTCGACTTGGCATTTAAAACCACTTGCCAAGCCTTAAACTCCCCTTTCAATATAAATAGGTCACCCCCAAGATAGGCCCTAAGCGACCCTAAGGCAGGGTGCTGTGTAACTAAAATTCAGAACATGTACCTTTTTAGTTTGACATATCTTGCCAGTGACATTCAGCTACATTTGTTTTTCACAACTGTGAGGCATTCTCCTTCAGTAGACTAGCATTGAAGATGCCTTAAAATACCCTTTAAGATGTAATTCCTGATTAGAAAGGAATAGCTACTTCATGTTTAATACCTTTGAAATGGTGACAATAAATCCTCTTTAATAGTAAATTTGGAATTGACTTTACCATTTTAGAAATGCCACTTTTAGAAAGTGGACATTTCTCTGCTCTTAACTTTGCTTTATGTGCCAGTAGGCTGTCTCCAATACACCTCTGGACTGTGTGACAGCTACACTTTGTGCATTCCTTCTAGACAACCACAGCACAGGAAGGGCTGGGTGTGACAGGGGATACATCTGCTTATGCATGCTGCATACTAATAGCCCTCCTGAGCAGGAAGGGAGAGATGTGACTTACATTTACATCTGAATAGGTTGTGTCCCTCCCTCACACAAAGGGTTAATTAACCTCTGCTTGTAGTCTGGAGCCAAGGCTGAGGTAGAAAGGGATATTGTGTACTTCAGAGAGTTACTTTGATGTCACCCCCTACATTTATTTATTTATTTATTCATTTATCAGATTTATAGTGCGCATGGCTGCCCCAGTGACAGGGCGTCCCAGTGCAGACCACAGACTCCAGGACAAGAACCAGAGAAGAAAGAGCTTAAGCCGGAAAAAGCCAGGTCTTTATGGCCCTGTGGAACGCAAGATGATTCTGGGTCACTCTGATGGACACAGGAAGTGAGTTCCAAAGTTGCGCGGCCAGGCTGCGAAAAGAACGGCCAGCCGCTCTGGCTTTCCAGACACGCGGGGTGCACACCAGAGCTAAGGCGGCGGATCTTAAAGGAAGTCGTGGTGCATAGAACTCTAGCAGCCCCGCCACTCGCACTGGTGCCTGAGGTGATAAGATCCTATGCGCCAAACAAAGCGCCTTGAATTGAATGCGCTTTTCTACCGGCAACCAGTGGAGTTTCTGAAGTACATGGGAAACAGAGCTAGTATGCGGAAGGGCCATCAGGAAGAGGGCAGCTGCATTCTGAGCCCTTTGAAGACGCTTGACGCTAGCATTGTTCGCGCCCAAGTATAGGCAGTTCCCGTAATCCAGTCTAGACACAATTGTCGACTGAAGGATGATTTGGCGAACTTTAGGAGGGAAGAAGCCCAACAATGGCTTCAGGCCCCTCAGAAGCCCAAAACAAGCCCAAGCCGCTGCTTTGGATTGGACGTCAAATGTTAGGCCATTGTCAAACCAAATGCCTAGGTTTTTCACTGTCTCCTTGGGCGAGGGGGCAGGTTTCAGGCGGTCCGGCTAATACTTCTCGGACCACAACCCCTGGTCTTTCCCAAACAGCAAGATCTCGGATTTCATGGCATTAAGCTGTAAGCAGTTTGTCGCCATCCTGTCCGCAATCGCAGAGAGGTCCTCTTTGAACTTGATCAAGTTAGTACAGCTTTTTTGGAAAATGCGATCACTAGCTGTGTATCATATGCATATGATACCAGTGACAGGCCCCTTCCCTTCGGCAACACAGCCAGAGGCTGGACGTGGATGTTAAACAATAGGGGGCTTCACACTGAACCCTGCGGTATACCCTGATGCAAGGCGAGCTCTTGTGAATGGAAAGGAGGGACGAGAACTTAGAAGGACCTTCCCTCCAGAAAAGACCAGAGCCACTCCAGAGCCATGTCCCTGATGCCTATTTCCTGCAGGCGGTTTAAGAGAATCGCATGGGAGACAAAAGCGTCACTTAGGTCCAAAAGGACCAAGGCCGCTGACTCTCCAACATCCAAGTTCGCCCGAATGGCCTCCGTGACTACCAGAAGAGCAGACTCAGTGCTATTGCGGGCACGGAAGCCATGTTGGGATGGGTCAAAGATGGCATTCTGGTCCGAAAACTTGGATAGAATGGAATTCACATGCGATTCTGCCACCTTTGCCAAGAACAGCAATTGGGAAATCGGGCGGTAGTTAGCTGGCTCTGCAGGGTCCAACAAGGGTTTTTTGAGCAGAGGAATAACCTTGGTGTGTTTCCAGGCCCTCGGTACAGACGCTGAGGCTAAAGATAGATTGACCAGGTTGAAGTTCAGCGGAAAAAGAAGAGAGTGGAACTTACGAAAGTGAGCAGGCATCAGTGGATCCGCTGGTGAGCCTGATTTGATCTTTGGGCAGAGTGCCTCAAACTCCATCTGAGACAGCGGAGGAAAAGATGACAGGGTGTTAACCCCCATCGAACAAAAAGTCCCCGGGTCCCCCACCACCGGGGGAGAAATAGGGGTGGGTAAACCCTGATAAATCTTATCGACTTTATTCACAAAGTACAAGGCCAGCTCGGTACACTGCTGATCTGAGGAGAAGTCCCCGTGGTGCCTCCGCTCTTCATGCTCTTCAGCACAGAGAAGATCGTCTTGGCAGGGTTAGTACTGGCCAGAATTTTATTGGCCACAAACTTGGCTCAAGCTCGCTATATAAGCTTGTGGTACTGCTTAATTGCGGCACGATATTCCCTTTTTGCCGCCTGGTCATAGGAGCGCCTCCAAGCATGTTCCAACTGCTTGCAACCCTTTTTGGCTGTGGCTAATGAGTCACTGAACCAAGGGTTCGATGGCCTGCGGAATTTCCCTCCCAGCCTCGCCGGAATACAACCATCCAGGCCTGATGTTACCCTCTCATTAAAGCAGGAATTCGCTGTTTCCATATCCGGCGGCAATTGGGGCCTATGGCTAGACAGCCAATTAGAAAGACAGCCAGAGTCGAGCTTGTGCCAAGGGCGCTTTAGGACAGGAGTTGGGCAGATCAAGTCGCCTTTTACCTGAAGTCGCATGTTAAAGGAGAGCAAGAAATGGGCGGTCCATGCCTGCGGAACGGGCGGTAGAATCGTGAGAGAGCGTAAGTTAGAAAAGATAGGGTCCAGCAGGTGGCCAGCCACATGAGTCCCTGTTTGAACCTGTTGGATCATCTGATAGGTCTCCAAATCCGCCAAAAAGCTGGCGATCTCAGCCTTCTCGCAATTATTAAGATGGAGGTTGAGGTCCCAGAGAATAGTGAAGTTTGCCGTCCTGCATGCATATTGCACGACTTTGTTGAGCAGATCTTCTCTAAAGGGACAAGATGGACCTGGTGGGCGGTAAATAAGGAGGCCAGTCATGGTGAAATCATAATTTAGTGTAATTTTAAACAGGGCGCTTTCACAGCCAGCAGTGTTCTCTTTGCTCAGGGAACAGTTGTAGACATCCTTTACAATGATTGCGATGCCCCCCGCTGCCGGCCTCTCTGTAGATACTATGTGACCTATATCCCGAAGGAAGGGCCAGCCAGGATTCAGCCACCGAGTCAGGCGTAAGCCATGTCCCAGTCAGGAATAGAATATCCGGGGCCTCCTCTGCTAGGAGATCGAAAACCTCTCAGTGGTGTTTGACGAGAGATCTACAGTTCAGACTCAAAAACTTTAGGTCGATACCATCTCCCAGACGGGGATACGAGTCCTTAGATGGAAACTGGCAGGCACAGTACTTGCAGTTAAACGCATCCTCACTTGGATCCCAGACGGGATAAGGACACTTAACTTCCCAGGCCAGTAGCTCATCACTTGCATACACAATGCGAGCAGCAGTGGAAAAGGCAGGGGTCCTGGCGACTGGCGACAGCCCGGCGCAGACGGGCTTGCCTGGGCGCCGCTGCACGGGTCCGCTGCGCGGGCGCCTGAGTGACGTCATTTATGGGGGCCCCGGAGGTGGCCAGGCAGGCGAGTCAGCAAACACTAGTCTGCGACTTCGTCTTTCCTCCCCTAAGATGGCAAACACACTCCCTCCCTTGCCCCGAACAGTGAATCTCCGAGGGCAGCAACAGTGCGATCAACTTTAAAATACAGCGCAATGAGGTAATAATAAGCAATGAATTCCCCACACAGTTAAAAGCACAAATAAATATAAGCAGCGAAATTACTAATGCGGCGCTAACAAAGCTCCCGGCTCACGCCTCAGGAGTCTGGTGACTGCGCGGGGGCCTGAGTGACGTCTTTTATGGGAGCCCCGGATGTGGCCAGGCAGGCGAGTCAGCAAACACTAGTCTGCGACCTCGTAGTTCCTCCTCCAAGATGGCAAACACACTCCCCCTTGCCTGAACAGTGAATCTCCGAGGGCAGCAACAGTGCGATCAACTTTAAAATATGGCGCAATGAGGTAATAATTAAAGCAATGAATTCCCCACACAGTTAAAAGCACAAATAAATATAAGCAGCGAAATTACTAATGCAGCGCTAACAAAGGTCCCGGCTCACGCCTCAGGAGTCTGGTGACTGCAAATCAAATGCACCTTTGGGTATAAGTACCAGGTCTATGGCCCTATCAAATCACTACACTACTGGACCTGGCCAGAACTCTGATGAAGTAAAGATTGCTGTGCTGAAAGGATTGTCACTTTGCTGTGACTGACTGTTCAGTGGATTTGCTTCTCTACTTTGCTGAGCTACCATGCTGCCTACTGATCTCTCTCCTGCGAAAGAAAAGGACTGAACCCTCTCACTTTAACCCAGAGTGAGTTCAAGGGCTTGCTGGCTTGCCTCCTGTTTTCTGAAGTCTCAGGGACACAAAAGACTTCCTGAAATCCTGCTGGTGCTGCTGGACTCTGCAATTTGTGAGTCCCATACTTGCCTGAGGTGCCCCCTCCAGTCCTGGCCTCAAATGTGGGTTCTGCCGCTTATTTCTGCAAAATCCAATGCATTTCCTCTATTGCATGAGAATGTCCACTGCAGTGTGGCTTTGATGCCAACTCAGAGGCTGCTCAACGATGAGGGGTCTCCAGTCTGCATGGATTGGTAGTGATGTAGAGGTGGCTCATTACCTTCAACGGAGCTTGAAAACAGCGCAGGACCCTCTTTGCATGGCTTGACGACAATGCAGTTGACTCTTAACGTCGACAAAAGCTCATCATGCTATTTTTCAGTGGGACCTGTCTGGGTCCTGTAGCCAGTCTACCCTCCAACAATGTTAGCCCGAACCTTGATTCTGCACCAGTCCCTCATGACCTCAACCAACCTTTTCACCGCTAGTGAGCACAGTTTTTAGTTTAGTCTTTAAAAATCATATCTCAACTTCCACTTATTGGAGTTTTGTTTTGTGGTCTTGTTTTACACATATAATTATTCTCTGTGTTTCTAAACTTGTGTGGCATCTTTTTCTGGTGTTTTCAATGTGTTACTAAAATTTAAGTGTTACAAAAATACTTTACACATTGCCTCTTCAGTTAGGCCTGACTGGTCTGTGCCAAACGACCACAGGGTGAGCACAAGTTAATTTAGGGTGAGTATCTGACTTACCCTGACTAGAGTGGGAGTCCCTACTTGGACAGGGTGCAAACATTTGTCAACTAGAGACCCCATTTCTAACAGTCTCCTTGGCAAACTAATTAACTGTCTACCAAATAAAAATGAACTCACCACACTGCAAAAAGTAAAATTTACTTCAATGCTGCATACTAAAAATACAAATAATGGCTCCCATGGCCATCACTGCACTTACAGGCACATGCATCAAAGCATTTTGCGATCGCAAACGGTGCGAATCGCAAAAATCGGCCATTTGCGATCGCAAAAATTGTTTTGGGAATGCATGAAACAGGTAGCCCCTCGCAATTTAAAAAATCGCATAATTTGCGATTTCTTAAATTGCGATTGCATTTAAGGAATAGCAATTTGCGATTCCTTAAATGCAATGCAAGAAAGTAAAAAGATTTGCGATTTCGTAAGGTGATGGTAGATTGTGATTTTTTTTTAAAAAGCATCAAAGTGCATTTTTTAAAGTCCCATGTTACGCACACACATGCCCCTGGGGCATGTGTGTGCGTTACATGGGTTCACATATCAATTTCAGGGGTGCCACAGGGTGTCCTTTGGACACCCCTGCACCCTTGAAATCGCAATCTCCATTTGCGAATTGCTAATTGCGATTCGCAAAATGAAAATGTGTTCCCATTCATTCCTATGGGCCTCTAGGCCCATAGGAATGAATGGGGAGGGATTCCTTAATTGCGACTTGCAATTTGCGAGTCGCAATTAAGGAATGTTTAGAAATCGCACATTTTTCTGCAATTTCTACATGCATAGGCATTTGCGAATTCTTAATTGCGATTCCTTAAAAATCGCAATTAAGAAATCGCAAATGACTACAATGATGCATGTACCTGTTTGTGTATATCATAATCGACTTAGGGCCATCTGAAAAAAAATATTTCATTTAAAAACAGCACATGGAACAATGTATACAACTATATTCAATTATGGTAACTCATTTTATAACAGAATACAATATTGAAAGGTGTATAGAATTTTAAAAAACATATTTAAATTGCAAAAATTTAAATATTCATCAATTCATCTATTAATTTCACATTATACCTTACATGAGGCATGTCTGAATATCTAGGCTTTATAATAAGACAAAATAAAACAAACATCATTATAATTGCAAAGGTGGTGCCTGAGGGGGAAGTGTAGCTCGACTTCCATAGCAGTATTCAAACAAAGCCCTCCTCACAGGTAAGGTTTGCTATGTAATTCATACATTTTATTTTATCCAGGCAAACAAAGCTTTTCAAGATTCAAAAATCCTTCTCAATTTCAATTGAAATACTAGGTGCGCCTACTAGGTGAGGGTGCAGTGCAAGTGAATAAAGTGATGTATCAATCAATCAATATAACTTTATTCAGTCTGGTTGTAGATAGACCATAAAAGTACATAGAAATATTGCTCATAGTCAAAAACACACATACAATGTAAAAAATAGCATTAAAACATGTAAAAAATATATATGTACATAAACAGCTTTGAAATTCCTCAATTGCAAGTCGCAATCAAATTTTAAAACACCATTACACTCATTCATGGCTGAGATTTTAAAGATAGAGAAGAAGAGAAAACAAAACCTCTTATTGGGTCAGCTTTGCGCTCCAACAATCACCCACAATTAAGCCAAAGCATCTCAGCCATGCTTCATATATTAAACCATAATTCTAGCGGATTAACCTAACATGGTTTTTCTAGCCTTAATGGCTGCTTTCAAAAAGGCACAAATACTGAAAACAACTCCAGGTACACTCAGAGATTGTAAATAAAGGAGAACTGGTCTACAACATCGGAAACCTAGCCTCCGTAAAAAAGGTGTTAAAAAGTGCTTTCGTTCTAGGCTGTGCAAATTGCAGAAAAACATAAAGTATAATAGTGATTGTTCAGAGTTATTGTCACAAGGACAGGTGCAAACTATATTTCCCTTTGGGTCCAAAATATTTTTAAGAATAAGGACCAATGAATTGACCCTACTCTGAAGCGAGAGAGAAGAAGTGACCGCTCCGAGCTTGACAAGTCCAAAAATAAATATAAGGGGGAATTGTCTTTATGTGAAAGACTACAATAATGAAACATTGAGGGTTTAGATAGCTTGTTTTTCAGTCAAATGTTTTCACAATAGCCCTAAAAAAATATATTCACATCCTTCATGGCATTTTTGGGGATACTACTCAGATCAGTAAACCAAGAGCATATACAGAGCGTTCCAAAAGTGTCCCGTGTGTAACTCAGACACGGTATGGAATAGGCCTTATCCAACGTCAGGCAATCAGATATAAAGTCTTTACAAAGCTTAGCTGCTGGGTTTAACCAAATACTGACCCATAATAAAAGTGGCGCCAGCTGAATCTTGTTTTCTACAAAGCCCTGGTTCAACTCAAATTGAGTAATGAGACTAGAGGTAGACAGTGGTAAGCTCAGCAACCGTCGCAAAAAGCAGATTACATCAACCTGTAAAGAACAACATTTAGTAAAACCCCAAACTCATGCGCCATAGGTGGCTGCACTAATGCACTGCGAAGTATATACCTTCAGTAGAGGGAAAACTGTCCCCCAAATATCTGGTCTAATAAGATTGCAAACTGTGCCAGCAAATGTATTTAGTTTAGTGCTGGCCTGAGCAAGATAGGGATTCCACGACCAGATGAATTAAAGGTTAACCCTAGATAACAAAAGTTATCAACACTCATCAAAATGTGCCCATTGATATTAGTTTTGTTTAACCTTAGTTTGCCCGGACCCCAAGACATGATGTGACTTAGTATAATTTGTTTTTAAGTTCAGGTTGTGCATAAAGATGCAAAACAATTCACCTGATGTCTCAGTGTGTTTGGAGCAAGGGCTAGCAACACAGCATTATCAGCATACAGTAAGGCAGGAATTGGGGAGCCTGCAAATCTAAGTATATATAAATGGGAGGAGGATAAATGAGCTGTTAGA
This sequence comes from Lissotriton helveticus, assembly GCF_964261635.1. NCBI lineage: Eukaryota > Metazoa > Chordata > Amphibia > Caudata > Salamandridae > Lissotriton > Lissotriton helveticus. Next base: position 1,130,907,466 of record NC_136057.1, on the reverse strand, counting down.
CCATTAATAAATAAAATAAATAATAAGGGAGCCATTATACACCCCATCCTCACTCCACTCCTAAATGGAACATCAGAAGACAGCTCAAAGTGAAAGTTTAAACAGACTCGAGCTGAGATGTCTGAGTGTAGACAATACAGAAAGTGTCCACACCTTGATCTAGCAACATTAGCACAGTATGGTTCTGTTCACTGAATTAAAGGCAACACGTAAGTCCATAAATGCTAAGTAAATATCCATTTCTGACTTGGGGAGGTAGTGATTAAAAATAATCTTACAGGACTCTTTTGAGGCACTGTAATTGGAATGAGTACACTTTAAATCCTTTAACGAGGATCCATTAAAAGGCAAGTCTAGAGCCAGCAGCCACGGTAATTCCAGCTCCAATAGAGTATATTAAAGTTGAAGCAAGGTGAGCTACCGCTTGTCCCAGTCTCTGCATCTCGGCACCCCTTGATGCTCTTGACTGAGTGTCCGGGGGGGGTCCGAATCATTTACTTTGATAAAATTGAGCATAAAGTGCACCAGTGCTATTTAAAAGGCAATAAACACATATGATTGATAGGGATCATGCAATGTTTTTGGACAGCCCTTGTATTACAAGTGTTGAAAGTTCACAGTCAACTTAAAAGCACAGTCTTCATTTAGTTTCCTCAATGTTTTAACCCACATTGCAAAACTAATTAGAAATGGGTCATCATTAGGACAAATAATTAGGGAGAGTGGAGGGGCCGGCTAACTCCACTCTGCCTTTGAGTCGGAGTTTTGCCTAATCTCTGCATTCACAACAGAGTAGGCAAAACTCGGAGCAGAGTTACCCGCACGGGGTTACACCTAACACAAAAGAAACTTAATTATATGTGTTCTCCGAGCACTCAAAATCAAATCATTAAAAATTCACCAGTCCAATATCCTCAAATTCTCTTATGCAGGAAGAAACTCTCAATTCCAATTAATCCACTGTAGTCCAGGTTATCCAGTTTGGATTTATTCATCCACTGTGATCTTCAAAACGCAGCCAACACGTGTTTCGTCATGTTATAAAATACACATTCACTTCCTCAGGGCTGCAACCCAAACCTATATTATGTATACAAATTACTAGAGGGTTATACATTATAAACAGCTTACAACAAAATACCGAACAAAAGAAACAATCCGATCTCACTAGAATCCCGTGAGAGAGTTGAACCATCAATGAAATCAAACCAAATACTTGTCACCTATTTATGAAATCGTGCTCCAAAGCATAAGAAAGCCACCACCATAGTTCATAACGTACAATACTAATGCTGTATAGTAAAGAAAGGATGACAGAAAAAAGTCAAGGAAGCAAATAGAATAATTAGGAGAGATATATTCACCTGTCCTATGATCAAATAAAGCTCCTCTATTATTCCTCAATTAGGTTAACAAAAATGTGTAATCCTGCAAACATAATAATACACTCATATTACTATGTGAAAAAACCACTCCCCTACAACTTCACTCAGGGTATGCACAATCTATTAGACAAGAATATAAATATAAATCAATAACGTTCCACGGTATCCCACGCCGGTAACTGCTAATCTTCAGTACTTTTTCAATCATGCACTCATTATTTGTATCTGAAATAACCCAAATATTTATGTAACTGTAATTTATCGAAAAGTAAAGAAATCTAGCTATAATAACGATAAATGACCGCAACTACTCACCCCACGCGTTCGAATATCAATAGTAATCAGATTCCCTGCGTCGGGTCTATTTCTCCGATCGCTGGTCACTGGGGAATAAAATATACCTATTCATAATTACGTCCTACTCGTTTCCGTAATATATGTAAAACACACTGACTATGGCTTACATTACATCAAAACAGTAATGTTAATAATTTCAATAAAGCCCTCTCCATACACCCATTATTAGATAAAGCGAGGGTTCCCATCTATACTCAGTCACCCACGAGCAGTATAATGACTTCACAAATCGTCAGTACGTGTATATCAACGCCCATGTTAAAACCAGCTTATCGGCTACAATCCTGCTTCATCAAACCTCCCAAAATACTCTGCTCATATCCTATAAACAACCAGTAAACCCATATATCTTACCTGTGGCAAAAATCTGTCCGCGAGTACAGTATCACTCTCGGTAGCCGGCGTTCTACATGGGCGCCATCTTGGCTTTACCTCTTATAATCATCAGCTATGGGTGCCATATTTAAGTGTGTTCCAATATCAGTAATACCCGAAAATACTAATATTCCGATTTATATCGTTATATGATCATGAGTTATTCATACCCTATCATAAACAGGTCACTAAATGTCTTTCACACCCATATATTTAACAGCCATTCAAATCACGTTCGTAGAGAAAGTCTCCATCCTGAAATAGGTCAGTACACGTAATACAATTACCATATTTCATCAATATATCTAATGCTAAAAGCATCATTATTATTAAGTTATGCTAATCTTACCCGCTCTTTATATCAATAAAAATTGTCCATCTACATAGCCGATCACCAAGAACCAATAAAGCATCACAAATACAAATCCTTCAGCACTGCTACATACAAAGAAATGTCTCCATAGTAACACGTCTCAGTAAACCAATAAAGCACAATAGTTTCAGCAATGTCCAGATTAGTATATACCTTTACAAATTATTATGTTAAGTTAAAGAGCGGATACTCATTCTCGATAAAAGAACCCTGTTACGATTGCTCCACTATTAAAGTCACGTTCCAATTCTAATGACTTGGGATCGCCATTGTTGTCAATTATAGAAGTCACACATTCTAACAAAATCTTCCGTAGAGAAACGAGAAAGTAAATGAAGGAAAAAGTAAGAATAGAGGCACATTGAAATTATCTCAAAAAGAAGAAAGAACATATTACCATAATGGTGCACTCCACAAATGTCTCCAAGATTTAAATGGCCACTTAAATTACACAATACATCATACAGAAATATTCATAACACAAGTAAAAAATCCCATATATACAATCAGGACACCAGTTATCATCATGGGTACCATATTCCACATATATATCGTTCATAATTACAAATTGCACATTCAATGAACATATCTCATTACATTAATACTATTTTTCATCCTTATAGGACAGGATAACTAAAATCTCTCACTCTGGTCCTTAAATTCATAATTATGTCCCATATGTAAAGTAAAAACAACTGTTCTCATTAACAAAAAGCCATTCTTACGTCATCAGTTCTCTAATTTTAGAATTTTAAGTAAATCTACAGCATGTTTACATAATTCTACTTGACAGGTACATTTCTCATAATTATGTATCAATCTCCCCAAAAATACTGGAATTCATTGTTGATGTTCATACCCCACTCCACCGCTTTCAATTTTATTAGCCATATAACTTCCCTCCGTCTAAGCTTCAATTGTCTGTTGCCCCCTCGTGGGTCCGGGCTAAATATATGTTGCTGTTGATCATCAAAGTTCTGTATAGCATGTGCTGTATTTGGGTATCTAGTATCCTCATTTTTCCATGCTCTCAAGTGTTCTGTCATCCTGTCCCTCAATCTCCTGATAGTACTGCCAACCTATATCTGGCCACATGAACATGCTATCACATATACCACATAAGTGGTTCACAATTGATAAAAACATCGATCACGAATTCACCTGTATTATTATAAGTAAACGCCTTAACTCTGTTAACAGCCCATCTACATGAGCTGCAACGGCCACATTTGAAGACGCCTTTCAGCCTATTTGTCAGCCAAGTGTCATCTTCCTTGTACGGATAACTGGGACTGACAGTATTAGCCAATGTTTTCCTTCTTCTAAATATTAATCCAGGTCATTTACCAATATATGGCATAATATCCTTACCTGCTGTCAATAAATGCCAATGTTTATTCAGAATAGAATGTACCTTTTGACTCTCGGTATTGTAATGTGTGAAAAGCCTGTTCTTTTGTCCATTATTAGTTTTATCTACACTTTTCCTAAGTATCAATGCCTGTGCTCGGTCCAAGCCAAGCACTCTCTTTTTTGCTTTATTTATGACTGTCCGGTCATAACCCCTGGCCTGAAATCTCCTCGATACATCCTCCACATTCCTTAAAAAATCATCATCATTAGTACAATTTCGTCTTACTCTCACCATTTCCCCAAAAGGTATCGCATTAATCTGGTTCTTTGGGTGGCAAATTCTGGCATGAAGCAAAGCATTGGAACTCGTATCCTTTCTGTATAACCTGCTACACAGCCTAGTACCAACCACAAACAGTTCAATATCCAAGAATATTATACGTTCCTGGTCAAAGTGTGTAGTAAAATGCAAGTTCACATCATTATTATTTAAATACATGAAAAACTCTTTTAGTTTATCCACAGTACCGGTCCATACCATCAAACAGTCATCGATGAAACGGCCCCAGTAGTGGATATATTCAGTCCATCTCTGCCCATGACGGCCCCAGATCCACTCCGCCTCGAACCACCCCATGAAGATGTTCGCGAAAGACGGGGCGAATCTGGAACCCATTGCCGTACCGAGACACTGCCTGTACCACTTGTTTTGAACAAGAAAACATTATTCTTTAACACCAACTCCGTCATCTGTTTGATCAACATAGTATGGTCATACAATTCCGCTGGTCTCTTATTTAGGAAGGTCTCCAATGCCTTAATACCCAAGTGATGCTGTATATTTGAATACAAGGACACTACATCCACAGTAACTAGATACATGCCTGGTTCCCAAACAAGATCTTGCATAATATTCAATACATGTTTAGTGTCCTGTATATATGCCGGAAGGTTCTGCACATAGGGTCGCCAGTAAATATCTATATACTGTGATAATCTCTCAGTAGGTCCTCCAATACCCGATATTATGGGTCTTCCCGGAGGTCTCGCTCTATTTTTGTGCACTTTTGGTAAAGTGTACATACACGGTGCTCTGGGACTAGATATTAGTAAGTAGTTGTATTCATCAATCAATCAATCAATCACAGCATTTATATAGCGCGCTACTCACCCGGAGGGTCTCAAGGCGCTAGGGGGGGGGTCCGCTACTGCTCGAACAGCCAGGTCTTGAGCTGCTTCCTGAAGGCGAGGTGGTCTTGGGTCAGGCGGAGGTGGGTCGGGAGGGAGTCCCACGTCTTGGCGGCGAGGTAGGAGAAGGACCTTCCTCCTGTGGTGGCTCTTCGGATGCGGGGGACGGCGGCGAGGGCGTGGTTGGTTGATCGAAGCTGGCGCGTGGGAGTGTAGAAGTTGAGGCGGTTGTTGAGGTATCTTGGTCCTTGGTTGTGTAGGGCTTTGTGAGCGTGGGTGAGGAGTCGGAACATGATTCTCTTGTTGACTGGGAGCCAGTGCAGGTCTCTCAGGTGTCCGGAGATGTGGCCGTGTCGGGGGATGTCCAGGATGATCCTTGCTGAGGCGTTCTGGATTCGCTGGAGTCTTTTCTGGAGTCTGACAGTGGTTCCGGCATAGAGGGCGTTGCCGTAGTCCAGTCGGCTGGTGACGAGGGCCTGGGTGACCGTCTTCCTGGTCTCGGTGGGGATCCACCGGAAGATCTTACGTAGCATGCGAAGGATGTTGAAGCATGACGAGGAGACGGCGTTGACTTGTCTGGTCATGGAGAGGGAGGAGTCCAGGATGAAGCCCAGGTTGCGTGCGTGGTCTGTTGGTTTGGGTGCGCTGCCCAGGGCAGGGGGCCACCAGGAGTCGTCCCAGGCGGAGGGCGAAGATCCTAGGATGAGGACTTCCGTCTTGTCTGAGTTCAGTTTCAGGCGGCTGTTCTTCATCCATTCGGCTACGTCTTTCATCCCCTCGTGTAGGTTGGCTCTGGCGGTGGCGGGGTCGTTGGTGAGGGAGAGTATCAGCTGGGTGTCGTTGGCGTAAGAGATGATGTTGAGGTTGTGTTGGCGAGCGATGGCCGCAAGGGGGCTCATGTAGACATTGAAGAGGGTGGGGCTGAGCGAGGAGCCTTGAGGAACGCCGCAGATGACTTCGGTGGCTTCTGATCTGAATGGGGGGAGGCGGACTCTCTGTGTCCTTCCGGCGAGAAAGGAGACGATCCATTCTAGTGCCTTCTCTTGGATTCCGACGTTGCTGAGGCGCTGCTCTAGGGTGCGGTGGCAGACTGTCGAATGCCGCGGAGAGGTCCAGGAGGATGAGGGCCGCTGTTTCCCCGTTGTCGAGCAGGGCTCGGATGTCGTCAGTGGCTGCGATGAGGGCGGCCTCGGTGCTGTGGTTGGCCCGGAAGCCGGACTGGGAGTAGTCGAGGGATCCATTTGTCTCGAGGAAGGCGGCCAGCTGCTTGTTTACTGTCTTCTCGATGACTTTGGCCGGAAACGGGAGGAGCGAGATGGGGCAATAGTTTTTGAGTTTGGTGGGGTCCGCTGATGGTTTCTTTAGTAGAGCGCTGAGTTCGGCATGCTTCCAGCTCTCCGGGACAGTCGCGGTTTCGAAGGAGGTGTTGATGATGTCCCGCAGGTGGGGCGCGATGACGGAGTCGGCCTTGATGAAGACGTGGTGAGGGCAGGGGTCGGTTGGAGATCCGGAGTGGATGGAGTTCATCGTGCGTAGTGTTTACTCGGTGTTGATCGGGGTCCAGGTGCGGACGGTGGTGGTTGGGGGTGCAGGTACTGTCGTGGGGTGCGCTGGCTGTGTGCTGAAGCTGTTGTGTATGTCCGCGATCTTGTTGTGGAAGTATGAGGCGAGGGAGTTGCAGAGGTCTTGTGATGGGGTGATGTCGTTGTTTCCGGCACTGGGGTTGGAGAGCTCTTTGACGATGTTAAAGAGTTCCTTGCTGTTGTGGGCGTTGTTGTCCAGTCGATCCTTGAATGCGGTTTTCTTGGTGGTGCGGATCAGTTGGTGGTGTTTTCGAGTGGCGAACTTGAGGGTGGTCATGTTGTCTGGTGTTGGGTCTCTGCGCCAGGCTCTTTCGAGGGTCCGGCAGTTCCTCTTGGAGCTCTTGAATTCGTCTGTGAACCATGGTGCTTTCTTGCAGCCGGGTCTGCAGGGCGGGGTCCTCAGTGGGGCGAGGTCGTCTGCGCAGTTGCTGATCCACTTCGTGAGGTTGTTGGCGGCCTGGCTGGGGTTCCCTGAGCTGGCGGGGGGGTCCCGGCTCAAGGAAGCGGTGAGCTGGTCGACTGTGATCTTGTTCCATCTTCTGCGAGCAACCTGTTTCTGGTGGTGGTGGATCGTGTTCTTTCTGTAGCTGAAGTGGACGCAGCTGTGGTCCGTCCAGTGGAGTCCGATGGTGTGGCTGAAGGTGATGTCCTTGCTGGAGGAGAAGACGGGGTCGAGTGTGTGTCCGGCGTGGTGGGTGGGGGTGGTCACCAGTTGCTTGAGACCGAGTGTGGTGAGGTTGTCCAGCAGGGTGGCGGTGTTGCGGTCGTTGTTGTTCTCCAAGTGGAAGTTGAGGTCCACGAGGAGGATGTAGTCAGCGGAGGGGAGGGCGTGCGGGCTGATGAAGTCGGTGATGTCTTCACTGAATTGTGTGCGTGGTCCCGGGGGTCTGTAGATGAGGGTGCCTCTGAGGGTGGTCCTGGGGTCGGTGTGGATCTGGAAGTGCAGGTGTTCGGCGGTTGTGAGGGTGTCGTCGGAGTTGCTCGTGATGCGGATGGTGTTCCTGTGGATGATGGTGATTCCTCCTCCGGTCTGGTTGCTGCGATCCCTCCGGATGATCTTGTAACTGTCTGGGATGGCGATGGCAATGTCGGGCGCTGAGGAGGCGTTCATCCAGGTTTCCGTGAGGAAGGCGACGTCTGGTGATCTCGTGTCGAGGAGGTTCCAGAGCTCGACGGTGTGTCTGTGGACAGAGCAGGTGTTGAGCAGGATGCACTTCAGGTGGTTGCTGCTGCTTCTCGGTTTGGCGGGTGTGAGTGCAGTGCAGGTCCGGATACAGGAGAACTTGCAGGAGTGGCAGCTGATGGGTCCGTGGGTGCGTCTCGGGTTGGCCTGGTAGCAGCCGGGGGCTCGGCCGGTGTTGAGTGCGTTGAGGGTGGCGGCGTCGTAGGTCTTGCGGGTGGGCTGGCATCCTCGGGGGCCTGGGGGCCTGGCGCTGGGCGCGGTCCAGGCGCGGACGGGTGCAGACGGGCTTACCTTTGGCGTGCCTGCTGCGCGTCAACGCTGCGCATTTCACACTCTGCCATATGTGGAGAGTGGGGGGGGCGGAGCGAGGGAGGAGCAGCTGGGAGGCGGGAGCGGGGCGGCGAATGGGAAGGGCGACAGAGGGAAGGGGGCGGGCCGCAGGGGGGCAGCGGCAGGGAGTTGGCGGGAAACACGGCAGGGGCTGGGCACACCAAGGGGCAGCAGGGGACGAAACAGCGAACTAGAACAGGGTAGAAAAACAATGACAGGAATGCACAGACAACAGCAAACTAAAGTGGAGCCAAATTAACACAGGAGAAATAAAGTACAATACAAGTCAGCGCAAACAGGGCACAAACCGCAGCAGCGGTCAGGGGCCAGGAGCACAGCTGCGGGCAGCGGCGACACTCGGCGGGAACGGGGGCAGCCTGGGCTCACACCCGGAGGAGTGAGCGCGGTGCGTGGGGTGACCGGATCATCCTGATCTAGAAGTGTCTGATCATACCATATCTTAAGTTGACCATTGATTTTATCTGTTCTGTTAGGGGATTATGTGTTAACATTTCATGATAGTCTCTGTTATTAAGTTGTGACATGATTTCATCATCATATGTAACTGTATCCATCACAACTATATTGCCCCCCTTATCAGCCATACGGATAGTTAAGTCTTTATTGGCTGCCAATTCTTTAAGTGCCTGTCTTTCGCCCCTTGTCAAATTATCCTTACTACTGAAGTACCTGGTATTTCTACTTCTGTTAATTAATTTATCAAGGTCAAAGATGACAGACCGATAAAAAGCATCAATGGTATTCCCAGTCATCAACTGTGGTGTCCACCGAGATTTTATTTTCAGACCACTACTTTCACTCTCATATCTACTCACTTCAAGATCTTCTAAAAGTCGTGATATTGTTACTGGGTCATCCTCACTTTCAATTATAGATAACAAAATCCTAGTAGCCTTGATTCCTTCTATAGTCAATTCACTTGCTTCCTTTATTGCACCCTTTTGCATGTAGCAGTACTGAAGGGTTTGTATTTGTGATGCTTTATTGGTTCTTGGTGATCGGCTATGTAGATGGACAATTTTTATTGATATAAAGAGTGGGTAAGATTAGCATAACTTGATAATAATGATGCTTTTAGCATTAGATATATTGATGAAATATGGTAATTGTATTACGTGTACTGATGTATTTCAGGATGGAGACTTTCTCTACGAACGTGATTTGAATGGCTGTTAATTATATGGGTGTGAAAGACATTTAGTGACCTGTTTATGATAGGGTATGAATAACTCATGATCATATAACTATATAAATTGGAATATTAGTATTTTCGGGGTATTACTGATATTGGAACACACTTAAATATGGCACCCATAGCTGACGATTATAAGAGGTAAAGCCAAGATGGCGCCCATGTAGAACGCCGGCTACCAAGAGTGATACTGTACTCGCGGACAGATTTTTGCCACAGGTAAGATATATGGGTTTACTGGTTGTTTATAGGATATGAGCAGAGTATTTTGGGAGGTTTGATGAAGCAGGATTGTAGCCGATAAGCTGGTTTTAACATGGGCGTTGATATACACGTACTGACGATTCGTGAAGTCATTATACTGCTCGTGGGTGACTGAGTATAGATGGGAACCCTCGCTTTATCTAATAATGGGTGTATGGAGAGGGCTTTATTGAAATTATTAACATTACTGTTTTGATGTAATGTAAGCCATTGTCAGTGTGTTTTACATATATTACGGAAACGAGTAGGACGTAATTATGAATAGGTATATTTTATTCCCCAGTGACCAGCGATCGGAGAAATAGACCCGACGCAGGGAATCTGATTACTATTTATATTCGAACGCGTGGGGTGAGTAGTTGCGGTCATTTATTGTTATTATAGCAAAATTTATTTACTTTTCGATAAATTATAGTTACATAAATATTTGGGTTATTTCAGATACAAATAATGAGTGCGTGATTGAGAAAGTACTGAAGATTAGCAGTTACCGGCATGGGATAACGCAGAACGGTATTGATTAATTTTTATATTCTTGTCTAATAGATTGTGCATACTGTAGGAGAGTAGGGTCTGCTATCCTATGGTCACCCCAAATTTTTGCTTTTTGCTTCACTGGTTTATGACTTAATTTGGCTGTGGGCCTGCTAATCAGACCCACAGCCTGCTGTTCTCTCTCTAAATTAATGCCAATGCACATTAGGTGCATTATGAAATTGGAACTGGTTCACCTTATTGGCCCCTGTAACAGTGTACCCCAGGTACCCAGGGCATAGGTGCTTCCATGGCCTACCAGGGGCTGCAGCACGTATTGTGCCACCCCTGGCCTGGCCTCCATATTTGACACAACTGGCTGATCACTCAGCTGGGGTAAGTCAGTGTAATCACCCCTTACTTAGGTATAGTATGCCTATATCTAACCTAAAATGGACACATATGTTCCTATCAGCCACTCCTATGGAAGGCCTCTTCAATCCTGGAGGCAGAGTGCTTGGAAATATGTGAGATGGTGCTCTGGCATGAGCTGAGCCTGTCTGCAGCTTTCGAAACCAAGTCCTTTAGCTGTTCCATGATACTGCCATACCATATACTCTTAAGTGCATTATGAACCTCGCGGTTAAATGCTATCTTTGGTTTGGCTTTATCAAAACATGTCGAGTAAGGTGTCATACGAATTGGAATACTACCCCCTCACCAGTTCTGGCAACGGGGGTAGCATTCCACCCTTCTAGAGGGACATGACAAGTACATAACCTGAACCCCGGTTAAAGTTAAACTAGAGCCTCAGCATCACAAAATGGATGCTGCCACCACAGACACAAGTCTGACCTCCTGCTGCTGGGAGTCTTTCCAGCGAGGGGGGCTTGGACAAAGGGTTTCCTGCCCTGGGAGGTGCTAGCACCACCCCAGACAGGATTTTGTGTATTGGGTAGGACAGGGCTGAATAGAATCAGACATGACTGGGGCACACAAGGTGTCCCTGTGCATATGCCAGTTCAAACCGGTGCTGGGGCTCTCCAGCCCCAGTCTTGGTGCGAAGCTGGACAAAGGAAAGGGGGTGTAACCGCCCCCCTTCCTGGTCCCACCCAGAGGAGGGACCTAGCAGGTAATCCGGCCCCTAGATTTGGAATAAGAGTAGGAGCTGTGTCCCAAGACTTCAGATCATCCTGAACTCAACTTGAAACTAAGAAGAAAACTGGACTTCGACATTCAGCTGCACAGAAGACTGAAGAGAATCTCCCTTGTGGCCAAGGAGTGACCACCCTGTGAATACAGGCACCAACCAGCAACTCGACATTTGCTTTGCCGCTGCCTCCCGCCGGAGTCCGAGCCCAGAGCCTGACAAGACCCAGACTCCCAGACATCTCAGAGCCCGATCCACAGTCCCTGAAAAGAAGAGACCCATGGAGGCACCGAGAGACGTGGGACCGGCCATCTTGAAAGACCCCCGAGAAGCTGACTGCTCAGCACCCGAGGCACCCTCGATGCTGTGCTTTGGGGTTTGAGAAGCCCCTCCACCGAGCAGCATTTGCACTGAAGATCAGCCCCTCAGCATCTCCACGATCTGCGTGGGTCCCTTTTGCACTTTGCCACTCGACGCGCCATCCCGGCCACTTGCCACGTGGCTAGCGGCCATCTTGGCAACAAAATCTACAAACTACACTGCTGGTCTGGTTGCTCCAGACTGGCCCCTGCTCCCCTGAAAAGGAGCACCCGCTCTGACCTTGCTGGTCCGAGTAATAAGCTTTTTCCACTTCCTGCATGGCTTGCATTAGCCAAGGCCTGTTTGCTCCAATCAAGTTGCCGACACCGCCATCAGCTAGAACTTTGTGGGACAGCTTGTGATCGACTCCTGGATGTCCTTGACCTCTTCGTTTCCACGTGGCTGTGGAGACAAGCTGCACCTCTTCACCTGTTTGCAGTCGACATCGCCTGGTTCCATCCTATTTCCACGGTAGTCACTGGCTAGTGAATTTGAACATTGTCCCCTCTGCTTTCAGATCTTCACATCTTCAGATCCATCCTTGGATCCACCGGAACTCTCCTCGACGACCCGCCTGCAGCATCTTCATCTCCAGGCACCATCGAGCTGCGTGACGAAACCCGACACGAATTGGCACCTGTGCACCCGCTTCCTCTGGGTGAGGTAACTCAGCAACGCCGGTGTTCCTACACTGGTACACACCTCTAGTGCCTAGCTCTAAAGTTTTGTCCTTCTAGGTCCATCGGAAGGTTCCTTAAACACTAACTTTGTAACTTTTACGCACCATTGACTTAACATTGGTGCATGCGTGCACTTTAAGCACTGCACCCGAGTCCCGCGGGCCTTTCCCGACTTCATCACTGCTAGTAACGAACAGCTCCAGCGATTCCCCAGGCCATAGACCTCTTTCCTTTCCCATTGGTGGTTCTTATACCACTATTTTAGTATATGGTTTAAGTGGCCCCTAGGGCTCATCCATATTGTGCAACTTTTGTGTATTTAAACTGTGTTTTGTTTTAACACATTTGCTTCTGTGCTCATAAGGAGTATAGGGGATATTTTGTAGTAAATAAATATATATATTTTCAATATATATCTGTGTGGTGTCCTTTCATTTGGTATTCAAGGGGATTGTGTATGGTAAAACAGCTTGCTTCACATGCCTTTACATAGTTTAGCCTAAGACTGCTTTGTCCACGCTACTAGGATAGCTGGTCTATAAGGTTGACTTACAACCAATCATCATAAGGGTTGCTTGGCATGGTACAAGGTGATCACTAGAACTAGTGAGCATCATATACCAGGCCAACTTCTCAAACATACCCTGAGTGAAGTTGTAGGGGAGTGGTTTTTTCACATAGTAATATGAGTGTATGAGTGTATTATTATGATTGCAGGATTACACATTTTTGTTAACCTAATTGAGGAATACTAGAGGAGCTTTATTTGATCATAGGACAGGGTAATATATCTCTCCTAATTATTCTATTTGCTTCCTTGACTTTTTTTTGTCATCATGTCTTTACTATACAGCATTAGTATTGTATGTTACGAACTATGGTGGTGGCTTTCTTATTCTTTTGAGCACGATTTCATAAATAGGTGACTAGTATTTGGTTTGATTTAATTGATGGTACTACTCTCTCACGGGATTCTAGTGAGATCGGATTGTTTATTTTGTTCTGTATTTTGTTGTAAGCTGTTTATACTGTATAACCCTCTAGTAATTTGTATACATATTATATGTTTGGGTTGCAGCCCTGAGGGAGTCAATGTGTATTATATAACATGACGAAGCACATGTTGGCTGCGTTTTGAAGATCACAGTGGATGGATAAATCCAAACTGGATAACCTGGACTACAGTGGATTAATTGGAATTGAGAGTGTCTTCCTGCAATAAGAGAATTTGAGGATATTGTACTGGTGTACTTTTTAATGATTTGATTTTGAGTGCTCGGGAGAACACATATAATTTTGTTTCATCCTCACATAGGTGGCCCTGAGTGAGTATGTATGGTAAACATACTCTTCACCCCTAGTAGCACCGAGGAAGATAATTAGGATAACTCTCCCCTTGAAATTGCTGAGCGCTTTACATTACTGGTTACCAACTTTATTTCCACTAGGTAAGATGCTTGGTCATCCATTTGTGGGTCTTTTATTAAATATATCAGCACCTCAGTTCCTGAAACAACCATACGGTTATAGTCAGTGTTTGTCATAAAAACAGAGCATCAGATAACCAGGTGTGGGGAAAGCATACTGAGAAGGTCAGAGGTCTCACAGATAACTCTGTGTGTCCTGGGATGCTAATTTACTCTATTGTGGATTCAGAAAATGTATTAGGATACAGAACATTATGTAGTTAACATTGTTTCACATTCAGAATAGTGCGCCTAGTTTAGTCGGAAAACTTACTTCCTAAAAAAGCATATACAATACAATCAACTAAGTGGTATAATACCACTTGAGCACTAAGTGGCATATTTACAAGGAATGATGCATCTCTTCACCAAGACAGCGATGCGTCAAAATAACTTATGCCTTGGTACAACAGATTCCTACACCATGGATGCATCGTATTTACAATACGGCGCACCATGGCGTATGGATTAGTGTGCATCAAAAAAAATTGTATCTGTATGCGCCATATCATAAGGAAATCCAACAGAACTTCTGTAAAAGTGATGCTTGGCTGACCTACAGGTCGCAAAGTGATGCATATCAGCCCTACTTCACTTTTCAGTACCGAAACATCAAAACAAGTACAAAGAATGATGCATTGGCAGAAATAACATGCCACACTTTACTGAAGGTAGCCATGGAGCAGACAGCAAGCAGCTGAAGCTTCAGGGTAACAGGAATACCAACTTCAGTGAGGAGGAGAGTGAGATCTTGGTTTATGAGATGACATATCACCAATATCAGCTGTTTATCACCTTCAAATTTCCACTAGGGTAGAAAGAAGCTATTTGGAAAACCATCGTGGAGAAGGTCAACAGTGTGGGGCAAGCGAAGAGGACTGTCCCCAACTGCAAGAAGTGCCGGCATGATTTAAAGCTCCAGACAAAGGAGAAACTGGTGAATAACCTCGAGGCAGCAATGCAGACTGGAGGAGGCAGACCAGTTTCCCAGGAGGAGAGGGATGTAATGGAGGAGCTGGTGGCAGCTGTCATCTCAGATGCGTTGGTGGCTGGAATCCCAGGATGTGACAGTGCAGCACACAAGGAACAAGCACAGCAGCAGGGTAAATATTAACAAGGGGCATTGTGGGGGAAAAGGCCATGTTGTTCAGTGCACCCAGTTATGTCCCAGTGCTCTACTGTGTTGTGTGCAGTGCAAAGGGCCGGTACCTGGATCATGTTCCTTTTAAAGGCTCAGATATGTCACTCACACAGCCTAGTTACATGTTGCAAAGCTCTGTATAGTTGGTCATGCCACTCCATTCCATTTGTAAAGTGCAGCACCAGTCCTGGTCCACATTGGTATAGTTGCACATCTATTTGATTGCACTTATGAGTGGCTTACATTCTACAATTTCACACATGACAGTGCTGCATGTCAATATGATGGTGCATCCCTGTGTAAATAGAAGAGGGTAGGAATTTGCCATATCAATGAGATACAGCACATTTCTGTCCTCCTTTAGTGTGCTGGTGCAAAAATGGCTGCCTAGCACCAACACAGGAACTCTTGACCCATGGTGCAAAGCTGCCTGTCTTGAAATCAGGTTGCATTTGTGCAGGAAGGGGCACCCTCTATCACAAAAACAACCCCTGGGGAGGTGTAGAAGTTTCACACATTTCCAGGTTTACATAATCTAGTAAATCTGGAAATGCATCAAAACCCATGGGTGTTGCATTGGAAAACCTACGGCAAAACCCCTGATATGCCCCACTTATGCAGAGTAAGGCCACGCATTGACTTGTGCTCAATTGCCTCACGCAATATCTACAAGCCCATGAAAAGTCATGCAGGGTAGCTTTACGAGGCCTTGTAGATATGGCTAAGCTCCGCGTGCCCACAGAACATCCCAAAAGGTGTTGCACCAGTGGTTCAATGTCCTTTTAAATAAGTTCTTTGAACCATACCCAACCCGATGTAGACAATACAGGCCAGATTGCATCATAATCGAGACAAGAAAAATGTGTATTTTATGGGATTGAATTGTTACAAAAGTACTTTCCACCGTAAAAATGTAAATTAGTCACTGTTGATGTATCTGATTATACAGAGCAATTTGTATTCAGATTTTTTAGCAACCATAGTAATCTTCTCTCTGGCTACAGGTAACTGAAGTGGGTATAATAAACACTTATGAAATGAAGTTATATGTACATTACACACAATGAACAGGCAAAGAAATTAAGCCAAAATATACTGTGCTGCACAAATTCTTACTATTCAAATTGCGAAGCAACTAGAAACTTTCTTTATGTCTTCTAGATGCTTATACATACGTTGGCCATGCTTCTTAATTTTTGCACAATCCATAGAGGAGGTAGTCTATAGTAAAAAACCCACGTAGGATACATTTGCCCTCTGTTTCCTAGTGAGCGTCTACAGAACTATCTTTTGTAAGATTTACAAGTTGAACAAAAGAGACTTCTTCAGATGGCGGTGTTAGTGCGTTTTGGCCCTTTAAGATTCAGAGCCTCTTTAGAACAGTGGAAGAAAGAACAACCAGAGCAAATCTGGACAGACCCATAGTGGAATAAAAAGTGCCAGCCCAGGGGTGGGCGATTTGGTGTTGGTTTCCAAGCTGCCTGGAATCCAGGTTGGTCCCAAGGCAGAAATAAGAAGTTATGGTAGCATCAGCAAAGAAGCAATGAAATCAATTAGTGAAATGAGGACTCAGGGTGGTGCTGTATTCAATGTCCTTAGATTTCTTGGACAATTATGATGGCCAAGTCGACGATGGGTTATACTGTGTACTACCTCAAAAAAAATCGGAATAAATGATTGCTCTGTTTAATCAAATACATCACCAGTGACTAATTGGAATGTTCACTGTGAAAAAAAAACTTTTGTAACAATTAATTTCCATAAAACAAATTTTTTCTTGTATAGATTGCTTCTTGCTCACATATTGGGGGATCATTTGGGCAAACCCCTATATGTGTATACAGCTTGCACCATAAGGCCACTGTGTGTTACTTGCTCCCATGAAAACAGAACTGCACTGTCAAGCAAGTGAATGGCATGTGTTTGTTAGAAGAGAAGCAGCTCACCTGACTGGGGGTCAGGTGTGGTGCGTGTGAAGTATCCACATCTAGGAACATGTCAAGAGCCACATGTACACTATCTGCAATGAGAAAACATAGCGCACAGTTCTCCTGAAGTGCAGGGTGAGACCTCACAGGTGTCAGTTGACATAGTGGGGTCAACCGCAACTCACATCATTTACTTAATCTGACTCAATCAGGGTTAATGCAAGTGATGGATACCAGCGAATCAGGTGTGTTGAAACCCAATATGGTAAGTGGGCCTGATGAGCACCTGTTTGTGCAGTGCATTATAAGTGCTGGCTGAGTAGGCTGATCAGCCACTGTGCCTGGAATGGGGAGACATTGCATAGCAAGGAGGTTAAAATGGACAATACACATGCACTGCTGTGTCTGACAGTGTCACACTTGTAGTGCATCTGGGAAGGGATATCAGAAAAGAGCCCATTGGGGTACAATGTCCTACATGTGATGTGGTCCTGGGTGAAAATGTAGCATGTGCCTGGGGGAATTCAGAGGAGAAATTGTCTCACCATACCACATATGTCTCAATAGGAGGATGTGATATAGGGACCAGTCAATGAACCAGAAAAAATAGTCTGCCACAATAAAAGGCAGGAGTCATCAATGGTTGCAGACTGAGGTAGATATGGCCAGTGATGTTGCAAACTCTGGCAATTATCAACTGAGGTGAGTTTCAGTGTTAGCAACCTACCAAGTTTGACAGGGCCCAACCACTCAGATTAGGGTACACAGTGCCCACTGTCTACAAAGATGTAGCCAAATGTGAAACCAATCAAATACAATTTGTATCCACAAATATGAACTACATGCTAAGTACATGCCCTGCCAACAGACAAACTAAAAAAAAGATATTCGGTTTTCCTGTAGAGAAATACATATCCATACCTATCGAAAAACTATTATACCTAGAAGGAAGGGGATTAACAAGAACAACCAGGATATAGGCAGTACAATCGGAAAGTTACTAAATTTTCCGATATATCAGACTCAGATAATGAGAATGCCTCCAACCAATTTGATTCTAGAGACATTCAATATACATCTAGATCTTATGAAAGCCCCAAGCCTTTTTTAACAAGGCGCAATCAGAGGAGAGCCCACTGGCAACCTCAATATCAGCCTCAGTACCGGGGAAATCATCAGACAAACCAGAACCAATACCTGGTAACACACAACGCCAAGTACTGGAGAGAATGAAGGATATTCCAATATTAGATCTGAGTACCTATAATATAACATCTGCCACCTACTCTTTACTATCAAAAGGCCTGACTTTTGTTCCTCAATCAGGCCCTAATAAATTAACAGCATTCTTCAGAAATGTTTGTCTAAGGTATTCTTTGTACAACAAGTCCCCTCTTTGATACAAACAAACAAATCAGGTCTGAAGTTAAAATCGACCTTTACACTTACTGCTGAGCAAATACCACCAAAATTAACAATATTTGAACAGGTGGTTCATCAAAAAATGACTGCTGTAACCAAATTTGTTCAAAGAACCCCTTATAATATACAACAAGATGAATACCAAGCTCTACTGAACCTCAAGAACACTACAGATATCACTATAAAAAGTTGTGACAAAGGAGGGGGGATCGCTGTCTTGGATACCACAAGTTATGTATCTAAAATAGCTGAAATGTTGAGTGATACTAACTTCTATGCTAAAATCTGAAGGAATCCCACTGATAAAATAAAAAATCAAGATTCAGCAATTAACAAGCAAAGCACTTAGATATGGCTACATTTGTGACAAAGAGTATGCCAATTTTAATATACAACATCCCATATTGGCTAGTCTATATGGTGTACCAAAGATACACAAAAACGAGACAAACACACCATACAGACCCATTGTCAAGACAATAGATTCTATTACAGGCCATTGTCAAAATATCTTGATGCCATCTTACGTCGACATATAAATAAAACCCCAGCCCATGTCCAGGACACGCGACATAATATAAATCTCATAGAGGGTGTTCCCTTCAACCCTCAACAACAATGGCTGGTAACCATGGACATAGAGAGTCTATATAGCAACATCCCTATTCCAGGTGCACTCCAAGCAGTTCAGTGGTTCATTCATACTATGAACATTGACTGCAATGAAACCTTTATCATCCAGTGCCTCAAAGTAGTTCTTGAGGAAAATGTGTTTGAATTCATTGGCCAATTATTCAAACGAGTCAAGGGTGTCAGTATGGGCCCCCAATGTGGCAAATATTTACATGGCCCGTTTTGAATACACACACATCTATAGTGAAGTAGCACCATTTTTTGATTCCATATGGAAATGGTCCTGCTTCATAGATGATATTTTCTTTATCTGGGCAGATACTAAGGATCTGTTAAATGAATTTTTAACATGGTTGAATCTGTGTGACATAAATTTACGGTAAACAACCGTTACAACGCAACTTTTACAACGGACTACTTTTACAACGCAACTTTTACAACGCAGGATCCATTACAACGAAGTTCCATTACAACGCATTTTTTTACATCGCAGATACCTTTACAACGCATGCCATTACAACGTAAGTATTGGTAAGTATATAATTATAGTAAAAATGTTATAGGTTTGGGTTTTTGGGTAAATGGGTATTTTTAGAGTTCAGGGCTAGGTTTGGGTTTTTGGGTAAAGGGGTATTTTTAGGGTTCAGGACTAGGTTTGGGTTTTTGGGTAAATGGGTATTTTAGGGTTCAGGGCTAGGTTTGGTTTTTTGGGTAAAGGGGTATTTTTAGGGTTCAGGGCTAGGTTTGGGTTTTTGGGTAAAGGGGTATTTTTAGGGTTCAGGGCTAGGTTTGGGTTTTTGGGTAAAGGGGTATTTTTAGGGTTCGGGCTAGGTTTGGGTTTTTGGGTAAAGGGTATTTTTAGGGTTCAGGGCTAGGTTTGGGTTTTTGGGTAAAGGGGTATTTTTAGGGTTCAGGGCTAGGTTTGTGTTTTTGGGTAAAGGGGTATTTTTAGGGTTCAGGGCTAGGTTTGGTTTTTTGGGTAAAAGGGTATTTTTAGGGTTCAGGGCTAGGTTTGGGTGTTTGGGTAAAAGGGTATTTTTAGGGTTCAGGGCTAGATTTGGGTTTTTGGGTAAAGGGGTATTTTTAGGGTTCAGGGCTAGGTTTGGGTTTTTGGGTAAAAGGGGTATTTTTAGGGTTCAGGGCTAGGTTTGGGTTTTTGGGTAAAGGGGTATTTTTAGGGTTCAGGGCTAGGTTTGGGTTTTTGGGTAAAGGGGTATTTTTAGGGTTAAGTGGTAGGTTTGGGTTTAAAAAAAATTAAATTAAAATTAAATTAAATTAAATTATATTAAATTTAATAACCTACATTTTTAAAAATATTATATACTTGCCAATACTTACGTTGTAATGGTATGCGTTGTAAAGGTATTTGCGTTGTAAAAAAATGCATTGTAATGGTAGTTCGTTGTAATGGATCCTGCGTTGTAAAAATTGCGTTGTAAAGGTATGCGTGCTAAAAGTATGAGTGGGAACGTCATACATCCTAAATTTACACTTTACTTTCACCTATAGTAATGCACAGATAGAATTTCTGGACATTATTATTAAACATGCTACAAGAACATTAGCTGTTGATCTGTTTACTAAATCTACAGCACGCTATACGCTATTGCATTATGACAGCTTCCATCCGACATCACAGAAGAACAGCATTGTGTTCGGACAGTTTCTGCATTTGCGCAGAAATTGTACCAGCATTCATGATTTTTACATCAAAGCCACAACTATGAAGGATAAATGTATGGTACGTGGATATCCACATAAATTGGTGAGAGATTTGTACAACAGGGCCAGATTTTATGACAGCATTTACTAACAAACACCAATAAGAAGAACAATTCTGAACTAGTATTTGTCACTCGGCATTCCATGTTGAATGCACAAATTAGGCAAATAATTTCGACAAACTGGCATATATTGAACAATAATAGGGAACAACAGGATAAAATACCTAAACCATGTTCACCTATCATAAAAATAGAAATCTGAAATACCTAGTGGTGAGATCACTTATGCCCCAACCACACAAGGCAATACAGAGAAGTATTGTTGGGTCCTCACCTGTTACAGGGAATTTCAGATGTGGCCCTTGTAAGGTCTGTCTGTTAACATTGGAGACAGATACAGTACGATTAAATGGACAGACCATTCAGTTGAAAAACATGACAAACTGCAAAACAAAGGATATAATGTACCTTTTAATCTGCCCTTGTGGACTAGGGTACGTGGGTGAAACAGCACGTATACTAGGTACAAGACTAACTGAGCACCACTCTGCAATTTGCACCAAGAAATTGGCAGCACCCATGGTAGAATATTATATCTCAATGAACCACTCAGAAGAAGATATTCAGAGGTTCTTAATTAAGAAAATATTATCCAAACAGGGCCAGAGCAGTGAAGCCATAAGAAAAAACACAAAGTATATTAGATTTTTAGTTTGGATACCTTTAGGAAAGGATTGAACCAAGAAATACTGTGGGAACAAGTCTTGAGATGTAATTGTTGCATTTATCTTGCAATGGCTTGCAATATAAAAATAGTACTCTACTGTCTTATTCATTCATGTCTGGCACACTTTTTACTTAATATATACTATAATGTTAATGGTGCAGGTAGAGCCACTTAAGTATACATGATCAGTATATAGTGCTTATTCACTTTATAAATAGCCTCAAAATAATATTTACTGTAGTTAGAAATGTACTACATACTTGTCGCGATAACATAAACTTAATCTTGTCCTTTTGAATATATTGGCTACTAAGTGGTATCTGTAGCTAACCGATTGATCAAATATGCTGGCCGCTGTTGAGCGAAAAACACGACTCCAATATGGAGGCTATTTAGCGAGTCCATCCTCTCTTTTCAGTATTTTGCAAGCAACGTCATTATGTAGTGCTCTAGCACCTTAATCACGTGTCGTACGACTCTGCGTAGACATGAATATTAACGTACAAATAGAGGAGCGCTTCGAGACGGAGAACCCATTCCATTTGCCGTATGGAATAACTTCCAACGTATTAAGATAATAGGATAAAGACATAACATGAATCAACATATCTTTGTATAAGGATCTATTGCGCTTCTGGTGTTGCAGCTGTATCCATAGACTATAAAATTGATGACATTCTTCTTCTCAGATAGTCAATGGGAACAAGTTGTCCTCCTCTTGTTCATTATTCAATGCTGAGGTGGTGCAGGGTTGGCCCTGATTTTGCTCCGATGTATCCATGTTCTTCAGCTGTGGGTGAGGAGTCTATGACTTTAAATGGTCCTTCAAATGTAAGTTTTTTTCTGCCGATGGAGACCTTCCGGACAAAGATCTGTGATCTGGCAGGGATGAGTAGGAGCTCTGGATTGATGGGGCCATTCTCCTTCCATTTGGATATCTGAGTAGAAATTAAACTTTGCAGCACTTGTTAACTCATGCAGATACTGATGCATTTCCGCTTTCATAACTTCACAAGAACTTTCAGTATGAATTTTAAATCTAGTTGCTGGTACTGATACATTTATTAATTGTTCAGCGACAAGCATATGGGGTTTTAGGTGATTGTCAGAACTTGGAATATTTCTGAGTGAAAACAGGGCAATCCATAGTCAATAAACCATTTTTTCCCTTAATTAATTTTTCTCTTTCTCTCAATTGTGGCACTTATCTTGCCTATTTTATTTTTAAGCAGTCCATTCAGGCATTGCTGAAAGTGGTTGCTGCTTTAGCATCACAGTGGACATGTAGTCCATCTTTGATTCAAATGTGTGGGAAACTTTTAGTAGGGCATGTGGCATGATATGTTTTCCTGTTACAGCCTGCCTATAGAAAAAATCTGAGGGATCTAATTGTACTCCCCTTGTTCATTCTTTTTGTTTTAATATATATTTATTTATTTATGTGTTCACATCTAATCCACCTGTCATACCAAATGTGTTGTCTTTTCCTCCCCACACATTCACTGTATATGACCTGTGGCAAGGTGTGAAACAGTACCTGAACAATTGTGCAGGCACAATATTCAGAAGTAAAAACACAAATGCACTGGTGGATCTCCTAATAATAATGTCTGCAGTGTGCAAAACCTCGAAACATCAATTAACTCTGAAAGCGAAAGAAGAACTAAAACATTGTACTATAATTGTTCCCAAGAGGTAGGAAAATCGTAATAATCTCTGTCCCAGTAACACAATTGAGAAACAAAAACTCGCAGTTGTTGAACTGCAAAATATTTGCAACCGCCCTTAAAATCTGCACCTATAGTCTAAAGGGTATTTTTAAATCTACACACATTGTATTCTGAAAATATTGCAATACTGAGCATCACTACACTACTTACTGCCTATTATCCTTCTACATTAAAATACTCTTTAAATTAGCACGTTTTATTCATTCTTTGTGTTTCCTAGAACTGGGACTTGTGTGGAGGAAGTCGGTATGGTGGCTATCTGTGGTAATCTATTCCTACGGATCTCTGGTCGCTGTACCATGTTTCGCATGCTGCACAGAGCTGCACAAATTCCAAAACTATTCCTTCCTTTTGTTTTATGTGCATCGAGCCATTAATACGATGACTTGCTGCTAAATCCTGTTTCAGGCTACATGACTGCAATGTGGTCCTTTTAAATCGCTTTTTTAAAAATATTGTGGTTTTCCTTGTGTGCACCGTATTTTATTTGTGCCTCTTACCTTCTTTAAATGTTTTCACTCTTGCCCTGTCAGCGCCCCGGTCCACCACGGGATTTCCCATTTGTGTGGAGTGCACCGGCAAACATTTCCTCCCCCTGCCCTGATTGGCGGAAACAGGGTCACGCGGGGCTCTACACCGAGGCTCCTTTCCCTATTTAGGCTGGATGGCTTTCTCCGCGTACAGCGGACGCGCACAGCGGGTGCGTGCCGAAGTCACGCCTAAGTCCAGCCCGTCTGCCCCCGTCCGCGCTGAGGACGGGCCAGGGAGACTGTTCTAAACTTCCATGCCCGTCAAGCAACATCCTTTCTTTCCCTCCAGGATCTATTGGCACTTAAGCCCCATAGACTATCCTGCCATCATAAGCTCCCCCCCCCAGGCTTTCCTTGGGACTCCCGGTTGTAGTTGTTACATCACAAACACCTGTCCCAAGATTCCTGACTTCTATAATAAGCGGCCCCGTTCGGAGAGGCAAAAGCTGCCCTCAGTAACGAACAATATTGCTTTTGGAGACTTTGTCTCCGCTAGGAAGTCCGCATGGGTCTTCATTACAGAAACGTGGGCCTCAGATTCCGCTGGCCCTGAGCTTGTGAATGCCATTCCAGAGGGCTATGCGTTAGCCAGGATGGATAGAGTTGGTCGTAGGGGAGGAGGACTGGGTATCTTGAACAAGGTCTCCTCCATCTGCCGTATTAAACCACTCTCCTCCCCGTCTGACCCCTTTCAGGCCACCTATTTCTCTCTTAACCCCTCTCCCTCAGTTTCCTTTTCTGGCCTTTTGCTTTACAGGCCTCCAGGCCCAAGGTCTGCTTTCTGCCATAATCTGCTGAAAATTTTAGAGACGTTTTTTGGCAGACCTCATCTGACTGTTCTGGGAGATCTGAATTTCCATTTGGAAAACATAGGTTCCAGTGACACCTCTTCCCTGGTGGATTCCCTGGCCTCATGTGGCCTGTTGCAACTGGTGGACAGCCCTACCAACCTAACTGGCCACACACTGGATGGGGTTTTCTCTAATGACCCCAGACTAACGACAGGTCCCCCCATTCCCCTTGCATGGTCAGACCATATGGCTGTCCCTCTCGAACTAAAATCTCACCTTTCTTCCATTCCATCTTTTGACTCCAGGAAAAAGGAACTCACACGAAACTACATGAGGATTAAGAATGACACACTGGCCCCCTTCATGATTAATTCTAGGCTACTTCCTTCAGGGGATGTCAGCGCCGCTGCCCTCGATCTCTCGAACTCAATTGCGAGAGCAGTGGACTTCCTGGCCCCCGCCTTACAGTGCTACTCTGCCAGAAAGAGACCCTCGGCTCCCTGGTTCTCAGAAACACTTAGGCTACTAAGGCAGGGATGTAGGAAACAGGAGAGGCTCTGGTGAACTCTTTTTGATCCTAAGGAGAAGGAAAAACATAAACTCCTCCTTAGAGAGTATAAAGCGAAGGTAATTGAGGAAAAGAAGGCCTATTTTTCTAGCTTAACGGCCTCTCTTAATTCCCTAAGGGAACTGTTTAAGATTGTAGACTCCCTCTGTACCTTGCAAACACCAGATCCTATAGTGGGCTCCCAAGAGCTGTGTGATAAGATCTCGACGTTCTTTCACACAAAAATAGCTGATATTCACTCCACCCTTGAAGCTCTGAAGTGCCAGCTGGGTCCCCCATCTCTTCCGGTCCCGCCCCCCATAGAACGTCGGGTAAATGAACCCCATAGTAGCCTGCTTAATTTCCCTCTTCTCACCTCTCAGCAGCTGGACCTGCTTTTGGACAAAATCAAATCCGGATCCCCTCTGGACCCCTGTCCCCTTAAGATCCTTAAGGACTGTCGGGAAGTCTTGTTGCCTCACCTTTTAGAGGTGATGAACTGTGCAATCACTGAAGGCGTTTTTCCATCCTCTTGGAAAATGGCTGTGGTTAAGCCTCTGCTGAAAAAGTCCACTCTAGATTCGGAGATATTAAAGAATTTTCGCCCAATATCTCTGTTGCCAGCCCCAGCAAAGATGCTTGAGGTACATCTTAACCAACATCTGACTGCTTTTCTAGATACCTCCGGCATGTTGGATCCTTTCCAACATGGTTTTTGAAGGTTCCATAGCACAGAGTCTGCACTTACGGTGGTCATAAATAACATCCGCTCGAAGGTTGATAGGGCCCAGACTACTCTTCTGGTCCTGCTCGACCTGACAGCAGCTTTCGACACCCTGTCTCCCCCTATTCTGGTAACTCGCCTTAGGGAGATGGGGGTGGAGGGCCCAGCACTGAGACTCCTGACCTCCTTTCTTTATCAGAGGGAACAGAAGGTTAAGTTAGGAGAGTACCTGTCCCCCGCCAAACCTGTGCAGTGTGGGGTCCCGCAGGGGTCGGCCTTGAGCCCCACACTTTTTAACATCTATGTGGCCCCACTTGCCAGGCTGGTAAGATCTTTCCGGTTGGAGGTGTAGTCTTATGCTGACAACACCCAAATCATGGTTTCCCTCTCCCACTCGGTGAGTACCTCCGCCCTTAACTTCAGGAACTGCATGGAGGCAGTCTCACAGTGGATGCTCTTGAATTCACTGAATTTAAACGGAGAGAAAACCGAAGTCCTGATCTTTGAAAGAGATCAGGATATTTGGTCAAGCGACTGGTGGCCTCCAACCCTGGGAGTTTGTCCCATGCCCTCGAAATTCGCCCGGAATCTGGGCGTGCTGATTGACACTTTGCTTTCTATGGACCGGCAGGTAAACAGAACCGTTTCCACCTGCTGTGGTGTTATCAGGATCTTGAGAAAGATAACTCACTACCTTTTCCCAGAAGCTCGAAAGCAGATCGTGGTGGCCCTGGTCTCACCGAGACTTGACTACTGCAATACGCTCTATTTAGGCATTAATAAGGGCCTGATTCAGCGCTTGCAGATTGTCCAAAATGCGGCTGCTAGATTTGTTCTTGATGCCCCCAGTCTCTCCTCTGCCACATTAGCTAGGAAGAGCTTGCACTGGCTTCTGATTCAGGCCAGGATCTCTTTTAAGATCCTGTGCCTTGTCCATGGGGCCTTGTTTGGAGCAAGCTCAGAAGGCATAAGATCGCTGCTGGTCCCTTATGCTCCCAGCAGAATCCTCCGCTCCTCCAACAAGAATCTTCTGTTTGTCCCCCGGGTATGTAGAGTCAGGTGGGGAGGGAGGGCTTTTTCCTCTCTTGTCCCGAAGTTGTGGAACACCCTCCCTCTGGAACTAACAGTGAAGGAACCAAATATTATACTAATGGACTATTCTCACCGATAGCCCATATATCTTATTCGTCAATAACAAATCAGTCGACAATGGAGAAGGTTCAATCGTTTATTCTCAAAATACAAACCCTGACAGGGGAGCCCAAGTCTGCACAACCCTCAAAGGTGCACAGAGGAGACTGACTTCGCACAAACAGTACAAAGCATATATACGTTTCACACATAGCACGATGTCACCCTAGAAGGAAAGATACAACTTGTCGAAGAGCCAACAGGAATACCCATATAAGGCACAATTGATTGCTAGTAGCTTGGCCTGAGCTATTCCGGGGGAAGGTCAGTAAGGTGCCTCCCTTTCTATCTGAAGCTCGGGGAGGACAAGAACGGGCTCTACTAGAATGTGCGCATCCCACTAAAAGGGCAGGTGTGACCTTGGGTTTCCCTGAGCTACAAACTAACGAGCGGAGCAGACAGCTAGGTCTGCCATCATGGTTTCGTGCAGAAAACTTAATCACGTGACTTCAGGGAAATGATATTAGAAACGGAGAAATGAAACAGCAGGGCTCCGTTCATACCAATAGGCTTGAATAAGCAGGGAGTGAATCGTTCCTAACTATAATAATGATGCGACTAATGCAAGGCTAATGTAAGGCTATATGGTTATATTGTATATACTAGGCCAACAACATGTATTTATTGTATTTATATCCCATCAGATGGCCCTTTTGGACTACTATAGCCAATATAACTAGATTTATTGTACAAACACTCCCTCATCAATCTGCATCAGATCCGACACCTCCTTCTGTATCAAGTTTCAAGTTTTTTATTAGTTTAGCACAGTTACTTAAAACTATTGCTATACAAAGTCTACTTTCGCATGAATATAAAATTTAGTTTTTAGCACATTTATCAGATAAGAACAAGGCTAAAAAGCAATTTACAAGGCTGAGTGGCCAGTAAGCTTATTAAGAAGCAGTATTATGGTTGCCTATGTGAACGTTTTGCTATACTTGGCCGGATAAAATAGTTAATACAGAGGGTACTGGGCCGAGGGACGAAAAAAGTCTGTAATGAGTCTTTGAGGGGGAGGGGGAGGAAGCATGGCAACCAAGGGGGGTGATAAAAGCTTGTCCAAAAGTCTCACAAATTTTCCAAACCTAGCAAGTGCTTGAATGTCAGTAGATGTAAAGCACAAGGCAGAGGCCTCCCAGCACGTCCTGGCGCCCCATTTTAGGAACAAGGGTTTCAAAAGGGACCTCCTGGGGGCTGCTAGAGCCGGGCAGCAGCACAGGAGATGCAGCCATGATTCGGAGTGGTATTTGCACAGCCTACATGCTCCCCCCTCACTTGTTGGGGCCCATTTATTAAAGGCCGTCGAGCGCAGGCCTAGAAGTCGCATAAACATTATGTTCTCCCTAGCCACTTTGCCTAAGTTTTCCTGGCAGTATGCTTGTGGGCGCCCAAGAAGATACGAAGAGTTCAAAGGGAGCAGAATGGTTGGTGCCTTTAGAGCCTGCAGATCCATAGACTGTGACATAAGTTTGACTTGCTTATTGATGGTGCTTCTGTATCATTTGTTTGTCGGCTTTGGCTTGTCTTGAGATGTTTAAGGCAGGCGTTATTCTGGCTGCACAGAAAGAACAACGGGCTGGGCCGCAATGGAGACAGAGGCAGCAAGTAAATATTACCCCAAAGGCTCCAGCCAGGACCATAAATATCTTCCAACCCCAAGTAGCCATGAGACCCCAAAACCAACCACTCAGGGACCAAGTACTATTTTCCACATGTGCTTCACTAGCTAATCGATGTAATTTCTGTATTGCAAGGTGAATGGTAGGGGCCGAATCAGGAATGAACACACAGCAAGAGCTGCCAATCACACGGCAAGCTCCTCCCCCATCTGCGAGGATGACGTCAAGAACCATTGGGTTCTGAAGCGAAACAAGCCTCGTCGCCTGAAGCTCAACAGTAATGTTGGTCAGGATCCCAGTTGTGGTTTGAACCACATTTTTCACTATTCTTGACAAACGTCTTATACTACAGCTATTAAAAATAGGTCCCCAAAAAGGAGTAAGACCTTTAGCAATATCCTCGAAATGTTGCAGGGAGGTGTCCGTCTGGTCAGTACCCTCAGTATCGAAACTCCTAATGCTTCGAGTAGCTGCTACCGCTCGTCGAACCAACTGATGGGTCCTGTGGTAATCAGGTGGGGCAATATAAACTGGAGGATAGAGAAATGAGCGGTAGCAACGCCCTGCCCATCCCCTTGGGAGCCAAGTATACGCATTTTCTCCACACACAAAATATACATCAGGAGGAGTGATCATAGGAGGAGTACTATATGTCTGCAAGGTGTAAGTGTAATTACATCTACTCTTCCCTACCTTAACATGACCCCGTCCCTGTATGCAAAAGGGGGAGGTAGAGTTAATAATAGGGATTGGCAGGGCTTTATCATTTGTGACATTTCGTTCTTTAAAATGCTGAAAATACATGGTATAGTTGAAAAGCTCAAAATACTGCATCTCCTCTTGTAACCAAGTAACATTTTTATAATCAGTATATACATTCATGCAAGCATTTGGATCCAAAGATCCCCCTCCTCCATTTCCCTCGGCATCAAATCCTTGATGCTGTTCTATATACTTCTAAGAAAAAACAGGGTGCCTTTCCCTGATTCTTATGCCTTGTAGGTATGCCACTCCTACTGGAGGTGGCAACCTATGTATGAACAGGAATCGTGCAGTCTTATTAAGGTTACCAAATTTACAACCATGAATTAACAACCTTTCAGTGTTGTACGGGACCACATATAAAGCATGGAAAGCATAGAAATGTTTAAAATTTGTAGTGCATTTATTCAAAAGAATTTATTGTTTAAGAAGTCATAGTATCACAAAACTGTTTCATTAAAAAATCGTTACACGGTATATATTCAATGTATATAAACAATA
Source organism: Lissotriton helveticus (assembly GCF_964261635.1). NCBI lineage: Eukaryota > Metazoa > Chordata > Amphibia > Caudata > Salamandridae > Lissotriton > Lissotriton helveticus. The sequence goes on along the minus strand of NC_136057.1, from coordinate 1,130,877,759 downwards.
TTAATAACACATTTCTTAAAAGACAATATCAATTATTTTTAAAAAAAGTTCTCCTTTATACAGTATTGTTTCCAAAAAACATATTTGTAAAAAGATAATAAAACACAAATGTTAGGAACAAAAATGTCGACGCGGCGTTTCGGTGCCCCTGATGTTCTTGCACCTTCTTCAGGACTTGTTCCCTGATTGGTCACATCTACAAAGACATATATCATAATATGTTTCATTAGGTCCCATCTACTAGTTTCAGTTACATATACTCAATACAGCATTTAATAAACCTAACATTTGGTAACCTCTCAAGTCTCTTATGCACATCCCACCTTAAGATTTGTCACAACGCTGTTGTTATACTTTCTGCATTTATCTATAAATTGATTAACTTCTAGGCTTGGTGGTGGTATGGTGATATTATTTTACACCAGTAGTAGATGACTAACTCAGTTTCATATTTCCTCTGCTGGACAGTCCCTTATCCCACCCATTTCTGAGATCTTTCTGTTGGTCATTTTCATATAGCCCTGAGGTCTGACATAGGATTCATTTCCCTTTTGCTCTGTGGTAATTTTTCAATTTTATCCCACTGTCGGTCATTTAAATGTAACCCTAAGGTCTGGAATGAGATTTCTTTCCCTTTTTCTCCCAACCAGTTTCGTTATCTAACTTACCCAGGTGGTATTCCCTGGACCCTTTTGATCATATGAGTCTGTTTAACATCTGCTCATACTTTCGTTCCCTTTAGCTATATGGGATTTCTTCTCAATCACTGTTCTTAGTTATTCCTTGGAGACTTTGGAAATTAACCACTTCAGTACTATAAAGTAAAGAGAAAATATTTATATATCTTCACTTTTTTCTTTTTTATGACTAACTCCTGTTCAGTCTAAAAGTTAAATATATGCTCCTCACCGGTTTTTATTTCCAATTCTTACTTTAGTTGTAAGGAGGATGCCTCTGGGAGCTCCCGTTCTTATGGGTTCAATACTTCACGCCCCGTCTAGGGATGGGATAATCTTTGTTAGTGTATCTTGATTGCTCCTTAATTTCATCTGAATTATCCCCTTCCTATTATTTTCCTTACCTTATTAGATATTTTGGAGTTATCAGTAGTTTACCTCACTCATGGGGATGTTGATCTTTTGGTAGAAGCCTTTTGACTTGGCCTGTATTTAATAGGAAGGGATACATTTTAAGGCTGAGTTAGAACAGTCTGTTTCCTTTAAAGAAAACATTCTTCTACTCGAGAGGACTTGGTTCTATATACTTCAGAATGGCCTCATAATCCCTTTCAGTATATATCTTAGGTTCAGCTACATAATGAGAATACATCAATGACAATAATTGGAACCAGGCTTCACAGCTAGCTAGGTAAGATAATGGTAGGGAAATAAACAATTCATGTTGATGCATAACTGACGGAAGTAACCCACAAACCCAACAGTTTGTTTTGTTCGTGGTCCTGTGGTTCTGATGTAGCATTTCAATAAAAACATTCTTCACATAAGTTTCCCTATGCCGAGCCTTATGAAGAGGTAAGGAATAAAAGAGGTGTTCTTACAGGGCAGGGGTAGTTCCTAACAGTTTCTGTACAGGGTGCTGAAATTCTAAATATGCAAATACACATATTAAAATCACTGTGATTATAACAATAAAAGCAACGAATGCCACCTTCACTCTGGTGGGCCATCCGGAAAACAAATGCATGTTATCAACATAACGTCGAGGGGCAAATGGTCGTTCGTCCTCCATCGCAAATCGGGCAAAAGGAAACATGCTCTCTATAAGTCCAAATCTAACTCGGTCCCTCTCTATAAGTCCAAATCTAATCTTTGTATCCACAAAGCACGCACACCACCAGAGGGTTCTTCTTCTCACTAAGGGATCTTCTCCCTGTGTCCGTTAGAGTCTCACAGGTAGACTCCTATAGTTCATCAAAAGAACCAACATGTATATTCCAGTAGTACAACCGCAGCCCTTAACTCAGTCTTTCTTTCTGAACAGACCATTTTAACACAATGTTCCAAGCTCTCAACGGGTTCAGTCCAGTGTCTCGCTCAGTACCACAGTAGCTCTATCCAATATTCCTCAACTCAGGTCTCTGTCTAGCTCCTACTATGAGGAGCTGGGGTACGGCGCTGTTTTCGGGGCCGCAGGTCGTAATTACAACGGCCAGGTTGCTCTTGGTCAGAAAACAACTCTGTTGCAAAAATTCCTGATACATTCGAAACCTGTGGTGCCCAAGAAACAACAGCTTCTGCTGGTTGAGCTGTCGCACTTTCCACTGTGGGCAACACCTCACGTGGTTGCCCTGTTTCTTGGGCATCCGAGAAGGGCACAAAGCTTGGATTCAGCTCTCCTTCCTGACTCGGAATTCCTTCTCGATTCCTGAGATCAAATGGCAAGGGCAGCGGGAGTCGTTTCAAATGACTGACGTGGACCCAGTGTTTTCTGCCATGCACCTTCACCGCGGTTCTGGTCACCAAGATGATTTGATAGGGTTCGGTCCACCTCGGCTCCAGACTCGATTTCCGTGAAAATTCCTCACCATCACCCACTGGCCATGCTCCAAGCAATGTCCAGGACCCTCCGGTGGCGGCTGCAGTGTGTCCGATACCTGTTGATGAATAGAACGTAAATCTTTAGTCAAAGCGTACAGATAGTCTGTCATCAATGAGTAATCAATGTCCCTAAACGATCGGGGTCTGGGGACTCCCCATACATTGGCGGGCCGGCCAAAAATCACTTCATAATGGGCCTGCCGGTTCTAGTATGTGCGGTCGGTCTTAGGGACAGTAGGGCTAATGGAAGGGCATCAGGCCACTTTAGTCCAGTACTCTCACAGATTTTGGCCATTTTCAATATTAGTGTACCATTATATTTTTCAACTAATCCAGACGACTGAGGATGCCTAGCAGCATGGAACTTTTGCTCAATCTGCAACCCTTCACACACACTCTGGACTAGCTGGGCATTAAAATGTGGCCCGTTGTCGGACCAAATAATGCAAGGCAAACAATACCGGGGCAGATACTCCTTAATCAGAGCTTTTGCGGTTGCAACTGCGGTGGCTACCTTGGTGGCGTAGGCTTCAACCCATTTACTTAAAGCACATACCACCACCAAAACTTACTTCAAGTTATTCACTCTTTCCATTTGTATATAATCAATTTGTATTACCTCAAAAGGCAAGGATGATGGTGCAAAACTTCCACTCAAAACGGATTCTCTACCTCCTGGATTATAACACACTGGACAATATTTCACTATGTGTGCTGCAGTTTTGGAAATATTCGGGTTGTTCCATACTGGGTCCAACACAGCACAAATACTTTTCGTGCCTATGTGGGATGGACCATGGGCCATGGTCACTACAGCATACACCAATGCATTAGGCAGTAACCATCGCTGTTTCTCGGAGAGGTCTATCCAACAATCATTCTTATCTAGTTTCCCTACTTACTGTTGCCACCTCTGTACTTCATCTAGCGTGGCTTCCTTCTGTAATTCTTTCACGCTTTCAATAGTGTTATCAAACAGGGATGTCTCTGCTACCCATCGGGCCGATGTACTTGGGAACATGGTATTAGTTCTAATCTGTGCTGTTTCCTTCGCTACTGAATCAGCAAAAGCATTTCCCTTTCCAGTAGAATCAACAATTTTCTTGTGGGCACTACACTTAATGATGGCCACTTTCTTTGGTAACGTTAAGGCAAGTAACAATGGATCAATTAAAGGACCATGTTGAATTTTCTGACCATGTGTGGTAAAGAAACCCGTTTCCCTCCACAGCCTCCCAAAGCTATGGGCCACGCCAAAGGTGTACTGGCTGTCCGTAAAAATGTTCACCCTCAACCCTTCACTCAATTCGCATGCTCTTAACAAGGCTATTAGTTCAGCTGCTGGAGCCGAATGCTGAGAAATCCTTGCTGTTTCTACCACAGTCATTAATGTCGTAATTGCATAGGCAGCTGTCGCAGTGCCATCTGGTAACTTAAAACAAGAGCCATCCACATACAACTCCCCCTGGGGATCAGATAAAGGGGTGTCAGAAAGATCTACACGCCCCTTTGTTTCTTCTTCAGTTCTGAATATACAGTAATGGACATCATCCTGTACATTATTAGAAGGAAGGGGCAGCAATGTGGCTGGGTCCAAAGTGGCACATCTTTTAATCGTGATATGGGGTGCAAACAAGGTCAGCTCATATCCTGTTAATCTGGCACTCGTAAGGTGCTGCGTCTTAGTTCTATTCAAAAGAATATCCACAGCATGCGGTACCATGACTGTGAGATCCGTATTCAGGACTATTCCTTCTGATTGCCGGATGGCCATCGCTACTGCAGCAGTGGCCCTCAGGCAACTCGGGAGGGCTCGAGCAACAATAGCCAAGACTGATGAAAAGAAAGCACAGGGTCTCTGTTTTCCGCCAAAACACTGTGTTAACACTGAAAGTGAGCAACCGTCCACCTCGTGCACATGAAGTGAAAAAGGTTTCCGGTAATCTGGAGTACCTAAGACCGGTGCAGAACATAGAGCAGACTTTAAAGAATCAAAGGCTTCTTGACAGTCATCCGTCCAGGGGAGGGGTTCATGCACATCTTTGGTTGTCAAGTACAACAAGGGTTTTGAGAAAAGTGAATAGTTAGGAATCCACTGGCGACAGTAAGAGGTTATGCCCAGGAAAGCACGAACATCACGTTGAGTACGAGGAACAGACATGTTAGTAATTACAGATATTCGCTCGGGGGTCAATCGCCTCCCCGTTTGCGACAGCAAGTGGCCAAGGTAGGTCACTTCCTGTCAACAATATTGAAATTTAGAAAGGGACACTTTATTCCCTTTGTGAGCCAAATGATTCAACAATTTAACTGTGGCCTCCTTACAACATTCTTCTGTATCGGAGGCCACTAGGATATCATCCACATACTGGATGATAGAGTTTCCTGGGGGCAAAATCAATTCATCAAGAACAGTTTTTAAAGCTTGGCTATAAATGCTAGGACTTTCTGTATAGCCTTGGGGTGCGCGTGTAAATCTAAAGCTTTGGCCAGCCAATGAGAATCCGAAGATATGTCTGCTATCAGGATGAAGTGGAATGCTGAAGAACGCATTCTTTAAATCTATTACCGAGAAATACTGAGCTGTAGGGGGAATCATGGTCAAAATTGCAGTAATGTCATGCACCACCGGATATTGCGGAACCACAATCTTGTTTACCTCTCTAAGGTCAATTACAAAACGATATGTATCTTTATAATCCGGGGCACCATCAATTGGTGTCTTCTTCAGGATCAGCAAAATCGGACTGTTACAGATATTAGCAGCTGTTTCTTCCACTACCCCCCTTTTAACGAGGTCTCGAATAATGAGCAGCAAGGCCTGTTCACCTTCTGGTGATATCTTATACTGGGGAATGCGAGGCAGCTGGGCATTAGGTTTCAAGGTTATTGACACGCGAGCTATTCTTAACAGGCCAACATCAGTGTCTCCAGTGGCCCATAATGTAGGAGGAATAGTAGAGATCTCAAGAGAGAGGTTTTCATTTTTTAGCAAAATACTGAGTTGCATTTAAAGGGGGTTTTTGCATTGTCAAGTAAACACCATCAGGGGAACAATACATTTGCACGTTTAACCTTTTCAGTATGTCTAGGCCCAAGAGATTTTCTCCACAATTAGAAGTCAACAAAAAGGGCGATTGTATAGAAATAGGACCCACAGTAAAAGACAGAGGCTTAGATAAGGGCTCACCACAGGTATTCCAGAGAATCCTACCAAGACATTATTTTGGCCAGACAGAGCAGCCCCTGGGACCAACGTATGGGCAACCGAACTATTCATTGCCCCAGTATCCAATAGGAATTTTCCTGACGCTCCCAACAGTTCTCCTTTAACTTAAGGTCCCTCTTGGTCGACTGGTACTGTAATGTGGCCCCCGCTCTGTCCGTGGCTGTCTCATGCATAATCCTGTCCATTATATCCATCATCCCTATAAGTCTCATTGTAATACTGCTGATTCTGGGGATTATCGAAATAATTCTTTTGAGAGCCCTCATGTTGCATTTCTTCCCGTCGCATACTCTTTCGGTCTACATTTCCTCGACCTCTTCCTCGTCCTCTTATAGGACCGTCTCTGGCTAGCAATAGAGGACAATCTGCTCTCCAGTGTCCTTCTTGTTTGCAATATGAACCCTAATTTATGCCAATGTTCGGGGGACCTCTTCTACCTCTTCCCATCACTGCACCCCTTTGGAAAGAATCACGAACTCCCCCTCCAGCATTCTGACCTCTACTAACTTGTTGCAACAAAACTCTAGTTTTTAAGTCTTTAGCCTTCTTCTCTGATTTTTCTTTACTTTCATTCTCCTGATGTTCATAATATTGGGCCATACTAAGAATCACAGACGGAGCAGCCGTAGTTCATGTGCTCTCGGCTGCTTGAAGGCGGGACATCACTTCGGGGAGGAAATTTGTCACAAACCTGTTAACAAACAATCGTATTCCCCCTTCCGTAGATAGATCTTGCCCACTAAAATCTATAAAGACGTTCTCAAACCTAGTAAAGAAGTCCGATACACTTTCATCCTTCTTCTGTTTGCAAGCCGTTAATTTATCCCAATCGTCTTTCCTAGGAGGTAGGAGGGTTTGCATATAAGTAACAACTTTAGCTGGTACAGCCAATACCTCATCTCTAGGTTTTTCCCCGGGTTTTCGCTCCTTGTCCCATGCTTTCAATTGTTCCCATGTTCCTCCTAATTCGGGGGCATGGTCAGTATCATGTATCTGTCTCCAAATATCCACCGGGATCAAAAGACCAAAGAATAACTCGATGTCAGGTATTGTCATGATAGCAGAATTGGCGGCCTCTGTCAGTTCTTTGTAATAGGCCGTAGGATTTTTACGAGGATCAGGGAGCTGAGCCTTTAAAGTGAGGGCCTCGCTTCGTTTCCAAGGGGTATAAACCCATTGTTCCTGAAGCCTAGCATCCACACGAGCCCTAGTTACCGCATTATTGGCATCTCTTAATTCTGGTAATGCAGGATAAAAGAGGGGATGTACCTCTCTCATGGGGTGCTGAGTTCCCCAATCAGCACACTTTCGGTACATTCGTTCACTATAATGTACCAACGTTTCTACATTCTGATACACTTGATCAGCCTGTAATTGAAGTTTATGGGCTCGATCTCTTATATCACGCAGTATCTGAGGAGGAAACCCTTCCTCGAGTCGAAAAACTGTTCCCGTAGTGAAATTAATCGAATCGCCATGTTCTCCAAAGCCAGTTGCTGTGCAACCGGTTCGAAGTCTTTCATGGTACTCCAAATATCTTCCAAAGTGTAAATGGCATTTCGCATCCACTGGGACGCCTGAATTACTATAGCTCTTCTTTCTTCCGCGCCCAACAGCGACCTCATATATACTCGCTGATCACTCAGATCAGACTTGAGGCGCTTGGGCGTGGTATCCAGACAAGCCGCATGTCGGGGATCTATAGTAGTCTGAATTGGAGGGGAGAGGAATAAGGGGTGAGAAGGGGAAGGAACAGCCGCGTCCGGTTGTAAAGATATCAAGGGTGAGGTAGTCTGTCTGAGAGTGGGAGGGGGAAGCAATGCACTCCGTACTGACCCGTCAGCAGGGGCTGTGGCAACCGTTCCCACCGGTGCTCCAACAGCCGATGCTGCTCCAAGTTGATCCGCCCGTACCTAAGGTAGACCGGGATATAAGCCCTGTGGGCCATAAGGAGGGGGTGGTCTAGTTTCTAATAAATCCTCTAATTCATCTCCTGTGTCAGGTCAGGCTACATAACTTTTGTCCGTTTCTAAACGGAACTGCCTATCCATCTGTACAATGTTTTCCTCCACCTTTGCTTTATCATAAGCTACAGCTTTCTGCGTAACCGTCTGTCCTGATTTAAGCTTTCCTAATTTGCCTCCTTCAACCATAGGTTCAATGAGTCAAACATCGACTGGCGGCTTTTCTTCATGAATAGCTTATTCTGGATATAATTGATCTTTTTCTCATCAAACGACCCCGTTAGAGGCCACTGCAGATGAGAATTATCCATGGTATATTTATGCCAAAGAGTATTAAGCAAAATCGGGGTGAGACCGTGTTTCACATACATATCGAAACTGGGGCTGCCTTTGGGAGGGGCAGGCTGTCTTTCTTCCAACCTTGTGCTTCGCCGACAGCAGCACCCATAACATATTTTACTAAAACAAGGCATTTCAACAATAGTTACTCAATTCCACTCACATACTCCAAAAACCATTCACAATCGGACGCGTCCTTCTCACCACACGTATTCTTCCACAATAAAGTGCTGTAAAGTGTCGCAAGGCCGTTACTAGTTTCATACAAATGACGTCTTCAAAATACGAACAGAGCCCGTCGACTCCTGTTCGGGGAATCGATTCAAAAGAATTCCAGACCAACAAAATTCAATCAAAAAGGAACAGTCACCAGACTGTTCTGAGATCACCTGATAGGCAAACCACGAACCCTCTTACAGGCCATCCCATGGTCCTGTTCTGGTTGGGCCGGGCGTCTGGGCACGTAGCTTCAGAACCCTCGCTTACCCAGTTGCTCCCAGGGCTTTCCCGAAGAGGATTCGGCCGAGCGAGTAACTACGTACTCTACTAAGGCATCAGGTGTAGTCTCAAATTTTCACCAAACAAGTCCGTGAGGTATCCACCCGCGCAGCCCCTTCGCCGCCGCGGCAGACCCCCAGATTCCCTTGTGGTCCGGCTTCCCCGGCCACCTTCAAAAGCAGTTAACCGCTACCAAAGAAACACTTTTTCCAAGTATTTCTTATCAAATACAATCGAAGTTCACTCATCTGGTGCACTCAGGTCGATTGCAAGTTCTCCACTGCCGACTCCTAAACAGACCGACAGTCTGTTCTTCTCTCTCGGGTTAAGCCCGTAGGACTCCGGCGTAGGGTATTCAGCAGCTGGGAGGGATACTGGGCTCAAGAGTGGAAATACTTGTTTACGTACCACAAACGGGTGTCTCAAATCAGGATCCTCTCTCTGTTCACTCACTCGGCCAGAACTCCTCCCTGTCCCTCTTACTCCTGCTTACAGGAGGGGACGACCCTATCGCGGAGTCCCGGCGGAGTCGCCAACTGAAGGAACCTAATAGTATACTAATGGACTATACTCACCAATAGCCCATATATCTTATTCGTCAAAAACAAATCAGTCGGCAATGGAGAAGGTTCAATCGTTTATTCTCAAAATACAAACCCTGACGGGGGAGCCCCTCAAAGGTGCACAGAGGAGACTGACTTCACACAAACAGTACAAAGCATATATACATTTCACACATAGCACAATGTCACCCTAGAAGGAAAGATACAACTTGTCGAAGAGCCAACAGGAATACCCATATAAGGCACAATTGATTGCTAGTAGCTTGGCCTAAGGTATTCCGGGGGCAGGTCAGTAAGGTGCCTCCCTTTCTATCTGAAGCTCGGGGTGGACAAGAACGGGCTCTACTAGAATGTGCGCATCCCACTAAAAGGGCAGGTGTGACCATGGGTTTCCCTGAGCTAAAAACTAACGAGTGGAGCAGACAGCTAGGTCTGCCATCATGGTTTCGTGCAGAAAACGTAATCACGTGACTTCAGGGAAATGATATTAGAAGCGGAGAAACGAAACAGCAGGGCTCCGGTCACACCAATAGGCTTGAATAAGCAGGGAGTGAATCGTTCCTTACTATAATAATGATGCGACTAATGCAAGGCTAATGTAAGGCTATAGGGTTATATTGTATATACTTGGCCAACAACATGTATTTATTGTATTTATATCCCATCAATAGTACAACCATCTGTTATGCTCTTCCGGAAAGCATTAAAAACATGGATTTTCGCAGAGGCCTATCTGTAATCTGGTATTCGGCTCATATTACATTTTATATCATTTGTTAGGCGCCTTGATTCCTTTTGGGCTAAGTTGCGCAATATAAGATTGCCTTCATTCATTCATTCCTTCATTCCTCCTGCCACAAAGCTGCACTCATAGTGCCACTGTGTTAGAAAGGCCTCTAATGTATCACAATTTTTAACAACAGTAAATTAATAAACAGATGTCCCCATTAAGTCCACTGGACAAGATCCTGGCCTGCCGTGTTTTGCCACCTTAAGTGGTCATAGTCTGCAAAATTTTCACTGTAGGACATGCGTCTATGTACACTTAACTTACTTTATTCAAAGCAGTGGTGATGCTGGTGGTATTTCAGATAGTGACATAATCTTTTACTTCACTTTCCTGCTCCTGCCAAAAAATCCACACGTTCCTTCACTACCACATTTCTTGAGTACTGCAGCCTGTCACTTATTTTGGCACTCGTTAAGGATCGCAAAGTGGACCCTATAGCCATATTGTAGAGGGGTCTAATTCACACACTTAAGATGAGGGAAGTCTGTGAGCAAAGCCCTGATGTGCTGCGCCAGCTAAACAAGCCCACACTGAACCCAGCACAGTGCTTTTAATTGATGACAGGCAAAGAGGTGGTTGGGCAGGCGGGTGTCCATAGTACAGTGGAATAGGGGAGCAAAGCATATATATGTAACCTACTGGCGGTCGCCAGTAGGTAGTTATAGTTAGGACCTATTTTCCATAGGAAATCCGTAACATTCTATTTGCAATAACGTAGACACCGGTTGAAGAATCTCCGCGAAATTTTCAAAACTGGTGGGGTGCTCCGGTCCGCTTCTATCCCGAAAGTGTTACAGCGATTCGTGAAGTGGGTGCCGAGAAAAAAAGGGGGCCCCAAAACATGTTTTCCCAATGCAATTTTCCATAGGAACCTTTAATCGCAGCTACAGCCCGAACTGCTGAACGGAATTACCCCAAAATTGGTGAAAAGGTAGCCCTTTGTTCAGAGTTGTGCCTTTTTGTTAAATGGTGTAAATCTGTTCAGTAGATTTTTAGATATTAAATGAAAAATATATATATATTTATCTGGGCGGAGCCTAACCACACATCTCATCTTGAGATCTGATTGGCTGTCAGCACTTCATCCAAGAAGTGTTGGCAGCCATCTAGGGACCAATATACATGATTGCACCTCATTAAAAAGCATTTCAGTTAATAGAAGGTTTTAAGACTTTAGTTACATTATAAATCATTTGTTGATGGTACCATACTAATTTTAGGAATTGTGGTGTGTTCTAAGGTGATTTTACCATGTGAAAAAGCCTAATGATGGGATATCATGAATCATGTTTGAGAGAAAATGTATTTTCTCATGCTTTTCCCACAAAGGTTTGGAAGGCTACACTAAGAGCTTATTTTCTGTAAATTCACATTATCTTTCTCAGTCATGTGAGAATGAAGTCTGACATTCTCAGTAAACATGTAGATCCAACAAGGGCAGAGACTGTCAGCTGATTCCTTTGTGTTCTACAGCATATTCCCAGAGTGTTCTAAAGAACAACTAGAGCACTAACACTCCTACTTATGACAAAAGTATGGCACACCTGAAGCCATTTTGATTGGAATAAAGTGGTAACTCTTAAAACATGTAATTTAAAAATGATGGCTTCATTTTGCCATACAAAGTATGACTAGTGCTGCAGAAAGAAAAAATGAGGGCACATTTTGAGTGACTTCTCAAATCCTCTTCTATTTCATTAAACAATTCTGACATGCAGACTGAAACATGCGCTTTCAATGCCAGCAGCAGACTTCCCTGGTGAACAGTGATCTAACAGGCAACTAGAGTGCTAACATTGAATTTATGGCAAATGTGTGACACATCTGAATGCCTTCTTGATGGAATCAAAGTAAAAAACTGAAAGTATTTCCTACTGAGGAGACTGTAGTAAAGGAGGAAATTAGGTAACTTCATAACAAATAAGTCTCCCAAGATGGCCACCAGAGACAAAAAGAGCCCAAAGTAGCACAAATATCACCCAGATGTAGCCCAAGTATAGCCCAATTACAGAATGTCCCAGAGTGTTCCAAACAACAATTAGAGCGCTAACAGTCTTACTTCTGACAAAAGTATGGCACACCTGAAGCCATCTCGATTGGAATAGAGTGGTAACACTTAAAACATTTAATTTGCAAAGGAACAAAATGAGGGGTTCATTTTGCAATAGAAATTATGATTAGTGCTGCAGAAAGAAAAATTAGGACACTTTTTGACTTCTCAAATCCTCTTCTATTTGAGTAGTAGAGAGTAGTAGAGAGTGAGTAGTAGAGTGAGTAGTAGAGAGTAGTAGAGAGTGAGTAGTAGAGAGTGAGTAGTAAAGAGTAGTAGAGAGTGAGCAGTAGAGAGTGAGTAGCAGAGAGAGTAGTAGAACTTAGTAGAGAGTGAATAGTAGAGTGATTAGTAGAGTAGTAGAGAGATAGTAGTAGAGTGAGTAGTAGAAAGAGAGTAGGAGAGTGAGTAGGAGAGAGAGAGTAGTAGAGAGTGAGTAGTAGAGAGTAGTAGAGAGAGCAGTAGAGATTAGTATATAGTGAATAGTAGAGAGTGGGTTGTAGAGAGAGAGGAGTAGGGAGTAGTAGAGTAGTAGAGAGTGAGTAGTAGAGAGTGGTGGAGTAGTAGAGAGTGAGTAGAAGAGAGTGAGTAGTAGAGAGTTGTGGAGTAGTAGAGAGTGAGTAGTAGAGAGTAGTAGAGAGTGAGTAGTAGAGTGAGTAGTAGAGAGTAGTAGAGAATAGGTAGTAGAAAGTGTGTAGCAGAGAGTGAGTATTAGAAAGTAGTAGAGAGAGTAGTAGAGCGTAGTAGAGTAGCAGAGAGTGATTAGTAGAGAGTGAATAGTAGAGAGTAGTAGAGAGTGAGTAGTAGAGAGTGAGTAGCAGCGAGAGAGTAGTAGAGAGTGAGTAGTAGAGTGAGTAGTAGAGAGCAGGAAAGAGTGAGTAGTAAAGACAGAGTAGTAGAGAGTGAGTAGTAGAGAGTGAGTAGTACATAGTAGTAGAGAGTAAGTAGTGGAGAGTGAGTAGCAGAGAGTAGTAGAGAGTGAGTAGTAGAGAGTAGTAGAGAGTGAGTCAGTGTAAGTCAATCAGTGTCAGTCAATCAGTGTCAGTCAGTGTCAGTCAGTCAGTGTCAGTCAATCAGTGTCAATCAGTGTCAGTCAGTGTCAGTGTCACTCAATTAGTGTCAGTCAGTGTCAATCAGTCAGTGTCAGTCAGTCAGTGTCAGTCAGTCAGTGTCAGCTAGAGCAGCTTTGCTGACCTGGTTCTCTGGCTCTCAAGCAGCTCTGTTGACCTGGTTCTCTCCCTCTAAAGCAGCTCTGCTGACCTGGTTTCTCTGGCTCTACAGCAGGTCTGCTGACCTGGTTCTCTGGCTGTAGAGCATCTCTTCTTACCTAGTTCTTAGGCTGCAGAGCAGCTCTGTTGATCCGGTTCTCTGGCTCTACAACAGCTCTGCTGACCTGGTTCTCTGGCTCTAAAGTAGCTTTGCTGACCCAGTTCTATGGCTGTAAAGCAGTTTTGCTGACATGGTTCTCTGGCTCTAGAGCAGCTCTGCTGACCTGGTTCTCTCCCTCTAAAGCAGCTCTACTGACCTGGTTTCTCTGGCTCTACAGCAGCTCTGCTGACCTGGTTCTCTGGCTCTAGAGGAGCTCTGCTGACTGGTTCTTAGGCTCTAGAGCAGCCCTGCTGACTTGGTTCTCTGGCTCTAAAGCAGCTCTGCTTGCCTGATTCTCTTGCTCTAAAGCAGCTCTGCTGACCTGGTTTTCTCCCTCTAAAGCAGCTCTGCTTACCTGTTTTCTCTGGCTCTACAGCAGCTCTGATGACCTGGTTCTCTGCCTCTAGAGCAGCTCTACTGACCTAGTTCTTAGGCTCTAGAGCAGCTCTGCTGAGCTGGTTCTCTGGCTCTACAACAGCTCTGCTGACCTGGTTCTCTGGATCTAAAGCAGCTCTGCTGACCTGGTTCTCTGGATCTAAAGCAGCTCTGCTGACCCGGTTCTATGGCTCTAAAGCAGTTCTGCTGACCTGTTTCTCTGGCTCTAGAGCTGCTCAGCTGACCTAATCCATTGACTCAAAAGCAGCTCTGCTGACCTGGTTCTCCGGCTCTAAAGCAGCTCTGCTGACCTGGTTCTCTGGCTCTAGAGCAGCTCTGCTGACCTAGTCCCTTTACTCTAAAGCAGCTCTGCTGACCTGGTTCTCTCGCTCTAAAGCAGCTCTACTGACCTGGTCTCTCTGGCTCTAAAGCAGCTCTGCTGACCCGGTTCTCTGGCTCTAGAGCAGCTCTGTCGACATGGTTCTTAGGCTCTAGAGCAGCTCTGCTGACCTGGTTCTCTGGCTCTAAAGCAGCTCTGCTGACCTGGTTTAATGGCTCTAAAGCAGCTCTGCTGACCTGGTTCTCTGGCTCTCAAGCAGCCCTGCTGACCTGGTTCTCTCCCTCTAAAGCAGCTCTGCTGACCTGGTTCCTCTGGCTCTAGAGCAGCTCTGCTGACCTGGTTCTCTGGCTCTGAAGCAGCTCTGCTCACCTGGTTCTCTCCCTCTAAAGCAACTCTGCTGACATGGTTCTCTGCCTCTAGAGCAGCTCTGCTGACCTGGTTCTCTGGGTCTAAAGCAGCTCTGCTGACCTGGTTCTATGGCTCTAAAGCAGCTCTGCTGACCTGGTTCTCTGGCACTAGAGCAGCTCTGCTGACCTGGTTCTCTGGCTCTAAAGCAGCTCTGCTGACCCAGTTCTCTTCCTCTAAAGAGCTCTGCTGACCTGGTTCTCTGGGTCTAAAGCAGCTCTGCTGACCTGGTTCTATGGCTCTACAGCAGCTTTGCTGACCAGGTTCTCAGCCTCTAGAGCAGCTCTGCTGACCTGGGTCTCTGGTTCTAGAGCAGCTCAGCTGACCTGCTTCTTAGGCTCTAGAGCAGCTCTGATGACCTGGTTCTCTGGTTCTAGAGCAGCTCTGCCGCCCTGGTTCTCTCCCTCTAAAGCAGCTCTGCCAACCTGGTTCTCTCCCTCTAGAACAGCTCTGCTGACCTGGTTCTTAGGCTCTAGAGCAGCTCTGCTGCCCTGGTTCTTTCCCTTTAAAGCAGCTCTGCTGCCCTGGTTCTCTGCCTCTAGAGCAGCTCTGCTGACCTAGTTCTTAGGCTCTAGAGCAGCTCTTGTGACCTGGTTATCTGGCTCTAAAGCAGCTCTGCTGACCTAGTTCTCTAGCTCTAAAGGCTCTGACCATCCAAATATTTAGCTTTTTTTGATATGTACTATTGTCAATGTAAGATTAAGTAATCCAAACACTATCTAGGCTCAACTACATTCAGCTGTGCACGATATATATAAACCTCTAACCAGCTACTCAGTAAAGTACTACCCATGCAACCTAGGAATCCTCCTGTCTGTTCTGTGCACTTCTCCAGTCACCCATCCGGCACTATCTATGTATCCTATCACTCCGCAATATCTAAGCTCTTATAAATTCAACATGTACTCTCTTTGCAGCACTGACATTATTCTAGTTACTAGTCATGTACCTAAGGAATGAACAAGCCAGTAAAATTAGTACAGCTACAATATCCTGTGCACTATGTATGCAGACCTCTAATCAGCTACATAGCATTGATACAGTCTTTTAAATGCTCAGTTAGTACCTATGCAGTCTAGGAATCATTCTATCTGTCCCATGCACTTCTCCATTCAACCATCTAGCACTATTTACGTATCCTATAACTCTGCCAATACCTAAGCACTAATAAATTTAGCATGCACTCTCTTTGCAGCACTGAAATTACTCCAGTTATTAGTCATATACTTAAGGAATGGCCTAGCCAATAGCACAAGTGCAGGTACAATATTTTGTACACTATGCATGCACACCTCTAACCAGCTACAAACTATTGATACGCTCTTCTAAATACCCAGTTAGTACCTATGCAGTGTAAGAATCCTCCTGTCTGTCCCATGCATTTCTCCAATCACCCATCCAGCACAATCTACTTATCCTATTGCTCCACCAATACCTAAGTACTAATGAATTCACTATACACTCTGTTTGTAATACTGTAATTATTCTAGTTACTAGTCATGAACTTGTGGAATGGCCTAGCTACTAACACCAGTACAGCTATAATATGTTGTGCACTATCCAAGCCGACCTCTAACTAGCTACATACTATTGATACACTCTTCTAAATATCCAGTTAGTACTCATGCAGTGTAGGAATTGTCCAGTCTGTCCCATGCACTTCTGTAATCACTTATCTACCACTATCAACTTATCCTATCACTCCACCAATACGTAAGCACTTATAAATTAAGTGTTCACTCTGTTTGCAGAACTGTCATCATTTCAGTTACTTGTGATATTCTTATAAAATGACCTAGGCACCAACACAAGTACACATAAAATATTCTGTGCATAATCCCTACAAATCTCTAAGCAGATACATACTATTGGTCCACTCCAATAAATACTGAAGTGGTAACCATGCAGTGTAGGATACCTCCTGTCAGTCTCATGCAATTCTTCAATCACCCATCCAGCACTATGTTCTTATTGTATCAGTCGGCCAATACCTAAGCACTTATGGGGCAGATTTACAAGCACCCTGCGCCACCAGTACGTAACTTTTTGTAACATAGTGATGGCGCCAGGCACTCCTTCATATTTATCAGCTACATAGCATTGATACAGTCTTATAAATACTCTGTTAGTACCTATGCAGTCTAGGAATCATTCTATCTGTCCCACGCACTTCTCCATTCAACAATCCAGCACTATTTACGTATCCTATAACTCTGCCAATACCTAAGCACTAATAAATTTAGCATGCACTCTCTTTGCAGCACTGAAATAACTCCAGTTATTAGTCATATACTTAAGGAATGGCCTAGCCACTAGCACAAGTGCAGGTACAATATTTTGTACACTATGCATGCACACCTCTAACCAGCTACAAACTATTGATACGCTCTTCTAAATACCCAGTTAGTACCTATGCAGTGTAAGAATCCTCCTGTCTGTCCCATGCATTTCTCCAATCACCCATCCAGCACAATCTACTTATCCTATTACTCCACCAATACCTAAGTACTAATGAATTCACTATACACTCTGTTTGTAATACTGTAATTATTCTCGTTACTAGTCATGAACTCATGGAATGGCCTAGCTACTAACACAAGTACAGCTATAATATGTTGTGCACTATCCAAGCAGACCTCTAACTAGCTACATACTATTGATACACTCTTCTAAATACCCAGTTAGTACTCATGCAGTGTAGGAATCGTCCAGTCTGTCCCATGCACTTCTGTAATCACTTATCTACCACTATCAACTTATCCTATCACTTCACCAATACGTAAGCACTTATAAATTAAGTGTTCACTCTGTTTGCAAAACTGTCATCATTCCAGTTACTTGTGATATTCTTATAAAATGACCTAGGCACCAACACAAGTACACATAAAATATTCTGTGCATAATCCCTACAAATCTCTAAGCAGATACATACTATTGGTCCACTCCATTAAATACTGAAGGGGTAACCATGCAGTGTAGGATACCTCATGTCAGTTTCATGCAATTCTTCAATCACCCATCCAGCACTATGTTCTTATTGTATCAGTCGCCCAATACCTTAGCACTTATGGGGCAGATTTACAAGCACCCTGCGCCACCAGTACGTAACTTTTTGTAACATAGTGATGGCGCTAGGCACTCCTTCATATTTACAAGGAGAGGAAAAGCCACCCTTGAATATATGATCCCTCCATACACAGCAGTTTGCGTTGAAGGGGTGTTCCATAGGTGTTGCAGTGGGTGTTCCCACGCAACACCCAGAGGAAAATGCTTTTACTGATTATTTTTGTGCAGAAAGGTGTCCCTTCCTGCACAAAACAATCTCCACACGACACAGACATCCTTGGTGCAAGGGTGCCTGTGTCACCACATGGCTGCAGTTTGTGCAGCAGTGCAGAGGGAAGCACAGAGTTGCAACATATTCATGTACATATTTCACATCCCTGTGCTTCGGAAGTGCCACAGTGTACTGCAGCTAAAGAGCTTGCAGTGTCACGCTGCAGTACTTCCTCATAAATCTTCACCTATAAATACACCATACACTACTAATGCATTCTTTCAGCCAATCATGCTGTATACATATATTCAACCAAACTTTCACACATTACCTTGCAATTATAGTTCTTTCTTTTACCAGATAAGGTAGTTCTGATAAGAACTTTTTTCTTCTTCTTTTTTCTTTTGTATTTTTTTTATTTTGAACAATTTTGAATTTTTGTGGGTGTTTTTTTTTCAAAAAATGAACAAAAGAGAACGAATAAAACAGGAAACTTTTGGAATTACTTATCATTCCAAAAACAAAAAAAACTAAAATTAACAACGATGGTTGCGTTGTGCAGCAGAAACTGCATCCACCGACTGCTCACCAAAGCATATGTTTCTTACACTTCACGCAGTGTTGCTCGAGAAAGGCAAATTTTGACCTAATGTCCATTGCAGGTGTTCCTGAGGATGCTCCAGACGTACTTGCCACAGCAGGTGAGGGGTTCAAAGCAGCTCGTCTCATTTCCTCCCAAGCAAGATTGAGAGGATGTGTGGTCCGGAGATGCTTGTACATAGAAACAGTGCCACAAGATTATTTTTTTTCACTGCCTCTTGAAAGGACTCGGTCACAAATTTTGCACGTCACCTTTCTCACATTTACTTTCTTCTCTCCAGGTGAAAAAGTGAAGAATTTCCACACAACAGATTCCGGTCTCTGGGGACGTGGTGCCTCCTGCAAGAATTCTTCTTCAGAAGATACTTCCTCCTGCTGCTGTCCAGACATCATTTAGTTTGATATTTTTTGAAAAACAGCAAAAAAACACGCAAAAAGGGTTCTTGTAGGAAAAGAGATGTCTCTCTAAATATGCTCCAACAAGAATGATTAAAATGGGTGGGGTCCTCAATAGTTACAGTGGGAAATGTTATGAACCAATGAAATCTTTTTTTTTAGGTCACATGGGACCCGCACACTTATTATAGGTACAAATGTATTATTTTTATATATATCTTAGATAATCTCTTGCCCCATAATGTATAATAAAGACACATACATATCATATTAGAACATACATTTTTTTTAAGGAAGTCGCGCACCCAGCGTGCCCCAGCATGTATATGACGTCACGCGGGACCCGCCACCGCTCAAGCATCTCGTACCGTAAAGCGCTTGTGTCGCAAATTGGCGGGAGCAGGAGTCATGGACTGGTCGCGCACATCACGTTATATTAAATGTATATGTTGTAACTGAAAAACACGCAGCCGTTGCACACAGTACCCAGATCCTTCACGACTTTTCTAAAGTGGTGGCTAGAATCCGCACACCCACCGTGATGTGTACGCTTTGGGTGCACGACTTCGAAATTTTTTGGAAAAAACATCTTTTTTAAAGAAAATAATATCAATATATGAAAATAAAAAATGAAAAAAGTAATCAATATTTCAGTTTGAAAACATTTTTTTTTTGCAATTTTCAGAAAAATATATGATGTTATTTATTGAATAAAATATTGATAAATAAACAGTTAAAAAACTGTAGAAAATCAGTGCAAAAAAATAGGTCTAGGACACAGTTTAGTCACTATCCACTATATTTAGTGAGACACTATACATTGTTAAAGTCCTCCATCCAAATATTTATTTTTATAT
This sequence comes from Lissotriton helveticus, assembly GCF_964261635.1. Classification (NCBI taxonomy): domain Eukaryota; kingdom Metazoa; phylum Chordata; class Amphibia; order Caudata; family Salamandridae; genus Lissotriton; species Lissotriton helveticus. The sequence goes on along the minus strand of NC_136057.1, from coordinate 1,130,858,150 downwards.
ATCCACTCATACTTCAATGCAAATTGCTATGTATATAATGCATATTTAAATAACGAAGCAAACCACATTCACTGGATGATGTCATCAGTGATGTCATCATTGATGTCATTTGAGATGTCATCAGTGATGTCACTGACCATGTCATGAATGATGTAATATGTGACATCATCAGCAGTGGATTGCGGATGCGCGAAATATAGTTAGTACAACTAACTATATAGGAGCAATTCCAATGGTTTTGTATGAGTGAAATGTCCAGCTAACTATAACACCCCTAAAACTTATAGGGCCCGATTCACAGAATGAACTTAAGACAAAATCCTAAACTTACTACAATTTGGTATTCACAGAATGCACTTACTACTTTTGGAATTCACAGAATGCACTTACTACTTTCGGGATTCACAGAATAAACTTAATACTTTCGATATTCACAGATTGGATTTAAGACAACTAACTTTACGTCCGCAGCCGGGGAGTAATTTACGGCTCAAAATTGTAATTTACGGCACTGTGCCGTAAGTTACGATCACGGGGCGTATATTATGATTACGGGGCGTATATTACGATTACGGGGCGTATTTTACGATTACGGGGCGCAAATTACGCTTTTGGGCCGTTGGGCATGTTAGCTAAGGGGAAACACCTGGCCAAGGTCCACCCATCCCCCAACATGGATCAGCTGACACACAGCAGCCAATCCCAGCCAACAGCTCCATTTTGCCATGGTGTATGCTGCCACTGCCTACCATTCCCCACCACGCTCCAGCTAAAGCCAATTAACACTAATTGGCCAGTACCACAACACACATAAAAGCAGCACACAGTGAAGGAACAGGTTTGGCCACAGAGAGACTGTTACGACAACGCTTCCAGTGCCAGAGACCATGGAGATGCGCAGAAAGAGAAATTTCTCAGCAGAGGAGACCACCATGCTCGTGGAATACATAGTAAGGCACCACAAGCGCCTATATGGGCTACCACCATATTGCACCAGTGGTGCACAGAAGCAACAACTATGGCAGCAGATAGCCACTGCTGTCTCAGCCCTGGGGGTGGAGAGGCGAAGTGTACAGGACATTAAAAAACAGTGGCAGGACGAAAAGCAGAGAGTAAAGGAAAAGTACTCCAGGATAGAACTGAGGAGAGTCCTCCCTGCTGCATGCCCTAGACCCCGCATCCAGCTCACCCCACTGGAGGAGGATATCCTAACAACTATACACCCCCACTTGGTCATTGGGCTGCCTGTTAGTGACGTCCGCTACGTGGTACCAGGTAAGTGGAATGAAAAGCAAAAGTGCATGAAGAGATTGTCTGTGTTACACTGTCATAGTGATCATGGAAATTGTCCAAAATGCATGAAATATATATGGTTAGTCAGAGACTCATGTGTCACCCACTACGTAGCACCACAAGTCCCAGAAACCTTTGCTTCCGAAAAGGCTAATACCCACCACCCTATTAAAAACATGTGCACAGTACTGATGCCATACATACACAATCCAGCTAATTCAATAACTGTACATAATGACAGAAAATGTGCAATGACAAATGGAAATTTAAAATTACGTTAAATAAATAAATTAGCTAAAGACAAACATTAGCAGGGAAGCGCCAGTACCAATGTGACATGCAATTCAAGCCTTGCGCAAACACGGATGTGTTGTGTACATATGGTGGTGCACTGTGGTGCAGGGATAAACAGATGTGTGTTGAATCTGATGGTGTCTAGGGGGGCTTTGCTGAACTTGTGTCGCAACAGCGTTGCAACTCCAACAATGTCCATGCACTGCCCATACCTAACGTGCTGTGCCACTCCTTATGTCTGCTTCAAGCAGGCGTAAGGTTGCGTCGCAGCGGCCTCTGATAAGTGATACTGTGAAATCACGTAGATTACACTGACTCACTTGGACGCGGCATATCCCAAAGGAGTGCACACCCTGCCTACCTCCAAGCTGACGTTGCGCAGGGCCTCACAACATGATGTTTCACCCTAGTAGCGTCATGTTGCAAATAATCCTAAATGTGTTGTCTGTTGTAAACCACTGTCGTGTCACAGAAGTGATGCAACAGTGCAAATCCTTTTTCTAGGGGGTCGTAAACCTGCCACAAAATCTCCAAAAAGTACTTCACCCTGTGCCAGCCTAAATTACAAAGTAGATGGTGAGAGTATCCTCTGATGTAAATATGTCCAACACATATCCTGTTGTCCAATTCCCACTCTGCCACGCCATTCCATCCCCAACACACCACTGTTCCTACCTGTCCTGTCTGCGGCAGTTCCGCACAGTACTGTTATCACACAGAAGATATGGGCAAATCCCCAAAATGTTACACAAGCACTTTTCCCATTTGTCAACTTTTCTCTCTTCTCACCCATTGACACATCCAGCCAGATCACAGACAACTGCAGTAGCAGAGGTCACCGCATCGCATAGGAGGAATGGGCAACGTACCGAGGAAGGCATGTTAACCACACAAACTGGTAAGTCAAAGTGGACAGGAGATGGTCAAAATGCAGATATCGTCAGAAGACGACAGAGGGACAAATAGTGGCCAGCTATGTAAGTCAACCATTCATGCTACATTTGCTGCATTACAATTGGAGTTGTCAATGGACATTCACCTTTAACATATGACATTTGTGAACAGCAAAAGACAAATCATAAAATGTCTTGGCTCATCATACCTTTGTAATTGTGGTACCCAACATGTATTACACCAAGAAACCCAGAACGGGGAAATCAATCCTGTAATCGAGGGCCACAACAAGTCAAAAGGGTGTACACACCATATTGTATAGTGTATGTAGACCTTATCAAGAAATAGCATTTGCACCGATACGGAAATGAAGACCAAACAGTGAGATAGCAGTCTCTGTAGTATTGACAATGCATACACTGTCCAACTGCTAATCTGTCATACATACTTCATTCAGCACAGTCCACACAGCTGATCATGTACTGCGTACATTGGATGGATAATTTCCGGACATCAACAAAACACGATAGTGGACTTAACCTATGGATTCGTAGGCATGTCATTGTGACGTAGGTAGCATCAAGGTAGTGGGCCCAATCTAAGTTATATGTGGGATCACTCGTTACATATTGTATGACACACTTCTGCAACTGTGGTGAACATGACTGCTTGTGCCCGTCCTGTGCCAGAAATTGAATGCATCACATGTGGCAGCAGGAATGTAAAGTTGCTAAACAAACTTATCATTGTAGGTACAATGTTGTCCTCCCAGAACCCCAGACGCCCACTGACTTCTGCTACTAGGTTGGACTTGACATCTGTCCAGGGACCACCTACTGCTCCGGTTCAGGGCCACGGTAAGTCAAGCTTGCTGAATGCTTATTAATTGTGCCTTTCACCTCCACCGTATGTGTTGTACAACATTGTTATCCTGCATCACAATATGCTCACATAGGGCATTTGAACACATGGCCGATCAGACCATGGTGGCAAATGAGATGCTGACACAAAATGTATGCCAAGTGTGTGCACAATGGAGATACAATAGCACAGTGTGTCATAAGAAACGTCCACAACACAACAGGCTTGCAATTCAATGATATGCTAAATCCCTAGCAACATTAACATGGTCAAATCAACATGAAATTGGTATGGCTGAGGCACACACTGGTGCCAGTTGTGTACCTGTGAGATGGGTGTAGGGGCTGCTAAGGAGAATCTTCATGCAGTTACACCTGCTAAATGATTTTGCTGAAGGGCAACAGGATAATCCTGTGCAGGTGGGAAGATTCAAAGCTACTCACCTCATCTGCAATGTGTGATCTAAACCAAATGTTGTCTTCAGCTTGCCTCCCTTCTACCATATTCAAATGTATAGGTGAGTGTATGAAATATGAGGTTTGGATGTCTGCTGCACAAGACACCATCTGTTGTCATGTAAGTAGTACCATGATGTTGGAAATGGAGCTTGGGAACAGAAAACACTCAAAGGATGGACATTAGTAATCTGTGTTCGCTCATTCAAAAATGAGCTGTGTGACCTCATGGGTAGGGAAGCACAAATGGGCAACATCAGGCGCCTGACAACTGCAAATCTCACACATGAACTCCTTTCTGATTTGTCAACAGACAACATTACACCCATGGAAAAAGTCTGTCACAATGGTAAGGGTGAAATCAGTAACCTTCTCATACAAGTTCGTCAGTTGATGTGTCATCTTATTGATGTCAGTGCTGCATGGCTGTAAGCTAGCAAATGCTGCTTGTGAGCAGGTGCCCACATGTTAAGTCAATGAGCTACACATGCTGCACATCGTCCTTCATTATCCACAAATGGCTAAAGAGAATTTATTTGATCTCATAGCCACAATCTGTTGTACTAAAATATGGACATGTATTTCTCATCACAGGTGCTGACAGGATGAGACGACTGCAGCGGACACCATCCCGGGGCTTGCATGACATCCTGGCTGCAGCTGTGAAACCGTCGCGCACCTGTCCCACAGGTAAATCGGACATGAGGAGTGTCAACAGCTTAGATTTCAAAGCCTTCACAGAGATCGAGATCCCCTTTTACATGGAATCAACAGTTGTTGATTAGAAAGTGAAATACATACCAGGAGTGACACATATGCAGGTCTGTCATTTGGTGAGGCAGATCATTGAGAATGTTGTTTCTACCCTCTACAGCTATTTCTACAACAACTATGATGAGACAGGTGCAGCAGGATACACCAGGAGGGAACGCAAAGGGACAGAGAGTTGGGGCTGGAGCTGGTGAGTTTGCTAGTATCATGTAGATCTCCGTGTAACACCTCAGTGCCATGGTGTGAGCGGCCATTTGTGGTGGTACCCTAACATGATCACATGATCCTCATCTGCTGATGCAAAGTGCAGTAAATACAACCCTGGTGTTGCTGCATATGTAATACCTGGTCAATCACTAATACAGTTGCAACCTCTGTCTTTCAGGTGATGCTGAGGGAGAGGCAGACAGCCCGACAACCAGTGGTGGCCGACGGGCAATCCAAGGGGAGAATCCTCTGATCCTCCAGGCAGCAATGTCGGCTGCATCTCATGCCCAAGAGGAGGATGATGAAGATCAAGAGGACGTTGACTTAGAGGATGATGAGTACATTTCTATTGACTCCGGGGATGACAATACTGATGTCCTGGACTCACATCCTCTGACAAGCCACGCCCGTCTGCCTCCTCTCAAACCATCAAAAACACGGCATATATCAAACCATCCACGGCTCCCACACATCCACTCACAGATATCACTCACTCACAGCCCTCACGTCCGTGACCGACATGGTGGTTCCCCTACCCACTCTTCCCTACGCAGTTTATCCCAGCCATTCTCTCCAACAATTGTGGGAAGTACCAGCCCTGTTGTGGACCTGGAATCCCCTGGGCGCCCTACTCCTGCCCACAGACTTCTACCTGCCCCCCCCCCCTGTTGTTGGACCTGCTCATCTCATCCCTGGCAGACACCAGCAGAGGGGGTCTGCACGTGACGATGGTGGCCAGTGGGAGCAGGACTTCTTCCAACAGCAGGCAGATGTGAGGCAGGACATTCGGGCCATAGGGGCTACCCTGTCTGACATTTCTGGGTCCCTACAGGACATGGCCCAATTCCCTCAGGTGGTGGACAGGATGGCCCATGCTTTGGATAGGATGAATAGCACTTGGCAGGAAATGTCTAGAACTATGAGAGACCTGATATCCATCCAAAGGGAAAAGAGTGCAAGACACCATGCCTTGGCCATGAAGATGATGGAGGGCATGGTGAGAGTGATCCAAAGTCTATCTTCACGGCCAACGCAGGGAGGGGAACAATCATGTCGGCCTGTAGGACAGCACATCCCCACACCTGTAACACCAACTGCACAGCACCACAGCCAAGGTACCCAAACACACCTGCACCCTGCACAGTCACTCCCAACACCCCCATACCTGCCAAAACACCACAAACCTCTGCACAGACACTCCCACTACCTGCCAAAAAACCACAAACCTCTGCACAGTCACTCCCACCACCCCCACTACCTGCCCAAACACCACCAACCTCTGCACAGTCACTCCCACCACCCCCACTACCTGCCCAAACACCACCAACCTCTGCACAGTCACTCCCACCACCCCCACTACCTGCCCAAACACCAACAACCTCTGCACAGTCACTCCCACCACCCCCACTACCTGCGCAAACACCACCAACCTCTGCACAGTCACTCCCACCACCCCCACTACCTGCGCAAACACCACCAACCTCTGCACAGTGACTTCAACCACCTGAACAACCAGCCCTTTTCCAGCCACAGACACCTAATGTGCAGACACCATTGGCACCTGCACCTCTTGATCAGCCTGGACAACACCCACAGACACGAAGGCGACAACCTCAACCTCACCCCTCACCGCGTTCCTCCCCCCCACTATTGCGGAAACGCAAACATGACCGCCATTGACATAGCCAATTTGTTTTGGGCTCCTTAGGAGTATTTAGACAATAAATATCTACCAAAGTAATATCCTGTTGTGTACCATGTCCCTTCTGACAATGTAGGCATGTGTGTGTGTGTGTGTGTGTGTGACAGGTACAAGTGTAACACATCATAGCAACACGTTGTCATGTGCATAGAATGTGACTTACTAAATATGTGTCTATATTTGGGGATAAACATTCAAAATGAAGTCAAACTAGTCAGACAAAGTCTAATTCTGCAAGTTATTTATGTAGGAACACAAACAAACCGTCCGTTTGGAAGGGAGAAAGGAAAACAAATGATGATCTTAATGCAGAAGGAGAATGGAACTTGGATTTGGGTGGGGCAAAACAAATATAATACGTCAGGTAGCGTCATGGGAACCAGTCTATTCACAAGGGGAAAAAGAAATGTCCGTCCAAAACAATGTCTCAGTCCAACAGTCAAGTGTCTTTCTGGTCATCCTCCAGGACCACAATGTCTAGATCCTCTGGGTCGGACACATCCACACGGCTGGCTGGTGCAGGAACAGGCACCACACGGGAACGTAACACACAAGGAGTATGGGGGGAAACAGTGTGGGGCAACGGACAGGGGGACACATTGACGGTGGTATTAGAAGGCACTTGGGAGATGAAAGAGGTTATGGCTGTGTTCAGGGACTGGACTTGGGTGCCGAGGTTGTCCATAGATCTTACTATGTCCGTGTTCATGGACTGGACATGGGTGGTGAGGTTGTCCAATGATCGGACTATGTGCGCTTGCATCAAGCGTATCTCCAGACACACCTGTAGCAAGATGCGAGCGGACATGTCCAATTCACCCTCGACCATCCAACTCAGGTCCCCTGGCACAGCCACGGGAGGAACAGCACCGGCACGGGGGGGGACACAGAAGGGATGTGGTGCCTCAGGTCCGGAGCGGATGGGTACGGCTTGGCGGCTACGAGGAGGGGGACAGGTATCAGGGGATTGAGCTGGAGCCCCCAATGGCATGGGAGACGCTAGAGGTAGGGAGGGGCTGATGGCAGGCCCAGGTTGAACATTGCCCTGCCCCGGGGATACCTCTTCCTGACCCACTGGTGAGGTATGTGTGGCTGAGTGGCCATCCCCCACATCATGGTCGGAGGTGTCTGGTTCTTCACCCCCCCTTCAATGTCCACAGCCTCCACCCGGGACATAGTACCAGTGTCATGTTCTTCTTCATCCCGGGTGGGTGAAACCCCCTGGCCTGCAGATGTTGAGGGCCCCTCCTCCTCCTCTTCCTCCTCCTCTTCATCGCTGGTGGAAAGAGGGTTTAGCCGCCGCCGAACTGATGGTCTCCTTCTCCGGACTTGTTCCTGCGGATCTCCTGTCTCACCAGCCGTGCCTGCAGAAGTGTAAGCAAAATCCTGATGTGGTGGTTGTTCCATGCATGACGCTACACATACATTGAATAGCCTAGGTCCGAATTTGTTTGCCTCTGATCAGACTGTATAGTTATCAGGGGCCGATTTACAACTACTGGCGCATCTCGCTAATCAGCAGAGGTGTGTCTGATGAGTTGCAACGCATCAGCCCACCCGTGCGTCACCCCTGATGGCCCGCATGTACAAAGCGGCACAGCGTGGCGCTTGGGTGGCAGATGTGTGATGCATCCCCGGTGGAATAGCCGGGCTTTGCTGGAGTGCTGACATGCTGCGGCAATCCTTACACCTGCTTCAAGCGGGTGCGTAGATTTCAAACCGTTTGGCCATAATAGTAACTGAGTGAAATCTTGTAGTTACAATCAGCCACTTTTAGGATGCACTCCTGCACCGTATGCGTCACGTTGTAATAATCCTGCTGCATGGCGCTTTGTGTGCTCCGCCGCTGCGTCACTAAAGTGACCCTATGGCGGTGCACAGGGGCGCAGGTGCCTTGTTGATCTGCCCATCAGTCCTTATGGACTCAATGGTGGTTGGGAGCACAATGCCTCACAGTCCCAGCACAGTTTGCCCCCTTTGCATCCGGGAAAATGCTGTTTACAGTACTAACTTACTCCTGAATCATCTGTGTTTGCAGGGAATGCTGCCAAGTTCCTCTCAGATCACAGTAACACTCACAGGCACACAGCAAACCCAGATGATTTACTTTGCTCTCTGAAACTGCTGCTCTCTACTGATGAAGCGCTCATTCCAGGAACATGTGTCTAGAGACATACAGCAAAGTCAGCTGCAAAATTGGTGTACGGCTCCAGATTATTCCTAAGTAAGTTTGAACTGTGTACTGCATTTACCAGGATGCAAAGGGACAAACCGTGCTGGGACTGTGAGGCAGTGTGCTCCCAACCCCCATTCTGTCCATGCACTTACATTACATGTATGCACACTGTCATATACTGATTTGAGTTTCACATGGACATCTCATGTGTATTATTGTGGCTTGCGCAACTGCATTATCCAAACCTCAACCTTTGCATTGTTGTGATCTGTGTGTCGTGTCACTGCTGCATGTGCCAGTTCAACTACAAGTCCACCATAGGAGAACATGAAGAGTCCAGATATGATAGGTATTGGCCATTGATATGGATTAGCAGCTATTGAAAGTCTGGACAAGTGTCATCTGTTTTGTAGCATTGTATGGGACAAGACAAATGTGGGTCACACATCCACGTGGGGTCTGGAGTACTCCTCTAGCTGCATTGTGTGTCTGGCCTTTTGATGTCCCCACACATCTTCAAACAATCCAGTGCCACATAGTGCCTTACTTGACTTACAAGGTAGTGCAGTACACCGCTGAACAGTGGTGGGCGGTTGTGACAGCTACCTGTACATGTGAAATGTCATATAGGCCACTGAGGGTGAGACGTCTGTCAGTGGACACACCTTGCCAAACTATGTAAACTTGTGAGTGATGCAAGGATCTCAAAATCTGTCATGACTCCAAAGCACATGATGATCTGTCTCAATTGGAACACAACGCTACAGGTGCAATGCTAATCACAACATCCAATCCCCTATGGCCTGCCATGTGCAGACTGGACCGTCTCTGTACCATCGCTCATCCAATGCACACATCTGTTATGATTGACTTGGTTCAATTGTAGTGGTGCTGGCAGAGCAGAATTCAATATGGATGCATGAGTGTGGCGCATATACCCAGTTGTCATGAGAAAACTACAACTCCCAAAATGCACCCTGGCCTGTATAGTACATATGCCACAGTGTGCCTCTTGAAACCTGGTGACTGCTGCTTGGACATTGCAAAAAACACAGTTGATGGACAGAATGTAGAACAATGTCATACATTCACCCCAGTACAGAGATCTGGGCCAAAATCCATCCTTTTTTTTGCACTCCACACCACCCTGGGTTAGACACTGGCTATATGCAAATCAGCTCTGACCCTGTGCCTCATGGGAACAGTCCAGTCCGAACTACCAAGCCATGTCTTTCCCAGACCGGAATCAAGCATCCAAGGACCGGTTTCTGGCTATCAACCTTCATCAGCCTGGATAGCTTGACTCCAGTGGTGTGGAGAGCCTGGGACTCACGTCTGAGCATACCCAGCCCACTCGGGGTGAAAATTGCAAAAAACACAGTTGATGGACAGAATGTAGAACAATGTCATACATTCACCCCAGTACAGAGATCTGGGCCTAAATCCATCGTATTTTTTTGCACTCCACACCACCCTGGGTTAGACACTGGCTATATGCAAATCAGCTCTGACCCTGTGCCTCATGAGAACAGTCCAGTCCGAACTACCAAGCCATGTCTTTCCCAGACCGGAATCAAGCATCCAAGGACCGGTTTCTGGATTAAGGCCCAGATCCTTGTACTGGGGTGAATGTATGACATTGTTCTACATTCTGTCCATCAACTGTGTTTTTTGCAATTTTCACCCCGAGTGGGCTGGGTATGCTCAGACGTGAGTCCCAGGCTCTCCACACCACTGGAGTCAAGCTATCCAGGCTGATGAAGGCTGATAGCCAGTAACCGGTCCTTGGATGCTTGATTCCGGTCTGGGAAAGACATTGCTTGGTAGTTCGGACTGGACTGTTCCCATGAGGCACAGGGTCAGAGCTGATTTGCATATAGCCAGTGTCTAACCCAGGGTGGTGTGGAGTGTAAAAAAACTATGGATTAAGGCCCAGATCCTTGTACTGAGGTGAATGTATGACATTGTTCTACATTCTGTCCATCAACTGTGTTTTTTGCAATTTTCACCCCGAGTGGGCTGGGTATTATCAGACGTGAGTCCCAGGCTCTCCACACCACTGGAGTCAAGCTATCCAGGCTGATGAAGGCTGATAGCCAGAAACCGGTCCTTGGATGCTTGATTCCGGTCTGGAAAAGACATGGCTTGGTAGTTCGGACTGGACTGTTCCCATGAGGCACAGGGTCAGAGCTGATTTGCATACAGCCAGTGTCTAACCCAGGGTGGTGTGGAGTGTAAAAAAACGATGGATTAAGGCCCAGATCCTTGTACTGGGGTGAATGTATGACATTGTTCTACATTCTGTCCATCAACTGTGTTTTTTGCTGCTTGGACATGCAATTGGCTAATGGAGACGTGGAACACACAATGGTACAGCACTGTTTCACTCACATCATACTCCCAGACTCATATTGCATATGATGCACTTACTAGGTCCATGCTGCTTGTGCTCCTCCAGCTGAGCATGGAGGGTCGGCCAAGCTGCTCTCAGGACCCTCCTGTACAGTGGTGACAGGCGAGGACGATGTACATGGTGCTGGGAGGACAGGCCAGCCAGCTCGGTAGCCTTGGTACGGGCCCACCGCTTCAGGTCCTCCCAGCGCTTGCGGCACGCCCGAGGACTCCTGCTGGCCACTCCCTCTGCACTTCAGCGCTCGGCGATGTTGGCCCATAGCCTGCCCCGGGCTGCAGTGCTCAGCTGCTGCTCAAGGTCCCCATATAGCTGAGGGAATTTCCCCAGCACCCCCTCCACCAAGATGTCCAATTCCCTGTCTGTGAAAGGGGGGGCTCTCTCCTCATATTCCTCAGCCATTATAGTGAATTAGGTGAGATGAGAGCAGCAGGATGCCTGAGGATCTGATCAGTGATAGAGGATGACTCAGAATGACCACAAAATGGCTGCCAACTACTTCCTGTGATGTATTTCCTGTCTCCCACTTCATGTATTTGCTTGCCTGTATGAAAATATGTGTTCTAGTTTATTTTTGTAATTTACGGCCCGAAATCGTAGTTTCCGGTTCCGGATCGTAGTTCACGCGCACGCGCATTACGACGCGGCACCGGAAACTACGATTTTGCGCCGTAAATTACGATAATGACCCGGAACACATTATATCATACAGGAAATGTTATACAGGTAGTGGGAGACAGGAAATACATCACAGGAAGTATTTTGCAGCCATTTTGTATTAATCCTGGGCCATCCACATTCTGTAAACAAATCCACTGCCATCCTGTTGATCTGATGTAGGGGAAGGTGAAATGACAATGCAGGTGTGTATCATGAATATGTATGAAAAGGGGGAGCAGGTAATTTCAAGTCATTTATACAGTGAAGGGGGTAGGGGGCTGACAACATCCATCCCACTTTCCTAATCTCATACTTTGCATTATGGGACATGTAGTTCATATTGAGTACTCAGTATCAGAGTTGAATGAAGTGTTATGTAACATTGGTGTGGATATGTCAGATACATATGGAGCAGCAATACGAGCCGTGTATGCAACTATTGCGCCACAGTAGCGTAACTTTGGTGGCGCAGCAGCGCTACGCCACCTCCATGCTGTGGGGTTTCTTCAACATGACGCATCTGTAAAATGTGTCATATTGTAAGGCCCTGCACCGCAGTTGTGCCTTCCTGCACAGGGGGGGCCTTCCAGCACACAAACACCTCCGAACAGTGGCAGGGTGAAATTTACAAATTTACACTCAGTCATTTTCATGGCCATGCTGCGTCACAACCCTGCGCCTGCTTGTAGGAGGCCTAAGAATTGATGCAGCATGTTAGGCATCGGCTCGCCGCTTGCCTTGCTGGAGCTGCATTGCACTTGCGACCCAACTCCAGTGGTGCTTCACCTTTATGACAGCATATGCTTCACGCTTCTGTCTATACTTGGCCCACAGCGCACAGCTTTGTAAATGCGGCACATCCATGATGGCGCAAGGGATGTCTGCTGTGAGGCACAATTACTGGGGCATCCCTGCTGATATGCAGAGATTCAACTGTTATTGTGAACCTGACCCATGGCGCATGAATCTCCCATGACATCATCACTCACATTCTGTGCCCATCATCTGTGGGGGAGTCAAATTTGTAGTGGGCATAGGCCTGAGTATGCAACCTTTTGTGATTTGGTGACCCATCCTTATGAGGTCCAGGTATGTCTCTCAGGACATGTATTGTTTGTGATCGGCGTGAATAGTTTGTTTTAGGGCTGTCCACTACGCTGCTTGCTGACATGGGCACATGACCTGAGGCACAATCCACCTTTTGACTTCTGTCAGCAGCTGTGACTTGCATGCAGTTAGTGTGGTTTGCAAAGTCGTCTCAGGGTGGCATTTATGGACACTGTTGTGTCTGTCCACATTTCATCATTGACAACAGACAGCAAACCACATGTTGGCCGTGACACTACAGGTTGCTCATGCAAAATACGTGGCAACGAGCTGATCACGGACTTGCATGCCCTGACGTCGGTCATGTGCAATAGCACGGTCTCCCACATTCAGAGCTAGTCGAGGTTCGAGAGGCATGTGTAAGCCATGCATTAGAGCAATGTTGTGCAAAACACAACAGGCTAGTATGATCTTGCACACGACTACTGGGGAGTACAGAAGCACACCCCCTGTACGGTCGAGACATCTGAATCGCGACTTCAACAGTCCAAAAGTGCGCTCGATGATGGCTCGAGTACGTATGTGTGCCCTATTGTACCTACGCTGAGTTACAGTGTTAGCACGCCTGTAAGGGGTGAGGAGATGTGGAGAGAGTGCATACCCAGCGTCACCTGAGGAGGGAAGAAAGGGCAGTTGTTAACATTTCACTCTTTGACTTTCACAGGACATGATCTATACGTTCATACATGCAGTGTCTGTTGGGCCATGTTTCTTATTGTACAATCATTACTATTGGGGGGCATTCAGACATTTCAATGACGCATATCACTCATTTTCAGTGCTTGGTACTTACCCAGTAGCCACATGTTACCAAATTCTCCAGCAGCCATACGCCGAGCAAGAGGTGACATGCGGAATATGAAGCTGTCATGTGTACTGCCTGGGAACACTGCATGCACATTGATGAACCTTCCACTGGCATCACAGACAGCTTGTACATTGATGGAATACCATCTGTGTCTGTTGCAGAAGATGTGTGCAATGTGGCGGGGTGGCTGAAGGGCCACATGGGTGCAATCGATTGCACCTAGCACACGTTTTGATGTAGTTGGGGGCTCTATCAGTGATGCATCTCAGTACCTGATGCAGGCACCGCGACTGGCTCGCCTGGGAAATGCCCACATGGTCACTGGTGACCCTTTGGAAGGACCCAGTAGCAAAGAAGTGGAGGGCAGAAAGGATTTTGAGGTATGCTGGTATTGCATGTGAGCAGCAGGTCACAGAGTCAAGTTCCTGCTCCCACTCACATATCATTTCCAAGATAACTTCAGGTGGGAAACGGTACCTGGCCCTTACATCCTGGCTGGACATTCCAAATATGTTGACCCTCTGCCTGTAGATCCTCTCTGCTCTTCTCCTCCTCCGCAAGTCGTTTTGCCGCCTGGCAAGGGGTAGTGCTACAAACACGTTCAGTGAAATCCTGAAAAGGGATTGTTTGTGTCTGCTCTGCTTTCATACATGCTGCAGGGCTGGGATTGGCTGCTGTGGGTCAGCTGATCCATGTTGGGGGATGGGTGGACCTTGGCCAGGTGTTTCCCCTTAGCTAACATGCCCAACGGCCCATAAGTGGATTTTACGCCCCGTAATCGTAATATACTCCCCGTAATCGTAATATACGCCCCGCAATCGTACATTACGGCACAGTGCCGTAAATTACGATTTTGAGCCGTAAATTACTCCCCGGCGGCGGACGTAAAGTTAGTTGTCCTAAATCCAATCTGTGAATACCGAAAGTAGTACGTTTATTCTGTGAATCCCGAAAGTAGTAAGTGCATTCTGTGAATTCCAAAAGTAGTAAGTGCATTCTGTGAATACCAAATTGTAGTAAGTTTAGGATTTTGTCTTAAGTTCATTCTGTGAATCGGGCCCACAGTTTTTTGAGTGAATTTCAAAGGTTTTTTTAAAAGCTAATTCCTAACTATATAAGGCCTGAAACCTATGTTTTTTTCAGTGAATTTGCAAGGTTTTTAAAATGCTAATTCCTAACTATATAAGGCCCGAAACCTATGGTTTTTTCAGTGAATTTGCAAGGTTTTTTAAATGGTAATTCCTAACAATATAATGCCTGAAACCTATGGTTTTTTCAGTGAATTTGCAAGGTTTTTTAAATGCTAATTCCTAACTATATAAGGCCTGAAACCTATGGTTTTTTCATTGAATTTCAACGGTTTTTTAAATGACAATTTTTAAATGTATTAATTTTGGGGGTTTTATGCTGATTTACTACACTTTTGCAGGCAGGTGTTCAGAGGGCACGCCCCCTTTTTACAACACTCTGCAGCGCAACCACTGGCGCGTTTGCAGAGGAGGAACTAATTCCCCTTGCATACTGGGAGTCCCTGGGGGGCAATTAGCCCACCAGGAGCCTCCAGTATAAGCCAAGGGGTTGCATTGCAGAGAGGTGTAATGAGGCCACACCTTTTTTTACACCTCTCTGCAACGCAGCCCCCGGGCGTGTTTGCAGAGGGGGAACTAATCCCCCTTGCATACTGGGGGTCCCTGGGGGCCAACTAGCCCACCTAGAACCTGCAGTATGCGCCAGGGGGCTGCATTGCAGAGAGGTGTAATGAGGCCACACTCTTTTTTACACCTCTCTACAGCGCAACCCCTGGCGTGTTTGCAGAGTAGGAACTAATTCCCCTTGCATACTGGGGGTCCCTGGGGGCCAACTAGCTCACCAGGAGCCTCCAGTATGCGCCAAGGGGCTGCGTTGCTTTGTCCCGGGGGTAGCAGTCCCCGGGGAAGTGTGGGGGGATTGTGGACCCCCGACACTTCTGTATCACTATGCCCCCGCAATTTGGTCCCCCCGTGAGGTAATTTTTTAAAAAACAGGCCAGGTTTTAAAAAAAAAATGTGGTCCTTTTTGTCCTTGTGGGACCACCTGGGCAGGCCTAGGGTGTATCTACCCTGCCCCCTTTTTGTGTTCTTCACATTTGTTTTTTTGCTTTCTTTTGCCTTTGTCTATCGAGCACAAGATGGATACCAACACTTCCTGGTTAGAAGTGTTGACAGCCAATGAGCATTCAGATTTCTCGGGAAGGCATGCTGATTGGCTGCCACTGTCTGTCAACACTAGCACAAGATGGATGCTAACACTTCCTGGTTAGAAGTGTTGACAGCCAATGAGCATGCAGCTTTCTCGGGAAGTCATGCTGATTGGCTGCCACTGTCTGTCAACACTCCAAACCAGGAAGTGTTGGCAGCCATCTTGTGCCTCGGTAGAAGAAGGCACAAGAAAGCAGTGAAACAAAGGTGCAAAACACGCAAAGGGAGCAGGGTAGAAGCACCCTGACCCCCTAGGCCTGCTCAGGGGGTCCCAAAAGGAATCGCGATATTCCGAACGATTGAAAATGACTTTTCCTGAGAAACATTTGGATTTGGATTATCATGTCCTATACTTTGGAATTTTTAAAAGACTGACTTTGAGGATTCTATAAATTACTCAAGTCTGCCCGAATTGTGTGGGTGAAATTGATACCTAGTCACTTTGAATAAGAATTTACTTACGTCTCGTCTAACATTTGGAAGAAATATCTAGTTATATGACAACAAGATACCGACATAACTTGAAGGAAATAAGAACGCCCTGAAGAAGTTCTGTTGTACAGAACGAAAAGCGTCGGCTGGCTGTGGTACATAAACTTAAGCAAAATAAAAGCATTTGAATATACACCAAGATTCAGCGCTTCAATAGGGACTCTAAGTGATATGATTTGATTGGACTTGTTATGCAAGTGGTGCTGTGCCAAACTTTGGAATATTCTTCACTACTCTCTACTACTCACTCTCTACTACTCCACTACTCTCTAATACTCACTCTCTATTACTCATTCTCTACTACTCTACTACTCTCTACTACTCTCTCTCTATTACTCACTCCCTACTACTCACTATCTACTACTCTCTACTACTCACTCTCTACTACTCTCTACTCTCTACTACTCACTCTCTACTACTCTCTCTCTACTACTCACTCTCTACTACTCTCTCTCTACTACTCTCTACTACTCACTCCTCTCTACTACTCACTCTACTACTCACTCTCTACTACTCTCTACTACTCACTCTCTACTACTCTCTCTCTACTATTCTCTACTACTCACTCTACTACTCACTCTCTACTACTCACTCTTTACTACTCTCTACTACTCACTCTCTACTGCTCTCTACTACTCACTCTCTACTGCTCTCTACTACACACTCTTTACTACTCTCTACTACTCACTCTCTACTGCTCTCTACTACTCACTCTACTACTTACTCTCTACTACTCTTTACTACTCACTCTCTACTACTCACTCTCTACTACTCACTCTCTACTACTCTCTACTACTCACTCTTTACTACTCTCTACTACTCACTCTCTACTGCTCTCTACTACTCACTCTACTACTTACTCTCTACTACTCTTTACTACTCACTCTCTACTACTCTCTACTACTCACTCTACTACTCTCTACTACTCACTCTCTGCTACTCTCTCTACTGCTCTCTACTACTCTCTACTACTCACTCTCTACTCTCTATTACTCACTCTCTACTCTCTACCTCTCTACCTCTCTCTACTAGTCTCTACCTCTCTACCTCTACCTCTCTACCTCTACCTCTCTACCTCTCTCTACACCCACACATATACATATATATATATATATGCATATATATGCATATGCATTTATATATATGTATGTGTATATATATATATATATACATACATATATAAACATATATAATCTGCATATCTATATAAATACAAATATAAATGCATGCATACATATACATATATGCATACATATGCATGTTATTTACATGAAAGTTTGAAAAACACTAATAAAAGCAAAGCTAAAAAGCCACCTCATTACAAACAGAATGGCTTTAATTTAAACAAGGGCGAGATCTATTGCATTTTCAATGCTTGTTTACTTTGGTTCCATCAAGAAGGCATTCAGATGTGTCACACATTTGCCATACATTCTGAATGTTAGCACTCTAGTTGCTCATTAGATCACTGTAGTAAAGCTACTGCTCACCAGGGAAGTCTGCTGGTATTCAAAGAGCATGTTTCAGTCTGCATGTCAGAATTCTTTTAATGAAATAGAAGAGGATTTGAGAAGACACTCAAAATGTGCCATAATTTTTCTTTCTGCAGCACTAATCATACTTTCTATGGCAAAATGAACCCCCTCATTTTGTTCCTTTTTAAATTAAATGTTTTCAGACTTACCACTTCATTCCAATCAAGATGGCTTCTGGTGTTCCATACTTTTGTCATAAGTAAGAGTAAGACTGTTAGCGCTCTAGTTGTTCTTTTGAACACTCTGGGACATTCTGTCATTGGGCTATACTTGGGCTACATCTGAGTGATATTTGGGCTACATTTGGGCTCTTTTGTCTCTGGTGGCCACCTTGGGAGACTGCATGTCAGAATGTTTTAATGAAATAGAAGAGGATTTGAGAAGTCACTCAAAATGTGCCCTAATTTTTCTTTCTGCAGCACTAATCATACTTTCTATGGCAAAATGAACCCCCTCATTTTGTTCCTTTTTAAATTAAATGTTTTAAGAGTTACCACTTTATTCCAATCAAGATGGCTTCAGGTGTGCCATACCTTTGTAATAAGTAGGACTGTTAGCGCTCTAGTTGTTCTTTAGAACACTCTGGGAAGCTGCAGTAGAACACAAAGGAATCAACTGTCAGTCTCTGCTCTTGTTGGATGTTCATGTTTTACTGAGAATGTCAGACTTCATTCTCACATGACTGAGAAAGATAATGTGAATTTACAGAAGATGCTTTATAGACCCCCTTCCAAACCACTGTGGGAAAAGAATGAGATAATAGTTTTCTTTCAAACATTATTCATGATATCCTAGCAGAAGGCTTTTTCACATGGTATAATCACCTTAGAATACACCACAATTCTTAAAATTAGTATGGTACTATCAACAAATGATTTATAATGTAACTAAAGTCTTAAAACCTTCTATTAACTGCAATGCTTTTTAATAAGGTGCTATCATGTATATTGGTCCCAAGATGGCTGCCAACAGTTTCTGGTTTGGAGTGTTGACAGACAGTTGACAGCCAATCAGCATGCAGCTCGTGCTCGGAAAGGTAAGCTTACAGTAAGCTTACACAAAAGCTGCTATAGGTATATATATTTTTTCTCTTTTGATTTTCTCAGGAACTAGTGGAGGGATTTTCACCAAATATAGAAAAGGCACTTCTGCGTACCAGTCCCTACAATTTTGCCAAGTTTGGTGTAATTCCGTTCAGCGGTTCGGGCTGTAGCCTTGTCAGAAGGTCCTATGGAAATTAACATGGGGAAAACACGTTTTGGGACCCCCCTTATTTCTCAGCCCCCATTTCACGAATCCCCCCGAAACTTTCAGGGAAGGAGCGCAGGGGAGCTGGCCAAATGTTTGGAAAATTACACGCAAATTCCTCAACCGGCGCCAAAGTTATTCCCAATAGAATGTTGCGGTTTTCATATGGTAGCTAGGTCCTAACTATATATATATATATATATATATATATATATATATATATATATATATATATATATATATATATATATATATATATATATATATATATATATATATTCACTGAAAAAAACATAGGTTATAGACCATATATAGTTAGGAATTAGCATTTACAAAACCTTGAAAATTCACTGAAAAAACCATAGGTTATAGACCATATATCGTTAGGAATTAGCATTTAAAAAACCTTATTTTACCCACACAAAACCATTGAAATTCCATATATAGTTAGTTGCACTAACTATATATCGCGCACCCGCAATCCACTGCTGATGATGTCACATATTACATCATTCATGACATGGTCAGTGACATCACTGATGACATCACTGATGACATCTCAAATGACATCACTGATGACATGACTGATAACAACATCCAGTGATTTTTTGTTTCTGTAAAGTTTAAATATGTCTTACATATTGAAGAATGAGTGGATGTGTAAGTGTCTGGACGAAGGATTTAGTAGGTGCATGACTGACTGTATGACTGAGTGATTAAATGTGTCTCACTGAGTGCATGGGTTAGTGACTAAACTGTCTTAATTTGTGCATCATTATGTCTGTTGTTCTATAAACTGCTGCATGTGTTGATCAGTAGCTATATGAGTAACTATATGGGTTATTGATTGATTGCCCAAGTATTTGTATGGGAGACTGAGTGTGTGTGTGGCTGGCTGGGAGGTGTATGACTCTGTGCAGATCAATGTGTACTTGTATCAATGATTGTATAAGAAGGTAAGTATGTGTTAGTATATGTTTGAAAATGTAAGGTGCTCTATGTTTAACTGTATAGACAAGAAAATGGAAGTGTCATTGATTCTTTACAGGACTGACTAGGTGTGTGAGTAACTCCATGGATGAGTGGCAGACTGTGAGTGTCTCTTTAGGTGTATGAGTGCATATGATAGTGTTGTAAAGATGAGTGATTGTATGTATGAATGATTGTATGGGTGAATGAGTGAAGGTGTGTGTAGACGTAGGAATCAGTGAGTGCGTATGTAGTAACTAGTATTGGTGTGTCAATGGTTTCAAAAATTATACTCTGTATTTAACACTGGGTGAAACAGAGGTTATATTAAAATGTGAGGAGATGCATTGTATTGTCACATGAATGATATCATCAGTGATGTGGTCATTGATGTCAAATGAGATGTCATCAGTGATGTCATCAGTGATGTCATTTGAGATGTCATCAGTGATGTCATCAGTGATGTCACTGACCATGTCATGAATGATGTAATATGTGACATCATCAGCAGTGGATTGCGGGTGCGCGATATATAGTTAGTGCAACTAACTATATATGGAATTTCAATGGTTTTGTGTGGGTAAAATAAGGTTTTTTAAATGCTAATTCCTAACGATATATGGTCTATAACCTATGGTTTTTTCAGTGAATTTTCAAGGTTTTGTAAATGCTAATTCCTAACTATATATGGTCTATAACCTATGGTTTTTTCAGTGAATTTTCAAGGTTTTGTAAATGCTAATTCCTAACTATATATGGTCTATAACCTATGGTTTTTTCAGTGAATTTCAATGGTTTTTTAATAGCAAATATCATAAGCTGTCGAATGTCAAGTACGTGGTAAGTAAAAACATTTTCGTGTTTATGCACACTGATCTGCTTTGAATGCTGCCCCCCCCTCATTTCTATTAGGAGTACTCTCTCTTTGCAGATAGTGAAAGGAAGTTAACGCAGGCCTTTGCCCCCGTTGTAATACGTTGTGCCTGCTTCTCTCTCCATTTGATTGATTGTTATCCAAGCATTTACTGTTTTAGAATTGGTTCTCTTTGGTTCATTCTCTATTTACAAACAAACACAGAGTCGCAATACTCTGTTTAGTCTTTGCAGATAACGAAAAATCGTGTAAAAAAACAAAAGGAATCGAGCAAAATCAGTAGGCCACTAATGGGATCTCTTTTTGACCTCGCTAAAATAGAAACATTAAGAACAACCCCTCATGACAAATACGAAACTAGTGAGATGAACTGAACTCCACACCATGATGGCTGCAATACAGCTTGGCTCCGCCACCCACCCCGCCCAAAATAACGATAAAAAGCGGCTGCCATGATTGCTCGCGGAATGGCCACGACGGAGCTACGAAATGGTGGTGCTCTCATGCTAACGCCAGCTTCAGTCTGAAACATCCAGAAACACTGTAGACTACCAATTCGATCAGTTCCGGTAGCGCCCCAATGTAACCCGGTAGAGAAGAACTAGCCCTCCCCTCTTTGACTGATGGTTCTTGTTGCCTGTCCCTTCTGTTGTCATTTAACAGAACTATTTAGCCTGCTGAAAGGGTTTGTGTTCCGACCGCTGGTTGGTGGAGACATTTTGACTATATTCTGGACCTGCGTTGTCGCGTAATGCGTCATATGACGCGCCGCGTTAGCGCATCCGGAAGTCATCCGGGGCGCGACGCGCAGCGCGTAACGTAAGCATAACAGGTCATGTGACTTGTTAATAAAACTTTTCATTGGTTCATTTTACTTTTCTTATTCTAATGATGAAAGGCTTGGTCATATGACCTAAAAATTACGCTTTTTATTACTTCCGAACATTATTTTTTCTTAAATATATGTTATAATGTTCCAGGCTAATGTACTTTCCCGGAAAATTTACAACTGTCCTGCAAGTAAAATATATTCTTTTTTCGAGTAAAAGGGCGTTTCTTCGTCCCATGACGGAGCCGTTGAGCAAAAGAGGGTCGACCTGCTGTCTTAGTCGCCGATACGCCTGAATATGAGATTCTTATCGATCACTTTATGTTGCAGGAGTAGAAAACACAACAGCCCTTGACCATTTATCTTTACTGCGTTCCTGCGTATTATACCTTTTACCCTTCATCTAATTGGTCTGCTTTATTTCACTTGCCTTTTAATGATTCTAAAACAGTGCCTATTATTAAAAACTTTACCAATGTATATACTACTACCATGTTTTCTTTTAAAAACCTTTATTGTGAAAATTTCATTATAAAAATACGAGCCTATAACCACGTGGGCCGGCCACGGAGCAAACTGTAATCGTATATGATGAGTAGACATTTACACTGTAGAGGAACGTAACGGGCGGGCCATTAGGTTGCAAGAACTAAGGTGTCTAACAGTTGCGGAATCGGTGGACGTACATTTTATAATTAAAATACGACAGGGCCAGTTACAATAAAATTATCTAGATATACATTTGCGGGCAAGTACCATGCGTGACGTTAATTCAAACTTTCAATAGTACAGTAATCAATAACACATCAGAACTTAATATCAATAGGGATGTCGAAATACTCAATCAATTCTCGTCCCCGCCCGCCATGTGCTTCAAAACTGCATACGTATCTCGTGATTTCAAGGTTCTGCAACCAGTACACAACAAGGAGTTACGAGTCCCATTTATTCCGGCGCCATTTTGGGCGAGGACGGGCAGGTCCAGGATATAGTCAAAATGTCTCTACCAACCATCGAATATGATGATGTTCATATGCTGTATTTATAGAGTAACACTCATCTGTCCACATGAAATTAATTTGCCACAATCTAAACATGTCATTTTAATCTTTCCAAAGTTCTTCTAAATATTTGGGACCGTTTCCCTTGCCTCTGATGCTGTCAGTGCCACTTCTTTGATGAATGTACTGGCAGGTCGGGGGTTCTCCTCCAAATCTCTCTTTTATGCAGCACTATAATTAATTGGTGCCACCTCTCCATATGACGATGCATGGTATAGTTACCATAACTATATTTTTTTCGGTTCCTCTGGAGAGTACATCGTGGCAGATGAAGCTTATAACGTACCGGGCATTTACCTTTTTTTGCATGTAGAGGAAAGGAAAAAAAAATCGAGCGTCCGAGTTCTAAGGTGTCCCAGGGCCATTTTAGTGGACCAGGCCCAAATCCAAAGAACAGGCCGCCATTTTGAGAGTCCTGTTGCAGCCGCCTGTCGCTGTAGCATCAAGAGCGGCCAAAACTCAGCTGAATGGCAACTGAAACGGTAAAGGGGCGCCCCACTACAGCAGACGAGCCTCCACCTAGGAAGGCCCGTTCACGCCGCCTCCCCCCCCCCTTCGGGCACCCCACACCGTTATTCGGAGCAGTATTGTAGGATGGCCACACCAGTGCAGCAACTTGCTAGACACCACCTCGGTGGTAACCGAATCTCAGCGCCTTGTGGTGTCTTCTATTCAGAAAACATTGTTGTGCTGCCTTCGACCTATTCGCCGCAAGTGCGCACGCAACTCAGCTGCATAGCTTGCTAGACACCACCTCGGTGCTAACCGAATCTCAGCGCCTTGTGGTGTCTTCTATTCCAAAAATATTGTTGCGCTGCCTTTGGCCCCATTCGCACATCGGTCCGCTACTGCCGCCATCTCACAGGCCAACGGGGCGCCCCACGCCGACTTTCAGCATTGTAGGATGGCCACACCAGTGCACCTTACTAGACACCACCTCGGTGCCATCCGGATCTTGGCATCTCAGCGCCTTGTGGTGTCTTCTATTCAGAAAATATTGTTGCGCTGCCTTTGGCCCCATTCGCACATCGGTCCGCTACTAACGCCATCTCACAGGCTAATGGGGCGCCCCACGCCGAGTTTCAGCATTGTAGGATGGCCACACCAGTACAGCAACTTGCTAGACATCACCTCGGTGCCAACCGGATCTTGGCATCTCAGCGCCTTGTGGTGTCTTCTAGTCAGAAAATATTGTTGCGCTGCCTTTGGCCCCATTCGCACATCGGTCCGCTACTGATACAATCTCACAGGCCAACAGGGCGCCCCACGCCGACTTTTACCATTGTAGGATGGCCACACCAGTGCCACAACTTGCTAGACACCACCTCGGTGCCATCCAGATCTTGGCATCTCAGCGCCTTGTGGTGTCTTCTATTCTGAAAATATTGTTGCGCTGCCTTTGGCCCCATTCGCACATCGGTCCGCTACTGACGCCATCTCACAGGCCAACGGGGCGCCCCACGCCGACTTTCAACATTGTAGGATGGCCACACCAGTGCGGCAACTTACTAGACACCACCTCGGTGCCATCCGGATCTTGGCGCGTTGTGCTGCCTTCGGCCTATTCGCACATCGGTCCGCTACTGACGCGAACTCACAGGCCAACGGGGCGCCCCACGCCGACTTTCAGCATTGTAGGATGGCCACACCAGTGCTGCAACTTGCTGGACACCACCTCGGTGCCATCCGGATCTTGGCGCGTTGTGTTGCCTTCGGCCTATTCGCACATCGGTCCGCTACTGACGCCGCCTCACGTGCCAACGTATTTTCTCCGCATTTTATACCCTATGCCGCATAACAGGTCATGTGACTTGTTTATAAAACTTTTCATTGGTTCATTTTACTTTTGGTTTCCTAATGATGGAAGGCTTGATCATATGACCTAAAAATAACACTTTTCATTGGATGAAAACTTTTTTTTTTCCCAAACGATGAAAGCCCCACCTTGTTTCTGGATGTTTCACACTGAAGCTGGCGTCACCATGAAAGCACCACCATCTCGTGGCTCCGTCGTGGTCATTCCGCAAGCAATCATGGCAGCCGCTCCCCACCAGAAGCCTGCAGGAGTCGGGGGCCCCCAAAACTTTTGTTTAATCCTCAAGGCGGAGGGGACGCTTTCGAGAATGGGGTCCAAGACCTAGCAGACAAGCGTCCGATTTCCAAGGTGTCCCAGGGCAATTTCAGTGGACCAGGCCCAAAAAGAAAAGAGCCTGCCGCCATTTTGAGAGTCCTGTGGCAGCCGCCTATCGCTGCACCGCAAGAGTGGGCGCAACTCAGCTGAATTGCGGCTTTTGACACAGTGGACCAAAAGCGGACGGAATGGCAACTGAAACGGTAAAGGGGCGCCCCACTATAACAGACGAGACTCCACCTGGAGAGGCCCGTTCACGCCGCCTCCCCCCCCCCCCCGGGGCGCCCCACGCCGTTATTCGGAGCAGCATTGTAGGATACCAAAACCAGTGCGGCAACTTACTGGACATCACCTTGGTGCCATCGTTCTGCTGCCTTGGAACTATTCGCACAACAGTTTGCTACTGATGACCCACCCCCTGCGACGCCCCACGCCGGATGCCGAAATCAGTGCGGCACCCAGGCAACATCACCTGGGTGCCGTCCAGAAATCTGGACGTTGTGCTGCGTTGGGACTATTCGCACAGCCGACCGCTACTTCGTTGTTTTTCCCTAAAAATGTTTATATGTTTTTACTGTTTTTGTTTTGTTGTATATATTTATAAGTTATTAAAGTTTTATAATCTTACTACTTTGTTGGAGTGCTATATATTTTTAATGTGACACATAATTGTAAAAACTTTGATGTACAAAGAGTCATCCTTGGAATCTTCCGCTTCAGGCTCGGTCCCCTCCCCAATCACAATACAGGATGGTTTTCAGATAGTAGGAACGCGTGTGCTGTGACGGATCTCATCGAGTGTGGGCCTTGATCTACTATAACTCCTTTGAAGAGGGGTGATTCTTTACAGCTGGGGCCATAAACTACATCTGCAGGGCTAGCTGATAGCCTAGGACCGGCCTGGACAATCGGACACAGAGGAAGAGGAGTGTCAGAGGGTGCGGTAGTGAATAGGGCGAAAGGGAGGTGTCGGGCGGGCACAGGGTGTGATTCTCAGGGAAGAGCAGCGCAGATGGGGGGAGGTTTATTACCCATGCATAAGACAGAGAACGAGGGTGACCAGTGCCTGGGGGAGATGCTTGCGAGGGTGGGGAGCCATGCTAAGGATCGACAGCGTGCAGAGAGTGGGTCTGGTCAAGGCATCTAAAATGACTGCCGTGCACGACAAAAGTGTGGCATTTGAAAAAAGGCAAGATGGCGCAGACAATGTTTTTCAACACTTCCTGATTTCCTTCGAATCGAACGTTAACAGACATTGGGGCATATTACCAAAGTTAAGCGATATTTATCCCTAACGATGCTTAGCAACGAATTTTTTACCGCTAAGCATCGTCAGAAATTATCGTAGATAAACCTTGCTATTATCAAGGTTTATCGCAAATGCCATAAAAAACTACCGCAATGCATTAATATCACTGAAAACTCAGCGATATTCATGCATTACCGAGCTAATGCTCTTAGCCATGTTATCTACCTCCCATTGGATAACATGGCTAAGAACTGCTCAGGGCAGGTGGTAGCTTTTGGAGATATTCGCGCTTAGCGCGAATATCTCCAAAAGTTGGTAATAGGAGATAGCGATGTTAGCGACTGTTTCCAGTCGCTAACATCTTGGCATGCCCACTTTGCATGTCATTAGTGATAAATATCACTGACATGCAAAGTGGGGCCCAAGATGGTCGCTATCTCCTACTAGCGGTCGCTAACTGGTGTTAGCAACAGCTAGGTAATACAGAGATAATTTTATCTCCGCGAAGCGGAGCGCTGTTACAGATATATATCTTTTTTTGAACGTTAATTTCTCAAAATCCACTGAAGCACATATATTGAGACCTAGCAAAGGCACATCGAGCTACCAGTCCCTACAATTTTGCCAAGTTTCGTGCAAATCCATTCAGCCGTTCGATTATTATTATTATTATTTTTTTTGCCCCGCGGGGCCCTTTTAAAACCTCCACATCAAACCTAGGGGGTCAGGGAGGATCTACTATGCCCCCTTATGGTCATTTGCCCCTTCGCTTTGGCCTCCTCTTGTCTCTCGATCCTACCGAGAGACAAGATGGCGGCCGCTACGGACTGTTTGGAATGTTTACAGACGCCGGAGAACCAATCAGCTTCGCAAAGCTCCGTTACGTGAAAAGTACGCGAAGCGGAGCGCTGTTACAGATATATATCTTTTTTGAACGTTAATTTCTCAAAATCCACTGGAGCACATATATTGAGACCTAGCAAAGGCACATCGGGCTACCAGTCCCTACAATTTTGCCAAGTTTCGTGCAAATCCATTTAGCCGTTCGATTATTATTATTTTTATTTTTTTTGCCCCGCGGGGCCCTTTTAAAACCTCCACATCAAACCTAGAGGGTCAGGGAGGATCTACTATGCCCCCTTATGGTCATTTGCCCCTTCGCTTTGGCCTCCTCTTGTCTCTCGATCGTACCGAGAGACAAGATGGCGGCCGCTACGGACTGTTTGGAATGTTTACAGACGCCGGAGAACCAATCAGCTTCGCTTCACAAAGCTCTGTAACGCGTAAAGTCCGCGAACCGGAGCGCTGCCTGGTCCGCTGTTACAGATATATATCTTTTTTTGAACGTTAATTTCTCAAAATCCACTGGAGCACATATATTGAGACCTAGCAAAGGCACATCGGGCTACCAGTCCCTACAATTTTGCCAAGTTTCGTGCAAATCCATTCAGCCGTTCGGGCTAAAAGTGAGGCCAACCGCCCTATGGAAAACTCAATGTTAAAAACACGTTTTGGGACCCCCCTTTTTTCTCGGCCCCCCCTTGACGAACCTCCCCCAAATTTTCAGGGGCTGCTCAGAAACAAAATGTTCCATTTTCCTGAAAATTTCAGCCAATTCCGTCCACAAACGCCAAAGTTATTAGACATAGAATTTTCAAAAATCCCATAGAGAAAAAATCCTAACTATATATACCTACTGGCGACCGCCAGTAGGTAATATATATATATATATATATATATTCACTGAAAAAAACATAGGTTTCACACTCGTTATAGTTAGGAATTAGCATTTAAAAAACCTTTGAAATTCACTGAAAGAACCATATGTTTCACACCAGTTATAGTTAGCTGAACATTTTACTCATACAAAACCATTGAAATTCCCACGTTATAGTTAGTTGGACTCACTATAAATTGCGCGCCCGCAATCCACTGCTGATGATGTCACATATTACACCATTCATGACATGGTCAGTGACATCACTGAGGACATCTCAAATGACATCACTGATGACATCACTGATGACATCTCAAATGACATCACTGATGACATCATCCATGTGATAATACGATGCACCTCCTCACACTCTAATCAAACCTTTGCACTCTGTGGGTTTGGTGCTTGCTCGTCTGCTGCCAGGAGCCCCGTAGGGCACAGAAGCTGTTTGGAGGGTGAGAGGGCTGCAGGAGGACGGGACTGCGAGGCTCGTCAGGCAGTGCGTGTAACAGCTAGCACACCTGCCGCCTCTTCCCGTGTCTCCGCCCCCCCTGCCTGAGCCTAGAAAACTCCTCACGGCCCCCGCTCCGCGGGTGCCGCTCGTCAAAGGAGTGTCGGACTTTGCACTCTGTGGGTTTGGTGCTTGCTCGTCTGCTGCCAGGAGCCCCGTAGGGCACAGAAGCTGTTTGGAGGGTGAGAGGGCTGCAGGAGGACGGGACTGCGAGGCTCGTCAGGCAGTGCGTGTAACAGCTAGCACACCTGCCGCCTCTTCCCGTGTCTCCGCCCCCCCCTGCCTGAGCCTAGAAAACTCCTCGTGGCCCCCGAACCAAAATGTTCAGCTAACTATAACTGGTGTGAAACCTATGGTTTTTTCAGTGAATTTCAAAGGTTTTTTAAACGCTAATTCCTAACTATAATGTTTGTGAAACCTATGGTTTTTTCAGTGAATTTCATCGTTTTTTTAAAAGCTAAATCCTTTGTATATCGACTTTGTAACCTACGTTTTTTTATTAGCTTTTTTTTACAACTATTAATTATATTTAAAAAAAAATATATATTTGTTCAATGTATATATTTTTTTTAATCATTGTTTCCTGGTGCGCTCAGGGTGCGCGCACCGGTAAGCTTACCTGTACCATTTTGTCTTGGAGCGATCAGGGTGCACGCACCGGTAAGCTCTCCCGAGAGCGCTATTTCGCGTTTGTAAAGAAAAATATGTATGAAAACTAAATAATAATGCAAGACATTCTGTACCATACTTATAAAGCAGTATTTTTGATTTTTCGAATGAAAATGATTTTGCATTTTCGTAAAGCTACCAAAACGTCACTCAGGCGCGCCGTGTAAGCGCCCCCGGAAGCGCCTACGTTCCCGCCGCGTAAGCGCCTACGTTCGCGCCGCGTGAGCGCCCCCGGAAGCGCTCCAGTGCGCGTAGCGTAAGCGCTTCAAGTCATGTGACCTTAAAATAACAATTTTCATTGGTTGCTAACAGATTTTTTTTCCAAAGAATGAAAACCCCACCCTTTTCCTTCACTTCTTCCTTCACTTTGGTAAGAGCCATACCTCTTTTTTTCTCTGCTTATAATCTGTGGATACAATGGCTGCCAGAGCATCCAGCAGCAGTGAGGAGTCAGATGGATTCATAGATGAAGAGCCTCCTCAGCCGAAGGTGAAAGAACATTTCATCTGGAAAATTTTTTATATTCCTGAGGAACATAAAAAAGTAAATGCTCCAAAGGTGGAGTGCAAGATCTGCCATACTGTACTTTCCAGAGGAGACCCCAGAAGGAAGTACAGTTTTGGTAATTCTACTATGATTCGGCACGTCCAGAGGAGGCACCCCCAGAACTATGCTCGGGAGAGTGTCAGGGCTCTGGCACGAGAGGCTCCAAGAGATGGTGCCTCTACTTCAACTGGAGGAGCAACTGCATCGGTGAGGGGGCGACCAGAACAGCTGATCCCAAATATTCAGCCTGTTTTTAATTAATAAATATCTTGTAATACGAAGAGAATCCGATGAGTATTTATTGTTTCTGTACCAAGTCATGGTAGGAGCCATTTGAAAATTAAATGTACTAAGAAGGCCATTTTGTAGATGCAGCTAATATCAGTCACAATTGGAGAGGATGTGGTCAGCATAAAAATCTAAAACTGGCACAAATACTTTAAGGCCATGTTCTAGGATGTATAATTTTTCCCTCATACTAAAATCTTACCTTTCAGTGTTTTCTATCCTCATGTTATTCTAAAAAACTTACAAAAAATAATCGCAAATTCATGTGTCATATTCAACCCTCAATACATGAAAAAGTAAATAAAGGCAATTCTAAACAAATCATCTATAGGGCATTTAGGAATGTACAGTCATACCATTTGCACTTGCATGTTATTTGAAAGAATACCTGGAATTCAGTGAGTATTCACAGAATGCAAACAATGTAAGCTGTGAAATATGGAAATATTTAATTGGCACATTAGAAATATGGGTTTTAGCATCCTAATGACACACCTCAACCCCGTTTTCAGAGCTTTATCTAGCTTTATCATTGTCCATTGTATAATTAAGAATGTTTCATGCAAGGTAAACAACAATAAAATATTCTAATTGCAATCTATAAATAAGGGATAATTGTTACCTATAAAGTGCAGAGAACTGTTTAAATAACTCCTACCTTCCCCCCAAATAAACGCATTTTTAACACAAGAATATATTTGGAATCTACAACTCTACATTCTTTTTACATAAATATTTTTTTTTCATAGAGAGAACCTACAGAGCCTAAGATAACACCAAATGCAGTGCTCATGACCATACCCAAAAAGTGAAAGATCCCATTACAAATTATATGATTGATCTCATAGCTGACATGATATAGTAAGATGTCTTTGCTTGGTATATATTGGTAGTGATGTCCTAAGACTTGCATTTGGTATTTCAGTTCTGAGGTTGGAATGCTAGTTTGCGAGTTATGGTTCGCAAAGCTGGCCATAACTAGATAGTGTCATGCAGTTTTCAGTTTAAATTCATAACTGTTCTTTAATTGTGGTTTATTTAATAAATTCATAAAATAATTTTGACATATATTATTTGCAATATAAAAAATAGAACTCTTTCAATGATTGTTTAATAATATACTGCATACGTCCTTGTTGTGTTGTTGTGTGGCGTTTTAGGCTCCGATTGAATTTTACCGATTCATGTCCTTATATAGGTACAATTCACTTTGCTCTTATATAGGCATAGAAATCAAGCCCTTGTTTAGGCATAGCCCATGCTACCCAAATACAGGCATGGCTATTTCCATCCATTCACCAAACGTCACAACGATTTCTTGGAAAACCAGCTAAAGCTGTTAGGGAACTTACGCTTGCTTGAATATTGAATGCTCCAAGAACTCAGTTACTTTACAATGAACAACTATTCCCTAGGGGTTCATTTATGACGTTCATATTCCCGACTTTACGTCAAACTATGGCATTCCTAAACACCTTCAAGGTATAAATATACCTTCACTTGCTATAGCAAGATACTCTGATTCGGAGCAGTTCGAAGACCTACTTGCCCGATGCAGCTCGCTACAGCAAGTGCCGAAGGAAGCCGACTCTCCAGCTGACGCACTGATCAGGAAGCTGCCTTTCTCCTGCCGAGAATCCAGCTCCAGTGTTTCCGGCTCCCCTTGCGGGTTGTTGGGAAATCGAGTCCCGAGACAGAGATACCAGACCTCCTTCATTCTAAAGGTATGGAGCTGATTAGAACCTAGAGAAACCTTTGGTATATTCTTGGCAAAACTAAACCTATGCAAAAGACCATACTTACTTCTTCCCACGTACTAGACCTAGGTTAGGTACATTGGGATAGGCGTATTTTAGAAGCACCAGTTGCATATTTTAGTCTATGTTATTTATGTATGTATTTTTATATGGCTTAGAACCATACAATGCTCTTACAGTATTATTTCATATTACTGTTTACGCAGTACGCATTATACTTTGCAGTCTGCCAAACGATTGTAGCAGTTCACTTCTCTTGCATGAGAAAGAAGACTGTTCAATAAACCCTTTTTATTGAAAACGCCCGTCTCACTATTTCTCTGCAACTCTGTAGAAACAAAGCATGCACGATTGACTGAGTGAACTAGTTATTTATTGTTTCCGCGACTCTGAGAGATATATTCTTATTTTTGGGAAACAAAGTTGTCATGTTAATGCGGTTGCCAGAAACTAATCCTTGTGTATTTGAGAAAGTTTCTAGTGACCTCTGAGTTAGCTGGCACACACACAGTTAAGTTTAGTATATTTGATAGAGACCTATTGACATAAGACCTACCTCAAATCTATAGGATATATTATTCCAATGTGCAGAGCCTATTGGGGATATAGGAACTACACTACAGTGTGCTGACCCAGCAACTCCATGCACACAAAACCCTACTGAGCACTAATAACTTGGGAACCATGGGCAGTTCTCACACTTTGCAATCGTAATAAACAAAACATACAACTTTGCACATCTGCACATATGTAAATGTTTGTGCTAGTTACATTATTGTCTCTCAATCTTTTAAGAGGGGCTCACAGAATTTATTAGCAATAAAATACTGTACTATTTTCGCTTTTCCCAAAAACTTCTATGAGCAGAACATTGTTTGAATAAATGTTTTAAGTGGTTCATTGAGGGTAACATTTAGCATTAAATACCATGAGCATAACTGAGACGAGGGTGGCAATGGTTAATCTGATGAAAAAATGATAATGCAATAGGTCCATCACCTGTAAAGAAAATGGTGATTTGTGGCCATCAGAGTACATTCCTCTAATAAGCAAAAGTAAACCCACCAAAGATTTTGGAGGTGAAACTTATATAAAACCAGTGGACACCTTTAACTTACAATGTTTATAACCCTTATTTGCTTCTAGAAATGCCATAGTCTTTGAATTAATTGACGAAAAAGCTTTCCTAATTCCAAGTTCACCTTTGGAGTCTCTTGAAGAAAAATCAATCGGGTATTTATATTGGGAAAGGAGCACAACCTAAATGAACTTCTTTGGTTGTGCCAGTAATGGCTTGTGCCAGAGAATTGCACTCACTGTCTTTACCTAAAAATGATTTGAGCGCTACAACCTTCTTTTTGGGTTGATTGCTGTAACAGCTTTTCTTTATTAAAGCTCTAATCTTTAATTATTCTTACTATCGAATAAACAAATGTTCACAGACTTTTGTTCTCATTATTTTTTAAGCAACAGGTCCGGACTCAAGCATATGACTTACTGACGGGCGTCTCGGGAGCTGAATTCCTATGAGCAGATAAGCGTGAGATGCTTTCCTCTGGAATGTAAGAAAGCCAAGCCCCTGTGCATGTGCAGGGTGTGGCATTTATAGTTTATTGCTATTCAAAATGTCTGCGAGTCATGTGACCTGGCCAAGTCTCATCTTATTCTCACAAGACTCAGGAAGGCTCTGTTTTTTAAAACAACTGAGCATCCAAGAGACAGACAGCCAGACTGGTCCCTGTGACTATGTAGAGGCAAGCGCCTAAAGCATGCTTATTACAGGGGTGATGTCCAAGGCCTAAAGATGGGGGTTACAAGGAATATCTCTAGCACTGTGTCCCTGAAAGCATCCATGGACATTTGGATTTTGGGCTAACAGAGCGTCTCCTGTGCTTGGTTATCTGGAAGTGTTTGTCAACCTTTGGTTATGGGGTTGAATTTGAGGAGTGGCTGCAGAGTTTGCAGGTCGCAGTAACCCATTGAGAATTGTCTGGAAGGCCTGCCCATTGGCCACGCCTGATGCTAACCCCTGCTGTGCATAGTCAAAGGATGAGTGCAGAATGCCAGGCTGTGTACCCGACTCCGCTGCACACTGTCAAAGGCTTCATCAAGGATTGTTGGCTGCCTGCAGAGTTTCGGACCCAGAGCCCGGCTAGAGGCCAGCTTCGCCCAACCTTCGGCTGTGCACGGCAAGAGTATGCCACCTGCAGATGATTGGTCTTTGGTCCTGGCCAGAGGTTACACTTTGTAGCAAGCTTTCCCTGTGTAAAGTTGGCCGAATGGCAGGTTGTGAAGAAGTTGTAAGCCTGGTATGGGATATGTACAAGGGGCCAGTCTCTTTGCCCAACTCCACTGCTCCCACACGAAGACTATGCCCTGCTGCAAACCTGTGCAGAGATTGAACTTCTGTGGTGGGAAGGGTACATGGGACCATTCTCTTCATTTAATTCTGCAGAGTACTGACGAAAGCTTGCACAGTTTAGGCTAACTGTCCACGGAGGGTTGCATACAGTCCCTGGCTAGAGGTTAGATGTGCACAGTGTGGATTTGATGCCTAAATGTACGTGGGCTACCAACTGCAGGCCGTACGTAGCGAAGGTTGACTGCCCCAGTCGGGAAGGGGGGGGGGGGGTTCAGGCATCTCATGAATGTGGAATATAACAAAAAAGGAAAATTCACAGAAAAAAAGTTAAAGTGACGTCTTTTTTTTATAATATCCTAATGTGTGTAAAAATAAACTCAGTCATTTACCTTAAAAACTACAGTTGAAATGCTGTTATGGTTATGAAATACATTCACAAGTTAGGATCAGAATCCATAACATGCACTAGAGACATGCCAACCATAACTCGCATATCAAATGAATGCGTATGACACAGGTCACTGGTCACTGCACTGCCTACTGACCTTGCAAGTTTTTTGTCTCCTGGCAACTAGGAGGGTGTTCCTTTGCTACAGTTACAGGACTTTTTATTATTTCTGAGGATATCACCAATTATGGCCCATATCACATTACACTAGATTTTGTCCCATTTTCCTCCAATATTTCGATAAGCATCCAGAAAGTGTTCACGTTGAAAATATTTTCATTATATAACCTAATTTACTGAACATGTGATATTTATCAGTTTTCACTTTTTTATAATAATTTTATATTTTTCTTCATTTATCGAGAGTGTTAAATAGCCGATGAACTGATATAAAAATAAGGAATGCTGGCAAACCTATTTAACTCACCCTAGGCTCCTTTTCTAGCAATACAAACATGAAAATAAATAGAAAACAATCAAACATTCTTTTACATGTACTCACATCGTTTGTTCTCATAGATTTGTACTCACTGAAATGTAGCATGAAACTGCAGTCCTCCAGATTTCCTTTTACTTCAGGAATAATAAAACATAACAAAGACTGCTATTAACCAAAGCACGCCCTTAAACCTTAGCAAGAAAGACCATTACACAGAAATAAAAATGCTCATTAGTTTATTTGCAAAGTAATTAGCAATGTTGATCACAGATGCTTCTGAAACTCTCTAATGAAATAATCAGTTAATTGGAATTCAAGAAAAAGAAAGGCTTCTATGAGAAAATCAAACTTCAGTTTAAATAAAGGTTTGTCACACAACAGCAACGTTGCGAAAATTTGTAGAGATTCCATTCTTGTTGATGTTGCCTATTATTGTTTATCATTGTAGCTAGAAGTTATAGATTTGTTAAACATAGTTTGGATCTTAACTTCAGTTGTTTTATATTTAATAATCTGGAAATTATTTATTTTTGCTGCATGAGACATTTCCCTTGGACACCTGTGTCCCGGGGGTGCAACGGGCAAGTGCGCCTACTTTGTGGGAACCCAGGGCACTTTGGTATTACAGAATGGGCCACAGGCTATACAGTTAGCTTTTGCGCACATATAGCACAGGCACTATCAATAAAAGTCAGTGCCTCATTTGCATGGATGAGTGGCCCCATGCAAATGAGGGAATCCTTTCGCCTCGGTTGCTGTGCCCTATTATGGATCCTGCTGCAAAGGCAAACATTCCTTTAGGAGGCACATTGGTAGTGCACCACAAATAGTTAATGCACTTTCAATGTGCCTCCTAAAGGCAGCCATCTGGAGGAGAGAAAGGCATGGGACCCCCCTGAACATCCCCTGGCTGGTGGGTGCAGTCATTCACTGCACCCGCCTGCAAATGGATCTCTCTGCCCTCTTGAAAGTGCAGCATGGCTGCCACCTGCACCTGCTTTGAAGCTGCATTCCGTTTTCCCCTAAATGCACACTACAAGTTTGAGGCTGCCCTGTAGGCAGTACATTAATGGCAACAAGGCACACTTTCGCTGTTCGTGCATGCTGAGCCTATTTAAACGTTCGCTGTGGTGCAAACAGTGTAAGTGGTCCGTATATGTAATAGAGCCCCTGTAGTGTACGCAATTTATATGTGTAACTGGGCATTCACATTGGTAGTCTGGCACCCAAACAAAGAAAGCTCCATCAAAAGTTGTGTTTCATATGCCAATGCATTGGCAGAGTCTATTCTAATATTCTTTAACGTTGACAGCCTTCTAATTTATGTTTTAGTGTTACTTGCTTTGTACATGTTAGTAATATTTCATAACATATCAGATCGCGAGGTATATTTTTCTATATTGCCATTAAATTTGCACAGTATTTTCAGCTGAAAGATTTATCTCAACTATAGGATCCTTCTTTGACCAAAACGTAATAAATGACCCTGCCTCACAACTAGGACCGATATTGTCACCTAAATCTGGGTTAAATGTTATTTGTATGCTCATGGTTCATGGCTATTGATTAAATTGCTTAACTTATTTCCCTTGGCCAATTTAAGGTTACCTCAAATATTTCCCAGTAGAATAATGGTTTTGCTAGGTGACACCTTAGTGACGTTTTCCTCATTCCTTATCGGACTGTATGTTTCCGGCTAGTAATCTTGCCATGCAAGACAAATTTGCTATGCATTTACACTTTAATATTGCAAAATGCGATGCAGGGCGCGCCACGAAATTCGTTTTATTTATTAAATTGTTTACTTACCTGCAATCATCCATATTCCGGTATTTAGTACCCCCCACCCCGCCCCTCCCCCGCTCCGCCTCTCTGCCCCACCGCAACTCCCTCCACGGGCCGTGGCTGCTTGACCCTAACCAAGTTGATATCACAATAATTGATATCTCTGAAGTTACATAACCGCATGATTAATATATCAACTCAACTCAAATGTCTATTTTTCATAAACCTATGTTATGGTTCTGGCATAATCTTTGAAAGTTATGGGATGCAATACACTACGTTTCCTAAATTGTAGTGAGCAAAACGAGTGAGCTAAATCTGTTCTATGGGAGTTAGGGCAATTCTTTTAAAATAGGGTTAAATAGTGCATTTTAAAGCAACATTTGTATGCACATTTACTAAAAAGTGATGATTACTGAAAGACTAGGCCTTTATGGAGTGTCAAACCAATGAAATGAGAGTTCTTTTTCAGAATATGGTCGGTGTGCCCATTTTTGGCAGAAATAACTTCAAATGTGCCAGGATCTGTGCTATGTTATGTGTGCCTCCAATATGCCAATATGTGCCCACTCATGCCCAAAATTGTGTACAATATGCCAGTCATAGAATTTTCTATTAATAACATATTTAAACCATGGGTGACTAGTATGTCAAAATGTACCTCTAGAATGCTAGGGACATCATTTTGTCGCTGTTGCCCCCATCTATATGATATGGCTGTCCTCCTTCCGATGAATCACTTCCAAGGTGCTAGTGCCACTGGTGCTTCATAGGCAAATAATGACTTCTAGTTTACCAGTACAAGTATTTAACCATGGTTGTCTCTTATGCCAAGAATTAACTCCACTGAATTTTTCATGGTTGTCCCCATGCTCAAAGCTACTATCAGTACGCCAGCACCAT
This sequence comes from Lissotriton helveticus, assembly GCF_964261635.1. Lineage (NCBI taxonomy): Eukaryota > Metazoa > Chordata > Amphibia > Caudata > Salamandridae > Lissotriton > Lissotriton helveticus. The sequence goes on along the minus strand of NC_136057.1, from coordinate 1,130,820,462 downwards.
CCCTTTGCAATTGATATCTCATATGTCAAGTATTTCCTATATATGTTAGTATTTGCCTCCAGTATGCCAGCACCAGTATTTTGCCAGGGCTCCCTCTAGGAACCAGGGGTTAAATTAAATATGCCTTGACCAAAGTCATAACACCATTTCCTCACTCATGCCCTCTTACATTCCCTCATTCACACTCATTAACACCTGCTCAATCTTTCTCATTCATTTACACTCCTTTATTCTCACTCACTCTCATGGACTAAACCTTACTCTCAATTACTCTCACTCATTTATACTCATTGCCACTCATTGTCCCTCTGATTCACTCACTTTCTCACTCACAGTGACTTGTGCTCACTTTTACTCTTAACCACTCATTCTCACTGGCTCCTATTGTCACCCCTCAGTCTCACTCACTCTCACTCATACTCACTTATTGGCATTCACTCAGATTCTCTCATTCTCTCTCCCAGTTAGACTCACTCACTGCCACTTATTCTCTTAAAGTCTTAAACACTCCATCACACTCGTTCATATTCATTCATTCTCACCCACCCACTAGCACTCACTTACAGTCACTCTTACTCTCACTCATACTCACTGACATTCAATCTCACTTATTCTCACTCGTTTCTGTCACTGACTGTCATTCAAGTCAAGTCAAATATATCTTTATTCACCACATTCCTGTAGCATAAAAAATTAAAAAGGCACAGTACAAGCAGAATAAATATCAATCGATTGAAACACAATGATACATGTATACATAATATAAAAGCAAGATCACAATATTGCACACTTCCTTAATTTTAGTATTTGTCATAAGACTGAGCATCATATTAGAGGGCTATGTAGTTGTTGTTAACATAATAAGAAAAGTATACATTGATAGAATTTAAAATCTTTATAAATTGGCAATAATAAAACCTTTTTTCTGGGCAATTCATGAAAGAAGCAAAAGAAAACAATATGTAAGGTCGAATGGTCAGACTTCCCATTACAGGGACAGGTATTCAAAGCCAACAAAGTGCAACATTTAGCAGTAAACCCCACCAGACGGGTTAGAAGATTAAAACAAAACCTATTGAGGACAAAATGCTGATGTTTATTTAGGGTAAAAGAAAGATACTGTCGAAGGCCCTCATAAGTGTGAACCAAGTTGTAAGAGTGCACCACGGAATTTTGATTGTCAGAAATATCTCTAGTTGATGAGGCCTTATCACAGAATAGTTTCTTTAAAAAACTTTTATCCAAAAAGTGGCAGGACTCTGGGGTGGCACATAAACCCATTTAATCAATTGTATCACATGCAGCTTTTACATATGAAAAACATTAAATATCTATGACAGTTTGGAGTCGGAGATAATCCCTTATAACTAGCTTATTAAGTGTGGCCTCCTCCCTTACCCAGATGGAATAACACAATAAGAAAGAGGACAATTAAATGTTATCCTCTATATAAGGGATGCCAACATCCGTGTGACAAATGGCATTGGTGCATCTTCGTGGGACTGCCAGTAGATATTTAAAAATCTGTTTTCAACTTGTTGTAAAATCTTTGCACTAATCATGCTCCAGATACCAACTCCTTAGGTTGCAATAGCCACATGTTTACTGGAATAAATCATGGAAATCATGCAAATCTCTTTCAGTGGCTTTGAGCCCATCTTTTTACAGAAACATTGCAAACCAACCATAGATTTCTCAAAGAGAGTTTTTCTGTTTGATAACGTTGGATTATGGTTATATTTATCATCAAATAGGATACATAAATAAGAGAAGGAAGTGGTCACCGATACCTTGGTATTATTAATAAAGTGGCAGGGTTTTTAGTCGGTCTCTCCACACAAATCATTGTACATGTAATTTGCCTTTAAGTCTAGTTCATTCGTAAAAACAGTAACATCATCAATTAAACGTTGAAGCTGTCTCCCTGTTCTGGCCACTAAAACTGTATCATCAGCGTACAATAGAATGGGGAGGGGGCAAACCACAATACAGTTTATATCCGTTGCTCCCAACTTTAAGACCTGCTCGACTCTGTTAATATATAGAGAAACTAAAAACGGGGCAAAGGCGTATCCTTGCCATATTCCCCTTTTAATGCAAAACAGGTCAGTGCATTCTCCATCCTTACAATAGCAAACACAAGAAGCATCTTTATAAAGTTGTCTTGTAAATGATATTATGATCAGCTACCCGGCTGAATACTCACTTGTAATGGACTATAATTTACTGGGTGAAATACAGTCAAAGTCAGCTGTGAGGTCTGTAAAGGTCACATTTAGAGATCCTTTTTTGTCAGCAGTGGGGGTTAGGCATTGGGCTACAGTGCCCAGGCCTTTCTTAAAAGTGTCAATCACTCTTACTTACACATCATGCTTTCACGAATTAATTATCTTAAACAACACTCTTACCCGCAAACGCATACGGAATTTACCTTTAAAATATATTTGATTACTTTAGCTGCCAGTAACGATCCCATTCCAGATCTTTATGCTTAATTTTCATCACACTAATATTAACTAATACACATAATTTTTTTTAATAAATGGGCAGAAAACAATGAGGACTGTAACATCTCTGTGTTATTAACACTGATTTTTCCCATATACGGCCAGGGGTTTCAAACGCAGTGTCAGGAGTCGCAGAGGATTGCCCAAAGGTTGTAATGCATCCCCTGCTGAGCCTCAGTGAGCTTTCTCAGTGACTCTGCAATTGGTCACCCTCATAGACAGTGCAAGTCACCCTAAACCTGAGCTCCTACAAGTATATCACGGGCTGCCAGCAGAGGGTCATGAAAGTTGTTACCGGAAGAAAATGATTGTACTCTTACAGTCACAATCGAGACATGAGTGACTTTAATAATTAGCTACTAAAAGGTATGAATGCATCCATTGCCTGCACTTCTGCTTGGTCAACTTTATCGAAAATATTGTCGATTCCTATGTAGCAAAAGTATACAAACAAATGATTTTTAAACACAATTTTCCTCTTCCTACACACTAGTCCAAAGGCCAGCAGTTCAATGGCCAATAAAGCTTTAAGAGTGCTTGATTCCTGTAGAGGTATTTCATATAGTATATAACTAACATAATATAGATGCATACAATATCAAAACACAAACATATTGGAAATTATATATGGATAAAAAAAGTTAACTTCCTATATTTAACTAGTAAAAGCAGAAATATCGACAAAACAAATCTTGCTTTTAAAATATAGATTTTTACATATAAAGAAAACGAAAATATTGAAAGCAAAAATATTAATTCCTTTAAAAAAAAAATCTTGTTTCAAAAAGATTGATTCACACAATATCGATTACAATATTATTGCCAATATATTCAAATATAATAAAAAATCAAACATGTTATTTAAAATAATTATAAATCTATTGCATCAACAGAACATTTATCAATCACCCCAATAAATTATGACACTAGAACTCTCAAAAAATATTATCATAAACTACAGACATTTAAACAGCAACCCACATGTTCATAAATATATATAAATAGAAGAATGACCCTTACATTTTGCGAGTCGCAAATTGCATCGCTTTGCAATTTACAACAGTGTCTTGGACACTGTTAGCGATACCTAATGGGATTGTAAATTGTCTGCCTCATTAATATTCATGAGGCAGGAGCTATTTGTGACTCCATTAGGAATTGCTAACACACCCAGGGATGGTGGCCTGTTTGGGTCAGCAGACCACCATGTCTTGGACCCCTTTATGTTTGTGAGTGGCTTACCACCTTCTTGAAGTGGGTGGTATACTGCGAGAGAGTAAATGCTGTCGCAAAAGAATGGTACATACCATTTGGACTCACTATTAGGAACAGACTCCCTTGGCGCGACCCTTCCTAATAGTGAGTCGCAAACCCTATTTTGTGAGTCAGTAGTTGGTTACCGACGCACAAGAAAGGGTTTGTACATGGGAGACAAAAAACAGACCTACATCTGGCCCTAGATTCAAAACTATTCAAAACTATTCAACTGCACATCATACATCACAAATAAAACTCAAATTAGCATTTACTATAGAAGGACTCTACAAATAAGAAGAATTCTGAACTTAAACTGAACAACCAATAAAATAAAACCATAAATATTTGTAACCCAAAAATTCAAACAAACTTTTAAGTCAATAATATAAAAGGCACACTAAATACTGCAAAAACGTCAAATGCTGCAAGACAAGAACCTCTGTTGAAACCTGTCACCAGACCAAAAAAGAAGAAATATGTACATATCAACAACTGGCAAACCAAGTAACAAAAATTACATTGAAATTAAAACATACTTGTTAATAAAGTTAAAAAAGTTAATTACAAATGAATGATAAAACACACTCTAGCTTCTATCTTTTTACATAGACTTCCTAAACAATAAAACGGCACCTTGAAAAGTGATAAACTGGCAAAAAATAACAACTCTCAAAAGCCAGTAAAACAATAAGAAAGTAAGTATACTAAAATGAATACAAAACTATAACCCAATTAGAGAGTAAAAATAAACCTAAGGATCCCAAACTCTGCAAACTACCAACAAATTCACATTTAAAATGAAACTTGATTTTATTTTCATCCAACAGAAAAGAAAGCACTGCTCCACATTAGAAAACCCCAAATGAAAAATCTGCAAAACTGTGTAGCTCCAATGCTATTGGGACAGGTTTGTAAACAAAAATCTTTAAAGTAAATTAGAAAACCCACCCTCAAAACACATTACTTTCTCAAAAATACATGTACATCACAATTAATGATCAAAATATAATTAACACAATTTAACATAACATACCAATACATTAAAAAAACAAAAACTACAAACTACTGAAAAACACTAAGGGCCTGATTCCGAGTCTCGCAGTCGTTGGGGCCCAACATGTGCCCCCCTGCATGCACCCCATGATGCAGAGGCATATGGTTTCCTCAGTGCCATACCGATTGACTCAGCGCCACACTTTTCAAGGCAGTCACACCGCCATGAAAAGTGTGGCAGTGAGGAAACTCGTAATATGCTTTGCAGGGCTGCAGCAGCCCCATCAATCATATTGCAGCATCAAGACCACTACAACACTGCCAGCGATCTCTGATTTCTGGCAGTTGCAGTGGTGCAAATGCGGTCCTACCACCCAAGTGGTAATTGGGCGAACCTTAACCCTTCTAGGTAGGTCACTCCACCTCCGCACAGCACCGCCTGTGTGTCCCTACCCCAGCTGCCGCTGCTGAGGAAGTTCGAGGCCCTCCTCCACCCGCAGGCTACCACCTGCGCCTCATCCCTGGTGGCCAGTGGTAGGCCGTAGGTTTGCTCATCCTCCATTGTATTGCCTGTATTTTCTTTCATTGCTCCCATTGTATTGACTGCATTTTCATTGTTGTGTCTGTGACTGCTGTTGTCTGTCTCCCCCGCTGCCTGTACGTGGTCTGTGCCCGTTCGCTCCCTCTGTTCTCCTAGCTGCCTCCGTGTTTCTCTGCCCGGTTTCCCTTCTGCTCCCCCTCGCTGCCCCTGTGTCTCTCTGCCCGGTTTTTTCTTCTGCTCACATCGCGGCCCCCGTGTCTCTCTGCCTGTTTTTGCCTTCTGTTGCTTAGCTGCCCTTTGCATTTCTGTGACCTTTCTGCCCTTTCTTGTGGTCTTGTGCCCTCTGTGCCACTCGTTTCCCCCATTTTTTTTGTGACCTTTATGCCCTTTCCTGAGACCTTTCTGCCTCTGTGCCACTCGTTTCCCCCTGTTTTTTGTGACGTTTCTGCCCTTTCCTGGGACCTTTCTGCCTCTGTGGCACTCGTTTCCCCCCGTTTTTTGTGAACTTTTCTGCCCTTTCTTTTGAGCTTTGTGCCCTCTGTGCCACTCGTTTCACCTTGTTTTTTGTGACCTTTCTGCCCTTTCTTGTGACCTTTGTGCCTCTCGTTTCCCCCCGTTTTTGTGTGACTTTTCTGCCTTTTCCTGGGACCTTTTGCTGTTCATCCTATGTGGGAAGGGTATGCCCAGACGTGGGTCCTGTGCTCACTATGGCACTGAAGTCAAGCTATCCTGGCTTAAGACGGCTGATAGACAAAAACCGGTCCTGGGATGCTAGATTCTGGTCCAGAGAAGACATGGCTTGGCAGTTCGGGCTGGACTGTTCCCATGAGGCACAGGGCCAAGACTGATTTGCATATGGCCATGTCTGAACTGGGGTGGCTTGAGGAGCAAAATAATGATGGATTAAACCCAGATCTGTGACTGGGGTGAATGTTTTACCATTGTGCAACATTCCATCCATCATCTTGTGTGTTTTGATGGTCAGTGACATCACTGATGACATCACAAATGACATCACTGATGACTTCACGGATGACATCATCCATTGAATGTGTGTTTCTGTAAAGTTTAAATATATTTTATATATGTTAATGCCAAGGTGTATTGAAGAATGAGTGGGTGTATAAGTGTGTTGGTGGAGGATTTAATAGGTGTGGGACTAACTGTATAATTAAATGTGTCTTACTGAATGCATGAGTTAGTGACTAAACTGTGTGAATGTCTGTATCAGTCTCTCAGTTTGTGTGTAAGCTGCTGCGTGGGTTGATGATTAGGTACATGACTGTCTATATGGGTTACTTCTTGGTTGCATGAGTATCTGTATGGGTGCCTCAGTGTTTGTGTGTGTTGGTGTGTGACTTTCTGCCTAAATGTGTGAGTGGTTAATTTACTGTGTATATGGGTTCAATAGTGCATGTGGCAATAGCTGTTTAGGTGAGTGAGTGTGTGTATCAGTGTGTTGGTGAGTGAATGTATGTCTCACTGGTATATGTGTGAGTAACTATATATGTGAGAGTGTTGCAGTATTTAAATGACTATGTATGAGAGTGAGTAATTGTGAAAGTGGCTGTATAAATGTGTGTGCGATTCTGTCAGTGATTATGTAAGAGAGTAAGTATATGTTAGTATCTGTATGAATAGGTTAGTGTATGTATAACTGTATAGGTGAGTAAATGGCAGTGTTATTGATTATTTATATAACTAGCTAGGTGTGTCAATAACTCTATGGATGAGTGACGGTGTATGAGTGTTTGTATAGGTGTATGAGTACATTAAATAGTGATGTATTGATGAGCGACTGCATGTATGAGTAACTGTATGAGTGAATGAATGAATATGTGTGTAGAGGTAGGAATTAGTCAGTGCTATTGATTTGTGTATGGTTTCGAAAATGGTAGTCTGTAATTTAGAGTGGGTGTCAAAGGTTATATTAGGGTGTGAGGAGGCACATCAGATTATCACGTGGATGGTGTCATCAGTAATGTCATTGAGATGTAATGAGTGATGTCATCAGTGATCTCACTGACCATGTCATGAGTGATGTAATATGTGATGTCATCAGCAGTGCAATGCGGGGGCACGAGTTATAGTTAGCTCTACTAACTATAACGTTCTAATTTCTCTGGTTTTGTACGAGTGCAATGTCCAACTAACTATAACGTCCCTGAAACCTATGGGTTTTTTCAGTGAATTTCTAAGGTTTTTTTAAATTATAAATTCTTACTATAACGTCCCTGAAAGCTATGTTTTTTTCAGTGAATGTCAAAAGTTTTTTAAATGCTAATTTCTAATTGTAATGTTCATTAAACCTATAGTTTTTTAGTGATTTTAAATTATCATTCCATTCTCAACCTGGTGAAAACAGCCGATATAGCCAGTTTTCCAGCAGTAGCTTCCGCAAAAAAAATCGCCATGAATGAGAGCAACAACTAATGCTAATAATATGCAGAGTAGGCGTTCCTGTGCAAAAATAACACAAAAACACCACTTCACGATATTTTCAACGAGCAGCCAAATCTGCGGTGCGATCCAAAAACAGGCGATCAGCTGAGTTAGCAGTAGGAATGTAACATCTGCCTTTTACTGGTGTAAAGTAGGACAACTACCTACAGTGTGAAAGGGAGCCCAACCCAAAATCACATCTGAAGACCAACACATGTCATAGAGCTACTGATCATGCACCTCCGACCCCCAAGAAGGCCACAAAACCCACTGCCACCACCGTCAGGACCTCTCCCCCGGACCACCCCCCTACTGTTGCGAAAACCTGAGAGTCACTCCTGACGTTTCCTCTTGAAGATGCAAACTCCCAACTCCCCCAAGGATCAGTCAACGCAATCAGGAACTCAACTCTGACTGTGTCAACTTTTCCCTAAGGGAAAGGGGAAGTGGACAGAGAAACTAACAACATATAAAGAAACATTGGCTTCTGCTGTTGTTTCTCTTGAAAGTGTTCCAGACCGTTGACCTTTTCTTGGAATGCTTTTCAATTTTCATACAATTCTGTAGTTCGAAATTAACAATTACTAATTCTTCAAATTAAACATCTTAACTCAAAAAATTGATTAAACATATCAATTACTGACCATAAGTTTTTGCGGTCTTTGTTCACACTTAACTTGTACCAGAAATTGCTCAGCCTCAGTCTCAAGATTCCTTTAAAATAACAAAAGTAATTATTCAGAATTAACTCCTCCTAATTATGCGTTAGTTGTTAATTAGGTTAGTGAACTGAACTGGCTGCTAGCATGCAAGTAACATACCTGAGGACATCTGCAATTCTTCTACGCAATGGAAAATCTGTAGTAGGGAGATAGTGTAAAAACAACAATCTACTCCTAGATGCAACTGTAGCTTAGGGTATAACAGTAGATTTTGAAACATTAACTCGACTTGTCTGAATTTCTTTCAGATTTAGTATTAACACTCTTAGTACACAACTCTAGCTTGGATATTAACACTCCTTTGACCTTGCCAAGGCTTATTTGAAACACAGAAGTCAAGTCTTTGGCTCTTAAGTATTTTCAGTTACTTAATGACCCTTCCGTTGAATTAAACAATTAAAATTTGATTTTGCCAAGGCTTGTTTTACATTGAAGTCTAGTCTTCAGCCTCTAAAGTTCTTGAAGCCTATTCAGAACCTTCCGCTGATAAACGATTAAGTTTGTTTTTGCCAAGACTTGTTTTGTCAGACTTCTTACATTAGCCTCCTTTCCTTTTAACTGCGTAGCACTTCTAATTTAAAAGGAAAAGAATTGTTTGCTAGAAGCGCTGTTTTTAAAATTATTTCCAAACAGCAGAAAAAATAAATCTTACTGTCCCTTGTATCTTTCACTCGTTTACCGAAGACTCGAACTGCCTTCCGGTGAGCAGGAAACCAGGAAATGAAACTCGATATCACCGCTGACGAAGGACGGGAACTCAGCCTTCGGCTTCAGCGAAGCCGAACGAATTCAGGGAACTGACAGCTGGAAAAGGGGCTCGACGAGAAATATATTTTCCTTTTAGTTTTAGAATCAAAACGGACCACAGGAATGAATTTAAGGAAAGATAAATGACGGTTGACAGAATCCAGGCTCAAGGACAGAAGCGCTCGTCAGGACGACCACTAGAGACGAAGCGCAGAACCGTTGAAGAAGAAGTCTATTTATTGACAAGGCTCTGGCACGAGAGCAGCGCGAGCCCTCACACATTAGTATTCCAGTCTCGAGAGCCAGCGCGAGTCTCTCTCTCGTGAAGAGCGCACAATCTTGCAGGGCAACTAAACACATTGTCTACAAATCAACAAGCATTGCCTAAAGCAAATCCTAAACAATATATTACATAGACAAAGAAAATAAAAGTTACATACATTAAACTAATCATGTGTAACATACTAACAATAACTTAACTGAAAGTTTAATAAAACATAGACTGAAATTAAATCTCACTGAATTAAGTAAGACGACCAGTAGCACCCCTAACAGTTCCTCCCCCCAAAGGTCGTCTTACTGGTCGAGGTTTGTCAGGATGTAAGGCATGAAAAGACCTAACAAGTCTAGGAGCATGAACATTCTTTTCAGGTTCCCAAGATCGCTCAGAAGGATCATAACCCTTCCAATCAACCAAATAAAACAAGGTACCCCGTACCCTCTTGGAGTCTAAAATAGATTTAACCTCATATTCAACATGATCACCCACAACCACTGGCGGAGGCGGATTATCAGGTCGAGTAGAAGGTTCAAAAGGTTTCAAAAGGGAAACATGAAATACAGGATGAATAGCATATTCTCCAGGCAAAATTAATTTCACAGACACAGGATTCAGAATTTTCTCAATTTGAAAAGGCCCCAGAAACCTAGGTTTCAATTTCCTAGGACCCTCTGACTGAATGTTTCTAGTAGATAGCCAAACCAATTGACCTTCCGAGTACAAAGGAGAAGGTCTACGATGAGAATCGTGAGTTCTTTTCATAGTCAATTTACTTTTGATCCACTGTTTTCTAGCCTTTTCCTGAATACCTATCAGAGATGTCAACCTGTCTGTAACTGCTGGCATGGACTGTTGTTCCTCAGGTAAGAGAATAGGAAGAGATCTTGGATGTTGACCAGTGAGAAAATAAAAGGGAGAACAACCTAAAGCCGAATGAGTAGTGTTATTATAAGAAAATTCCTCCCAGGGCAAAACTTCATCCCAAGGACTAGAAGATGTTGTTAACAAGCACCTTAAACCTTGTTCAACATGCTGAATAACTTTTTCAGTTTGTCCATCAGTCTGAGGATGAAAAGAAGAGGACAAAGCTAACTCAATTCCTAACTGTTTACTAAGTTGCGACCAAAATTTTAATATAAATTGAGGACCCCTATCTGAAATAATCTCTGAGGGAAGACCATGAAGTTTTACAATATTAGATAAAAACACAGTACTAAATTCTACAGCAGATGGAATTTTAAGTAACGGAATAAAATGTCCCATTTTAGATAACAAATCTACCACTACAAGAACCGTAGTATAACCATTAGATTTAGGAAGATCAGTAATAAAATCTAAACTGATCGTGTGCCAAGGTTGAGGAGGAATGATCATAGGACGAAGTAAACCCATAGGAGCTGCATGTAAGGCCTTTTGGTGTGAACAAACTGGACAGGCTTTCACAAATTGCTGAATTGCAGGAACCATCTTTTCCCACCAAAAATGACGCTGACATAAATCCAAGGTTTTATTAATACCAGGATGTGCAGCCATTGCCAAATCATGATTCCATTGCATAACCTTCTCTTGTAAATCTTTTGTGGGGACAAATAGTTTATTGTTGTGATAGAAAAAACCATCTCTGATAGAATTCCCTACCTTAGATAACCATTCATGAGAATCAAAAGATTTTAATTCCTTCTCAACAGAGTCTAAAAAACTTTCGGAATGGATTTCTGCAACTATTTTTTCCATGGGCAGAATACTAGGCGGTTCTTTAACAGAATTAACATCTTTTTCACAAACTAATCGTGAAAGTGTGTCTGATAACAACTGCTTATTTCCAGGCCGATGCATAATTAAGAAATCAAATTTGCTAAAAAACTGTAGCCATCTCATCTGTCTGGGGGTAAAAGCCTTTACAGTGGAATAAAATTGTAAATTTTTATGATCAGAATATACGGTGATAGTATGTTTGGCCCCCAAAAGATGATGTCTCCATTCCTGAAAAACATCTTTAATAGCTAACAGTTCTCGTTCCGCAATCGTATAATTCTGCTCAGCTAATAATAACTTTCTAGAAAAGAAAGCGATGGGATGTAAATGACCAGTATTTGAATCCTTTTGAAGCAACACTCCACCAATAGCTGTCTGCGAAGCATCCGCTTCCACAAAAAATGGTCTATCAGGATCAGGATGAACCAAAATAGGAGAAGATGTAAAAGCCTTTTTCAACAAAGAAAAAGCTAGATCAGCTTCCTCAGTCCAAAAGAAAGCTTTACCCTTTTTCAATAATTGAGTAATGGGAGTAACAATTTCAGAAAATTTAGAGATAAATCGTCTATAAAAATTGGCAAATCCAAGAATACTTTGAGTGTCTTTAATTGAAACGGGAATTGGCCAGTTTAAGATTGCCTCAACTTTCTTAGGATCCATATGGATCCCCTCGGGTGACAAGCAATAACCAAGAAATTCCACCTTGGAGACATTAAAAACACATTTTTCCAATTTAGCAAATAATGAATGATCCCTCAATCTCTGTAAAACTGATTGAACATGATGCACATGTTCTTCAGTATTCTTAGAATAAATTAAGATGTCGTCAATATAAACTATGCAACAGACATCCAACAAATAATGCAAAACCTCATTGATAAAATATTGAAAGGCTGCCGGAGCGTTACAAAGACCAAATGGCATAACAGTATACTCAAAAAGACCAAATTTCGTACGAAAAGCAGTTTTCCACTCATCACCTTCCTTAACTCTAATTAAATGATATGCTCCTCTAAGATCCAGTTTGGTATAAATACTGGAACCCTTAATTTGATTAAGAAGTACAGGAATCAAAGGCAGCGGATATCTATTTTTAATTGTCGCTTTGTTTACTGCTCTATAATCAATACAAGCCCTCAAATCACCTGTCTTCTTTGCAACAAAAAAAAGTGGAGATGAGACAGGAGAAGTGGAATGCCGAATGAAACCTAGTTCTAAAAGTTCATCCAGATACTTCCTCAGATAATCATTTTCAGGTTCCGTTAAAGCGTAAATTCTACTGCAAGGTAGAACAGCACCAGGTACTAAATCAATCCTACAATCAAAAATTCTATGTGGTGGTAATTTAGTTGCTTCAACAGGATCAAAAACCTTAGAAAAATTCCTATACTCAACCGGAAGCCTATTTATCTCAGGATTCATAGTAGCACAAAAAAAAGGCATTACCGGGTCTCTGGTCTTTTGATAGCAATGCAACTTACAAAAAGATGACTCTAAGGTAACAGTTCTTTTAACCCAATCAATTTTTGGATTATGTGATTCCAACCATGGAATACCCAAAATTACTCCAAAGGTTGGTGCATCAATTAGATCAAAAAACACCTTTTCCGTATGCCCATTGTCTGCTACTAGAGTCAATGGTTCTGTGTTAAATCGAATCATACCAGAAGACAGAACAGAACCATCCACAGCTCTCACAGGCTCCGGTTCTTCCTTAGTGACAAATTTTAAATTTAATTTATGGGCAAACTCAATATCAAAAAAATTCCCAGTGGCACCAGAATCTAAAACTACAGGAATACTATGTCTCTGAAGTGAAGTTAAAATAAAAACTATCCGAATAGTAAAATGTTTATGAATATGTGTAGTTACATTAGTGACAAATTGAGAGATCTTAGAAGAAGATTTACTCGAAGAAACGATCTCAGATTCCTTGAGAATTCTAGTTTTCCGACAAACTTGTAGAAAGGGTTTCAACAACTAGGGCTTTCTTTTTAGCAGGTTTAACAGTACAATCCTCAGCAAAGTGCCCAGGTTTGCCACAGTATAAACACAGGTTACCCTTACGCCTACGCTCTTTTTCCTCAGGTGTCAAGGGTCCCTTAAAACCTCCAGAAAAAACAGGTTCAACAAAAGTATTCTTAATTTCTGACTCTTTTTTTTCCACTCTAAATTGCGAACTTCTAAAGTCACTCTTAGTTTTCTCATTTCTACGCTCACCCAATCTGTGATCAAGCTTAACCACCAAATCCTGAAATTCCTTAAAATCCCTAGGTAGATTAACTATGTGGGCAAGAGAATCTTTCAAATCATCCTTAAGACCCCTATAAAACAAAGAAATTCTTTTTTCTTCAGGCCAATGAGTTTCAGTCAAAAGTCTATTGAAGGTAGTAATATAAGAAATAAGATCCTTGGACCCTTGACGAAGACTTAATAACTCATTATCAGAAGACTGAACTAAAGTATGCTTTGCAAATAAGTTGGACATGGCAATTTTGAAATTCTGCAAATTATGAAGCAAAGGGTCATTATTATCTACCAAAGGCATTGCCCAATTAGCATCCACCCCCCCAAGATAAGAAATTATACATGCCACCTTGGCTGTGTCGGAAGAAAAAATTTGAGGTTTACACATGAAATGCAATTGACATTGACTAAGGAAAGTAGTAAATCTATTATTATCACCAGAAAATCTTTCTGGATTAGCCAAAGGGACAGGTGTTGGGGTTACGACTGTGACTTGGACTGGTTGACTATTTGACCGATCTCCTGAGATTTGAGACTGATCAACATCAGCTCCAAATTTAGTTGGTGCTAAAACTGTTTTTTTCTCCTTAGAAGGATCCCTCCAATCGGTAAACCCTGCTCTAGTTTCATCCAACTCTTGACGTAGAGATTGATTCTCCAAACGTAAATTCTCCATTTCCACAGTCATCTTCTGCACTAACTGTGACAACTGTGAAACATCCATGAGGGCGAGTTTACAAATCCAAGAGGAAACAATTTTTTTTTATTAAAGGCTTCGTCTACTGTTGCGAAAACCTGAGAGTCACTCCTGACGTTTCCTCCTGAAGATGCAAACTCCCAACTCCCCCAAGGATCAGTCAACGCAATCAGGAACTCAACTCTGACTGTGTCAACTTTTCCCTAAGGGAAAGGGGAAGTGGACAGAGAAACTAACAACATATAAAGAAACATTGGCTTCTGCTGTTGTTTCTCTTGAAAGTGTTCTAGACCGTTGACCTTTTCTTGGAATGCTTTTCAATTTTCATACAATTCTGTAGTTCGAAATTAACAATTACTAATTCTTCCCATTAAATATCTTAACTCAGAAAATTGATTAAACATATCAATTACTGACCATAAGTTTTTGCGGTCTTTGTTCACACTTAACTTGTACCAGAAATTGCTCAGCCTCAGTCTCAAGATTCCTTTAAAATATCAAAAGTAATTATTCAGAATTACCTCCTCCTAATTATGCGTTAGTTGTTAATAAGGTTAGTGAACTGAACTGGCTGCTAGCATGCAAGTAACATACCTGAGGACATCTGCAATTCTTCTACTCAATGGAAAATCTGTAGTAGGGAGATAGTGTAAAAACAACAATCTACTCCTAGATGCAACTGTAGCTTAGGGTATAACAGTAGATTTTTAAACATTAACTCGACTTGTCTGAATTTCTTTCAGATTTAGTATTACACTCTTAGTACACAACTCTAGCTTGGATATTAACACTCCTTTGACCTTGCCAAGGCTTATTTGAAACACAGAAGTCAAGTCTTTGGCTCTTAAGTATTTGCAGCTACTTAATGACCCTTCCGTTGAATTAAACAATTAAAATTTGATTTTGCCAAGGCTTGTTTTACATTGAAGTCTAGTCTTCAGCCTCTAAAGTTCTTGAAGCCTATTCAGAACCTTCCGCTGATAAACGATTAAGTTTGTTTTTGCCAAGACTTGTTTTGTCAGACTTCTTACATTAGCCTCCTTTCCTTTTAACTGCATAGCGCTTCTAATTTAAAAGGAAAAGAATTGTTCGCTAGAAGCGCTGTTTTTAAAATTATTTCCAAACAGCAGAAAAAATAAATCTTACTGTCCCTTGTATCTTTCACTCATTTACCGAAGACTTGAACTGCCTTCCGGAGAGCAGGAAACCAGGAAATGAAAC
Organism: Lissotriton helveticus; assembly: GCF_964261635.1. Taxonomy (NCBI): domain Eukaryota; kingdom Metazoa; phylum Chordata; class Amphibia; order Caudata; family Salamandridae; genus Lissotriton; species Lissotriton helveticus. Next base: position 1,130,805,053 of record NC_136057.1, on the reverse strand, counting down.
TCGATATCACCGCTGACGAAGGACGGGAACTCAGCCTTTGGCTTCAGCGAAGCCGAACAAATTCAGGACACTGACAGCTGGAAAAGGGGCTTGACGAGAAATATTTCCCTTTTAGTTTTGGAATCAAAACGGACCACAGGAATGAATTTAAGGAAAGATAAATGACGGTTGACAGAATCCAGGCTCAAGGACAGAAGCGCTCGTCAGGACGACCACTAGAGACGAAGCGCAGAACCGTTGAAGAAGTCTATTTATAGACAAGGCTCTGGCACGAGAGCAGCGCGAGCCCTCACACATTAGTATTCCAGTCTCGAGAGCCAGCGCAAGTCTCTCTCTCGTGACGAGCGCACAATCTTGCAGGGCAACTAAACACATTGTCTACAAATCAACAAGCATTGCCTAAAGCAAATCCTAAACAATATATTACATAGACAAAGAAAATAAAAGTTACATACATTAAACTAATCATGTGTAACATACTAACAATAACTTAACTGAAAGTTTAATAAAACATAGACTGAAATTAAATCTCACTGAATTAAGTAAGACGACCAGTAGCACCCCTAACACCTACTACCACCGAGGCAGCGCACAACAGGATAGTGGACATTCCAAAAATGGCATGGCCCCTCAGCCAAACAATAGCTGAATGTTGAGAGATGTTACAACCAAACATTTGTGAAGGACGCAAGTCACCCACCAATAATAATGCACACAATACCAAGTGTAGCAGTGATGTGCTGGACAGACCTGACTATGCAGAACTCAAACCTCTCCATGTGTACATATACTGCTGGTGCTTGTAGTTTTGTGGACAGTGGATGCAACCATGTTACCTCAGACAGTGAGGAAGATCTTGGTCATGTACCTGTGTCGTTGTCCCCTGTAAGCGGAAGCTCTGGGCGTGGTTCACTTGTGTGAAGGCCAACGCATCTGCCAGAGCGGTGCCCCTCACCCTGCCTTGTGGCTGCCACAATGACCGCGGGCCTCCTCGACACAGGCCCCCTGCGAACACAGTGGTAGTGCACCGCAGAATTATGTCTGTACAGACTACTGCCTTCGATCTACCCTGCAGACAGCAGGGCTCACAATTCAGATGGAGTTGCGATGGCAGATGGCACAGTCCAGTAGGCAAGAAACATTGCTCCCAGTGCGGCCTGCCCCGACCATGCATCATTGCAGGCTGCGTATCCGCTGAGCGCAAGAGGTACCACTAACTCAGTGCACCACAAGTCAACGCCCCATGGCCTTATTAAGGCAGAATTCATTAGACAAAAGACATTGCTACCAGTACGGCCGTCCGGGTCACGCATCATCACAGGATGCGCATACGCTGAGTGCTTTAGGTGCCACTAACTCCGTGTATCATAAGTCATCGCCACGTACCTTATTAAGGCAGAATTCATTAGACAAAAGACATTGCTACCAGTGCGGCCCGTCCAGACCACACATCATTGCAGGCTCCGCACACGCTGATTGCTTGTTCAGATGCCACTAACTGTGCAGGTCAACTCAATGCCACATGGCTGTGGGCCCTTGCTGACCACTGCCTCTGGCCTACACTGCAGTCGGCAGGGCTTACAATTAAAATTGAGTCTTGATTCATTACTTACAGAGTCCAGTAGGCAACTAACTACAACGTCTCTAAAACCTACATAATATCGATTTGGTATCCTTGCTTCAAGAACTTTTTTGATATCAAATATAGCTTTAGGACAATGACCAAATTCATCTTGCAAGTCCAAAGGAACACGAATGGCAGTCTACACTGCGGACATTAGAGTTCGAATCTTTGATTTATTTATTGCAGAGTAAACTGTACTCTATGTCATTGGATTTACTCAAGAGGAAGTCACAAAAAGCATTCCTCGATGTCTGTGCTGACTACTGCCTTCAATCTACACTGCGGACAGCAGGGCTCACAATTCAGATGAAGTCGCGATGGCAGATGACGCAGTCCAGTAGGCAAAAGATATTGCTCCCAGTGCGGTCCGCCCACACCACGCATCATCCCTGGCTGCGCACACGCTGAGCGCCACACCTACCACTAACTCTATACAGCTCAAGTCAACGCTACGTGGCTATGGGCTCTTCCTGACCACTGCAGTCAGCAGGGCTCACAATTCAAGATTACTACCGATGCAAATTGTGTAAGAGACTATACTCGGTAAGAAAACCAAATTCCCCCAATCAGTGCAGCTAAAGTCAACGCTACGTGGCTGGGGGCCTTTGCTGACCACTGTCTCCGGCCTACCCTCTAGTAAACAGGGCTTACAATCCAAATTCAGTCTTGATTCATTAACTTCAGAGTCCAGTAGGCAATTAGCTATAACGTCCCGAAACCTAAACATTTCGACAATGTATTCCATACATATTTCATCTTTTGTTACCTACACTGCGGTCAGCAGAGCTCACAATTTACATTGATACATGATTTATTAATTGCAGACAGAATTGTACTCTATGTCCTCGGATTTTGTCAAGAGGAGGTGACAAAAAGCATTCCTCGATGTCTGTACTGACTACTGCCTTCTACATTGCGTACTGCAGGGCTCACAATTCAGATCGAGTTGTGATTGCAGATAACACAGTCCAGTAGGCAACAGACATTGCTACCAGTGCAGCCCTCCTGGACCACACAATATCGCTAGCTGTGCACACGCGTAATGCTTCTGATTCTCCTACCTCAGTGCACCATAACTCATGGACCCCTTGTGATAGAATCTTTTGTGTATGATTTCAGATCTGCTGCCCCTACCTCAGTGTACCACAAGTCATGAACCCTTTACAATAGAATCTTTTGTGTATTATTTCACATCTGGTGCCCCTAAGTTAGTGCAAAAACAACAGTTGATGGACAGAATGCAGAACAATGTCATACATTCACCCCAGTACAGAGATGTGGGCCTAAATCCATCGTTTTTTTACACTCCACACCACCCCAGTTCAGACATGGCCATATGCAAATCAGCCTTGACCCTGTGCCTCATGGGAACAGTCCAGCCCGAACTGCCAAGCCATGTCTTCCCTGGACCGGAATCAAGCATCCTAGGACCGGTTTCTGGCTATCAGCCGTGATCAGCCAGGATAGCTTGACTCCAGCAGTGTGGAGAGCACGGGACTCACGTCTGAGCATACCCGTCCCACTCTTCCATCACCACCCCCTTTTTTACCGCTTTCTTCGCCATAAGTTGGCAGGTATGCTCAGAAGTGAGTCCCTTGCTCACTTTGCCACTGGATTCAAGCAAGCCTGGCTGAAGACGGCTGAAATGCCAGAAACCGGTCCTAGGAAGCTTGTTTCCGGTCCAGGGAAGGCATGGCTTGGCAGTTCGGGCTTGACTGTTCCCATGAGGCACAGGGTCAGACTGATTTGCATATGGCCATGTCTGAACTGGGGTGGCAGAGTGGGCTAAAGAACGGTGATGGATTAAACCCAAATCTGTTGACTGGGTGTGAGTGTTTGATTGGGTCAGATGCTCCGTCCATCACCACCCCCTTTTGTACCGCTTTGTTTGCCATAACTTGGCAGGGTATGCTCAGACGTGAGTCCCTTGCTCACTTTGCCACTGGATTCAAGCAAGCCTGGCTGAAGACGACTGAAATGCCATAAACCGGTCTTAGGAAGCTTATTTCCGGTCCAGGGAAGGCATGGCTTGGCAATTCGGGCTGGACTGTTCCCATGAGGCACAGGGTCAGACTGATTTGCAAATGGCCATGTCTGAACTGGGGTGGCAGAGTGGGCTACAGAACGGTGATGGATTAAACCCAGATCTGTTGACTGGGTGTGAGTGTCCATTACCACCCCCTTTTGTACCCCTAGCTTAGTGCAGCACAATTCATGGACCCTTTATGATTGAATCTCAGTGTGTGATCCGATGATTACTGTTGTACTTGTTGCCAGCACCAACCATTCCCTGTGGGCTGGCTTACACTCACCACACATGCATCTAGCACAGACGTCACTGGACATGTGACCCTGGTAATAAAAAGGGGCCGAGTGCACCTGCACTTACCCATTTCCACTATCTATCTAACTGTATCCTTGTGTTCATTATGAATGCATGATGCTGCCCCTTGGCCCTACCACTTTACCTTCTGCTGTGGACAGCGCTCATAACCGTGCTACCTCTGGCAGTGGGGAACATTTTGGTTATGTAACTTTGTCTCGGTTATTGTATAAGTACATAGTAGAGGCTGGATCATTAGAGTACTGCAAGAGTGTATAGTGAATTTATAAGTGCTTCGGAATTGGCGGAGTGATTGGATAAGTACATATGTTGGCGGAGCCTAACCCCCGAGCATGAGCTTGCCTCTAATTTGGCTGCCCTCCATGTGCCAAAAAATGAAATGTGGGCTTTGCATGGCCCTGTATTGCTACAGCTGCAACACTCCACTGAATGTGCAATAAACATTCATATCCACACGGATATGTCATGTGCACAATCTTTCATGTGTGGAAGTATGGATGAATGTAGGGTCAATGATTCTCCCTACCTTCCATGTTGGCCATGGTTTGGGACTTGGGTCACAGGGTGACACATTGGATCATGCTGCCCCAGGGGCGGCAGCACTACAACAAGGACAACCGCATCAGTTGATTCCTCATACAGCCCAGGATGGAAACACACCCAGAGCTCCGGAGCCATTGTTCACAGCCTCACGCAGGACAGGCATGCGCCAGGCCAGCCCACTCTGCTTACGCATAAAGGGAAGGACAGAACACTACATGGCCCTGATTTTCATTGTAGTGATCTGCTGCTCACAAGTCTATTTGTCAGTACGCCACAGCCACTCCCTGGTGGCTGGTTTACACCCACAACACACCCATCAAGCACTGGCGTCACAGGACATGTGACCCTGTCAATAAAAAAGGACCAGGCGCACATGCTCAATGCCATTTCCATTTCAGACTTGGTGGCACCGGATGCACTGCAGCTGGCACAGGCCGTTTGCCATGGGACTGTGACTTTCAGTGCTCTGAGGTAAGGGTACTGTAAGTGCTGAGCGGGTGTGCAGCCTGCAATGATGCCCCGTCCCGGCGTTTCAGACAGGTCAGGTTTTGTGTGCCTTGCTGGACCACAGTGTAGGCCTGAGCCATCGAAGGGTGGGGGCCTACCACCACATGTCGTGGGCTCACTGGTCAGCGAGTTAGTGGCATCGCAAGGGCTAGGCGGGTCTGCAACCTGCGATGATGGTGGATTCACTGGTATGTCCTCTGCCATGGTAAAATCAAGATGCAGCACCAAATGTGAGACCTGGTGGCCTGAGGAGCAGGGCTGCATGATATGCAGGGTGCCCTGTCCATGGGCCCAGGGCTTGGGGCTTTCAGTGGCACGTGGTAGGCCCTCTTTTCTACACGCAGGTTGTGAAAGGTGAGCAAAATGCAATCCAGCACGCGCTACGAAATTTGTTTTATTTATTAAATTGTTTACTTACCTGCAATTATCCATATTCTGTTGTTTACCACCCTCCACCCTGCCCCTCCCCAGCACCGCCTCCCTGCCCCACCGAACTCCCTCCACGGGCCACGGCTGCCTCTCTATCTCTTCCTTTCATTCCCTCACACTCTTTTTCTCTCTCTTCCTCTCTCTCTCACTGTTTCTCTCTCTCTTCCTCTCACTCTCACTTTTTCTCTCTTTCTCTCTGTCTTCCTCTCACTCTTTCTTTCTTTCTCTATCTTTCTTCCTCTCTCTCACGCTCTCTTTCCTTTGATGGATGCATAACGCAGAACCTTATCTTGATTTTTGTCTAGCAGGCTGTGATTCACAGATTTACGACCCGCCCACACCGACCTCCCGCCATGAGGCAATGACTTCAGTTCCACTGAGTTAATGCCACCAGAGCTGAATGCCTGTGCAGCTTGCAATGATGCGTGGCCATCCTGGCAATCAACACCCACTCTGAATTTTGAGCTTGGCTTGACCCTGTGTACATAACGGCTGAGGAGGTTGCTTCAGTATGTGGTTGACCATCTTACTCACATGCCGGTGCGGAAGGTGAGCAGAGATGCTTGTTTCTGCAGCAGCGGGCAGTCACCTTTGGGTGGTGGGAGTGGATAATGTGCAGCATCCTGGGTTCACAAGAGCGGGCAGACAACTCTAGGCAGTGGGAGTGGATGGGGTGCAGCAGTCTGAGTGTGGAGGAATGTGCAGTCACCTGCAGGCACTGGGACTGAGTGGATGGGTTAGAGCAGCTTGGGTACACAGCAGCGGGCAGACACCTCTGGGCAGTGGGAGTGGATGGGGTGCAGCAGCCTGGGTGCCCAGGGGCAAAACAGAGAATGCAGTTGTATGTACTCTACCATTACTGATTCTATACTATGTTTCAGATGACTAAACTTGAGGGCTGCACTATGTTCCGGCATGTGGTTGGAGACACACCGGTGGCAGAAATTTGAGCTGTGAGGATTTTCTCCACAGTGTCAACACTTACTCTCCCTCTCCATCTCTTCCTTTCTGTCACTCACACTCTCTCTCTCTCACTCTCTATATCTTCTTTCTCTCTCTCACACTCTTTCTCTCTTTCTGTCCCTTCCTCTCTCTCTCATTATTTCTTTTTCTCTCTCTTCTTCTCTGTCTCACTCTTTCTCTCTCTCTCTTGCTCTCTTTCACACTGTTTCTCTCTTTCTCGTTCTCTCTCTCTCCTTTGATGGTGCATGACGCACAATCTTATCTTTATTTTTGTCTTGCAAGCTGTGATTCACAAATTGTCGAGGGATGACACGCCATGCCTGTACCTACTTTTATTTTGTTTAAATAAAATGCTTTATATGTAAATCCATAGATGACTGAGATTCTTATTTGTCCAACCTCACATGCATCTTCTTAATTATAATTGTGCGATCTCAGACAATTTGTTACGTTCCAGATTTCCTAAGGTTGCTGTCACATTTGTTTGTGGTGGGTGGGGGTGAAGGGGGATGGCGTACAAAGGGCTGATGGCAGGGGTGGTGGAGCAGTGCTGTGTGTCCGAGCTGCATGATTGTTGGCTCCATTGCATCTGCTATCATTCAGGTGTGGCTGTGAGCTGGGCTCTCTTTCATGTTGCAAGTTGTAGTCACTTTACACTAGTTCAGAGCAGATGTAAACTACCTGCTACTAACACACCTTATCGCTGGTTTTGTACTCTCTTCGACGATCTTGCTGGTGGTTGATGTGTTCGCTGCTTTTTGCACGGGATGGCCTACACTATATATCATTCACAATATTTTCTGGGGTCATCCGTGACGATGCTTTTTGAGGCTGCTATCACTGGTAAACTGGTGATATGGGCTGTTTGCTCCAGCTTGTGAATGGTGCGTTAAATGCATTCACAATTTTGGTTGTGATAAAGTGCCGTTAACTCGGCAATGTGTCCTTCAGAATATACCCCTAGGTGTTTGAAAGACTTTAGAAGTACTTGAGCGCCGTGCTGAGAGCTGCGCACCCATCGCTTTCACACGGGGAGTGCTGAGAGCCGCGCTAGAGTCGCAACTCAATTTTTCTCACCCACTTTCACTAATTTGCATTTGTCTCGGGACATTATTTACAAAAAAACAAAAAACGAGAAGAGGGCTTTATTGGCCCCCCTCCTGTGGCAGATTCTGGCCCCAAGGACCCCCTCCCCCTGAGCCTGGCCTCACCGTTGGGGACCATGGCGGAGCCCCAATGCCACTACGGTCCTGCTGGCTCCCTGCATCCTGCAGGAGCCGTCATTGCTTTTCCACATGGGGAGCTGCTGACATGCAGCTCCCTGTGTGTAAAAACAATCAGCTTTGGATTTTGGAAGCGAGAGCAGGCTTCCCTGCTCTTGCTTCCAAAATCCAAAGCAAATTTGCTATGACATATGACATATGCCATAGCAAACAACAGTGTCCCGGGGGTGGGCACCCGAGGTTAGGCTGAAATGCGTTGGTTTGAGTTGTTGCTGAATAAACTGAATAAACTAAGCTGAACATCACCGAAGTCTGGAGTGCCGCATCTTTGGTGTAAAATTGTTTGTTTGGGCCATGATCCGGCCCCTATGCAGAGCACCAGTAGCTGTGCGCAAATAAGGTCTAAAGGGTCACATTGTGCACGATATATATATATATATATATATATATATATATGTATATATATATATATATATGGTTAAACAAATTGCCCAAGCTTCGAGAGGGAACACGACCGTGCTCAGCCATCCGGCAGTAGTAATGCAGCCTGCATTCACTCCAACTTGATTATTTTTCGCCGACGCGTTTCGAGGTCCTAAGCCTCTTCTTCATGGGCTGCTCAAGAAAGCACACTGACGCAATGCAATTCAGGCCATTTCCGGTATTTTTATTAACCATGCTCACTCTCTGTTGGTGTTTTGCATATAAGCCATTAATGATGCATGATGGGTATCTGAGTCCTGAATTGCGTGCATTTGTATTATTTTCTTTCAGTAAGTCCAGTTTTTTGCTTTCTGCTTTAGGGAGCGTTTTCAATTGTTTACAATCCTGTAGTAGGAGTTAGAGTCACTCTGCAGGCTCAATTCGCATATTGAGAACGGTGCTTGGAAGGTCTCGATCCGTTCGACACCAAAAGCCTCTGTCAGCTGGAATTACGTTTCTTTTCCAACTAAAGATGGTTCCGCTCTCCACGGCAGGACGGCCGTGTGAAATGTGGTTAAACAAATTGCCCAAGCTTCGAGAGGGAACACGACCGTGCTCAGCCATCCGGCAGTAGTAATGCAGCCTGCATTCACTCCAACTTGATTATTTTTCGCCGACGCGTTTCGAGGTCCTAAGCCTCTTCTTCATGGGCTGCTCAAGAAAGCACACTGACGCAATGCAATTCAGGCCATTTCCGGTATTTTTATTAACCATGCTCACTCTCTGTTGGTGTTTTGCATATAAGCCATTAATGATGCATGATGGGTATCTGAGTCCTGAATTGCGTGCATTTGTATTATTTTCTTTCAGTAAGTCCAGTTTTTTGCTTTCTGCTTTAGGGAGCGTTTTCAATTGTTTACAATCCTGTAGTAGGAGTTAGAGTCACTCTGCAGGCTCAATTCGCATATTGAGAACGGTGCTTGGAAGGTCTCGATCCGTTCGACACCAAAAGCCTCTGTCAGCTGGAATTACGTTTCTTTTCCAACTAAAGATGGTTCCGCTCTCCACGGCAGGACGCTCCCTAAAGCAGAAAGCAAAAAACTGGACTTACTGAAAGAAAATAATACAAATGCACGCAATTCAGGACTCAGATACCCATCATGCATCATTAATGGCTTATATGCAAAACACCAACAGAGAGTGAGCATGGTTAATAAAAATACCGGAAATGGCCTGAATTGCATTGCGTCAGTGTGCTTTCTTGAGCAGCCCATGAAGAAGAGGCTTAGGACCTCGAAACGCGTCGGCGAAAAATAATCAAGTTGGAGTGAATGCAGGCTGCATTACTACTGCCGGATGGCTGAGCACGGTCGTGTTCCCTCTCGAAGCTTGGGCAATTTGTTTAACCACATTTCACACGGCCGTCCTGCCGTGGAGAGCGGAACCATCTTTAGTTGGAAAAGAAACGTAATTCCAGCTGACAGAGGCTTTTGGTGTCGAACGGATCGAGACCTTCCAAGCACCGTTCTCAATATGCGAATTGAGCCTGCAGAGTGACTCTAACTCCTACTACAGGATTGTAAACAATTGAAAACGCTCCCTAAAGCAGAAAGCAAAAAACTGGACTTACTGAAAGAAAATAATACAAATGCACGCAATTCAGGACTCAGATACCCATCATGCATCATTAATGGCTTATATGCAAAACACCAACAGAGAGTGAGCATGGTTAATAAAAATACCGGAAATGGCCTGAATTGCATTGCGTCAGTGTGCTTTCTTGAGCAGCCCATGAAGAAGAGGCTTAGGACCTCGAAACGCGTCGGCGAAAAATAATCAAGTTGGAGTGAATGCAGGCTGCATTACTACTGCCGGATGGCTGAGCACGGTCGTGTTCCCTCTCGAAGCTTGGGCAATTTGTTTAACCACATTTCACACGGCCGTCCTGCCGTGGAGAGCGGAACCATCTTTAGTTGGAAAAGAAACGTAATTCCAGCTGACAGAGGCTTTTGGTGTCGAACGGATCGAGACCTTCCAAGCACCGTTCTCAATATGCGAATTGAGCCTGCAGAGTGACTCTAACTCCTACTACAGGATTGTAAACAATTGAAAACGCTCCCTAAAGCAGAAAGCAAAAAACTGGACTTACTGAAAGAAAATAATACAAATGCACGCAATTCAGGACTCAGATACCCATCATGCATCATTAATGGCTTATATGCAAAACACCAACAGAGAGTGAGCATGGTTAATAAAAATACCGGAAATGGCCTGAATTGCATTGCGTCAGTGTGCTTTCTTGAGCAGCCCATGAAGAAGAGGCTTAGGACCTCGAAACGCGTCGGCGAAAAATAATCAAGTTGGAGTGAATGCAGGCTGCATTACTACTGCCGGATGGCTGAGCACGGTCGTGTTCCCTCTCGAAGCTTGGGCAATTTGTTTAACCATATATATATATATATATATATATATATATTCACTGAAAAAAACATAGGTTTCACACATGTTATAGTTAGCTGGACATTTCAGTCATACAAAACCATTGAAATTCCCCAGTTATAGTTGGTTCAGCTAACTATAACTTGCGCGCCCCCAATCCACTGCTGATGACGCGACATATTACATCACTCATGACATGGTCAGTGACATCACTCATGACATCACTGATGACATCTCAAATGACATCACTGATGACATCATCCAGTGAATGTGTGTCTTTCTGGAAAAAAAATATTTTTTATATATGTATATCTAAAGGTTGATGGAAGAATAAATGGGTAAATAAGTGTCTAAATTGATGTTTTTGTTGTAGAATTGATCGTGAAACTGACTTATTAAATAAAGATGCTTCCTGAACTCCCCCACGGGCCTCTGCTCTCTTCTTGCTGTTGGGAGTTGTTCTTCTATGTTATGCGCGCACGCCAGAATCGCGCTACAGGGGCCCCCGCATCTCTAAGCTGGCCTGGGTTCTACTCAGAAAATTGATTAAACATATCAATTACTGACCATAAGTTTTTGCGGTCTTTGTTCACACTTAACTTGTACCAGAAATTGCTCAGCCTCAGTCTCAAGATTCCTTTAAAATATCAAAAGTAATTATTCAGAATTACCTCCTCCTAATTATGCGTTAGTTGTTAATAAGGTTAGTGAACTGAACTGGCTGCTAGCATGCAAGTAACATACCTGAGGACATCTGCAATTCTTCTACTCAATGGAAAATCTGTAGTAGGGAGATAGTGTAAAAACAACAATCTACTCCTAGATGCAACTGTAGCTTAGGGTATAACAGTAGATTTTTAAACATTAACTCGACTTGTCTGAATTTCTTTCAGATTTAGTATTACACTCTTAGTACACAACTCTAGCTTGGATATTAACACTCCTTTGACCTTGCCAAGGCTTATTTGAAACACAGAAGTCAAGTCTTTGGCTCTTAAGTATTTGCAGCTACTTAATGACCCTTCCGTTGAATTAAACAATTAAAATTTGATTTTGCCAAGGCTTGTTTTACATTGAAGTCTAGTCTTCAGCCTCTAAAGTTCTTGAAGCCTATTCAGAACCTTCCGCTGATAAACGATTAAGTTTGTTTTTGCCAAGACTTGTTTTGTCAGACTTCTTACATTAGCCTCCTTTCCTTTTAACTGCATAGCGCTTCTAATTTAAAAGGAAAAGAATTGTTCGCTAGAAGCGCTGTTTTTAAAATTATTTCCAAACAGCAGAAAAAATAAATCTTACTGTCCCTTGTATCTTTCACTCATTTACCGAAGACTTGAACTGCCTTCCGGAGAGCAGGAAACCAGGAAATGAAACTCGATATCACCGCTGACGAAGGACGGGAACTCAGCCTTTGGCTTCAGCGAAGCCGAACAAATTCAGGACACTGACAGCTGGAAAAGGGGCTTGACGAGAAATATTTCCCTTTTAGTTTTGGAATCAAAACGGACCACAGGAATGAATTTAAGGAAAGATAAATGACGGTTGACAGAATCCAGGCTCAAGGACAGAAGCGCTCGTCAGGACGACCACTAGAGACGAAGCGCAGAACCGTTGAAGAAGTCTATTTATAGACAAGGCTCTGGCACGAGAGCAGCGCGAGCCCTCACACATTAGTATTCCAGTCTCGAGAGCCAGCGCAAGTCTCTCTCTCGTGACGAGCGCACAATCTTGCAGGGCAACTAAACACATTGTCTACAAATCAACAAGCATTGCCTAAAGCAAATCCTAAACAATATATTACATAGACAAAGAAAATAAAAGTTACATACATTAAACTAATCATGTGTAACATACTAACAATAACTTAACTGAAAGTTTAATAAAACATAGACTGAAATTAAATCTCACTGAATTAAGTAAGACGACCAGTAGCACCCCTAACACCTACTACCACCGAGGCAGCGCACAACAGGATAGTGGACATTCCAAAAATGGCATGGCCCCTCAGCCAAACAATAGCTGAATGTTGAGAGATGTTACAACCAAACATTTGTGAAGGACGCAAGTCACCCACCAATAATAATGCACACAATACCAAGTGTAGCAGTGATGTGCTGGACAGACCTGACTATGCAGAACTCAAACCTCTCCATGTGTACATATACTGCTGGTGCTTGTAGTTTTGTGGACAGTGGATGCAACCATGTTACCTCAGACAGTGAGGAAGATCTTGGTCATGTACCTGTGTCGTTGTCCCCTGTAAGCGGAAGCTCTGGGCGTGGTTCACTTGTGTGAAGGCCAACGCATCTGCCAGAGCGGTGCCCCTCACCCTGCCTTGTGGCTGCCACAATGACCGCGGGCCTCCTCGACACAGGCCCCCTGCGAACACAGTGGTAGTGCACCGCAGAATTATGTCTGTACAGACTACTGCCTTCGATCTACCCTGCAGACAGCAGGGCTCACAATTCAGATGGAGTTGCGATGGCAGATGGCACAGTCCAGTAGGCAAGAAACATTGCTCCCAGTGCGGCCTGCCCCGACCATGCATCATTGCAGGCTGCGTATCCGCTGAGCGCAAGAGGTACCACTAACTCAGTGCACCACAAGTCAACGCCCCATGGCCTTATTAAGGCAGAATTCATTAGACAAAAGACATTGCTACCAGTACGGCCGTCCGGGTCACGCATCATCACAGGATGCGCATACGCTGAGTGCTTCAGGTGCCACTAACTCCGTGTATCATAAGTCATCGCCACGTACCTTATTAAGGCAGAATTCATTAGACAAAAGACATTGCTACCAGTGCGGCCCGTCCAGACCACACATCATTGCAGGCTCCGCACACGCTGATTGCTTGTTCAGATGCCACTAACTGTGCAGGTCAACTCAATGCCACATGGCTGTGGGCCCTTGCTGACCACTGCCTCTGGCCTACACTGCAGTCGGCAGGGCTTACAATTAAAATTGAGTCTTGATTCATTACTTACAGAGTCCAGTAGGCAACTAACTACAACGTCTCTAAAACCTACATAATATCGATTTGGTATCCTTGCTTCAAGAACTTTTTTGATATCAAATATAGCTTTAGGACAATGACCAAATTCATCTTGCAAGTCCAAAGGAACACGAATGGCAGTCTACACTGCGGACATTAGAGTTCGAATCTTTGATTTATTTATTGCAGAGTAAACTGTACTCTATGTCATTGGATTTACTCAAGAGGAAGTCACAAAAAGCATTCCTCGATGTCTGTGCTGACTACTGCCTTCAATCTACACTGCGGACAGCAGGGCTCACAATTCAGATGAAGTCGCGATGGCAGATGACGCAGTCCAGTAGGCAAAAGATATTGCTCCCAGTGCGGTCCGCCCACACCACGCATCATCCCTGGCTGCGCACACGCTGAGCGCCACACCTACCACTAACTCTATACAGCTCAAGTCAACGCTACGTGGCTATGGGCTCTTCCTGACCACTGCAGTCAGCAGGGCTCACAATTCAAGATTACTACTGATGCAAATTGTGTAAGAGACTATACTCGGTAAGAAAACCAAATTCCCCCAATCAGTGCAGCTAAAGTCAACGCTACGTGGCTGGGGGCCTTTGCTGACCACTGTCTCCGGCCTACCCTCTAGTAAACAGGGCTTACAATCCAAATTCAGTCTTGATTCATTAACTTCAGAGTCCAGTAGGCAATTAGCTATAACGTCCCGAAACCTAAACATTTCGACAATGTATTCCATACATATTTCATCTTTTGTTACCTACACTGCGGTCAGCAGAGCTCACAATTTACATTGATACATGATTTATTAATTGCAGACAGAAGTGTACTCTATGTCCTCGGATTTTGTCAAGAGGAGGTGACAAAAAGCATTCCTCGATGTCTGTACTGACTACTGCCTTCTACATTGCGTACTGCAGGGCTCACAATTCAGATCGAGTTGTGATTGCAGATAACACAGTCCAGTAGGCAACAGACATTGCTACCAGTGCAGCCCTCCTGGCCAACACAATATCGCTAGCTGTGCACACGCGTAATGCTTCTGATTCTCCTACCTCAGTGCACCATAACTCATGGACCCCTTGTGATAGAATCTTTTGTGTATGATTTCAGATCTGCTGCCCCTACCTCAGTGTACCACAAGTCATGAACCCTTTACAATAGAATCTTTTGTGTATTATTTCACATCTGGTGCCCCTAAGTTAGTGCAAAAACAACAGTTGATGGACAGAATGCAGAACAATGTCATACATTCACCCCAGTACAGAGATGTGGGCCTAAATCCATCGTTTTTTTACACTCCACACCACCCCAGTTCAGACATGGCCATATGCAAATCAGCCTTGACCCTGTGCCTCATGGGAACAGTCCAGCCCGAACTGCCAAGCCATGTCTTCCCTGGACCGGAATCAAGCATCCTAGGACCGGTTTCTGGCTATCAGCCGTGATCAGCCAGGATAGCTTGACTCCAGCAGTGTGGAGAGCACGGGACTCACGTCTGAGCATACCCGTCCCACTCTTCCATCACCACCCCCTTTTTTACCGCTTTCTTCGCCATAAGTTGGCAGGTATGCTCAGAAGTGAGTCCCTTGCTCACTTTGCCACTGGATTCAAGCAAGCCTGGCTGAAGACGGCTGAAATGCCAGAAACCGGTCCTAGGAAGCTTGTTTCCGGTCCAGGGAAGGCATGGCTTGGCAGTTCGGGCTTGACTGTTCCCATGAGGCACAGGGTCAGACTGATTTGCATATGGCCATGTCTGAACTGGGGTGGCAGAGTGGGCTAAAGAACGGTGATGGATTAAACCCAAATCTGTTGACTGGGTGTGAGTGTTTGATTGGGTCAGATGCTCCGTCCATCACCACCCCCTTTTGTACCGCTTTGTTTGCCATAACTTGGCAGGGTATGCTCAGACGTGAGTCCCTTGCTCACTTTGCCACTGGATTCAAGCAAGCCTGGCTGAAGACGACTGAAATGCCATAAACCGGTCTTAGGAAGCTTATTTCCGGTCCAGGGAAGGCATGGCTTGGCAGTTCGGGCTGGACTGTTCCCATGAGGCACAGGGTCAGACTGATTTGCAAATGGCCATGTCTGAACTGGGGTGGCAGAGTGGGCTACAGAACGGTGATGGATTAAACCCAGATCTGTTGACTGGGTGTGAGTGTCCATTACCACCCCCTTTTGTACCCCTAGCTTAGTGCAGCACAATTCATGGACCCTTTATGATTGAATCTCAGTGTGTGATCCGATGATTACTGTTGTACTTGTTGCCAGCACCAACCATTCCCTGTGGGCTGGCTTACACTCACCACACATGCATCTAGCACAGACGTCACTGGACATGTGACCCTGGTAATAAAAAGGGGCCGAGTGCACCTGCACTTACCCATTTCCACTATCTATCTAACTGTATCCTTGTGTTCATTATGAATGCATGATGCTGCCCCTTGGCCCTACCACTTTACCTTCTGCTGTGGACAGCGCTCATAACCGTGCTACCTCTGGCAGTGGGGAACATTTTGGTTATGTAACTTTGTCTCGGTTATTGTATAAGTACATAGTAGAGGCTGGATCATTAGAGTACTGCAAGAGTGTATAGTGAATTTATAAGTGCTTCGGAATTGGCGGAGTGATTGGATAAGTACATATGTTGGCGGAGCCTAACCCCCGAGCATGAGCTTGCCTCTAATTTGGCTGCCCTCCATGTGCCAAAAAATGAAATGTGGGCTTTGCATGGCCCTGTATTGCTACAGCTGCAACACTCCACTGAATGTGCAATAAACATTCATATCCACACGGATATGTCATGTGCACAATCTTTCATGTGTGGAAGTATGGATGAATGTAGGGTCAATGATTCTCCCTACCTTCCATGTTGGCCATGGTTTGGGACTTGGGTCACAGGGTGACACATTGGATCATGCTGCCCCAGGGGCGGCAGCACTACAACAAGGACAACCGCATCAGTTGATTCCTCATACAGCCCAGGATGGAAACACACCCAGAGCTCCGGAGCCATTGTTCACAGCCTCACGCAGGACAGGCATGCGCCAGGCCAGCCCACTCTGCTTACGCATAAAGGGAAGGACAGAACACTACATGGCCCTGATTTTCATTGTAGTGATCTGCTGCTCACAAGTCTAGTTGTCAGTACGCCACAGCCACTCCCTGGTGGCTGGTTTACACCCACAACACACCCATCAAGCACTGGCGTCACAGGACATGTGACCCTGTCAATAAAAAAGGACCAGGCGCACATGCTCAATGCCATTTCCATTTCAGACTTGGTGGCACCGGATGCACTGCAGCTGGCACAGGCCGTTTGCCATGGGACTGTGACTTTCAGTGCTCTGAGGTAAGGGTACTGTAAGTGCTGAGCGGGTGTGCAGCCTGCAATGATGCCCCGTCCCGGCGTTTCAGACAGGTCAGGTTTTGTGTGCCTTGCTGGACCACAGTGTAGGCCTGAGCCATCGAAGGGTGGGGGCCTACCACCACATGTCGTGGGCTCACTGGTCAGCGAGTTAGTGGCATCGCAAGGGCTAGGCGGGTCTGCAACCTGCGATGATGGTGGATTCACTGGTATGTCCTCTGCCATGGTAAAATCAAGATGCAGCACCAAATGTGAGACCTGGTGGCCTGAGGAGCAGGGCTGCATGATATGCAGGGTGCCCTGTCCATGGGCCCAGGGCTTGGGGCTTTCAGTGGCACGTGGTAGGCCCTCTTTTCTACACGCAGGTTGTGAAAGGTGAGCAAAATGCAATCCAGCACGCGCTACGAAATTTGTTTTATTTATTAAATTGTTTACTTACCTGCAATTATCCATATTCTGTTGTTTACCACCCTCCACCCTGCCCCTCCCCAGCACCGCCTCCCTGCCCCACCGAACTCCCTCCACGGGCCACGGCTGCCTCTCTATCTCTTCCTTTCATTCCCTCACACTCTTTTTCTCTCTCTTCCTCTCTCTCTCACTGTTTCTCTCTCTCTTCCTCTCACTCTCACTTTTTCTCTCTTTCTCTCTGTCTTCCTCTCACTCTTTCTTTCTTTCTCTATCTTTCTTCCTCTCTCTCACGCTCTCTTTCCTTTGATGGATGCATAACGCAGAACCTTATCTTGATTTTTGTCTAGCAGGCTGTGATTCACAGATTTACGACCCGCCCACACCGACCTCCCGCCATGAGGCAATGACTTCAGTTCCACTGAGTTAATGCCACCAGAGCTGAATGCCTGTGCAGCTTGCAATGATGCGTGGCCATCCTGGCAATCAACACCCACTCTGAATTTTGAGCTTGGCTTGACCCTGTGTACATAACGGCTGAGGAGGTTGCTTCAGTATGTGGTTGACCATCTTACTCACATGCCGGTGCGGAAGGTGAGCAGAGATGCTTGTTTCTGCAGCAGCGGGCAGTCACCTTTGGGTGGTGGGAGTGGATAATGTGCAGCATCCTGGGTTCACAAGAGCGGGCAGACAACTCTAGGCAGTGGGAGTGGATGGGGTGCAGCAGTCTGAGTGTGGAGGAATGTGCAGTCACCTGCAGGCACTGGGACTGAGTGGATGGGTTAGAGCAGCTTGGGTACACAGCAGCGGGCAGACACCTCTGGGCAGTGGGAGTGGATGGGGTGCAGCAGCCTGGGTGCCCAGGGGCAAAACAGAGAATGCAGTTGTATGTACTCTACCATTACTGATTCTATACTATGTTTCAGATGACTAAACTTGAGGGCTGCACTATGTTCCGGCATGTGGTTGGAGACACACCGGTGGCAGAAATTTGAGCTGTGAGGATTTTCTCCACAGTGTCAACACTTACTCTCCCTCTCCATCTCTTCCTTTCTGTCACTCACACTCTCTCTCTCTCACTCTCTATATCTTCTTTCTCTCTCTCACACTCTTTCTCTCTTTCTGTCCCTTCCTCTCTCTCTCATTATTTCTTTTTCTCTCTCTTCTTCTCTGTCTCACTCTTTCTCTCTCTCTCTTGCTCTCTTTCACACTGTTTCTCTCTTTCTCGTTCTCTCTCTCTCCTTTGATGGTGCATGACGCACAATCTTATCTTTATTTTTGTCTTGCAAGCTGTGATTCACAAATTGTCGAGGGATGACACGCCATGCCTGTACCTACTTTTATTTTGTTTAAATAAAATGCTTTATATGTAAATCCATAGATGACTGAGATTCTTATTTGTCCAACCTCACATGCATCTTCTTAATTATAATTGTGCGATCTCAGACAATTTGTTACGTTCCAGATTTCCTAAGGTTGCTGTCACATTTGTTTGTGGTGGGTGGGGGTGAAGGGGGATGGCGTACAAAGGGCTGATGGCAGGGGTGGTGGAGCAGTGCTGTGTGTCCGAGCTGCATGATTGTTGGCTCCATTGCATCTGCTATCATTCAGGTGTGGCTGTGAGCTGGGCTCTCTTTCATGTTGCAAGTTGTAGTCACTTTACACTAGTTCAGAGCAGATGTAAACTACCTGCTACTAACACACCTTATCGCTGGTTTTGTACTCTCTTCGACGATCTTGCTGGTGGTTGATGTGTTCGCTGCTTTTTGCACGGGATGGCCTACACTATATATCATTCACAATATTTTCTGGGGTCATCCGTGACGATGCTTTTTGAGGCTGCTATCACTGGTAAACTGGTGATATGGGCTGTTTGCTCCAGCTTGTGAATGGTGCGTTAAATGCATTCACAATTTTGGTTGTGATAAAGTGCCGTTAACTCGGCAATGTGTCCTTCAGAATATACCCCTCGGTGTTTGAAAGACTTTAGAAGTACTTGAGCGCCGTGCTGAGAGCTGCGCACCCATCGCTTTCACACGGGGAGTGCTGAGAGCCGCGCTAGAGTCGCAACTCAATTTTTCTCACCCACTTTCACTAATTTGCATTTGTCTCGGGACATTATTTACAAAAAAACAAAAAACGAGAAGAGGGCTTTATTGGCCCCCCTCCTGTGGCAGATTCTGGCCCCAAGGACCCCCTCCCCCTGAGCCTGGCCTCACCGTTGGGGACCATGGCGGAGCCCCAATGCCACTACGGTCCTGCTGGCTCCCTGCATCCTGCAGGAGCCGTCATTGCTTTTCCACATGGGGAGCTGCTGACATGCAGCTCCCTGTGTGTAAAAACAATCAGCTTTGGATTTTGGAAGCGAGAGCAGGCTTCCCTGCTCTTGCTTCCAAAATCCAAAGCAAATTTGCTATGACATATGACATATGCCATAGCAAACAACAGTGTCCCGGGGGTGGGCACCCGAGGTTAGGCTGAAATGCGTTGGTTTGAGTTGTTGCTGAATAAACTGAATAAACTAAGCTGAACATCACCGAAGTCTGGAGTGCCGCATCTTTGGTGTAAAATTGTTTGTTTGGGCCATGATCCGGCCCCTATGCAGAGCACCAGTAGCTGTGCGCAAATAAGGTCTAAAGGGTCACATTGTGCACGATATATATATATATATATATATATATATATATATGTATATATATATATATATATATATATATATATATATATTCACTGAAAAAAACATAGGTTTCACACATGTTATAGTTAGCTGGACATTTCAGTCATACAAAACCATTGAAATTCCCCAGTTATAGTTGGTTCAGCTAACTATAACTTGCGCGCCCCCAATCCACTGCTGATGACGCGACATATTACATCACTCATGACATGGTCAGTGACATCACTCATGACATCACTGATGACATCTCAAATGACATCACTGATGACATCATCCAGTGAATGTGTGTCTTTCTGGAAAAAAAATATTTTTTATATATGTATATCTAAAGGTTGATGGAAGAATAAATGGGTAAATAAGTGTCTAAATTGATGTTTTTGTTGTAGAATTGATCGTGAAACTGACTTATTAAATAAAGATGCTTCCTGAACTCCCCCACGGGCCTCTGCTCTCTTCTTGCTGTTGGGAGTTGTTCTTCTATGTTATGCGCGCACGCCAGAATCGCGCTACAGGGGCCCCCGCATCTCTAAGCTGGCCTGGGTTCTACTGGCTGCTGCTACGGCGGACTTTCGCACTTCAGGTTACTGAAACTTACCCAGGCCCACCTCCAGTTTTCGGGAAGAAGATACAGCGGTGCTGCAGCCACGGTGCTGCACGTTGGGCAAAGCTGGATTTACGGACTTGCCCCCGCCATTGGAATCCCGTTACCTTGAGGGTTGATGCGGTCCAGGGGGCGCAAGGGGACAACTTTGTTGCCAGCAAACATTGGGACACAACTGTGAGTGGTAGCTGGAAATCCACGAGGCCGCACCAACATCCATTTGTTCCCGCAGCACTCACCATGCCACTACACGGCATGCTGGGTCCTGTAGTCCACATGGCAGGCCTCCAGTCATCAGGTGAGCTGCATCATCAGCGGCGGGGGCGGAGTCGGATGTCACCCTATCGGTGTGCGGCTGGACACTTCATTACTATGGCTCTCACTCACATCCCCATATATTTCTCTAGGTGCTGAAGAAGGCAAAACCCATGCCGAAATGCATCCGCCATTCAAAGAGAATTGCTTTAATAAAGATGCTTCCTGAACTCCCCCACGGGCCTCTGCTCTCTTCTTGCTGTTGGGAGTTGTTCTTCTATGTTATGCGCGCACGCCAGAATCGCGCTACAGGGGCCCCCGCATCTCTAAGCTGGCCTGGGTTCTACTGGCTGCTGCTACGGCGGACTTTCGCACTTCAGGTTACTGAAACTTACCCAGGCCCACCTCCAGTTTTCGGGAAGAAGATACAGCGGTGCTGCAGCCACGGTGCTGCACGTTGGGCAAAGCTGGATTTCTGGACTTGCCCCCGCCATTGGAATCCCGTTACCTTGGGCGTTGATGCGGTCCAGGGGGCGCAAGGGGACAACTTTGTTGCCGGCAAACATTGGGACACAACTGTGAGTGGTAGCTGGAAATCCACAAGGCCGCACCAACATCCATTTGTTCCCGCAGCACTCACCACGCCACTACACGGCATGCTGGTTCCTGTAGTCCACATGGCAGGCCTCCAGTCGTCAGGTGAGCTGCATCATCAGCGGCGGGGGCGGAGTCGGATGTCACCCTATTGGTGTGCGGCTGGACACTTCATTACTACGGCTCTCACTCACATCCCCATATATTTCTCTAGGCGCTGAAGAAGGCAAAACCCATGCCGAAATGCATCCGCCATTCAAAGAGAATTGCTTTAATATAGATGCTTCCTGAACTCCCCCACGGGCCTCTGCTCTCTTCTTGCTGTTGGGAGCTGTTCTTCTTATATGTATATATATATATATATATATATATATATATATATATATATATATATATATATATATATATATTCACTGAAAAAAACATAGGTTTCACACATGTTATAGTTAGCTGGACATTTCAGTCATACAAAACCATTGAAATTCCCCAGTTATAGTTGGTTCAGCTAACTATAACTTGCGCGCCCCCAATCCACTGCTGATGACGCGACATATTACATCACTCATGACATGGTCAGTGACATCACTCATGACATCACTGATGACATCTCAAATGACATCACTGATGACATCATCCAGTGAATGTGTGTCTTTCTGGAAAAAAAAATATTTTTTATATATGTATATCTAAAGGTTGATGGAAGAATAAATGGGTAAATAAGTGTCTAAATCGAAGTTTTTGTTGTAGAATTGATCGTGTAACTGACTTATTAAATGTATCTTAGTGAACACATGTATTAGCGAGTGATGTTTAAATATTTAAATATTTGTATCAGTGTCTCACTTTGTGTATAAGTGGCTGCATGGGTTGGTGAGTAGCTACATGAGTGGGTATATGGGTTATTAATTGTTTTTTTGAGTATCAGTATGAGTGTCTGTATGGTTCGTGGGGGATATTACTTAGCGCATAGATGCATGAATGAGTGACTCACTAATTTTATGTGTTTTGAAGACAGCATGTGTAGAGGACTGTATGGGTGGATAAGTGTGTGTATGGGTGTGTTAGTGAGTAAATGACTGTCTCAATAGTGCCTTTATGAGTCAGTACATACGTTTTAAACTAGAATATGTGAGTATTGATGTATATAAGTGAGTATATATGAGAGTGAGAGATTGGAAGAGTTCCTGTATAAATGAATATGTGTTTCTATAAGTGATTGTTTAAGAGAGTAAGTTTGTGTACGTTTCTGTAGAAGTAAGTGTACTGGTGTGTGTATAGCGGTATATGCAAGTAAATGGATGTTGGATAGTTTATTTGCATATGTGAGTATGTGTGTGACTAACTCTATGTATGAGTGTAGGTGTGTAACAGGATGTATAGGTGTATGAGTACATATGATGAGTGAGTACATGTATGAGTGACTATATAGAACTGTTGGTGAATGAGTGGATGTGTATGAAGATTTTGGAATTGCTGACTAGGTTGTTCTAACTGGTATTGGTATGTCCATTGTTTTAAAAATGTTAGTTTCTATTTTTCAATTTGTGTGCATCAAAGGTTATATTAGGGTGAGAGGAGGTCTGCCACTCTTTCACAACGATGATGTCATCAGAGGTTGTCATCAGTGATGTCATTTGAGATGTCATCAGTGATGTCATGAGTGATGTCACTGACCATGTCATGAGTGATGTAATATGTGACATCATCAGCAGTGGATTGCGGGCGCGCGAGTTATAGTTAGTTGAACCAACTATAACAGGGTAATTTCAATGGTCTTGTATGACTGAAATGTGCAGCTAACTATAACATGTGTGAAACCTATGGTTATTTCAGTGAATTTCTAAGGTTTTTTAAATGCTAATTCTTAACTATAATGTGTATGAAACCTATGTGTTTTTCAGTGAATTTGCAAGTTTTTTTTAAATGCTAATTCCTAACTATAACGTAACTAAAACCTATGGTTTTTTCAGTGAATTTCAAAGGTTTTTTAAATGATAATTTTTAAATGTATTAATTGTAATATATATTTTTATACTGTTTTATTGCATTGTTTTAGACTATTTATTTTTAGATATTTTATTTTTTAAATTACATTACATATTTTTAATATAAATTGAAAAAAATATTGAAATTGTAATATTTGGCTTTTTTTATTTTATATATTTTTTAATTTATATATATTTTATATAGCAGGCAATGATATCTTATGGAAGGAAATTCAAGTTACTGGTAAGTACAGTTAAAATTACTTTTCAGAATGAGTACTGGGCTGAAAGATGCAGCACTGAGGTCTCTCCTGATAACAGGTGAGTAAATCGTAATTCATAGTTCGGCTGATTTTAGAGGAATATTTTAAAGTTCCAAAACTCCACACTTAGTAGAATTTCCAAGTAAACCAGACAATGTTAGCCTAAGGAAGGAAATTCAAGTTAATGTAAGTATGGTTAGAATTACTTTTCAGTGTCAGTAATGGCCTGAAAGATGCAGCACTGAGGTCTCTCCTGATAACAGGTGAGTAAATCGGAATTCATAGTTCGGCTGATTTTAGAGGAATATTTTAAAGTTCCAAAACTCCACACTTAGTAGAATTTCCAAGTGAAACCAGTCAATGTTAGCCTAAGGAAGGAAATTCAAGTTAATGTAAGTATGGTTAGAATTACTTTTCAGTGTCAGTAATGGCCTGAAAGATGCAGCACTGAGGTCTCTCCTGATAACAGGTGAGTAAATCGGAATTCGTAGTTCGGCTGACTTTATATGAATATTTTAAAATTCCAAAATTCCACACTTAGAAGAATTTCGAAGTGAAACCAGGCAATGTTAGCCTATGGAATTCGTAATTCAGCTGATTTGAGAGGAATATTCGTAAGTTTCAAAAATCAACACTTAGAAACTTTTTCAGCCACAAGCAGGCAATGATATCCTATGGAAGGATATTCAAGTTACTGGTAAGTACGGTTAAAATTACTTTTCAGGATCAGTACTGGGCTCAAAGATGCAGCCCTGATGTCTCTCCTGATAACAGGTGAGTAAATCGGAATTCGTAGTTCGGCTGATTTTAGAAGAATATTTGTAAGTTTAAAAAATCAGGAAAAAGCAGGCAATGATATCCTATGGAAGGAAATTCAAGTTACCGGTAAGTACGGTTAAAATTACTTTTCAGGATCAGTGGGGAAATAATTCCCCTTCAGTCCTGAGGATCTCTAGGGTCCAACTAGGCCATTAGGTAAATCCAGTAAGCACCACAGAGCTGCATAGCAGAGAAATGTAAAAAGGGGCATGGCCTAGACCACCTCTCTGCAACGCAGCGCAGTGGCCCGTACTGGAAGCACCTGGTGGGCTAGTTGCCCCCCAGGACCCCTCATGATTGAATGGGAATTTTTTTCCCCAACTTAAAATGCGCCATGGGTCGTGTTTGCACAGTGGTGAAGGAAGGGGCCGTGGCCTGAGGTGACATGTCTGCAAACACACCTTGTGGCGCGTTTTAAGTTACAGAATTAATTCCTCCTCAATCCTGTAGGTCCCTGGGGGCCAACTAGCCCACCAGGTACCTCCAGTTTGCCCCAGGAGGATGCGTTGCAGAGAAGTGTATAGAGGCCAGGCCCTATTCACAACACTCTGCAAGGCAGCTCCATGGTGTTTACTGGAGGTACCTGGTGGGCTAGTTGGCCCCCAGGGACCCTGAGGATTGACAAGGAATTAATTCCCCAACTTAAACCGTGCCACAGGGTGTGTATGCACAGGTGTGAACTCAGGCCCTGCCCCCTCCCTTCACCACTGTGCAAACACACCCCATGGTGTGTATTAAGTTGGGGTATTAACTCCCCTTGAATACTGACGGTCCCTGGGGTGCAACTAGCCCACCAGCTACCTCCAGTAAGCACTACAGAGCTGCCTTGCATAGAGGTGTAAAAAGGGGCGTGGCCTCAGAACACCAGTATTCAAGGGTAATTCTTTCCCCCTCTGCAAATTCGCCAGGGGGCGCCTTTTCAGAGTGGTGCAATGAGGGGGCATGGCCTCCGGCGCAATGTCGGTCTTTTTTTAATTATTTTTTTTAAGAAGGGGACATACTTTTTCAATTTTTTGGCCCCTGGGGACCCCATCCCCCAGGGCCTGCCCCCTAATTCATTGTTTTTTAATAAAAAATTAAGGAAGGGGGTCATGTAGCCCCCCTCCAGAGGCCATTATCCGCCTCGGGGACCCCATCCCCCGTGGCCGGCCTTTTTAAAAAAAAAAAAATAATATTTTTGGGGAGGGGCCACTTCTGGCCCCGGGGACCCCATACCCCAGGGCCTGGCCTCTCGTTGGGGAACGTGGGGGGTTCCCAATCCCCCTACGGTCCCTTCCGGCTCCCCGAGTCCTGCGGGAGCCGGCATTGCTTTTCTACATGGGGAGCAGCTAACATGCTGCTCCCCATGTAGAAAAGCAATAGTCTTTGGTTTTTGGAATAGAGAGCAGGTTTCCTGTGGGGGGGGCTTGGGCCCCCACAAACAAGGTTTTTTATTTTAATTTTAAAAAAGAAGCCCCGGGGGTGGCAGTCCCCAGGGGTACAGGGGGCCTTGAGCCCCTTGCAAACATAATGTTAAAGCCCCGGGGGGTGGCGGTCCCCGGGACTTAGGGGCCCCTCTGGGCCCCCCTTTATTATAAAAAAATTCCCCAATCCCCCCATGCTGCCCCGGGGACCCCACCTCCCTGGGGATTCAAACAACAACCACAGGGGGGCACGCACCCCCCCACAGCCCTGGGGACCGCCACCTCCCCAGGTCTGTCAAAAAAAGCCATGGGGATCCCAATCGCTTCCCACACTGCCCCGGGGACCGCCTCCTCCCCAGGGGGGCTCTTTTATTAATTAAAACCTGTGTGGGGGGCTCGAGCCCCACCACACACCCCGGGGGTGCGTGGGGGGGCTCCCCATCTCCCCGGGGCACTAAACCTCCAGGAGCCCTTGGTGTCCCTGGGGACTGCCACCCCCCACGGCCGGCTCCTGCAGTGTCCTAGGGTGCCCACCCCGGGACACTGCTGTTGGCTATGGCAAGGCGGGACCCGTGCGGCTCCCGCCCTGTCATAGCAATTACTGGTTTGGATTTTGGAAGTGAGAGCAGGTTTCTCTCACTAGCTTCCAAAATCTAAAGCAGATTGGTTTTCCACAAGGGGAGCTGCATGTTAACAGCTCCCCTTGTGGAAAAGCAATGCTGGCTCCCGCAGAAGGCGGGGAGCCGGCGGGACCGTGGGGGCATTGGGGCTCCCCCCACTGTCCCCAACCATGAGGGCAGGCCTCAGGACATGGGGTCACGAGGCCCAAAATGGCCTGGGTGGGACGTCGCATGGTTCCTCCCCCACTTTTTTAAAATAGAAAAAAACTAGATTTGGGCATGCCCCGGGGAATGGGGTCCCCTGGGCGAATATAAATTAATAGAAGAGGACAGTTTTGTTTTTTTGCCAAATTTTGGAGTCGTGACCCTAGCGCGGCACTCAGCGCGGCCCTCTGGTTTAACACCGATTGGTGCGCGGCTCTCAGTGCGACCCCTGGTGTGAACGTGATGAGTGCGCAGCTCTCAGCGCGGCCCTCTGGTGTGAACGCGATGGGTGCGTGGCTCTCAGCGATGCCCCAAGTGTGAATGCAATGGGTGAATGGCTGCATTAGTCATGCAGGGTGCGTGACGATTTTTTTAATGTTAACCTAGGCTATAAGTTGGGTTATTGGATGGCTCTAAAAAGAGCCCTTGTTTTCATTGGGAGATTGTTGTAGCTACATGTAAGTGCGGATGCAGAGCTTCAGGTTGTTGAGAAACACTCTGTTCCCTTAATCTCTATGAACTGGGAAAACTATGACCAACAAAAAATTCCGACAAGTAAAGAACTTTTCTCTAGTGAGTGTTTGTCTGAGTTTATTTTACATAAGTGACACCAAGGACTTGCCTGACTGCCGTGAGGGGAACGCCTAATCATTTTACATCTGTGCCATCATCACCTGCCGTGAGGGGAACGGCTCGTCGCTCTTGCGCCCCATCAGCACCATCGCCGCCGCTGGGACTCCCTTTCCCAGGTGCCCCGGCGGCTGTGGCGCGAGAGTGATGTCAACAGAGCGCCCGGAGGCGCGTTAAAAGACAGGAGCGCCGAGCGCTCATTGGGAGCGTTTATTTTACATAAGTGACACCAAGGACTTGCCTGACTGCCGTGAGGGGAACGGCTAATCATTTTACATCTGTGCCATCATCACCTGCCGTGAGGGGAACGGCTCGTCGCTCTCGCGCCCCACCAGCACCATCGCCGCCACTGGGACTCCATTTCCCAGGTGCCCCGGCGGCTGTGGCGCGAGAGTGACGTCAACAGAGCGCCCGGAGGCGCGTTAAAAGACAGGAGCGCCGAGCGCTCATTGGGAGCGTTTATTTTACATAAGTGACCTTGCCGTTTAAGCCCGTTCAAGAAGGGAGAGGCCGGGTCGGGCCACCCCCCTTCCTTCTACTACTCAGCATATCCGCGTGAGTACATTACTTACATAAAAATCTGTATCTAACTGGGAGATTTGCTATGCCACCTAAAGAGGCAAAGGGGAGAGCAGGTGCTGCTATAGTTACGGGAGCTATGGACCAATTCATAACAAAGATGAACAGTGTTGTTGATGAGGGGATTACTATAATGGAGCGACGTGTCTCACACGATTTGGCTATTGCAAGAAGATCTTCTGTGGGACTAATTGCGGACGCTCGGACTCCTGAAATCTTGAATGCCAATAGTGGCTGAAGTGCTTCCCCAATTCTAAAACTTCCAATTCCTCAGCTCCCCGTTTGTAATTTGTCCCAGACTACCCTTAGTAGTCAGTCTACAGCTTCAGAATCATTGTTGTTATCCCCTCAAATGTTTCCCACTGTGCCCAGTGTAGTAAAGGTGTACAATACAAGGCAACAGTGTGGGAAGGACCATGGGGCAATTCCAAAAACCACTCATCAATCTGTAAATAACACTGGTGGGAGAAAAAATGAAGGTCGTAAGGGCAGGAAAGCAAACCTACCTATTGCGGTGCAACCAGTTGTAAATTCATCCCATGGATTGACAGGCTCTACCCAGCCTAGCAGGGCAGGTGAGGCACTAGATGGGTTACCAAGCCAAGAAGTACGGCAGAGGGTGTTGGAGGTTGAGCCCAATACTATCTATGACACTATTAAGCTCCTCTTAGCTCCATTAGAAGAAATGTTGAGCAAGATAGAGGTCCATCTAAAAAGGATTGAACGTGATGTTAAGGGCCTTGTCGAACCCACTCTTAGAGTTATCTCGCCCTCAGTTACTAAATTGTCTAAATTGTCTAAAACCCGAAAGGAAAAGGTTATCGTCCCAGCAACCAACAAGGAGTTGGTAGGCACAAGTACAGCCCAGTTGGCTTTATCTGTTTCTGTAGCTATTCCTATTGATAAAGAAATAACTCGTACCAATGTAAATAATTCATGTCAACGCAAGAAGATCCCAGATCAAGACATGTCTGGTGGGGGGGGCACCAACTAACCAACTTAATGCGGGTAAAAAGATCTTAAATCTACCCCCGGAGGTTTGTCCATTTGTGGTGGTCCTGGCAGGGGTTCCAGAACTGGGCAAAAACGAGAGGGAAAGCCCTACAAAACTATGGAATAGGGTCGTACACTGGCTAAATACGAATAGACCCTTGCCCCTGCACTTAGTAGGTAAAATACTTATGATTCGCAGGACGCCATGGGTGGGACACTTGGCTAAAAATATAAGGGGTGATTGTATTCTGATCAACTTCAATAACCCTAGAATTGTTGATTGTATCTGCAACTGGAGATACCCTAGCACAGGCACAACTGTCCACTCCCTCCCACTAACCTACTTCTATCCCCCTGGCCATTTTGCTCCTCAGCTTGATGGATGGACTATGGTTCCTGGGAGCAGGAGGGGCCCAGCTCAAGGAGAATGGCCTATGCCCCCCTTAAACATTGATAGCTTCTTCCATCATAATCGTTATGACTGTTTGGAGGCAGTTGATTGACCCGATGATGTTGTAAGAGAAACAAGTATTTCCCCTTCCCCCCCGGGTGATTATTCCTTAGACCCACCTGTATTGCAACAGTTAGCGGGTTTAAAGTCCACTGATATAGCCCTGGACTCTGGGAGTACTACAAACATCAATGCCAACCAGGCCTTGGGTGAAACTGCAAGTTTCCTAGTCCATGGTAAGGTTAACGTTAGCAATCTTAAAATTGTTTCATGGAATGTGGCAGGTCTGCGTAACAAGCTTTTGTTATCAGATTGGATTGGCTTTATTAATGGGTATGACATTTGTATGTTTCAGGAGACATGGAGTTTGGAACCGCTGTATATGCAGGGATTTTCTTGTTTTTGTGTACCCGCTACCTCGGTTGGACGTGGTCGTCCTTCTGGTGGGCTTATAGTGTGGGTAAGTGTTGACCTTAACCTTAAGATTACCCACCACACCCCCTCCTGTCCGGACATTATGAGACTCTCTATTGAGGGTATGAATGGTACCCCCGCTTGGGAATTCTTTAACGTATATATGTAAGAGGTACCCAGGGGGGGCCAAATCGTCTACCATCGATATTTTAACTGACTTGCTGAGGCTGTGTGCTCCTGACTTCTTAGTTCTGGTCGCTGGGGACTTTAACTGCTCGTTCGAACCCTTGGCAGCAGAAGACATTCTTGGAGTGCACGAGGATGATGCACAATGGGGCGTCCCGTCTCTTATCCTCAAGCCCGTGAGGAGATGGTCTCCTGTAGTCATTCAATTAAATGGTTTAATGATCGAAACAGGTTTAAGAGCTGCCAATGGCCGTACTACCTCCGATGCTCAGGGAGCAAACACCTACAATAGAGTATCGTGTGAGAGTAGGATTGACTACATAATGATAGATAGGAGGGCTTGGAAGTCAGTAGTGGATATGGTCATTACACCATCGGTGGAGAATGACCATAACCCCCTGTCCCTCACATTGCTAGATCCATGGCACAGAAGGGAGTGTATATCATCAAATAGCGGGGGGCTGATAACCAAGCAAACTATACCATCCAACTGTAAAAGATTTCTCAAGTGGCCTAAGTTCTGTCTGGACAAGTCTAGACTGAGCAAGCTGGATGGAATTCTTGATGAGCAGTCAGTAAGGCTATCTGTAGCATGTAATGAGGCGGCTGGGTCAGCGGAGGTTGAAGATATCTATACTGCCACTATGGATCAGATTGGCAAGTTGTTTACGGTTCCAGCCAAGAAGAGTCTGGAAACTACCAAACCACCTCAGAATTGGTTTGATAGTAACTGTAGAAGGAGGAAAACCAATTTAATTACTGCCATCAAATCTTCTAATCCAGTATCTGTCCGTTTGGCCAGACTGTCCTATAGACAGGCTATAATAGCCGCTAAAAGGGCTTGGGAAGAGTACCATTGGGAAAACCTCAGAGATGCAAGCCAAACTAAGAATGGTAATTTATTTTGGGCACTAGTTAGAAAATCGACTGGTTGCGATTCAAACCAAATCCCAAATCATATTACAGACAGTGAATGGTTTGAACATTTTTCTAAACTCTATGGTGGGAATGAACTGCCCGGAGTCCCTGGGCATTTGAGCGGTGCTCTGGATGATGGTTCCCAGCGGCTCCTACCCACTAGAGTTAATAACAAAGAGGTTCTTACGGCAATAGCTAAAATAGTATCTGCTAAAGACCCAGGACAGGACGGTGTGCCAAGTGACCTTTTTAAAGCTAATCCTGACGGTTGGGCAACGTATTTCGCTACTCTGATAAATGCATTGCTAGCGGGTTCACCGGTTCCTAATTCTTGGAAGGCGGCTGAGGTGATTCCTATCTACAAGAAGGGTCCTAGGGAGGATCCTGCCAACTACCGCCCAATTAGTCTAATAAACGCTGGGCAGAAATTGGTTGGCAGGGTTCTCCTGGAGAGGATCCTCTCGTGGGCAGAGGAGCATAGGATCATTTCCCCTTATTAGGCAGGCCTCAGGGCATGCACAGGTACAATTGATCAAGCGTTTAGGTTGCTACTCCTTCACTGGAAGGTGGTTACCATTGGCAAAGGTGGTCTTTATTTGGCATTCGTTGACTTAAAGACCGCCTTTGACCTGGTTCCCCGAGACCGCCTGTGGATTATCTTGGAGGAGATGGGGATCCCCCTACCAATTTTAAACCTTTTGGCCCCCATGCACGATGGTACCTATGCCCGTATTAGATGGGGATCCCAAGGGCAAAAAACCGATAGGATTCCTGTGAACCGAGGGGTACGCCAGGGCTGCGTGTTAGCCCCAACACTCTTTTCGTTGTTTGTGAATGGTGTGGTCTCTTTCCTGCTTGAAATAAACGCAGATGCTGCGGTTCGGGCGGGTGATAAAGTGCCCACCCTACTTTTTGCAGACGACACATTGTTGGTCTCAAAAACCCCAGTGGGTCTGCAAAAGTTGCTGAACCGCTTCTGTTTGTTTTGTAAACTTAGGGGCCTTGTCATTAACACCTCGAAAACTAAGCTCCTTTATTTCAACCCTAGTAAGTCCTCCAGGTGTCGTAATTTGGCAGCAACTGAGTTAGCATTTAGCTCAGCTACACGAACTTTTATCGTTAACTTGACCAAACGTGTGGGGGACATTTTGTATTTCCTGGCTTCCATTTTGTATGAACATGCGGCCTCGTGGTTAGCATGCCCTTTTGTCCTTTCTCAGTACCAATGACCATTTACTTTGCCCAGCAACAGGCTATTTTTAGCACTGGTCAAGCTCACGCATGCGCACTCGAACATTTAGGTTAATGAGCGGTCACCTCTTAGGAATGTTCTCTGAAACTGACCAGTGGTACTAAACTCCTCCCACATGTTGGCTGTGTTCCAAAAATGCCCTTATTTGTACCTAAACTGTGCAAAAGTATACCGCCTACCTTTTTATTACTGGTAAACGTGTATAAAAGAGGTCGCGCACCGATGTTCGGTGTGATACTTCTTGCATTACCGAAGGGTGCTGTAGGAATGTGTGTCACCATACCAATGACTCTGAAGCGATAGGATGTGTAAGTGTAACAATGTTGTTGGAAATTATTAAACACACACGGCTAGTATCAAGTCCCATCAGACCACCCTGCTGGTGGAATTTGCGTCATATGGGACTTGCTGATCAGAACCTAACCACACTTAGCCATACAGTGCTATAGTGGAAGGGAATGCCAGCGATCCAGCCATGATGTTTATCATGAAGTGGACTATGTGAAGTGCAGTGCTCAAAAAGAAATGTGATAATTTAAAAATGGCTACACTAGCCCAGAGAGAATGTACATGCTGGAGTCAGTGTGTCAATAGTTAAAAACACACCCGGTAGAAAAAAATTTTGAACTACCTTATGGTGTCGTGAAAAATCGGTCGACATGTTTCAGCCTAAGGGGAAATTCCCCAGCTTTCTTCAGGACCTTATGCGATCGCTACTGTCACTACAACCACAGGTGATGACTTTGAACTATGAGTTCTAAATAAGTTTACTAATAGATAAAAAAGATACATATCTACCAGGAACTAGAATGATTGGACGTCCACTGACGGGGAAGAAGCATCTCTTCTTCCTAACAATAAACACAAACATTTTCTGTTATACAACAACATTGAGTAAACGAAACACACCAGCCTGAATACAGAGTCACCGCATAGAAAAAACACTTGCATGAATTAATTTACATTCTGCATACATTGGATAAAGCATGATAGCTTAATCACACAGAGGCATTTCCTCACGGTGATACTCACCCAGCCTTGTGTGGGTGAAGACCTCACCTCACCCGGCAACCGCTCGGGAGAATGAGGCCCCGCTCTATAGTGTAGAAAAAAGGACAGAGTAAGTGGAACCTCTACCCTGTCCAAGCCAATTGCTCTACAACAATAACCCAACGAACGTGTGATAGATACCTCACTGTCAGACACAATACCACCCCCATCCACCCCAATGGCACCTTATACATTGCACTTGCTACAAGTTGTGTCATGTCACATAAACCAATGCAGACATTCAAGAGTATCACTCAGCTTTATACTGAAGGTTTATGATTTCCTCCACAGAGGAAGCTTTCTTTTGTACTCATTAAAACCCTCTCTGGTAACTTGCCAAAAGGCACTAGTGATAGCCCTACTAGACTGCCCAGATATAGGGGTTCCTACAAGAAGAGAGATTAGATTCCTCTTTCACTATGCAATGCTACCAAAAGCTCTTTTAGGACCTTCTATGCTGGGGAATCTTGTTTACTGTAAAAAAGTGACTCAAAATACTCAGGGTCCAGGAGGACACTCACCTATCCGTCGGTGCCTCTGTAATTTGCGCCGAGCGGAAATGGAGGTGCTCACAGGTCCGATTTGATCCCTTAAATAACCGCCGGGTGAAAATCAACCCGGAAATGGCTAACAGGGCAAGCGTGAAGTGAAACGCTATCCCGCTGCGCATGCGCGCTCAAATCCGCCCCGCCGGCACTGGTTTAGGCAATAAGGCCATTCCCTTCTGTCCGGTGTAATCAAGGCATGTAGGTATGTTAAAGCGCTTAAAGCTTCGAAAACCTCATCCATACGTCAAAAGCCTCGCCAGATAATGTGCTGAGTCCGACGTAGGCTTCCAAGATACCGCGCATGGCAAAACGAGGGAACACTAATCCCTTTGTCATGCGCCCAACGTCCTGCTGTAAGATAGACTTGCCATAGAGATACACCTTGAAGACGTCTCTAGCGTTTGTGCCCAGGTAGGAAAGAACTCTTTGTCCCATGAGTAAAACAGCTGTGAGAAAAGACTTGTAATCAATATACAACTGGGAGTAAATGGACGTCTCTGGCGTTTTGCGCCCAAGTAAGAGACATATCCATGTCCTTTAAATCAAGCGGTATGAGAAGTGTTTTTACTCGGAACGTAATATTACCGAGCACTCTAGAGTAGGTGACCGATTGCTTAAATGCTGGTGTCCAATAGGCATCCTAGCCAAATCTTTTCGCACCTAAATATTAGTAGGGAAAGGGCCCTAGATACGTCGGCGGCTCTATATTAAGAGTCAAGACCTTTAAGTCAGAAGACCACTTATTTGATCAAAGGTCACCCCGTGTAAGCTGATGATGTTATCATGGGGTATTTTCGTATATCTATGTGAATTAAAAATGTGCAAGTCCGGTGTCACTAGAGGGAGGATGCGGTCAGTCAGACAGAAAAGAAACACACACAATTAAGTTGGGTGAGCTAAAAATGCAAACAAACATGATTGCATTCAGTTAATAGACCCGCAACTAAAAAGTTGCTCTGGATACACAAAAAAACTAATGAGGGTCAAGGGGATATTTAAAGACCTGTCTACTCACTCCCCTGGTAAACTATGGAACAACAAAAGGGTAGACTAGGTCTGAGGGTAGTGTGTCACCATACCAATGACTCTGAAGCGATAGGATGTGTAAGTGTAACAATGTTGTTGGAAATTATTAAACACACACGGCTAGTATCAAGTCCCAAGTTTTCACGACACCATAAGGTAGTTCAAAATTTTTTTCTACCGGGTGTGTTTTTAACTATTGACACACTGACTTCAGCATGTACATTCTCTCTGGGCTAGTGTAGCCATTTTTAAATTATCACATTTCTTTTTGAGCACTGCACTTCACATAGTCCACTTCATGATAAACATCATGGCTGGATCGCTGGCATTCCCTTCCACTATAGCACTGTATGGCTAAGTGTGGTTAGGTTCTGATCAGCAAGTCCCATATGACGCAAATTCCACCAGCAGGGTGGTCTGATGGGACTTGATACTAGCCGTGTGTGTTTAATAATTTCCAACAACATTGTTACACTTACACATCCTATCGCTTCAGAGTCATTGGTATGGTGACACACTACCCTCAGACCTAGTCTACCCTTTTGTTGTTCCATAGTTTACCAGGGGAGTGAGTAGACAGGTCTTTAAATATCCCCTTGACCCTCATTAGTTTTTTTGTGCTGTAGGAATGTACCACCACCCCATGGGGTCCTAATAAACTTGTCTTTTGCATTTCCAGTTTCCGTGCCAACTTCTATTCTATGATGTTCGAGAGTTTTTGCAGAGTATGTAGACCTGGCGAAACCCAAACTCCACAAATTGGCGACCACGAAGGGACTCATCGGCGACTCGGATGCCCGAAGGAGAGGTCGTGACCAAGGACTGGAAACTCGCCATGGACGCGTATGCTGCCACTGAGTGACCCGAGTCTTGGCACCCACGGTGTTTCTTCCTTTCCTTCTGACCCGACCTTCCAGGTGGCGCCGGTCCTCGACTGAGATCCTGATCGGTTGGGTTGTCGTGCAGTGCCCGTTTGGCTGATTCGATTAAGGAACTTGGCAGTTGGAATCTGGACGTTTGAGAATATTTGGTAAGCTTGTGATTGGTAAGGTAATCTACTGACACTTACTGTGGCTTTTTGGATTTGTTTGAGTTAGCTAACATTTGGACCTATGATTTGAGTTATATGTGGAGTGCACCTCACATAGGCAGGCATGTAGAGATATTTCTCTGACTTTTTATTTGTTTGAACGGCACACCGTGTGTAAGACATATTTAAGTGCCATTTTATGTAATATCGCGTTTTCGTGATATTTTTGACATGCCTGTTCTCAGCACACTTCGAGGAATGTGCTGTCTTGGAAATGGTACCAATTATCGATTAAATTAATCTCAGCCGGCTCCCCCCGAGCCTTCCTCCCATAATGTATAGTACATTGTGGCATAAATATACAAAAACTGATCGTGAATTGCAATGGCCTGAGTTGGAACCTAAGGATATATCAGTTGGTCGTGAGAATTTTCGTAAAGGTCTTTTTGTTCTTGCAGATGCGGATGAGTTTTTCCAGCATTTGGTTAAGCTGCGGGATGAAGCGTCACGACCACGAGCGGCGAAAAAGGCATCGGATTCGTCTGCGCCTGGATCAACGGAAATATCCAAAGAGTGCCCTATCTCTGACACAGATAAGAGCGCTGCAGTTAATGTTATGCCTATGCGAGAAGCTGCGCCTTTGTATGTCCCTCCTAAAGGGCAAGGCCATGGAATAGAACGGACGTTATGGCGCTCAAGAATGCTTTACCTGACCCCCGTAAAAATCCAGCAACTTTCTATGAAGGAGTGGAAGGTGCTATTTCTTCATGCATTATGACGTTAGTCGATATTGATTTATTCTTTGGGTTAATATTGCCCCCTGATATGTGGAGAGCTATTCGTAAGTTTGATGATCGAGCGATTTTAGGAGCAGATTGGAAGGATTTAGCTCAAGCTGATTTGGATAGGGAACCCGCATGTAAGCCGTGTCAATTGATTTTAGATCTTCCGGCGGCTATTTTGACTAAATTAAAAACACTTGTTCCCCCTAAGAAAATTGATTGGACAATGCTGGCTTCTTGTAAACAGAAGCCGGATGAATCGGTTTCTGACTACTTTTCCCGTTTCGAGGAAGCGTTCCATGATTACAGTGGGCAATTATTAACAGAGGACATGGGCAGGCATTTGTTCGTTGATAAGTATGTGGCTAATCTCCTACCGGAGATTGCACGACGATTAAAGACTAGTGAAAGTTCATGGACCACGGGAACCCCTGCTTCTTTATTGACTATGGCTCAGTATTATGAACGACAGGAAGTGGAGGCTAAAGAAAGTAGTGATAAGAAAGCGAAGGATTTGAAGACGAAGGTGATGTTGGCTCAGGTTTATGCTACGCAGCCGAGAGGGAATGATAGGGATAGACGAGGATCGTATGGTACGTCTTCCACCCGTTCCGACATTTCTGAGGATCAGTGTGCATACTGTAAACAGTTTGGACATTGGGCTTCAGATTGTCCTGTGCTTCGAGAACAGCGTAATCAGCGTGGTCGAGGAAGTGGAAGGTCACGGAATAGTTATTCAGGATTGAGGGGTGGAGCAAATGATCGCGGTAGGTTTGAAGCGAGGGGTCGTGGTCAGGCTGACTATAATACTTTTGATCGACGGAATCAGTATCAGATAGCTGAAGGAGAGTTTACTGAGTCTCAGGATAATAATTATGCATAGGATTGCGTAGGATGGGGTGTGGAATCGGTTGAAGTACCAGTCGATCAAAGGGGTCCATATATATCAGCACATGTTTTGGGTTCTACTGATCAGTTTCTGGTCGATACAGGAGCTACTCGTAGTGCTCTGTCCAAACACTTGGTTCCAAGGGCTCCCCTGTCTGGCGAAACGATTACATCAATAGGGTTCGATGGAACACCTTCTCTTAGCCCATTGTCTCAACCCCTTACATTTCACATTGACAAATTTGTTACCCCATGTCCGTTTTTGTTATCTCCAAACACACCAGATAATATTATGGGACTTGATATGCTTAAACATTTTCGAGCAACTATACGCTGTGCCCCTGAAGGGGTACGGGTTATTTTGAATGAAAACTACCCAGAGGTTGAGAGATCGTGCCTCATGCAGGAGGCCGATGCGTTAGCTTCTCTTCCAAGCACTTTATGGGTCACTTCCGATACTGATGTGGGTCTAATGACTATTCCTCCCGTACATATTACTGTAAAGGAGGGAGTGTCTTTGCCCCGCGTACCACAGTATAAGATCTGCAGAGAGGGTGAAATAGCTCTAACACATATTGTGGATGACTTGATTGAGGCAGTGGTGGTGGAGGAAGTCCCCTATAATGTTTGTAATAGCCCAATTCTTCCGGTCCTTAAGAAAGACACAGACACTAAGATCTATCGTTTTATTATTGATTTGAGGGAAATTAATAAGATAGTTGTACCCCAGTACCCGGTGGTGTCTGATATTACCACCCTACTTCCCTTGATTCCACCTACCACCACTACATTTACTGTCATTGACTTAAAGAATGCTTTCTTCTCGATCCCTATTCATCCTGATAGTCGATATTTGTTCGGCTTCACATTAAATAACAAATCATATAGATTTTGTCGAGTTCCTCAAGGCTACACAGAAAGTCCTAGCATTTATAGCCAGGCGTTAAAAAGGCAGCTTGATTCATTTGATTTACAGTCTGGGGTGGCTCTTATTCAATATGTTGACGACAATTTACCTGCAGCAGACACGCAGGAACAATGTGAGGAGAGTACTCTCTCCCTACTTTCTTTTCTTGCCAAGAATAATCACAAGGTCTCGAGGAAGAAGTTGCAATATTGTAGACCAAAGGTGACCTACCTTGGTCATCTTTTGTCTAAGGAGGGGCGTGCATTGACATCAGACCGAATTCAAGCAATATTAGATACACCAGTCCCTTGCACTCAGAAAGATGTTCATGCTTTCATAGGTTTGACGTCTTTTTGTAGACAGTGGATATTAGGATTTTCACACATTATAATGCCTTTGT
Source organism: Lissotriton helveticus (assembly GCF_964261635.1). NCBI lineage: Eukaryota > Metazoa > Chordata > Amphibia > Caudata > Salamandridae > Lissotriton > Lissotriton helveticus. Next base: position 1,130,766,310 of record NC_136057.1, on the reverse strand, counting down.
TAGCATTGTTGTCCAAAACTACACCGATTCCCCTTGAATGGACAGATGAATGTCAGAATGCTTTTGAACACTTGAGACAAGCTCTTTGTTCTGCACCAGTGTTAGGGACACCAGAATATACAAAGAGATTTACACTATATGTACATGAGAAGGATGGGTGCGCATTGTCAGTTTTAGTGCAGATACACGGAGACAAACAGAGGCCTTGTGCCTACTCCTCAGCAGGACTCGACCCTGTGGCTCGAGGATTGCCTGGATGTTTTCGAGCAGTCGCAGCAACAGCTGTGGCCATACAACAGAGTGAGGGGATAGTTTTGTCACATAAATTGTTGGTGTTAGTTCCCCATGCGGTAGATGCTTTATTGAACCAAACGAAAACACAGCATCTAACTAGTGCTCGTTTAACAGGATACTAGTTAACGCTGTTGGCGCCACATATTACACTGAAGAGGTGCCCCACTTTGAACCCTGCTACTTTATTGCCATATCCTGTTGCTGAGACCCAGAAGGAAGAACAACATGATTGTGTTTTTCTGACCGAAGAACAGACAAAGGGTCTTATCGATTTACAGGATACGCCACTTCCAGATGTAGATGGGGAACTGTGGGTTGATGGATCGTGTTTGAAGCTGCCAGATGGTACAACTTCTGCAGCTTATGCGATCACGACACTTAAGACAGTGGTAGAAACAGCACGAATACCGCAAAAATCGGCCCAAGCGGATGAATTGATAGCCTTAACGAAACATGTGAGTTAAGTGCTGGACTATGTGTGAATTTCTACACTGATAGCCGTTACGCTTTTGGAGTAGTGCATGATTTTGGCCTACTCTGGAAGGAACGAGGGTTCCTGACCTCACATGGAGTGCATATCATGCATGGAGAATTAGTACGTGACCTCCTGAATGCACTATTATATCCAAAGAAAGTAGCGATAATTAAGTGTAGTGCACATAAGAAGGTGACAGACAAAATCGGACAAGGAAACGCTTTTGCAGATCGCATAGCGAGAGAGACTGCGATGTTACAGAATGTCTCTCTCATGTATGTGGTGAAATCACAGGCTGAGCGTTGGCATGATGCTAGAGAGGAAATACTAGACATACAAAAATCAGCGTCTGAAGCTGAACTTGCAACCTGGGCGACAGAGGGAATGTTGGATGATGAGGGCTGTTGGCGTAGCAAAGATATGGAGAGATGGAAATTGCCTGCCGCTTATTTGCAAGCAATGGTTCAAATGACAATTGGACTGGCACATGTTGGGGCTCTTGCAATTAATAAACTGCTTACACGAGTTTGGGAGCATCCTGAGATTGCCAGCATGGCCAAGAGAGTGGTTCAGACCTGTCTGATATGCTTACAGCACAATCCTGCAAAAGGGACTTATACTCCTAAAGGAGGGTTTGTTCCACCTACTGCACCATTCGAAGTACTACAAATGGATTACATCCAGCTTGAGCGTTGTAACAACTTGAAGTATGTCTTAGTGGTGGTGTGTGCCTTCAGTAAATGGATAGAGGCCTACCCCACGAAGGATAATACTGCGTTGACAACAGCTAAGGTGTTACTCAGAGAGTATTTCCCACGCTATGGTGTCTGTAAATTTCGGTGGAATGATAATGGTCCTCATTTTGTTGGGAAAGTAGTGGAGTATGTCCTGAAAGGATTGGGAATTAAACAAAGATTCCACGCTGTATTTCATCCACAGTCAGCAGGTCTGGTGGAAATGTACAATGCGACTCTAAAGCTGAAACTAGCAAAGATTGTGGCATCCACGTCTTTGAAATGGCCGGATGCTTTGCCTTTGGCATTACTGTCCATTAGATCAGTGCCACATTCCCGATCTGGCCTCACACCCTATGAAGTGGTGTTTGGAAGGCCTATGAACATTTGGGGAGTTCCAAAGCCTCGCTTAATACATGATGTGCCTTGTATAATGATGAACGATTATTTGGCACGATTAACAAATGATTTACTTTCTATTCATCAACAGGTTCGAGAAGCGCTCCCCGACAATTCCAGTGGAGAGGCTCACGATCTCCGTCCTGGGGACCATGTGATGGTCCGCGTGTTCGAGAGAGCCAGCAGTTTGGAGCCGAGAGGGCGTGGCCCTGAACAAGTATTGTTAGCAACTCGGACGGCTGTGCGAGTCACGAATAAGATGCGGTGGGTACATTCCACTCACTGCCGTTGTGTCTCTCCGGACTTGGTGAATCCTGCGGTGCTGTCTGATTATCGAGACATCTTGGATGCAGAGAAGAGCCCAGCTGCTACGCCTCACGAATCGGAGGGAGCCTTCCCGGACCACACTGTTTCTGGTGGAGTGAAGTATAACCTACGTCCAAGGAAATAGTTTTTGTACAAGACTGGTTGAGTTACCGTTCTGCGAAAACGGAAGCCGAGAATATCAAGGGGGCGGGGATCAGTTCTGGCCAGTGTAGCGACACCCGTCTTGAATCTCGGAGAAGCCACCAGCGGCTACCTCGGATCTTAGCACTCAATTTTTATTTTTTAGTTTATCTATTTTGAAACTTTGTTCTTTGCAACTATGGTACCTACGACAATGAGGAATAGGAGAAATCTTGGTGCAGTGCTTTTTGTTGTGACTATAGTGGTGATAGCAGTGATAGCTTGGACTATAGAACGATTGCTTTCTGCACGAGAATACTTACTGCCTACCACTCCAATCCCATCTGAACATTTTCATTTTACTCTGCCGTATCATGAAGAAAGACATAGACAGACTTATTTAAATAACAGCTTCATTCAGATTCTACATCATACCCACAACATGACGAACACTTCGAATTGCTGGGTATGTGGAATGTTGCCTGGACATCAAAAGAAAGGAGGAACTCCACTTATTCCTCTTCTTTTTTCTCATAATGGTTCTTGTAATGCTTGGTACACTCTTCTTTTTACCCTAAGATGTCCAAAAAAGGTGGACTACTTTTTCGACTTAACAAAATATGTTATAATGATAGAGATGGTTACCCACAGGCAGAAGGAACTAAATTTGAGTGGGAAGAATATCGACCGGACAATGTATCTACGCCTCGTATTTTCACTAATCAACGAATTACGAATATGTCCAGTTTACATGTGATTACTGTAATTGATACCAAAGCTGAATTGTGCGTGCGTAATAAAGGTTTAATACCGGTTGGGAAAAGTGAATGTAATACTACTCTCACATTTGATACACCAAATGGTATTGCCTTCGTAGCATCCCGAAACACTTACTTTATTTGTGGAAATAAAGGATATCATCGTCTTCCCATTGGGTGGTTAGGAACTTGCTACATATCTTTTGTACTACCCCCTGTGTTTATTGCTCCGCCAATGTACCATAATGATTTTGTACTATATCATGATTTCATATTAAATAGGGTGAAGAGAACATTAGAAACTGAAAATGTCGACTAAACTGACACTTCCTTACAACAATATGTAGATTTTAATCTAGGCCTGTTTTCCTTTGTTGGTGCTGCTTTAAACAGCAGGAAAATAAGACGGCTAACACGTGTCGTGGAAGCTGTTGCTAATGAAACTGCCTCTGCTTTAGGTAACTTAACTGAGGAACTCCAAATTACCAGAATTGTAACGCTCCAGAACCGTATGGTTCTTGACGTGGTACTAGCTGATCATGGTAGTGCATGCCGCATTATCGGAAGTAGTTGTTGTGTTTACGTTCCAGATAATTCGCCTTCCGTGTATGATGCCATTTCCAAATTGCATAAAATTGCTGCTGAGATTCGCCGCAAAAATGGTACATGGACATTCTCTAATTGGTTCTGGACTTTGCTTAGTACCTGGGGTTGGAAATTACTGACGAACTTATGTATGATTATTGGAATACTCTTTCTCCTCTGTTTATGTATCCAATGTGGCCCTACCTTATGCTCTGTAAGTATTACAGCCTGTATCCCATTAAAACGAGCTATTGCCAAAAACGAGCAAATGATTAATGCAGAAATGATGAAAATAATGATGATTAATATTGATGACGAGTATCCTGATTACTTCCGTTATGAGGTAGTTTCAGCTAAATGCTAAAAGGGCCGTTCGAGAGTATTTGCAGAGTATGTAGACCTGACGAAACCCAATACCACACAGGTCCACCCTTTTCCTTGATGGAGAACCACTGGAGCGTGTAATAGAATTTGACTACCTGGGAATTAGAATTTCACAAAACTTGAAGTGGCAGCCTCACATTGATAAAATGCTCTTAAATCATAAAAGGGTGGTTGGTGCATTGGGGCGAGACCACCGTATGTCCACCTCCAAGCCCGTTGCCCCTGCCCTGGATATTTATGCTGCAAAAGCTGTGGGCAGCGCCCTTTACGGTGCAGAGTTGTGGGGTTTCGATTGCATTAACGGCCTCATCACCCCGAGAATAAGTTCCTTAGGGAGCTGGTATCCCTCCCAAGGGGCACCCCCATTAAACCATTATTGAGTGATCTGGGTCGCCGCTCCATTCAGGACCTAGCCAGGCTACGGCCTCTTTTATACTGGGCTAGATGGTTTGAAAGAGGTCATGAATCTTAATGGCTCTCATAAAATCAGTTGGATCCGCAATATAAAGAAGCTTCTGCGCGAAACTGGCTTGCCAATCGATTGGGAGCTCGGTGTTCCTTTATCTAAGCCCGAAATTAAGTGAGTTTATTGGAATTGGGTGGACGAGCAAGATCTAAGGGACCCAAACCAAGGAAGGCTGACCGAAGAGTTTAAACAGCACAAACTCAAGCCTCGTTTGGAGCCTTACTTGGATTTTATTAAAAAACCAAGAGATAGATCCCTATTCATTCAGTTCAGGCTGGGAAACCTCCCCTTACATGATTACACCTGTAAGTGGAAGCCCCAGTACCAAACCCCACCTGACTGCCCAATTTGTGAAGGTGTCACTGAAAGTATCGCTCACGTCTTTTTTGCATGCCCAGCCTATGTAAAACCCAGACAGAAATGGCTAAAACCCGTGTGTTTATTGCTCGGAACCAGGAATCATTCCGCAGCACTTAGAATACTCAAGGCTGACACTAGTACAAGCTAAGGGGCCTATTATGATGGAGGATTTTCTGCATCCTCCGGGCCGGCGGAAGCCACCGCCGGCCCGGAGGATGCGGAAAATCCTCTGCGGACCCACCAAAGACCCACCGCCACATTAGGATGGCTGGTGGGTCCTGGTTTCCGTCCGCAGCTTTTCCGCCGCGGTTGGCTTGCAACCGCGGCGGAAAAGCACTAATATGGTGACGGTGTCTCTCAGACACCGTCAGCCAGATTAGGATGGGCTCTGAAACATGCTTTTCCGCGGCGGCTTTTCCGCAGTGGAAAAGCATGTGTAACTTCACTGCGGGGGCCCGTTGCGGGCCCCCTAGGTGAAGGGGGGGTGGGGGGTGCACATGGTGGGTACCTATGGTACCCCCCTGCATTTGTATTGCCTGCCACTTTCTACATACAAATGCAATGCGTGCATTTTTAACATTGCTGCGGGTGCAGCTTGAAGCCGCACCCGCCGCAATGTTAAAAATAGAGGATGTGACCGCCAGGGTGGCGGTCACATCCTAATTGCACAGGAGAGAACTCCGCAGCCCATGCGGAGGTTCCCTCCTACTCTATGGTGGCGGACGGACTCAGGTCCGTCCGCCATCATAATGTGCCCCTTAGTGTGTGGGGTTGCCACATTTCTGAGCTGGGTTTGGATAATTAGATCAAAGGCTATGAGATGATTCAGTTTTAGCTAATTTTTAATATCCACAAAGCTGATAATGTTTAATATGCCTTTTAAATTATTTATTGTAATACGAATGCTTTTACTGTAACCTACTTTGTAAAATGTAAGACTCATGGATTGTGTTTTTTTAAATATTTTGTATGTTCTTTTATGATATCTTGTATATCAAAATAAAGCTTTGATGAGTGTATGACTTCCCTGCTACTGCAACTACAAAGCTACCTAACGTCAGTGCCTCACAGGTTTCATTGGGTTTTTTACTTTTTCTCATTTAAGGCCAGCACAAGATATACTTTTGCACACACTGATTCTATTTCATATTTATTAATATTGCAAATTAAGAAATGTTTTTATACTAATGTGATTGTATGAAATGTCTAATTTTTTATATCTAGTTTTTATGTACTTTGAATGGTGTTCATTAAGAATTTTTATGAACAATTGCAAAGATTTTTTTATTTTTATTAATCTGTTCCCTTAATCAGTGAAGTGTAATCGATCACTTCTATAGATGCTATCCATATAGACACGTAGATTGTTGTTATATATGGAGCCAATCCTATGGTCTCCGAGGTAAGCAGAAGCAGGTTTATTGACATTTTATTTAGCTTTTTCAATCTAAGGACAAAATTGAGTGCATGGGGAGTGACAAGGAGATGGCTGAACTGTATCAGTAGTGCTCAGGGGATTTGAGCAATGCATGCGTTAGTGCATGAGTACATAGGTACCGAGTGGATGATTAGAGTACTGCAAGAGCAGTGCCTGGTGAATGTATAAATGCTTGTTGTTTGGCACAGTGATTAGCTAAGGACATGGAACTGGCTGGGTGATTGGAGGAGTGCATGGGTATTGATAAGGAGTGTCCTGGACTGCTTCAGTAATGCTCAGGGGATTGTAGCATTGCATGTGTTAGTGCCTGGGTCATTGCATTAGTACAAGGGTAGTAACTGGCTGACTAGAGTACTGCAAGGAGAGCGCATGTGAATCTATAAGTGCTTGGGTTTTGGCGGAGTGATTGGATAAGTACATGGAACTGGCTGTGTGGTTCGAGGAGTGTATGGGAAGTGACAATGAGATCGCTGGACTGCATCAGTAGTGCTCAGGGGATTGTAGCAGTGCATATGTTAGTGCCTGGAACATTGCAAAAGTACATGGGTTCAGACTTGATGATTAGAGTACTGCAAGGAGAGTGCATGGTGAGTTTATAAATGCTTGGGTTTTGGTTCAGTGATTGGATAAGTTCATGGTGCAGGCTGGGTGATTGAAGGAGTGCATGTGAAGTAACAAGGGGATGGCTGGACTGCATCGGTAGTGCTTAGGGGATTGTAGCAGTGCATGTGTCAGTGCCTGGGTCATTGCATGAGTACATGGGTACTGATTGGATGATTGGGGTACTTCAAGGAGAGTGAATGGTTAATGTATAAGTGCTTGGGTTTTGGGGGAGTGATTGGATAAGTACATTGTGCTGGCTGGGTGACTGGAGGAGTGCATCGGTAGTGACAAGGAGATGGCTGGACTGCATCAGTAGTGCTCAGGGGATTGTAATAGTGCATGTGTTAGTGGATGGCTCATTGCATGACATGGGTAGTGACTGGATGATTCGAGTACTGCAAGGAGAGTGCAAGGTGAATTTATACGTGCTTTGGTTTTTGGCGGTGTGATTGGATAGGTACATGGAACTGGCTGGGTGATTGTAGGAGTGCATGGGTAGTGACAAGGAGAAGGCTGGACTGCATCAGTAGTACTCAGGGGATTGTAGAAGTGCATGTGTTAGTGCCTGGGTCATTGCATGAGTACATGTGTAGTGACTGGATGATTGCAGTACTGCAAGGAGAGTGCATGGTGAATTTATAAGTGCTTGTGTTTTGACAGAGTGAGGGGATAAGTGCTTGGAACTGGCTTGGTGATTGGAGGAGTGCATGCGGAGTGACAAGGAGATGGCTGGACTGCATCAATAGTGCTCATGGGATTCGAGCAATGCATGTATTAGTGCCAAGGCCATTGCATGAGTACATAGGTTCTGAGTGGATGATTTGAGTACTGCAAGAAGAGTGACTGGTCAATGTATAAGTGGTTGTTGTTTGGCGCGGTGATTAGCTAAGGACATGGAACTGGCTGGGTGATTGGAGGAGTGCATGGGTAGTGATAAGGAGTTGCCTGGACTGCTTCAGTAATGCTCAGAGGATTGTAGCATTGCATGTGTTAGTGCCTTGGTCAGTGTATAAGTACATGGGTAGTAACTGGATGATTAGAGTACTGCAAGGAGAGTGCATGGTGAATTTATAAGTGCTTGGGTTTTGGCGGAGTGATTGGATAAGTACATGGAACTGGCTGGGTGATTGGAGGAGTGCATGGGTAGTGACAATGAGATAGCTGGACTGCATCAGTAGTACTCAGGGGATTGTAGCAGTGCATGTGTTAGTGCCTGGATCATTGCATAAGTAAATGGGTACGGACTTGATGATTAGAGTACTGCAAGGAGAGTGCATGGTGAATTTATAAGTGCTTGGGTTTTGGCGGAGTGATTGGATAAGTACATGGAACTGGCTGGGTGATTGGAGCAGTGCATGGGTAGTGACAATGAAATAGCTGGACTGCATCAGTAGTGCTCAAGGGATTGTATCAGTGCATGTGTTAGTGCCTGGATCATTGCAGAAGTGCATGGGTACGGACTCGATGATTAGAGTACTGCAAGGAGAATGCATGCTGAGTTTATAAGTGCTTGGGTTTTGGTTTAGTGATTGGATAAGAACATGGTGCTGGCTGGGTGGTTGGAGGAGTGCATGTGAATTAACAAGGAGATGGCTGGACTGCATCAGTAGTGCTCAGGGGATTGTAGCAGCGCATGTGTTAGTACCTCGGTCATTGCAGGAGTACATGTGTACTGACTGGATGATTAGAGCACTGCAAGTAGAGTGCATGGTGAATTTATAAATGTTTGGGTTTTGGCGGAGTGATTGGATAAGTACATGGTGATGGCTGGGTGATTGGAGGAGTGCATGGGTAGTGACAAGGAGATGGCTGGACTGCATCAGCAGTGCTCAGGGGATTGTAGCAGTGCATGTGTTAGTACCTGGGTCATTGCAGGAGTACATGTGTAGTGAATGGATGATTCGAGAACTGCAAGGAGAGTGCATGGTGAATCTATAAGTGCTTGTGTTTTGGCAGAGTGATTGGATAAGTACATGGAGCTGGCTGGGTGATTGGAGGAGTGCATGGGGAGTGACAAGGAGATGGCTGGACTTCATCAGTAGTGCTCAGGGGATTCATGCAATGCATGTGTTAGTGCCTAGGCCATTGCATGAGTACATAGGTAATGAGTGAATGATTAGAGTACTGCAAGGAGAATGCCTGGTGAATGTATAAGTGCTTGTTGTTTGGCGCAGTGATTAGCTAAGGACATGGAACTGGCTGGGTGATTGGAGGAGTGCATGGGTAGTGATAAGGATTTGGCTGGACTGCATCTGTAATGCTCAGGGGATTGTAGCATTGCATGTGTTAGTGCCTGGGTCAGTGCATAAGTACATGGGTAGTAACTGGATGATTAGAGTACTGCAAGGAGAGTGCATGGTGAATTTATAAGTGCTTGGGTTTTGGCGGAGTGATTGGATAAGTACATGGAACTGGCTGGGTGATTGGAGGAGTGCATGGGTAGTGACAATGAGATAGCTGGACTGCATCAGTAGTGCTCAGGGGATTGTAGCAGTGCATGTGTTAGTGCCTGGATCATTGCATAAGTAAATGGGTACGGACTTGATGATTAGAGTACTGCAAGGAGAGTGCATGGTGAATTTATAAGTGCTTAGGTTTTGGTGCAGTGTTGGGATAAGTGCATGGTGCTGGCTGGGTGAATGGAGGAGTGCATGGGTAGTAACAAGGAGATGGCTGGACTGCATCAGTAGTGCTCAGGGGATTGTAGCAGTGCATGTGTTAGTGCCTGGGTCATTGCATGATTACATGTGTACTGACTGGATGATTAGAGTACTGCAAGGAGAGTGCATGGTGAATTTATAAGTGCTTGGGTTTTGGGGGAGTGATTGGATAGGTACATGGTGCTGGCTGGGTGATTGCAGAAGTGCATGGGTAGTGACAAGGAGATGGCTGGAATGCATCAGTAGTGCTTAGGGGATTGTAGCAGTGCATCTGTTAGTGCCTGGGTCATTGCATGAGCACATGGGTAGTGACTGGATGATTCGAGTACTGCAAGGAGAGTGCATGGTGAATATATAAGTGCTTGTATTTTGGCGCAGTGATTAGATAAGGACATGTAACTGGCTGGGTGATTAGAGGAGTGCAAGGGTAATGACAAGAAGATGGCTGGACTGGATCAGTAGTGCTCAGGGGATTGTAGCAGTGCATGTGTTAGTGCCTGGGTCATTGCATGAGTACATGGGTACTGATTGGATGATTAGAGTACTACAAGGAGAGTGCATGGTGAATTTATAAGTGCTAGGGCTTTGGCGGAGTGATTGGATGAGTACACACATGTCACATCAGGCCCGCCCCCCCTCCCCACACTGTGCAAACACACCCCCTGGTGGGTTTTAAGTTGGGGGCTTCATTCCTGTTGAATCCTGAGTGTCTCTGGGGAACAACTTGCCCACCAGGTACCTCCAGTAAGCGCCAAAGAGCTCAGTTGCCGAGAGGTGGTTGATGGCCACGCCCCTTCTTGCTCCTCTCTGCAACACAGCTCTGTGTTGCTTCCTGGAGGTACCGGGTGGGCTAGTTGGACCCAAGGCACGATCAGGATTCAAAGGAACTTAATCTCCCAACTTACAATGCTCCAGATGGCCCGCTTGCACAGTGCTGAAGGGAGGCGGTGGGGCCTGATGTGACAAGTGTGCAAATACGCCCTGTGATGCATGTTAATTTGGGGGAGTAAGTCCCCTTGAATCCTGAGGGTCCCTGGGGTCCACATTGCCCACCAAGTACCTCCAGTAAACACCACAGAGCTGCATTGCAGAGAGGTGGTCTGAGGCCATTGCCTTTTTTTCACCTCTCTGCAACGCAGCCTTGTGGCGCTTACTGGATGTAACCTTTGGGCTAGTTGGTCCCCAGGGACCCTTAGGAATGTAGGGGAATTAATTCCCCAACTTAAAATGCACCACAGGTTGCATTTGCATAGTGTTGCTGGGAGTGGGCAAGGCCTCCAGCGCGATGCCAAGTTTTTTATTTCATTTATGTTTTTTAGAAGTGGGCTGTGTGGCCCACCTACCTTTCCTATTTTTTGGGCACTGGGGAGTCCATCCCCCAGGGCCTAAGCACTATCTTGTTCATTTTAGGTCAGTGACATCACTAATGACATCACTGAGGACTTCTCAAATTACACCACTGATGACATCACTGACGATATCATCCTCCAGTGACTCAGTGTTTCTAAAAAGTTTAAGAATGTTATATATATACACCAAGATGTATTGAAGAATAAGTGTGTGTATGAGTGTCTGAATGGATGATTTAGTGGGTGTGTGACAGTGACTGACAGTATAGGTGAGTGATTAAATGTGTCTTAGTGAATGCATGGGTGAATGACTAATCTGTGTTAAAGTCTGTATCAGTCTGTCAGTTGGTGTATAAGTGCATAAAGGTGGGGGCTAAATGGCCCACCCGCAGCCCCGGGCACCACCACCTCCCCAGGGCTACATTCAAAATTCAAGTGTGGGGGTCTTGAGCTCCCCCATACTGCCCTGGGGACCACCACCTTCCCAGGACACTGTTTATTTAAATACGTGGGTCCGTCACAGACCCCTGGCCCTGGGGACCACCACCTCTCCAAGGCTCTACAAATGCTGGGAGGGGGGCAGTGCAGCCCCCTTCCTGGAGCCGTCAATGGCCCCGGGGCCATCACCCCCAGGGTTGGCTTCTGCAATGTACTGGGGTGCCCACCCTGGGACATTGCTGTTTGATATGGCAGGGCAGTAGCGTGTTTGCAGAGTGGTGGGTGAAGAGGCATGGCCTGCTCTGAGAAATTAGCAATCTTACTGTGTGGGACTTACTGGAGGTGATAGGAGGTGTAGTTGGCCCCCAAGAATGTCCTTAGGGGCCAACTACCCCTCTTATTACCTCCAGCAAGTCCCACACAATGGGATTGCTAAGACGTCTTCGGAGGCCATGCCCCCCTTTCTCCACCACTCTGCAAACGCGCCTCCTGGCAGACTCCGGGATGGGGATTAAGTCCAATTAACTCCTGAGGGACTTTGGGGGCCAAGATGCCCTACAGGGACCTCTTGTAAGCCCTACGCAGCGGAATTCCTGAGCGCTGGTTGGAGCCCCTGCACCCTTTATCCACCATTCTGCAAACACAACTACTAGTTAAAGAAGTATTTAAAATGTCATAGGTTTCGCATTTGCGAGAATTAGAGCTATTGGTGTTGTAAATGCAAAAGTTTTTTACTAATATTCTTTGGAGTGGAGTGGATGTATGTTGTGTGTAGTGGAATTATGTGTTATGTTGTGCAGTGAAATTATGTGGATAGAATGTATGTGGTATTTAGTGTATAGGAATTATGTAGAGTGGGATTATGTGTTATGGAGAGTAATTATGTGGTATGGTAGTCTATGTTGTGGGTAACCTCAGGTTTAGTCTTCCTCGTTTCCATAGAAACACAACTATGAACTCAGTGAGACAAAAAAAAGATGGAATCACTGAGGAGCACTTGTGGGTCTAGTCAGAAGTATGAGCAGGGCCACTGGAATTATGTTACTATTTGGCTGCACCGACTTTCGTACAATCATAAATTTACAACATTAGCCACAATATCCATCATCTACACCTTAATCTGCAGATTTGAACCAAAAACACCTTGTTTCTAGCTCAACCGGCTCAAACGTTACCAAACATGCAGCGACAAGTGTTACAGCATGGTGGAAGGCCCTTTGCAAACCTCAAATGGTCACTGTTAGTTATTGCTAAATGTGTGTGTTAAATTGGTACTAATGGTGTGCAAGCCACTCTTGCTTGACCCTGCACCTCTCTTGCCTCTTTCTGCATTTCTGCTGCTTCTTTCTGCATGTTTCTTTCTTTTTATGTACTTCTCTTGACCTTATTCTGCAAATCTTTTGCACTTTCTGCACTTCTCTTCCCTCTTTCTACAAGTCTATTGCCTCTTTTTGTACCTCATTTGCTTCTTTCTATACCCCTCTTACGTCTTTCTGTACCCTTTTTGCCTCTTTCTGCACCTCTGTTCCTTCTTTCTGCACTTATCTTGCTTCTTTCTGCACCTCACATGCCTCTTTCTGCTCCTTTAATGCTTCTTTCAGCAGTTATATTGCCTCCTTCTGCAATTCATTTGTCTCTTTCTGTAACTCTCTTGCCTCATTCTGTACCTCACTGGCTTCTTTCTGTACCCCTTTTGCCTGTTTCTGCACCCCTCTTTGTGCAACTCTCTTGCCTCTTTCTACACCTCTCTTCCCTCTTTCTGCACCACTCTTGCCTCTTTCGGTACCACTGTTCCTTCTTTCTTCACCTGTCTTGTCTCTTTATGCATCCTTCATGCCTCTTTCAGCACCTCCATTTGTTCTTTATGCACCTTTTTTGCTTTGTTCGGCACTTCACTTGCCTCTTTCTGTACCCCTCTTGCCTCTTTTTCACTTCTGTTTGCTCTTTCTGCAGTGCTCTGGCTTCGTCCTGCACCTCTGTTCCAAAGTTCTTAATCCCTCTTGCCTTTTTCTATACCACTCTTCCCTCTTTCTGCACCTCTCTTGCTTCAGTCTGCCCACCTGTTCCCCCTTTCTGTACCTCTTTTGCCTGTTTCTGCAACTCTCTTGCCTCTTTCTGGAGTTCTCTTGCCTCCTTCTGCGCCTCTGTTGCTTCTTTCTGCACCCCTGTTGCTTCATTCTGCACTTTCCATGCTTCTTTCTGCACCTATCCTGCTTTTTTCTGCACCCCTGTTGTCTCATTCTGTACTCGTCTTCCTTCTTTCTGTACCTTTCTTTACTGTTTCTGCATCTCAGTTGCTTCTTTCTGCACTTTTCTAGCTTCTTTCTACACCTCTGTTGCTTCTTTCAGCAATTCTCTTGCCTCTTTCTGAAGTTCTCTTACCTGTTTCTGCACCCCTCTTGCCTCTTTCTGCACCTGTTTTCCCTCTTTGTACAACTCTCTAGCCTCTATCTACACCTCTCTTGTCTCTTTCTGCACCCTTCATGCCTCTTTCAGCACATCTGTTGCTTCTTTCTGCACGTCTCCCCCTTCTTTCTGCACTCCTCCTGCCTCCTTCTGCAACTCTGTTGCCTCTTTCAGCACCTCTCTAGGTTCGTTCAGGACTACTCTTGCTTCTTTCTGCACCTCACTTGCCTCTTACTGCACTTCTCTTGATTCTTACAACTATATTATTGAAAACAATATTAAAAACAATGGTACTCTTAACAACGATCATGCTTACCCGAAAAAACAATATTCTTACTAACATTATTTCTGCATCACAATATCTTTTTATCACAATATTTTTCTCCAAATATTTCTGTCTCCCGATATTTACTAGTCGTTGTTTTGTTCAAATACTGCATTATACATACACTTTCTGAAAAGCTTTAAAGGACATCATGGTGTTTGTGAGCGTAGAATAGGCAAATGAACTCACTCATTTTTCAGAGCCCACTCAAATGCTGAGATGAGAAAGTAAGTGGCTTAGAAAATTGACCAAAGTACAAGAAAAGATCTCGAGAGCTTCAAGACGGGCCACCAAGATTGAAAATGTCTTTCAGATGGCCAAAAAAAGTAACCCTAGTAGTGCCAGAAGTGGCACACAGTGTGGATCATTCAGCAACAAATCTCACTGACCTCTTGAAACGTTCAAGCACCTCTCTCATTCCGGAATATATTGCCAGTGCTCAACACTCCACAAACCCAAGCCTTGAACATTAAAAAGAACCTGAACCTGCCTTGCCAGCCTCTCCTGGTGTGCAACCCAAGTTAGAACTCAAGCGTTTTCCACCAAATTATGTGTTAGTAGTAGACTCCCAATCATCAGGTCTCACATCACCTCCAGGAAACACTCCGATGATGAAACTCCCCCACTTCAACCTCCGAGCCACAAATTATCCGACGCCATGGCAATGCTTCATCCATGCACAGGAAAAACTCACGCTCCAACACAAGGTTGATCCCGTGGCCTATTCTGTTATGAACAAATTACATAGCATGTAATTCTGTGCATTTTTCAAAATGCCATGTGACATACATACATGCCTGCACCACATGGCACACACACATATTTCAGAGGTGCAACAGGGTGTTCTTTTGGCATCCTTGCAACCTTGAAATTGCATTCTCAATTTGCGCTTCTCTAATTGGTAATCGCAAATAGAGAATATCTTCCCATTCATTCCTATGGGCCTCCTAGCCCATAGGAATGAATGGGAAGCTATTTATTATTTGAAAATCTCAGTTTGCGATTCACAAATAAGGAATATGTAGGATTTGCAAAATATTTAGCGAATCCTACATACATTGCATTTTGCAGTTCTCTAATAGCGATTCTCTACAATTTGCAATTTGAGAATCGCAACAGTCTTTTTTTATACATATGGCCCTAAATTAGGTTTACAATCTCTTTGCTAACTCAACTTGCTCGCAGTTTGCCATTGTACAGCATACAACTGGTCGAAAACATATGAAACCCATATAGTTGAGGCCTTAGTTGATGCAATACACCCACGTAGTAGTATTGAGAATGTAGAGCAGGAGAGTGTTCAGTTTTTAGGTGAGATTCAGGATGCTATTGATAGGGTGGCTTCTGCCCATTAGGAAAGAGTAAGAAACAGAGTCATGTGCACCCCATAGTACACCCAAGCACTTCGAGAGGGGAAGAGGAAATGCAACAGTGTGAAAGGAAGTTACATAAGTGCCATGAGCTGGAGGTTCTGAGGAGGTATAAAGTGGAGTTAGGCATCTATAAAAGAGTGATAGTGGCCACTAAATAAGCTTTTTATCAGACATGGATCACCAAAGCAATTTATCCACAAGATGAGACCTTTAAGGTACTTAATGAATTAAGCCAGACTAAAGAACAGGCCTTGGTGATGGATCCTGAGGACTTTAATAGGATGCAGGATTTTTTTATGATTAGGATTAAGGACATCCTGAATTAAGGGAGGAACACCTGATATGTCCTTGCCCTTTAATAGTGGCTGAAGTGCCGGTCTATCAGAGTGAGAAGTTATCAGCATTCCCTCCATTGGATCTAGAGACCCTGTCCTTGCTCCTGTCAGTTCTTAAATTAGGCTTGCCAGAGACCCTTGTCCTTCCCAAGGTGTTTGAAATGGTGTTTCCTGTCATGGGGGTGAATTTTTGTCCCTACTAAACCCCTCTTTGGTGTCGGGTAAAGTGCTTCTGTGATTTAGGAAGATCACAGCTAGCCCGGTGTTGAAAAAGGTTGGGTGAATATAAAAAATGTAAAACGGTATTGCCCAGTATGCCTGCTATCATTTCCGGCTAAAACCTTGGAGAGGTACGTGAATAAATCCCCTATGAAATGTATGGAAGATCAACAAATGCTCCATTCTCACAAATTAGGTTTTCAGGCCCACACTGGATGAGCTTGGATTGGTGGCTGATAAGAACAAGTCCTCCATGTTGATTCTGCTGGACCTTATGGCAGCATTTGATACGGTGGACCAGCAAAATGCTTATGTATCTGCTAATGGCATGCAGGGTGACAGGGTCTGCACTTTTTGGGATTTCTTTGTTCTTGAACGACCAGTCACTGAGAATGCAGATGAGTGGCTATTTGTCTAGAGAAATGTGCTTTCCTGCGTTACTGTTTAACTATGCAGATGATACCCTGCTGGTCTTACGGATTGAGAACTCCATGCGGGTGCAGTTGAATGTGCAGAATATTCTTAGGTTCATTGTGAACTAGATGACAGCAGACTCTCTGAATCCAAATAAAACTGAGGTTCTGGCTATTACAATAAAGGGAAATCAGTGAATGGATATGTTTTTTGCCACAAGAGTTTGGTCTTGTACCTGTACATGCCAGTAGTGAAAAGCCTAGGTATCAAGCTGGATAGTAACCTGTTGATGGCTAAGCAGGTGGCGACAGTGGTTGGCAGCTGCACAAGTCTAATCAGGCAGCTCCGGAAAGTGGTTCCTATTCTTTCTTTTACAACTCTGCGAACAGTAGTGGCTGCATTGATCATGTCACAGTTGCCCTATGACAATACCCTGTGCATCGGCCTCCCCAGTAGGTGGATGGGTCAGCTTTAAGTGGTTATGAATGTCGCTGCAAGACTATTCTTCAAGCTACCAAGACGCAGCATGCTACAACACTGCTACAACAACTGCAGTCAAATAGAGGACCCGGTTTAAAAGCCTGGTTATTTCGCACAAGACGTTGTATAGATGTTGTTTATTGAGGAGCGAGTGAGGCACTATGTGCCTGGATGCGTTTTCGCTCCTCTGAGGCAATTTTGTTGACCTGCCCATGCTTAAAAAAAAAAACGACCTTGGGCGGTCTGGCTTTTTCAGCTCTGACACCACAGATCTGGAATGAATTACCTGAAAGTCTGAGGAGAGAAACTGCTCTCCTATTCTTTCAGAGGAGACTGAAAACCTTCTTATTTGAACAGGCTTTTGGAAGAGATTGACTTTCTCCTTATATTGATATCTGCTGCAACATGGTGTCTTAACCCTCAGATAAGTGTCAAGAGACCTGTGGTATTTGTGTGCTGTATAAGTGTTATTAACATTAACATCCATAAAGGCAGATCTCATGGAGCCTCTGGCCCCAACTGTATTCCTGTGTCAGTTTACAAACAAGATGCTGAGTTCTGGTCGACATCACTGGACAATGGAATCATCTTGGCAAGGCTTGGTTTCGTATCCCATCAATAAGAAGGGTCCAGTGGTGGCCCCTGACAGCTACTGCCTCATTGCCCTTCTGGCTGTTGAAGCCACATATTTTGCATTGCTCCTCCCAAAAGATCTTGATGCATGGGCAAATTTGAAGACTCTGATGCCCTTCAACCAAACTGGCTTTATACCTAATGGCCATCATGGTGCTTGTTGCAAAACGAATAAGGAAAGACTTTCCAGAACATGCTCTTACCGCACGTACTAATGGGTCTGTGCTTTCAAAGTATGGCCAAAGAATGTGGGACTGTAACTGACTCTGCCCTGTCTCTTCCTTTCTCGGATGGGCTAAGACGGGTCCGTCTTGACCCGGTCGACACCCGGATATGCACCCAGACAGGTCCCATGCGCATCCCGCGCCACATGTAATGAAGAGGTGCTTTGTAGTGCTGCAGTAGTGATGGCGGCAAACAGCAGGCAGACCCTCCTCTTCCTGAAGGCTCAAGAGTTATGGGACAGCAAGACCCTTTGGCAGCCCATCAGAAGACAGACAGCGTGATGCTATATTTGGGACTATTATAACACGTTACTTCTTCTCACACCTACTTAGACCTTCCTTCTTTTACCCTTTCTCCTACTCTTACTACTGCTCCTACTTCCTCCTAATCCTATTTAAGTGCCTAACGTTAATCCTTCTTATGCCTAACATTATTCTTACTTACTCCAAATCTTTCTTTGACATAGCCTTACTTACTCTTAATATTATTCCGACTTATTTTTACTCACTCCTGCCTACTACTCCAACTCCTACTTACATGTATATTCATCCATCTACCCCTCTCCATGAACCCATCAACCACTCGCACCCATGCACTCATTTGTCCTCCCACACACAAGTATTTATGCATCAGCCCATAATTAAGCATTTATCCACCAACCTACATTTGCGTTCATCTTTCTATCCAACTTCATATCTCTACCAGCCCACCATCGTATGCACCCACAACCACTCAACTTTCTATTAATCCTTTATAACCGTACATCCACCAATCTACCAATTCATCTAATAAACATTGATCTGCTTAGGCAAGTACCTAAAGTATAGTCTCTGGCAGCATGAAGGTCTGTATGTTTGTTGTATGTGAGTGCTGTGTTTTTTGCATCTGAGTATATTCTGCATCCATATTGTTGTTTGTATGTATGATTGCTTTAGGGCAGCCAATCATATCACCGACCAACCTATGCCTAGTACAGCAAAGGACACATACATAAAAAAAATAACACCGACATTTTGCATTTACCGGTGCTTGTTATGATTGTTTCTCTAGATCTTGTGCCTAACGTACCGGGTGTGTTTTATATTAATGCGTCTTGTTCAATATTTGTGCTTCTGCTTATGCAGTTTCTTTCTTAGCCTGGTGTGAACTGAACTTTCTATCTTGTGAATCCCTGTTATTTATGTGTATCCGTGTGTACCGTCCTCATTATTGAGCAGGTGAATTAGTATGTTGTTTTGCTGGAGAAGTGGGGTTTCAGCTATGCACATCTTATCAAACATGGCAAAGTATGATAGCATGCTTCTGTGGATGGTGTGCGTAGATATTTGCTTTAGTATGACTTTTCCTTCATCCCCTGGCTTGACTGGTGTTTGTTCATACCATTACCGAAAGAAATTGCACATAACCTGCCATGTGAGTTTTTTTTTACCAATGACAGTGTATATCAGGGGTGGATGGTTTATTAGATGAGAAGTGGGACTAGCACGCACTTCCTGCCACCCACAAGCATACACACTCAGACATGCTCACATCCATCCATCCATCCATAAGCACACACACAAGCACCTGCTCACACCCACCCATACTGAGCACATACATGCAAACACTTGCCCACACAAGTGCACATTCACATATACCCATACAGATACACAGGAACTAAAACATTTAATAAAGCACTTACAGGGGCGCAGTGATAAAGGTAGAACCAGTGGGTGGAGGGGGAGCAGCACAGTGTCCCAGGAAGGAAAGAACAAAGCAGAAGATCCTGCTGCTTCCCCTCATTGGTTAAACGTGTTGTGGGTCAGCCAATAAGAGTGAGACGTTCCCTAAATTGTCACAACGTGAGATGAGGTCAATGAGACTTACTATTCAGACCCCAGTTTGTAATGTGTTGGAAAGGGGTGGTGTGAGGCGTCACTGAAAGGCTTGGGCACATCAGGGCTTAAACTTAAAGCGCCCAGGGCTTACTCTGTAAGTGAAGCTTTCCCTTGTCATGAGGAGGAGGATACTCACAGGGCTTTGCTAGGCTGATTGATGATGTCACTGCCCTCAGACCTTAGCTCAGACTGCCAGGCCCCTAACCACTAGCGCTTGACAGGCACCTAGCTGGCCGCCCTTGATAAGATGAGTGTCAGTTAGGCTGGTATTTGTTCAGTTTAGCAGGCACTCGTCATGCTTTGGGAAAAGGGGGCGAAAGTGAGCCCTGGCACCCCTTAGATTGACTGCCTCTGGTGTATTTTAAATAAAAGGCACAGCATATCTAAAACGCCCATCTCCCTCTTGTTTTCAAATGGCTTTACTCCTGCAATTAAGAATTGCTTCCAGGTAGTAGAGGCTGGGCAGCGACAAAGCAAGAGCAGTTATTTGCAACTTTACAACGCAGAGGTTCAATTCATCACTGAGAGAATTTCAATCTTCTTGTCGGAAGAGGAAATGCTGTCATATAACTCGAGTAACCTTTTGTGAATGAGATCAAAGCAGTAGGACAACGCTTTTAATAACCATCTCAATTCTCGCATTTGAGGTCAGCTCTGCCAGCTGATGCAGCATTTCTAAACACTGCAGGACATGCAGTGCAGGTTTGCACATCTTTAGTCATAACCTTTTGTCAAAGTCATACATCTAAGGAAGACGGTGCCAACACCAAAGTAATGTACCCAACATCAAGCAAAACAGATTGTACTCCATGCTTTAATATGGAAAAGCAATGATAATGATACTCATGAAATTAGTATTGAATGTTTCTATGCATGTTGGGCATATAATGACAGCAATGTGGCCAGCATTATAATCAAATAATCTTACTTCTTGGCAAATAAACAAATATAGAAATGGAGTGATTTTTAGTGGTAAAAACAATTGTGACGACTATTGAATTATTTGCTGATTAACTGAGCATGTGCTTTTAGGACTGGCTGAGTAGCACAGCAGTATCCCAGAACGTAGGCTCATGCAATAACGAGTTGTATTGATAAGAGCTTTGACTCCACCCCTTTTTTTATCTTTTTCTTCAAGGCATATTGGTCAAGGGAAATACTGTGAGTTTTGATGGGCTGTACAGTGGTCCAAAGAGTGCTGAAATCACCGAAGCTATGCAGTGCGGTGCCATGTTCAAAGCACATGCAAAGCAAAGTGTATTGTTTTATAAAAAATTCCCAAAGCCGGATTTTCTTTTGAAAAACATAATGACCCTGACTCACTGAATTGCTTATTCTAACACATTCGGTTATTAAATGTAAACTTTAATCAGGTTATTAAGTGAATACGTATATTTATATATATTTTACAGAATGGCATTATGTAATAGTTAGTATTCCCATGAGATAGGAAATCCTCAGATTTTTGTTTTCTAATAACTTTTTCACCATTTGATAAATCTCTAGGAATCTTTGCAGATCAAATCTGTTTTCGATATTGGCTAGTGCTACAACGTTTTGTGGTTATTAGTTAATAGGGTGCATAGAAAAAGGCGCCCAAAAATATGTTTTTCTCACAATGCATTTTCTATGGACTTTTTCATCAGGCCCAGTGGCAAAATGGCTGAACGGATTTAAGTTCAATTTGGCAAGATTATAGATTATGGTGTGCAAACGGTCCTTTTTTTTATTTGATCTGAATTGATCAGTGGATTTTCAGTTATAAGGGGCCGAACTTAGTGATAGATTCAAGATTCAAGATTCAAGAGCAGTAACAAGAATAAAAGCTCTTAGATAATACACATTTGTGTGTGTCATTATTAGTAGCACGACGCTACAGCTGGCGACGAGGATGGGATTCAAGATCCTGCAACCTGCCACTCCTGAACTCAAGCACAGAAGCGTCCTGTCCCTGGGCAACACGAGAAGAATGATCGCTGTCGCGACACGTGTGCCCTGCTGAAGCCGCCGCCGAAAGCAAAAGGCCAGCGGTAATTGCCCCAGCTCCACGATTGATCGGTCGTGTAGAGCCCTGCCTGGTCAGCGTGGCCGAGCGCTGAAGGTGACTGACTTCGCGCCAAAAGTCAAGAGCTCACCCCGATGCGTGCAAAATGGCACGCGAGTAACGAAACGAAGTCGGGAGCTCGTCCCGATCCTACCTGGATGTCGTGGTAGCCCAGGAAGCTGTGGGACATTGAGGAAACATTGCTGTTTAACAGAAACCGGCTGCCGGTGAGTGCCGAATGAACCCCTGAGAGCCTGCAGAGTGAATGAGATCAAGTCTCGTAGAGAATGAGATTCCCACGTCGGCGGCCATCTTAGAATCAGGCAACTGGGAGACAACCCCTGTGAAATCCCTGAGCGGCCATTTTGAAGTCAGGCACCAGGGATAATGTACAAGGCCGAGTAAAGGCAACAGAAAGTCAACAAGCACGAGCAAAGGCAACAGCAATAACAAACAAGCACGAGCCAATGTAACGGAAAAGTCAACAAACATGAGCAAATGCAACAGCAATAACAAACAAGCACGAACAAATGCAACAGAAAGAGTCAACAAGCACGAGCAAAGACAACAGTAACAACAAACAAGCACGAGTTCATGCGACAGAAAGACAACAAGCACGAGCAAAGGCAACAGCATTAACAAACAAGCACAGTCAAGGGCAACAGCGAGAGTAAATAAGCACCATTGAAAGCAAAGGTACGGGAACCAACGATGTCAACGTCACCACACAGGAATGTGGCGAATGCGGCAGCAGCCACGCCAGGCACGTCTAGTGTCTCGTATCTGCGGACCCCTGAATCACTGGCCCTCATCGCTGGAGGAGGCATGGGACCTCGATGGGAGGAGTGGATGGAGGACTTTGAGGACTATATGAAGGGATCAAAAGTCACAGATGAAGAGGAGAAGTTAATTGAGCTGTGCAATCTGGTAGGAAAAGAAATCAGTACGATTATCAAGGAGCTGCCGCCCCCTGAAACTGGTTCATACGTCGAGGTGCGAGATGCACTGAACAAGAGATTTTTACACAAGAGAAACGTGGACTATGAAAAATACATGTTCCACCAAGCTCGTCAAGAAAGAGAGGAACTGATGAGTACGTTTATAATGAGACTGAGACGCCTTTCTCGGTACTGTGAGTTCGATACGTTCTCCACAGAAGACGCCATCAGGCTGCGGATAATTGAAGCGTGCCAGTCAGAAACTCCCAGAAGGCGGCAGCTACAAAAAGGTCACACTCTTGATGAGATTGAGGAGATGACCCGGATATATGATCAAGCAGAGGAACACGCCAAAAGAATGGAGACAGGACATAATGAAAGGAGGGAACAAGTACATCGTGTACAAGCCAAGGACAACCGCAGACGCTCTCGAAACCAACATCGGACATCCAAGACGTCGTCCCGCCAACAACATACCGGACGTAGACGCCATGAGTCTCGCCGGACTGAAAAAAAACGAGATGTGGTTACGACTTTCCACACTCTGACGCATGTCCAGCACTTGGTCAGCAGTGTCGAAAATGCGGAAGAGAAAATCACTTTGAAGCCATGTGTGGAGACTATCGGAAGGAAAGGATGAAGGAGACATCGAGGTTGTCTCGTCCTGACACCAAGCAACACCACGTGAGAGCCATCCAGGATCGACCAGAATCCTCTTCTGACTCGTCACGCTCCAGCAGAGAGTCTCGCCGGTCTCAATGGGTGAGAAGATCCCCATCCAGAGGATCTCGGTCAACATCCCGAGACTCGAGGTACACCATCGAATATGCCTGCATGGTAGCAGACCCGGACCAATTAAAAGGATACCCCAGATTAGATATAAGTGTAGGAACTCACCCAGCTCAGTTTGTAATGGACAGTAGGGCCTCACTGAACTACATCTCTGTGACTGAATATGATAAAATGAAACCACAACCCACACTGAGCCCGGCATATGTGAAAGTATTCACGTGGATGGCAAAAAGACCTCTTCTGTGCCTGGGGAAGTTCGCAACCACTCTCAAACATAAAGACATTACCATCCCAGCATGTATTCATGTAATTGAAGGTCCCGAAGCGGACTGTCTCCTCAGTCTACCCACTGCAGAGCGTCTTCGACTAGTTGAGATCTTATACAGAGTGAGTGATGATTCGGACATCAATCGAAAATTTCCAAAACTATTCACAGGGCTGGGAAAACTGAACATATGTCAGAGCCGGCTACATATCAATGAACGGATACCTCCTGTTGCACAGCATCCAAGACGAGTGCCTTTTCACCTTCAACAAGCGGTGGAGGATGAGATTCAAGAGCTGCTACAGGCAGACATCATCGAGAGGACGGAAGGGCCGACACCATGGGTGTCACCTGTAGTGATCGTGCCAAAGAAGGGCCTGCCCAATAAAGTGCACTTGTGTGTACATATGCGGCTTCCCAATACAGCTATTGAGAGGGAACGTCACCCAGGGCCCCATTTGAGTGACATGATCTCATCATTAAATGGTGCCAGAGTCTTCTCCAAATTGGATTTAAATAAAGGGTACCACCAGCTGGAACTTCACGAGAAGTCGCGGTACATAACGACATTTGCTACCTCCGCTACAAGCGACTTAGCTTCGGCATTTCATCCGCTGCGGAAATCTTTCAAGAGGCTATCCTCCAGACCATTCAGCACATACCAAATACCCTAAATTATAGCGATGACATTCTGATATATGGCTCAAATGTCCAAGAACATGACAAAGCACTAGATCGAGTGTGCCACGCACTTCTAGAAGCTAATCTAACTCTCAACAAAGACAAGTGTGAGTTTCATCAATCCACTCTTAAATTCTTCGGTCATGTGTTCTCTGGAGTGGGAATGAAACCTGACCCCGAAAAGGTGATAGCCTTGAATGACACCAAGAGCCCGCAGGACGTGAGCGACATCAGGTCGTTTCTGGGTATGGCAAGCTATTGTGCCAGGTATATAAAGGACTACGCCACCATCAGTCACCCATTACGATCACTCACCAAGCAAGGACAGCCATTCAACTGGACTCCCCAATGTGAGCAGGCGTTCCGAGAAATAAAACAGGCTGTTGAATCAGCAGACAATCTTGCATATTTCAATCCTAAAAGAAAGACTGAAATCACCGTGGGCACTAGCCCAGTAGGTTTAGGTGCCATACTTGCCCAGTTTGACAACGAGACAGACCAGCGGCATATAGTGGCGTATGCCAACCGAAGTTTGTCAGACACTGAAAAGGCGTATTCCCAACCCGAGAAGGAGAGTCTTGCGGTTGTATGGGCCTGTGAACATTTTCACATTTTCATATATGGAAAGCACTTTACGCTTGTGACTGACCATCAATCACTAGTCACCATCTTTGGGAACCCCAAAGCCAAAATGCCACCTCGAATTGAGCGTTGGGGTCTGTGATTGCAAGAGTACACATACACGATAGTGCATAAACCAGGTAAATCAGAGAATCCCACTGATTATATGTCCAGACACCCTCGAGCATCACAGGTGTCATGTCCATCGGTGGCAGAGGAATACATTCATTTTGTCGTGGACCATGCCAGACCACCAGCTGTTTCCTTAGAGGCCATTCTTGAAGCCACTGCGCCAGATGACATTCTTCAAAAGGTGATGCGCCGGCTGCAGACCAATCGCTGGCGCCACAACAGCGAAGAAGAAGGCTGTGACACTCAGGCCCGACAGGAATTGCAGGCCTTCAAACATGTAAGCGAAGAACTATCCGCAACCTCAGAGGGGCTCCTACTGAGGGACCAAAGGATTGTCATCCCAAGGCAACTTCGTCAAGGGGTCATCAACTTGGCCAATGAAGGGCATCGCGGAGTGGTAGCTACGAAAAGGGAACTGAGAGAACGAGTGTGGTTAGGATTGCCCCCAGTGCCAACTAGTCAGCTCCGGAGACCCTCCGGCACCTTTACTCGTGTCAAAACTACCCGGTGGTGTATGGCAAGACCTGGCCATGGACTTTTATGGACCCTTGCAGTCGGGCAAATATGTCCTAGTAATAATGGACGAATACTCCAGGTTTCTGATAGCTCAATTTGTGCCTTCCACTGGTGCCACCAGCACAATTGCGGTGTTGGATGAAGTGTTCGCAGCTTGGGGTGTTCCAAAAGAGCTCAAGACTGACAATGGGCCTCCTTTCAACGGACATGACTTTGAGGAGTTTGCAAAACATTTGAACTTTAAACACCACAAGATCACTCCCCTCTGGCCCCAGGCCAATGGCATGGTGGAGCGGTTTATGTCAACGTTGAAAAAGACATTCCAGCAAGCCACCAGTGACAAAAAGGATTTACAAGTTGCTCTCAACGAAACCTTGAGAGCCTATCGAACGACACCCCATGCCACGACAGGTAAATGTCCTGCCACTCTCATGTTGGGGCGACCAATCAGAACACGCGTACCCATATGGGAAGGAGCTTGCGACCGGTGTCGCTGACGAGAACACACGAGGAGCGAGTGGTGGCTGACCGGGGGCGCAAAGAAAAGATGTCTTATGCCGACACTCGGAGGAGGGTTCCTCCTCATCTCTGCAAGAAGGTGATTGTGTCTTGGTCAAGCAAGAACAGCAGAGAAAGACTGATTGCAACTTCAAGGCCAAACCTCTTGTGATCACTCAACAGAAGGAAGGGTACAATGTTGACTGCAGAATCCGAGAACTGGAGAATTACGAGGAACGTGTCACACTTTCAAAGGTGTACTCCCAATGTCAGGGATGCCCTCCACAAAATGACTGAGAGAACGGACACCGATGAGCCTAGCAATACAGCTACAGCCCCAAGAGCAGAGACTCATGCCGAAACTGATTCTGGGGCAGGTGTAGTTCTACGACCCAGACGTGATATCCGACGACATGTGAGGTTGATTGAAGAACTATGACCAAGTTAAGATTTTCTTTTCCAGTTTTGTTAACAAAGGGGGAGATGTAAGATTGTGTGCAGTCTAGCTGATTGGTGGGAGGAGTCAGTGGGAAGCAGGAAGAGGAGGAGTGAACTTAGGAAGAGGCAGTTAGAGTAGGGACAGGGACGAGAGCAGTAACAAGAATAAAAGCTCTTAGATAATACACATGTGTGTGTGTCATTATTAGTAGCACGACGCTACATATTGGTCTGTGGTATACCGTGGTACCTTCGCAGAATAGCGCAGTACATAGCAAGGACGAAACACAACATTATTGGCTAATGACCACACTTTCTCTTTGTTCTGGGTTTGACCTTGAAATCTAGATTATTAGTGTTTTTGAAATGTATTGGAAGGCATGAGGACATTTAAAAAAACTCTGTAGAGATAGGGAAATTATTTTCTTTGGTTGTATCATTTTTTTTAAGTTTATGATGTTCCACTGTACTTTCTACACATTTTCGATAAAGCAACACAGTACCTATTGAAACTAAAAGAAAATTATATGTGACAACAGACACCCTACAACACCCCACTTCACTCCACTCTACAAAACCCCACTCCTCTGTATGACACTATATGCCACTCCACTCTGTGACATGCTACTCCCCTGTAGGACATGCTATTCCACTGTATGCCAATCTACTCTGTGATCCTCCACTCTAAGACACTCTAAGATATGAGACACCACTTCACTCGTGGACATTCAAAGCCACAACTCCACTCAACGACATGCCATTCCACTCTAAGACATGGCACTCCATTCTACAACATGCCATGCCACTCCACTATACAACAAGCAACTCCACACCACTTCACTCTGCACTCCTCCACTCTGAGACACACTACAACATGCCACTCTATGACCCCCCACTCCACCTTACTCTCCAATACGTCACTCCACTTTACACTATTCGACTCTATGACATGCCATTCCACTCTACAATACCACTCCACTGTAACACATGCCACTCTGCTCTATTACACTCCATGTCACTTTACTCTACGACATACCACACCACTTTGTGACATGCCACTCCACTGTACAACACACCACTCCACTCTACAATATACCACTCCACTCTATGCTCCCCCGCTCTAAGACACTCTGACACACCACTTTATTACATGCCAATCCTCTCCGCTCTACTACATGCCACTCCACTCTACAACATTCTACTCCACTCTATGCCCTTCCACTCTATGTCACTCTACTCCACTTTATGACACACCACTGAACTCTGAATCGGCACTCCATTCTATGAAACACCACTCCACTCTACGAAAAACCACTCCACTGTACCCCACTTCACTCTAAGCCTCTCCACTCTAAGACACACTGCTTAATGATAACCCACTCTTCTGTATGTCACGCCACTCTACTACACTCATCAACATTCCAGTCCATATGCCATGCTACTCCACTCTATGACATGTCACTAAATGTTATGCCACTTCACTCTACACCCATCTACTCTAAGACACTCTATAACACAACACCCTATGCGATGCCACTCCACTCTACTCTATGACAGGCCACTCCACTGTACACCACACCACTCCACTCTATTCCACTCCACTATATGCCACGCAACTACACAGTACACTACTCCATTCAATGCCATTCCACTCTACTCCCCTCATCGCTAAGACACTCTACAAGACACTACTCCACTCAACTCTACCACAACACTTTACACAACTTTATGCCTCTCCACTCTATGCCAATCTATGACACTCTATGACATGCCATTCCACTCCACTGTGAAACACATTGCCCTACTCTATGGCATGCCAATCGATTTTATGACAAACCACTGTACTCTACAGCACTCAATTCCACTGTACAACACTCCACTCCCCTCCACTGCACTGTATGACATGCCACTCCACTCTATGACAAACCATTCCACTGTATGACACATCACTCTATTCTGCAACATGCCATTACAGTCTACGATCATCAACTCTAAGACACTCTACAAAATGACTCTTTATGACACTGTACTCTACACCACTCCACTCTACTATACGACACCACTCCACCCCACTCCACACTATGTGACTCCACTCTAAAACATTCTATGACACACCACTCTATGATATGCCACTTCACTCTATTGTGTGACACACTACTCCACTCTCTGACATCTCACTCCACTCAATGCATGCCACTCCACTCTTCAACATACCACAGCTACTCGAGCAGCAGAAAATGACCGCTTGCACTGTGCAAGATGCGGTTTGCACTGATTGCACAGTGCGGACAAGCATCCTGCACTGTGCAATCAATGCGAACAGCATTTTGCACAGTGCACTATGCAGTTCGCGTAGCAACGCATAGCTCACAAGTGCACTTTGCGTAGCTACATGTAGCGCTACTATGCGAACTACGCCCAGGGTTAACACCCTTTGGTTTTGCAGGGTTAATTCTATGACACGCCACTCGCCTCAACTCGACTCAACACCACTCCACTCCACGACACTCCACTCTATGGCATTCCATACCACTACTCTACTCTAAGACATGCCATTTCACTGTACAACATGAAGCTCCACTCTACGACATGGTGCTCCACTCTACAACAAGCAACTCCACTTAACACCACTCCACTTTACACCCCTCCACTAGAAGACACTCCAGAACATATCACTCTATGACAGCCAGTCCACTTTACAACATGCCACTCCACTGTAAGACACATCACTCCACACCACTCCACTCTACACTTCACATCACTCCACCCTACGCCATGCTACACGACTTTACAACATTCCACTCCACTCTGTCACGACATCCACTCTTTGATATGCCACTCCATTCCATGCTCCTATACTCTGAGATACTCTACTGCATGCTACTCTTCTGTAATCTACTAAATACCTCTCCACTCTACACTAGTGCACTCCACTCTACCGCACTTCACGCTATGCCCCTCCTGTACAACACTCTATAGCACACCAGTCCACTCGACTCTACTACATGCCACTTGACTCTGTGAACCACCACTCCACTCTATGACATGCCACTCAACTCAATGAACCACCACTCCACTCTACGACTCGCCACTCCACTCAATGACACTTCACTCCACTCTACAACACGCTGCTCAATGAAACACAACTCCATTCTATGACACACCACTCCACTCAACAACACTCCACTCCACTCTATGACATGCCACTCTATGACACACCTCTCCACTCCACTCTATAAACCACCACTCCAATCTACGACATGCCATCCATTCAACTTACTCACCACTCCACTCCACTCTACCCCTCTTCACTCTATGCCTCTCACTGTAAGACACTTTACTACATGCCACTATATGATATGCCCCTCCACTCTACTATATGACATGCCATTCCACTCTTCAAAATACCACTCCACTCTTTGACATGCCACTTCACTCTATGACACGCCATTCCACACCACGACAAGCCACTAAACTTTACACCACTCAACTCTAAGAATCACCACTCCACTCTACAAAATACCACTCCATTTAACAACACTCCACTGTCCTCTATGACATGACACCCCACTTTGCCCAATGCACTCTATGTCCCTCCCTTCTAAGCCACTCTACAACACTCCACTATATGATATGCCACTCCACTCTTCGACACACCACTGCACTCTATGACATGCCAATGCACTATAGGGCATGCTGTTAAACTATATGGCACTCCACTCTACACGAATCCACTCTAAGACACTCTACAACACACCACTCTTGAGACACCGCTCCACTCTATTCCATGACATGCCACTGCACTCTTTGAAACCCCACTCCCCGCCACTTAATGCCACTCCGCTCTACAACACAACACTACACTTTTGAACATGCCACTTCACTCTATGCCCCTCTACTCCACTCCACTCTACAACGTGCCAGTCCATTACATGCCACTCTTTACTCTACTATATGACAATCTACTCTATACTAAGCCACTCAACAACACCCAACTCCACTCTATGCGGCTTCACTCAATGTCACTCTGATCCACTCTATGATACACCACTCTACTCCACTCTATGACAGGCCACTCCACTCAATGAAACACCACTCCATTCTATGACACGCTACGCCACTCCACTCCACGACACAACACTCCACTTCACTCTATTACATGCCACTCCTCTCTATCCCACTTCACTCTATGCCCCCCCACTCTAAGACACTCTACAACATTCCACTACATGATATGCCACTCCATTCTTGGACTGGCCACTATGAGACACCACTCCACACTACTCTATGACATGCTACTCCACTCTATGACACACTACTCCATGCCACTCTATTTTACGGCATGCCACTCCACAGTGCATCACACCCCTCCACCCTAGGCCACTCCACCCTATGCCACTCCACTCTACACCTCTCCACTCCGAGACACTCTCCCAAAAACGACTCTATGACAAGCACTCCACTCTACTCTACGACACACCACTCCACTCTACAATACACCACTCCATGATATTAAACTCTGCTTTACGACATCCCATGGCACTCCCCTCTAAGACAGACCACTCTACTCTACGACATGTCACTCCACTCTGCGACATGTCAATCCACTCTATGCCCTTCCACTCTTAGACACGGTAGAACATGCCATTGTATGAGATGCCTCTCATCTCTACTCCATGACATACCACTCCACTTTAAACCACTCCACTCCACAACACTCTACTCCACTCTGTGGCACTGTATGTGAAGCTACTCCACTCTATTCGATGAAATGCCATTTTACTCTATGACACACCACTCCCCTCCACCCCACTCCACTCTACATCTCTCCACGCCACTACTCCACTTTATGACATGCCATTCCACTCTATAACATGCCGATCCACTGTACACCACTCCACTCTGTGCTCTTCCATTCTAAGACACTGTACGACATGCCACTATATGATACACGACTCCACTCTTTGACACAGCACTGCACTCACTGACATATCAATGCACTCTATGACATGCTGCTAAACTCTACGCCACTCCACTCTACACCCATCTACTCTAAGACACTCTACAACACATCTCGCTTGAGACACAACTCCACTCTCCTCTACGACATGCCACTCCACTCTATGACTTGTCAATCCACTCTTTGACACCCCACTTCACGCAACTTCATGTCACTCCTATGTACAACACAGCCCTACACTTTTCAACATGTCAATCCACTCTATGCACTTACACTCAATGTCACTCCACTCCACTCTGTGACACACCACCCTACTCCACTCTATGACATGCCACTCCACTCAATGAAACATCACTTCATTCTATGACACGCCACTCAACTCCACTCAACGACACTCCACTTCACTCTACAACATGCCACTCCTCTCTACCCAAATTCACTCTATGCCCCACCACTCTAATACACTATACAATATGCCAATATATGATAACCACTCTATTCTTTAGCACGCCACTATGAGACACCACTTCACTCTACTCTATGAGATGACATACCACTCCACACTATGACACTCCATGCCACTCTGCTCTACGGCATGCCACTCCCCAGTGCATCACACCCCTCCACTCTACGCCACTCCACTCTATACCACTCCACTCTACACTCACCAAAATGCTACTCTATGACAGGCACTCCACTCTACTCTGCCACATACTACTCCACTAAACTCTCTGACACACCACTCCACTCTACGATACACCATTCCACTATACCACACCACTCCACTCTACGACATGCCACTCGACTCTACGATATGTCACTCCACTCTACGACATGCAGGTCCACTCTATGTCACTCAACTCTATGCCCTTCCACTCTTATACACTGTACAACACAATAGTCTATGAGATGCATCTCATCTCTAATCCATGACATCCCACCCCACTCTTAACCACTCCACTCCATAACACTCTACTCCACTCTTTGCCACTCTATTTGGTGCAACTCTTGCTAACCGTCAGGAAGGGAGACATCTAATGGAGCATACTGCACCAACAACCCCTGCAGCACACACAGCATAGTATTTCATTCAGTGGAAATGGGTAATTTATGCAAGCCCACAGTATCCTCCTATATCAGGGAGACTGCTTCAGCCTTCACCCATTTCAGCATGGAAAGGAGCCAAGCTTTCATCAGAGGGGACTCTTCCAACTTCCAACTAAGTGTAATCAATCACTTGGCCACAATAAAGCCCAGATCAAGAAACCTGGTGGATGCTTTGTGTCTTTTATTTCTAGGAAACACAGCAATGATGCACGTCTCCCAAGTCCTCGGCACCTCCCTATTTGTGCAGGTGTCTAACTCGTCCAGCACCCCTTCCCAATGAGTCTTTAGAGCAGAGCGGGGCTAGAGCATGTGTAAAATATCTGCATTCACCATATTGCAGCGCAGGCAGCACTCATCCTGTCTGTGAAAATATCGATTGGTTTTATCCGGGGAGAGATATGCCCTATGAACAATATAAAATTGGATCAACCTGAAACTGCCATTTCTGGGGACTTGCTTGGGGCTTTTCAGGACCATGAACAATTCCTTCTCTGAATAAGGCATCCCTCGATCTGCCTCCCACTTAACTCGCAAAGGCGATAAATCTGCTAGGGTATTTTCCCTGATCATTTCTGCGAACCACTTCACCAAGTGGCAGCCTGTGCCCATGCACGCATTACACTAAGAGATGCGTCGGAGGTTCCTGCGTTACATCTCCCCACCAGCATCTCAGTGCGGCCGTCCAGGAGTCATGGTTCAGAAAATGGCCCGGGGGTACATCATCTTCTTTCGTGATATCGAGAAATGGCTGCAATGTTCCTTGTCCATATTAGTCTCCTAGGGTGGTTACACCAGCTTCCACCCAGAAGGTAGGCCTGTACTCTGAATGCGTTCCCACACGATCGGCATACCTAATATGGGTACACCAGGTGCATATGGTATGACACTTCTGGTAAGACAAAGTGCCCTGCGGAAGCATTTCTGTGCTATTGATATCAGTAAAGGGAGAGGTTCATTCAGTTTGTTACAGGGATGGAATAACTAGAGGAACCTGTCTAGAGAATATGGAGGGTCATGCTCTGCCGAGTTCGACAAGTGGAGTTTCTCCACCCATTTCGCCACCCAAAGGATTGGAGACGCCAGGTAATAGTGTTCCAAGTTGGGCAAAGCCAGCCCCCTCTTGAGCGAGGAAGGTATAACTTCCTCCGGGCAACCCGGTAACACGAATTGTTCCAGAAAAAAATCAATGGATGATCCTATCCAAAGAGCAGAAGAAGGATATGGGTAGGTAGAGCTGTAATGTAGCAAAATAATAAAGGAGACGTGGCAACATGATCATTTTACCTATGACCGAAAGGTTAAGTGTCTTCCAGTATTCAATTTGAGGCTTGAGCGCTGTAACCGCCCTCATGGCATTTCCATCCATAAGGTCTTGTGTGTTATGGTAGATACGAACACCTAAATATCTGAATGCCATTACACCACCGTCCCATTCACTTTCCAACTGGGTCCTCCGTAGTAGGATTAAACAGGTATAAACAAGATGCACCCCTAGCTCACACAAGGATGCAAAAGTTTCAATGTGGCGGGAATGACTTGTGGGATTGCCACGACATCTTACACGTACAACAAGTTGTCGTCTGCATAAAGCAAAATGGCATGTATGCCATCCCCAAGGTGTATCCCCCATTCCGTTGCCGTGTGCCATCGCTAATGGTTCAATCACCAGGGTGAAGATCAAGCGAGATTAGCAGTGAGCAGTGAACATTGTAGTATCCAATATCAAAACATTCCTCAAGGGGCAGCAGCTATGGTGCTGAGCTGAGAGCTAATACTATAAATTATACAAAGAGGTGTCTCTCAAGTCAAATGCTTTTGCATTTGACTCATGAAGGACACCTAGTAATGACTAGTGGAACTGCAGCTTCGTAAAAAGGTTTCAATGCTTTTGCATTTGACTCGTGAGGGACATCTAGTAACGACTAGTGTTACTGCAGCTTGATGTTATAATTTCAATGCTTTTGCATTTGACTCGTGAGGGACACCTAGTAATGACTAGTTGAACTGCAGCTCTTTGTAGAATTATTTTGATATTGGATACTATAATATTCACTGCCCACTGCTAATCTTGTCCCATAATGCGTTGCAGGGCCTATGTTTGAGATTATATTTTTGCCCATAACTGTGCTTGGGGTGGTCCTAAGAGGATGGGACCCCCACTGAATCATTCAGCAAGATGTGCTCTTTGTTTTCAAGGCATCTGCTTGGTTCTCTTGCTAGGTTAGGGAGGATCCCAAAATCATCACCTCTCCCACTGCTTGCTAAATTTTCATTTTTACTTTTGTGAAATGACTGTATGCATTTTAGCATGAAAAGACAGAGAAACTTGTTTTACCAAAAGTATATGAGATCTCTGTTTTATTAAAAGGAAGTCAGATGGAGCGAAGGACTTTTTGTTCAACTTCGTGGAATTCCACGTAGTACGCCCGCCCTTAGTAAGTATCACGTGATCCATGGCAGAGCTTAGAAAAGCACATAACAATGAACATTAATTCCTCTGTCCCAGAACTCGCTGTGTAACAGTCTGATATTCACAACATCTTATCAGTATACCCCCACCAGACGCATGCGGGAAAAGGGAGAGGGAAATACCAACAAGGGTACAAAATAAACATGTAAGGGCTGCTACAAAAAAATCAAGGAGTCGCACAAACACAACAGACAGCAACCTATCCGCCTGTCCTCCTGGCTCCAAAAGGTTGTGGAGAACAGGGGGTTGTCATACCATGCAGGGTATGTTCTTGGAGTCCCCCCCAAAAACCACCGAAAGGCAGTGCCACAGCGCAAAACACCCCAAAAAATCAAGAATATCAACACCTCCAGGAACACTCTGACCAACCCCACCCTACTTCATGATAACACATTGACCCGCAGATTATCAGGAGTCCCCCACATGAAAGCAGATAATATCACGCAACAATGTACTTTCAGGACAATCAATGTCATATGATACCATCTACCGTTTGGGGTTTAATGTTCGGCATTCCCATGGACACTCTATCAGATGAGTCCCCCACTGAGGAGCCCCCATCCCCTGATGAATGACCGGAAGTGTCCGCTCTGTCTGCTTGTGGCACTGATTCTCCCATCTTCTTCGCAATGCGAACAACTTCCTGCCGCTCCTTAAGGATCTGACCTGGGCCCAGCACTGCTACTGTCCCCGGGAACTGCCGTCTTGACCGCCGCCTCCGAACTCCTTTTGTACCAGCTTCCCAAGTCCATGCTGTAGCAGCTGTGCCCACGGGTCTCGGGCCAGACTACTGACCCGATGTCTCTAGCCAGCCCCAAAAAATCCTGAGGCTTATCAAAGAACCTGGACTTCCCATCCGAAACAACACAGAGCCTAGCTAGGAACATCGGCGAGTAGGAGAGATTGAGCTGAGGGAGCTGACGTTTCACCGGTAGGAAAGACCCACGTTCACACTGAACCTCCATAGTATGGTCCGTAAAGAACAACACCTTGACATTTTCGTATTGAATATCATCCAATTTTCAGGCCTCTCGGAGGATCACATCCTGATCTCTAAAAAGCAGGAGCCTGAAAATGAGTGGATGTGCCCTGTCGCCGGGGGACGGTTTTCTACCTTGAACTCGATGTGCCTGGTCGATGTTGAAGAATGGAGAGAATTCAGTGGTTGGCAAATCGTTTTAAACCAGGATTTCAGGAAGGTGACTATGTCACAGCCCTCTGCACCTTCCGGCATTCCAATAAACTGAACATTGTTCCGCCGTGAGCTGCCGGCTGCATCGTCAATGCGGTCCTCGAGGTACTGGATCCAGAATTTGTGGGCATTCAGCTGCTTATCTTGAAACTCTGTGGCAGGCTTCAGTTCGGCAATCTCCTGATCAACAGCAGTAACCCGATCCTTCACATTCCGGTGGCCCGCATAGAGTAAATTGAGGTCCAGAGCCACTTTGTCTAGTTTGCCTTCCATGGAGGTTCTAGTGCACTCAATGGCCTGCAGTATAGCATCCAGGTGATCATCGGGAGCCGTCGGCTATGGAGGGTCTGCGTTGCAGGTACCCGTCGCTTTTGAGGAGGCCCTCAACCCGCCCCCCTGGTTCGTCCCATTGTCCTTTACATGCCAAGACACGTCCGCCACACCACCCGAGTTTCTAACAGGGTACTCTACAGTGTCACCCGACCCAACACCAGTCCAAACATCCAGAGACCACAGGTGGCAACCACTCGTTGGCTCCTCACCGATTGCTCCTCCTAAGTAGTGCCGGGGAGGCTTCTTTTCTGCTCACCCTAATATCACCAGGGCACCTGGTTTACACACTACCCTGACACGTAGCAGTATATTGCCGCCGTTCCCTTACGTCGAGT
This sequence comes from Lissotriton helveticus, assembly GCF_964261635.1. Lineage (NCBI taxonomy): Eukaryota > Metazoa > Chordata > Amphibia > Caudata > Salamandridae > Lissotriton > Lissotriton helveticus. Next base: position 1,130,729,311 of record NC_136057.1, on the reverse strand, counting down.
GTTCTTGGCCAAGTGCATTACACCTGGGCCCCTACCAACAACTCCCACCCTCACTGTGTCACCACTGCTGGACGTGGGTCAGGCAACAAAAGTAGCCTGGACATCACGCACCCTTTCCCCAAGTCACACCAGCCATCCAAGTGCAGACCGCAGACTCAGCTGCACTGAACAGCCAGAGTCTTCTCCTTCCATAAAGGCCGGTGCAGGCCTACCAGGTCCTCTCTCCACCACTCCCACCTCTGGTTGGGCACTAGCTGCAATCCAATGTCCCTGGGAGACCCACACACAAAAGTACCTCTTCCAGGGCAGCGCCCAATTGCCTGCGATCACCTCCTCACCTCCACTGATTACAGTCAGGGGACCACGCACATCGCATCCAGAATGCGACCGAAGTACACACCTCCTGCAGTCAAAGTTGCATCCGGGACGGGTTTCTCGCCGCCCCCTGGTCCTGGGACCAGCCACCTCACTCATTATCCTGCTCCTCTCTCCTGTGGGGACGACACAATGGCAAATGGGCAAATATCTGAGGCCAAGGCCAGTCGTCTGGATCACTCGGTCGCAGCCTGTCCACCACTTTCCGACGAGTCACCCAATGCCACTGCGGCTCCCGACTGCAATATTCAGACTGTCAGGGACACCATGTGACTTGGAACCGGCACGTCCTTCTGCTGCCCTGCACTGATCTTCCGTGGGGACCTGACACATACCACTGTCCGGGTCCGGGTTAGCAAGGCCGAATCAGTAACACTCCATCCGGCCACTCAAGGCCACATATCCACTGCTGCACATCCGCTCCTCGTATTGTCGCTAACAGTACACCCTCCAGGCAACGCAGCAATTTCTAAGAATGCCCGGGGGTGTCGCTAGGACATCAGCTGCTGTACACGGTACATGGGGACATATGACGGAGCACCACTAAAACGCGACCGCCCATCTGCACCTGCGGGCCATGCCCCAATCCCTACTCTACTTCATACTACTCCATGTTACACAACTCCACTCTATGCCCCACCACTCTATATCCCTCTACTCCACTCTATGATCAGCCATGGCCCGTGCAAGTAAGAGGAGTGGGATGGTGGGGCCGGCTTGTGGAGGATTCGCCAGACAACTACAAGGGAAAGTTTTAATGAATGATTAATTTCCCCTCATTGTCATCTGTCGAAATCCCCTCCACCTGTCTCCACCGCCTCACCACTCTTACCTGCATGGCCTGGGCTGCAGTTGTCTATTACACACCATTCCACTCCACTCTACAACCAGGGGTAGGTGAAATTAGCAAAGACTCCAATGGGTATCCATTATATGAGTCCAAAGATAGCATGACAGGGAGTTAGAAAGCCAAGGAGTGAGTTGCAGTGTGTTGAATGTGGGTGATGCAGCTGTTTCTTAGCACAGTATTACACGTGCAACAGTGGTGTACTTCAGGTAGTAAATTTGACATTGCACCAAATCACATGAACTTTCAGCAACCAGATGGAACGGTCAGAGAGGAAACGTTGTGCAGAACTTAAACTGAGCCAATACAGAGGGTGACTGTAGTAGCCTGACTATTCTATTAATGAGCATTCAGATTGTGAAACAGATGCATGCTGGAGCAAGTGCATTCATCTGCACCTTCAACATGCCCAGAACAATGCTTCAGATAATCCGACCTAATCTAGGACACCCCCGCGCCGCACGGCCACCAGCTGCTGCGTGTGCCTCCTCGCTGCCCCTGCTGCCGCCGGGTGACCACGCCCCCTGCCTCCGAGCGGCGTGGTCTCCTGCGTGATAGCGCTGTGCTCCTGTACCCCGTTTTTCCTGCTGTGTGCCCCCCTGACTGCTGAGTAATATTGTGTTCAATTTCTGTTCTTATTTGTACTTTTGTATTGTGCCTGTATTTTCGCCTGTCCCCTGTTTCTCGGTCTCCTCCCTCCCCGCTCCCCGCTTCCCGCCACCCCCGCTAACCACGCCCCTTTTTTCTGTACCCTCCCCGCTCCCGCCTCCCAGCTGCTCCGCCCTCCCTCGCACTTCGCCATATATGGCGACCGTGCGAACGCGCAGCGGTCACGCGCAGCGGGCGCGCCGATTGTGCGCCGAAGGCGCGCCAAAGGTAAGCCCGTCTGCGCCCGTCTGCGCCTGGACTACGCCCAGGGCCAGGACCCCTGGCCCCCACCGACGGAAGACGACCCGACTGTCCTACAACGCCACCGAACTCCTCGCACTCAACACCGTCGGAACCCCTGGATGCTACCGAGCCACCCCGAGGCGCACCCATGGACCCTTCAGCTGCCACGCCTGCAAGTTCACCTGCATCCGGACCTGCCCCGCTCCTGCACCCGCCAAGCCAAACACCAGCAGCAACCACCTCAAGTGCCTCCTGCTCAACACCCGCTCCGTCCACAGACACGCCATCGAACTCTGGAACCTCCTCGACACCACAGCTCCTGACATCGCCTTCCTCACGGAAACCTGGATGAACGACTCCTCAGCGCCCGACATCGCCATCGCCATCCCAGAGGGCTACAAGATCACCCGAAGAGACCGCGTCAAACAGACTGGAGGAGGCATCGCCATCATCCACAGGGACACAATCCACATCACGACCAACACCGACGACACCCTGAAAACCGCCGAACACCTACACTTCCAGATCCGCACCGACCCGAAGACCACCCTCAGAGGCACCCTGATCTACCGACCCCCGGGACCACGCACACAATTCAGCGAGGACATCGCCGACTTCGTCAGCCCGCATGCCCTCCCCTCCGCTGACTACATCCTCCTGGGGGACCTCAACTTCCACCTGGAGAACAACAACGACCGCAACACCACCACCCTGCTCGACAGCCTCGCCAACCTCGGACTCAAGCAGCTGGTATCCACCCCCACCCACCTCGCAGGACACACACTCGACGCCGTCTTCTCATCCAGCAAAGACATCGCCTTCAGCCACGCCACCGGACTCCATTGGACAGACCACAGCTGCATCCACTTCACCTTCACAAGAACGACGATCCACCACCACCAGCAACCGGTTGCTCGAAGAAACTGGAACAAGATCACAGCTGACCAGCTCGCCACTTCCCTGAGCCAGCACCCCCCCGCCAGCTCAACGAACCCCAGCCAGGCCGCCGACAACCTCACGAAGTGGATCAACTACTGCGCGGACGAACTCGCCCCACTGAGGACCCCGCCTAGCAGACCCGGCAGCAAGAAGGTCCCATGGTTCACCGTCGAACTCAAGAGCTCCAAGAAGAACTGCCGAGCCCTCGAGAAAGCCTGGAGAAGGGAACCAACACCGGACAACATGACCGCCCTCAAGCTTGCCACCCGGAAGCCCCACCAACTGATCCGCGCCACTAAGAAAACCGCATTCAAGGACCGGCTGGACAACAACGCGCACAACTGCAAGGAACTCTTCAACATCGTCAAAGAGCTCTCCAACCCCAACGCCGGAAACAACGACATCTCCCCGTCGCAAGACCTCTGCAACTCCCTCGCCTCCTACTTCCACAACAAGATCGCGGACATACACAACAGCTTCAGCACTCAACCGACGCACGTCACAACCGAACCACCGCCCCCCACCACCACCCTCCGCGCCTGGACTCCGATCAGCACCGAAGACACCATCCGCTTGATGAACTCCATCCATTCCGGATCTCCGACCGACCCCTGCCCTCACCACGTCTTCAACAGGGCCGACGCGATCATCGCACCCCACCTGCGGGACATCATCCACACCTCCTTCGACACCGCCACCTTCCCGGAGAGCTGGAAGCACGCCGAACTCAGCGCCCTACTCAAGAAACCTACAGCGGACCCCACCGAACTCAAGAATTACCGCCCCATCTCGCTCCTCCCGTTCCCAGCCAAAGTCATCGAGAAGACCGTCAACAAGCAGCTGGCCGCCTTCCTCGAGATGAATGGATCCCTCGACCCCTCTCAGTCGGGCTTCCGAGCCAACCACAGCACCGAGACCGCCCTCATCGCCGCCACCGATGACATCCGAGCCCTGATGGACAACGGAGAAACAGCGGCCCTCATCCTCCTAGACCTCTCCGCGGCATTCGACACTGTCTGCCACCGCACCCTAGTGCAGCGCCTCAGCAACATCGGAATCCAGGAGAAGGCACTGGATTGGATCATCTCATTCCTCAACGGAAGAACACAGAGAGTCCGTCTACCACCGTACAAGTCAGAGGCCAGCAAAGTCATCTGCGGCGTCCCTCAAGGATCCTCGCTGAGCCCCACACTCTTCAACGTCTACATGAGCCCCCTCGCGGCCATCGCACGCCAACACAACCTCAACATCATCTCCTACGCTGACGACACCCAGCTGATCCTCTCCCTGACCAACGACCCCGCCGCCACCAGAGCCAACCTTCACGAAGGGATGAAAGACGTGGCCGAGTGGATGTCGAGCAGTCGCCTGAAACTGAACTCTGACAAGACGGAAGTCCTCATCCTTGGATCATCACCCTCTGCCTGGGACAACTCCTGGTGGCCCCCTGCCCTGGGCAGCGCACCCAAACCGACAGACCACGCACGCAACCTGGGCTTCATCCTGGACTCCTCCCTCACCATGACCAGACAAGTCAACGCCGTCTCCTCGTCATGCTTCAACATCCTGCGCATGCTACGGAAGATCTTCCGGTGGATCCCCACCGAGACCAGGAAGACGGTCACCCAGGCCCTCGTCACCAGCCGACTGGACTACGGCAACGCCCTCTACGCCGGAACCACCGCCAAGCTCCAGAAGAGACTTCAGCGGATCCAGAACGCCTCAGCCAGACTCATCCTCGACATCCCACGACACAGCCACATCTCCGGACATCTGAGAGACCTGCATTGGCTCCCCGTCAACAAAAGAATCACCTTCCGCCTCCTCACCCACGCACACAAAGCCCTACACGATCAAGGCCCCAGCTACCTCAACAACCGCATCAACTTCTACGCTCCCAAACGACACCTCCGATTAGCCAACCACGCCCTCGCCGCCGTCCCCCGCATCCGAAGAACGACAACGGGAGGAAGGTCCTTCTCCTACCTGGCCGCCAAGACCTGGAACTCCCTACCGACCGACCTGCGCCTGACCCAAGACCACCTCTCCCTCAGGAAGAAGCTCAAGACCTGGCTATTCGAGCAGTAGCAGCACCCCCCCCCCCCTAGCGCCTTGAGACCCTCCGGGTAAGTAGTGCGCTATATAAATGCCTGTGATTGATTGATTGATTGACAGTAAGAATTTGGATGCTTCACCCATTAAACTGCTACTGACTGCACCTGCTAGTACCACCTCAAAACTATACATTTGTTTGAGTAAAAAGGAAGACTGGAAGCACCCTCCCAAACAGGCATCTGCATTTCCTTCTTATTTCTACCTCATGTGATTCTCATTTCAAGGCTGAGAGGCCGGCTGACCTCCATGCTTAACACTTGTCCACCTATCACCTAACCATAGCCAAATTCCACCTACTGACTGAGAGCACAGCAGCACCTCAAATCTAACATTTACCTTACCACACTTAACCCACCTTGTTAAAGATAAACCCCAAACCAACCCAAGCCCCCACAAGACTCCCAGCATGACTCAACCATAAACCTGACACCTACAAGTTCCAGCAACTGATGCCATCCCTATATCACATCCCACCCGATCTGATATCCAGTGTTTCCTATGCCAAGTACATGATTCACAAAAATAACCGCCCTCATTTGCTTCCACAGAAGAAGGTCTTTTTAGATGAGACCCTCCTTCCAACACACCTTCAGACCCAGATCTTCTCCACACAGGCCAACAGATGCGTTGCTGTCTTTTCTCTCACAATCAGTGACAAATTCATGACCCCAGGTCACTCCCCATGCTGCTCGACCCTCTGGGACCCGAGGGCTGATGAGGGTTCGCTGCTGGTGTGCCCCGGGTCTTTGCATTACGTTGGGTAAATTATTGTTGCTCCTGTACTGTCTATATTTTTTAATGTTTTCCTATTTTTTGGTTTCTTGGCGCTCCCTGTGCGCCCCTGCCCCTCTGTGCCCCCCCGCTCCCCGCTTCCCACCGCTGCTCCCCCACAGCCCGACCCCTTTTCCCTTCTGTACCCCTGCCTGCCCATTGGCCGCCCCGCTCCCGTCTCCCAGCTGCCCCTTCCTCCCACTTGGTCTCTTAAGGAGGTCACGCGGCGCAGGTGAGAGTGACCTGACCCCATGTCACTCCCCACACCGCTCGACCCTCTGGGACGCGAGGGCTGATAAGTGTTCGCCGCTGGTGTGCCCTGGGACTATGCATTCTGTTGGGTAAATTTTTGTTGCTCCTGTACTGTCTATATTTTTTACCGTTTTCCTATTTTTTGGTTTCTTGGTGCTCTCTGTGCGCCCCTGCCCCTCTGTGCCTCCCCGCTCCCCGCTTCCCGACGCTGCTCCCCGCAGCCTGCCCCCTTTTTCTTCTGTACCCCTGCCCGCCCATTGGCCGCCCCACTCCCGCCTCCCAGCTGCCCCTCCCTCACACTTCACCTCTTATGGAGGCCGCGCAGCGGACGCGCCGCTGGCGCGCCAAAGGCACGCCAAAGGCAAGCCTGTCTGCGCCCATTCGCGCCTGGACCGCTCCCAGCGCCGGAACCCCTGGCCCCAGCCGAGTCCTGGGCACCCGACTGGGATACGACAACGCCACCCTCGTCACACTCAACACCGGACGACCTGCCGCCTGCCACTGAGGCGCACCCACGGACCCTTCACCTGCCAAGCCTGCAAATTCACCTGCCTCCGAACCTGCACCCCGCCCACCGAACACAGCAACGGTAACAACAACCACCTCAAGTGCATCCTCCTCAACATCTGTTCCGTCCACAAATACGCCATCGAACTCTGGCAACTCCTTGATACAACAGCACCAGATGTCGCCTTCCTCACGGAAACCTGGATGAACGCCTCCTCGGCGCCCGACATCGCCATAGCCATCCCGGATGGCTACAAAATCACCCGGAAGGACCGCGTCAACAAAACTGGAGGAGGAATCGCCATTGTCTACAGGAACACCATCAGCATCACGACCAACGCCGAAGACACACTAACCGCCGCCGAACACCTACACTTCCAGATCCACACCGACCCCCAGACCACCCTCAGAGGATTGCTCATCTACAGACTCCCGGGCCCAAGGACACAATTCAGCTAAACCATCGCCAACTTCATCAGCCCGCATGCCCCAGCTTCACCAGAGTACATCCTCCTAGGGGACCTGAACTTCCACCTGGAGAAAAACAGCGACAACAACACATCCACTCTGCTCGACAACCTCGACAACCTCGGACTCAAGCAACTGGTGGACACGCCCACCCACCTTGCTGGCGACACACTCGACCCCATCTTCTCCGCCAGCAACCACGTCTCCTTCAGCCACTCCACCGGACTACACTGGACCGACCACAGCTGCATCCACTTCACCTTCAAAAAAACAACATACCCCCACCACACGCTATAGATCCCCGCAGATGCTGGAGCAAAGTCACCACAGACCAGCTGACCACATCGCTGAGCCAGAACCCTCCTGTTGACACCCCTGACACCAACAACGCAGCACACAATCTCTCACAGTGGATCACCAACTGTGCTGACGACCTCGCTCCACTAAAGAAACCCCCAGCCAACACTAGCAACAGAAAAACCTCATGATTCACAGACGCCCTCAAAATCGCAAAGAAATCATGCCGAACCCTCGAAAAAGCCTGGGGCCACAAACGGACATCAGAAAACATGACAGCCCTCAAGAGCGCCACCCGCGAATACCACCAGATGATCCGCACCAACAAAAGGACATCGTTCAAAGAGCGACTGGACAACAACACCCACAACAGCAAGGGACTCTTCAGCATCGTCAAAGAGCTCTCCAACCCCAACGCCAGCAACAACGACTTCACACCGTCGCAAAACCTCTGCAACTCCCTCGCCACTTTCTTCCACCGCAAGATTGCAGATACACATGACAGCTTAGGGCCCCAGACTCCGCCTCCAACCACCAAACCAATGACCCCCACCACCATCCTCAGCGCATGGACCCCCATCAGCACCGAAGACACCACCCACGTCATGAACACCATCCACTCTGGCTCCCCTTCCGACCCATGCCCTCATCATATCTTCAACAAAGCCGATACCATCATCGCACCCCACCTCTGGAACGTCATCAACAGCTCCTTCATGTCAGCCACATTCCATGAAAGCTGGAAACACGCAGAAATCAACGCCCTTCTGAAGAAACCAACAGCGGACCCTAAAGACCTCAAGAACTTCCGCCCCATCTCTCTTCTCCCCTTCCCGGCTAAAGTCATCGAGAAGACCGTCAATAAACAGCTGACTGCATTCCTCGAAGCAAACAACTTGCTCGATCCATCCCAGTCCAGATTTCGAGCCAACCACAGCACCGAGACCGCCCTTATCGCAGCCACCGGTGACATCAGGACCCTGATGGACAACAGAGAGAAAGCCGCTCTCATCCTCCTGGACCTCTCGGCAGCCTTTGATACCGTCTGCCACCGCATCCTAATAACCCGCCTCTAAAACACTGGGATCCAAGGAAAGGCCCTGGACTGGATCACATCGTTCCTCGCCGACAGAACCCAGAGAGTCCACCTCCCTCCCTTCTGCTCCGAGGCCACCATGATCATCTGCGGCGTACCCCAAGGCTCCTCACTCAGCCCAACCCTCTTCAATATCTACATGAGCCCCCTCGCCACCTTCGCACGCAAACACAACATTAACATCATCTCCTATGCCGACGACACCCAACTGATACTCTCCCTCACCAAAGACCCATTCACCGCCAAAACCAACTTCCAGGACGGAATGAAAGATGTCGCAGAATGGATGAAGCACTGGCTCCCTGTCAGCAAGAGGATCACGTTCAGGCTGCTCACCCACGCACACAAAGCGCTCCACAACATGGGCCCCGAATACCTCAACAACCGCCTCTCGTTCTACACCCCCACCCGCCAGCTCCGGTCCACAAGCCTCGCCCGCGCCACCGTCCCACGGATTCGCAGAACCACCACCGGAGGAAGATCGTTTTCCTACCTGGCAGCCAAGACATGGAACTCCCTCCCCGCAAAACTATGACTGATTAGGACCATCTCACCTTCAGGAAACACCTCAAGACCTGGCTATTCGAGCAATAGCGGCACCCCCCCTCCCTACAGTGCCTTGAGACCCTCACGGGTGAGTAGCGCGCTCTACAAATGTATTGATTGATTGATTGATGAGAGGCCCTCTCCCAGCACAACCTTGCATTCCCCTGGAGCTGCAGCATCTTCTCTCTCCTTAGTCCTGCGTCACCATATTACTGCAGTTCTATACAGTCCTATTTCCCCAAAGACTACCCTGCTATTTATTTCCAACACCAATCTTTTTCCTGGACTGGTAGTGTGCCTCTTCCAATGGGCCAAAAATCAGGGAAGGCAGGGGTCTGCCTCTCCCAATCTACCAGCAGCCCTGCATGCTGCTGCTCTGTCCATTTTGCTGCTGCCTCATTCTACTTCTTGTTGTATTGCAGACTGTCCTCTCTCACCTTGTCAGGCTCCCGAGGCCCAGCTTGAAGTCACTCTTAGTGGCTGATGAGTCCTTTCTCTGCTCAGGCACCAGCTCGAGCTCGCTATTGCAGCTCGCTTTTATCTCACTCAGTCTGGTGCCACTTACTTAGCGGGTGCCACTCACTTAGCGGGTGCCCTCACACATGCATGTAGCACTCTCTCCTCGCACTGTTGGCCAGCCTGCAGTCAGTCAGCAAAATGCCCACCTTCCTACCAATCGGAGCACTTTGTTGGAGGTTACAGGAGCCCCTTCCTGATTTGGTATTGGTAAATGATAAATAGCCAGCATCCCTTCTGGATGCTGGCTGCCTGGCCCCGCTAATGGGAAAGAAGTGCTGAGTTAATTCTGCTGACTGAATGGCTAAATTATTTAGTAATTCTACATTACACGAGTAGCGCCGAATTACTAAATAACTCCAATTGTATCAGTGGAATGAAAAATCCCACCACCCCTATCTACGACAAACCACTCCACTCTATGAACCACCACTCAACTCTATGCCCTGCCACTCCACTCCATGCCACTCCACTCCATTCCATGCCACTCCACTCCACTCTATGACACTCCATGACCCTCCACTTTACTACATGCAACTCAACTCTATGACATGCCACTCCACTCTATGACATGCTACTCCGCTCTATGACATGCAACTCCACTCCACACCACTCAGCTCCACACTCCTCTACTCTAAGCCACTCTACAATATGCTACTTTCTGATACGCCATTTCAGTCTATTCTATGACATGCCATGCCATGCCCCTACACTATACGTCACTCCACTCTACTATACGACACACCACTCCACTCCACTCTATGACACACAACTCCACCCTGCACCACTCCACTCTAACCCTTGACATGCCACTTGACATGCCACTCCAATCTATGCCACTCCACTTAAAAAAACTCTACAACATGCTACTCTATGACACACCATGCCACTCAATGACATGCCACTTGGCTGTATGCCACTCCATTGTACTCTACAACATGCCACTCCACTTTACTCCACTCCACTCTAAGGCACTCAAATGTAAACCACTCCAATCTATGCCACTCCATCCTAAGCTACTCCACTTTACGTCACTCCACTTCATGCTACACAACTCAATGCCATGATACTCTAGGACTCTATGCCATGACACTCTATGACACAACACTCTAAGACAGTCCACTCTACTTTGCTCCACTCTATGCCACTCCAATCTACAACACTCTATGACCCTCAGTGACACTCTATGCCTCTCAACTCGTAAAATCTCCACATCACTCTATGCCACTCTACACCACCCCACTCTGCTCTATGCCACTTACCGACACTCTAAACCACTCTATACAACTCTCTCTATGCTTCTCCACCCCACTTTGCTGTAGTCTACTCTATGACACACCCCGGCACATCCATTTGCATTGCATTTTTCTGTCAAATGGACCATGGAGTACGTCCTGGCCTTCCAAATCACACATGAACGGCACTATGCGGTTTGCATGGGTACAGCCTTATTGTTTTCAACTCTGTTTATGGTGCTGTGCCTGTTGTTCAATCACTTGTTAATCTTTGAAATCCTCCACCTTCCTAATTAATCTCCCCATGATTTTTATTTTTTGCATTAGTCTGTGTTTTTGTGCCTGTGTATTTGAGGTTTTTTCATTACTTTTTGTACTTTTGTTTTTTTGACTCTTTCTGTCTTATTTCTGGTTTCCTTCCTTCCTTCATTTCATTGTTTGTTTACTTTACCCCAATCAGTGTCATGGCATAACAGGGCAACCAAGAAAAAGGTAGCGCCAAGCCCCCCGAAAAGCCAGCAGCAGCCACCTACCTTGCAGGGGGCTGCCACCAAGGTGTCCAGCCCTGGGCTATCTTCAGCACGGAGGAGGTGACAGCACTAGTTTTTTTGTGCAGCTTCACTTCCCGTTCATGCTGGCAGCAGGTGGTAATCCCAGCAGTTGACACCGCTTGCGGGACCATTGGATGCGAGGTAAGAGTGTGCACCTGTGTGTGCTGCGAACCAGCGAGGTACAGCACACCCTCTAGCAGCTGACACATCACTGGCGGATATATTTGATTGGGAGCAGGACTTGCTTGGCCTGCTCGTCGTTGAGATCCAAGGGTCCGTGAGTTATGTATGTAGTGGGAGTTCTGCTTCTGGGATAAGGTTTGCTTCCATCTGGTGGTGTGTTTTTTGCCTTTCTCGTACCACCTTTCTGGGAAATGTTGGTGTTTTTTATTGATATTTTATCATTTTTTTGTTTTTCTTTTCTCTAATTGTAGGACAATCATTTAATATGTGTTGGTGGGGAATCCTGTTTGTGGGTGCAGCTTTGGCAGATCTGTAGTATGTGGAGTTCTGATTGGTAAGCAACTCATTTTGGAATCTTTTCATCTAATGTGTATCCATGGCCTCTTTGTATAATTTCTTTTGACTGCTGTAGTAATGTTTGAATCTTTAGCTTTTTGTGTGATTGGCTTTCAAAGTAAAGTATTCATTTGTGAAATTCTATACTGCCTTGTGATATGTGTAATGTGTGTATTTAATTTTTCAGTGGTAAGTATTTGGTACTTGCTGGTCTAGGCTGAGTAGGTGCAGTTGATCCTCTGTCTTGAAGTCTCTGGCAAATGAGTGATATTGTTTTTGAGTAGGTCTTTGTGTACTTTGTATTGATTGACTTTCTTTCTGGATTACTATATGCCAGTAGTTTTACTTTCATTTTGATAAATCCAAAGTTTGTAAATAACTAATTTTGCACAGTGTTGGTTATTGTCAATGTATTTTTGTGTTACTTTTATTAGTAAGGATTATGGCTAACCACAGGTTGACTGCTTAGCAGTTTGTTGGTTTGCTTTTTGAATCTTACTCTGACCATTGTTCTCAGACTGACTGCATCTGAGGCAGAGGATGAAGTCAAAGATTCTGGCAGTGAATATTCTGTCGAAGAGGACTCATCTGATAACAAAGGCACTATCAGTGCAGAGGATTTGCCTCTTTTAGAGAAGGACACTTATATGACAAAAGTGCAGCAAAAGGAACCTGGATTGCTGCCAGGGGCAACAAGGCTTTCCATTGAAAGTGCTGAACTCTGGGCGGCCCCAAACATGGTGCTGCCTGTGTTGCCTGCTTTTAGTGTTGTCACAGGGTGTAGAGTCAATACTGAAAACCTTTTGCCTATAAATTTATTTCAGTTGTGTTTGGACTATGTATTTTGGATGAGATTGTTTCCCAGACTAATGTATTTGCTAAACAGTTGTTACGGGACAATGGTGCCAGACTTAACCCATTATAGAGTTAGCCGGTGGACTCCAACAAATCTGAATGATATCAAGAATTTCTAGGGTTTTACTTTGTTGAGGGGATTGAGAAGGAAGCCATTGCTGTCTTCATATTGGTCTACTAGTCCCTTGATGGCAAATGCTATATTTCCTACAACCATGAGTCATGATTGGTATTTGCTTCTACTTCAGATGCTGCATTTTGTTGATAATGCTTCAGCATTGCTATGCAATCACCATGATTTTGACCGTCTCTGCAAGATTCAGCCCGTCCTTGATCATTTTTTAGGTTGTTTTTCAGCGATCTATGTTCAAAGGAAAGAAATGGCTGTGAATGAGTCTTTGGTCACGCTCAAGCGCTGTTTGTTTTTTAGGCAGTACATCCCTAGCAAGAGGGCACATTATAGATTGAAGGTGTATATGCTGTATGAGAGTAGCATCATACCGCCCTGTATCCCTGTTGAACACGGATGGCAAAATGTATTCAAAAATTCTGGCGACTAGGCTGGCGGCAGTGATTACTCCACTGGTGTCAATACGACAGCATGGACTTATTCCCAATCGTGGAACAGCAAATCACGTTAATAGGGTAATAACTCTACTTGATCATGCTAACGGCACTGGCGAAGCACTCAGCCTTATTTTATTAGATGCCAAGAAGGCTTTTGATTGAGTTTCATGGGGCTTCTTATGGGCTGTGATGAGACGTCGTGGGTTTGGGCCGCAGTTCATAATAGCTTTGCAGACGCTGTACCGTCAACCAGTAGCCAGGATATGCACCATGGGGCTCGAATCAAAATTAGTGTCTATTTGGCGGGGAACTAGAAAGGGGTGCCCCTACTCCCCATTATTATTTTCACTATACATTGACCCATTTTTAAAGATGATTGAAAACAGTCCTCGGATTCAATCAGTATCTATACAGCAACAACAATACCCCGTCTTCGCATATGCTGATGATGTGGCCGTGGTATCTCCTAAACCAGCAGTAGCAATGCAGGAGATAGAACATTTGGCAGCAGAGTACGGGGCAGTATCGGACTATAAATTAAATACAGCCGAAACACAAATTATATGTGTCAATGTAGGCTCATATACAGACCAAAGGGTCTTACAAGAGGTAACTTATTTGGGGGTACGGATAAGGGCTTCTGCGTTCGCGTTGGTTGGAGGAAGCTGATGACCAGGGTCCGTAATCAGCTAGATCAATGCGAATGTTTACATCTATCGCTGGTAGGGAGATGTAACGTGCTAAAAATGATGATCTTACCAAAAATGCTGTATTTTTTCAGATGTGTACCCCAGGAGATACCCTGAGCTAATCTTGCACAACTACAGTCCGTATGTATGAGATTCATATGGGCACGTGGAAAAGCGCGTAGAGCAATGCGCTATATGGTTTTACCTAGGGCTGTAGGTGGGTGGGCTGTCCCCGATTTCACTCTGTACTACTACGAGTGTAAGCTACAACATATGAATATGCTAATTAATAGCGCGACTCGCACCTTGTATTTGCCGATTTTAAAACATTTTTATTTTCACTTTCCTTTCACTTACTATTCTCCTTGTGCTCCCCTCAGCAGTTTTCGTTCCCCTTCCCCGCACCCTGGACGGTTCCAGCCGACTTTCGGGCTGATTACCGATACCTGGTCAGAGTGCTCCCACAGTGGACATCTTGGGTGGGAGGCACCAGGATCTTGAGCGCTCTAGTCCTCCTTATTTAAGGAGACGGTGATGTCTCCGTGAAGCGGACGCGATAAGCGGACGCGCCGTATCAGCACCGGAGTCACGCCAGTGTCCAGCCCGTCTGCGCCCGTCAGCGCCAAGGAGGCGCCGGGGGCCGGTGAGGATACTGGAAAAATTATTCCTGATTAAGGTACCTACATCTACGCCCAAGACCCCCCTTGAAACCCTGTCACTACAGATATACCCCCCAAAGATTGTGTAACGCTCTTAACTGTTGTTCCACTGAGGGGCCCGAGTAATCACTTTCTGCCCGCTCCCCTTGCCAAAAATCTCTTAAAAACTTCCCCTCCCCCTCACAAGGAATCTGCCTTTCTTATTAACACCCGATCGCTGGTTAAGAACAACATCATTTTCAGTGATTTTATCTCGGAAATGATGCCCTCATGGGTTTTTATTACTGAGACCTGGGCCACTGATTCCTCTGGGCCTGAACTAGCAAATGCCGTCCCACAGGGCTATGCCCTCGTGAGACTAAACAGAGAAAGGCGGAAGGGGGGTGGGATTGCCATCCTACATAAATCCTCCATTAACTGCCGGATTGAGCCCCTCTCCTCCCCGCTGGACTCTTTTCAAGCTCTACATTTCATGTTAAAGTTCACCCCCACGGCCTCCTTCGCGGGTATCCTACTCTATAGACCACCTGGTCCTAGAGCTGCCTTTACACCTGACCTCTTGGACTTAATGGAGCCTTATATTGATAAAGCTAACTTCCCCATTCTAGGTGATTTTAATTTTCACCTAGAAAACCTTAATTCGGCTGACTCAATTCTTTTGCTTGACTCTCTGGCATCCTATGGTCTCTCGCAAGAAGTAAAAGGCTCTACCCATTCCGCAGGGCATACCTTGGATGAAGTCTTCACTAACGACTCCAGGCTGCATACAGGCTCTCCCCTTCCCCTTTCCTGGACGGATCACATGGCAGTCCCCCTTGAGCTCACCTTCTGTCCTTTGGCCTTTCCCTATAAATCCACCAGACACCAGGTTTATAAAAGGAACTATAGGGGCCTGAATAATGAAGCCCTAGGCCCTCTTATCGCTAATCTGAATCTTTCATCTATGTCAGATATAGATATGGCTTCCCTTGAGCTTTCCAACTCCATTTCAAAGGCCATTAATATTCTGGCTCCGGCTAAACCCCATTACTCTGCCAGAAAGCGCCCTTCGGCCCCCTGGTTCACCGACTCCCTCAGACTGCTCAGACAGAACTGTAGGAAGCAAGAAAGGCTTTGGAGGTCCCATCTTGACCCAAATGAAAGAAATAAACATAAGGACATGCTCAAAGGATATAAGGCTGCAGTCCTAGCAGAAAAAATGTCATACTTCACTAACCTTACGGCTACCCTCAGATCATCCAGGGAGCTATTTAAAATCGTGGATAACCTATCCATGGCTCTCCTCCCTGACCCCATTGTCCCATCCCAAGAGCTGTGTAACCAGATTTCCACCTTTTTCCACACCAAAATCAGGGATATATACACAGCTCTAGAAGATTGCAATCTTAACACCAATGCTGCCAATCCTCTGGTAATTGCCCCCCCCTCAGGAATCGATGTCCCCGCCTCGCGGCAGTCTGACAAATTTTCCTCCTTTGACCCTGGAGCTCCTCTATAAACTTCTTGACAAACTCAAATCTGGCTCCCCCCTTGACCCCTGTCCCTTAAAAATCCTGAAGGAGTGTAAAGAGGTTCTGTTACCCCCTTTTCTTGACATCATGAATCAAGCAATCGCCAAGGGCTCTTTCCCAGCCTCTTGGAAAATGGCCACAGTCAAGCCACTCTTGAAAAAAGCCTCCCTAGACCCCACATCTTAAAAAAACCTCCGCCCTATATCCCTGCTCCCAGCTCCTGCCGAGCTGCTTGAGGCCCACCTAAACTCCCATCTCAGCGCCTTCCTGGATAAGTTCTGCCTGCTAGATTCTTCTCAGCATGGCTTCCGGAAGGCGCATAGCACGGAGTCAGCTCTCACAGTGGTGGTCAACAACATCCGCGCTAAGGTCGACAGTGGTCAGACCACTCTTCTGATCCTGCTCGACCTTACAGCTGCATTTGACACCCTGTCCCCCTCTATTCTAATCGCCCGCCTTAGTGAGATGGGAGTGGAGGGGCCCGCCTTGAGTCTCTTGGCCTCGTTCCTCAGCCATCGCATGCAGATGGTCAACTGGGTGACTTCCTCCCCCCTGGCAAGCCTGTGCAATGTGGGGTCCCGCAGGGCTCATCATTGAGCCCCACTCTCTTCAACATTTATGTGGCCCCGCTTGCCAGGCTCGTAAGATAGTTTGGTTTGAAAGTACTATCGTATGCTGATGACACCCAGATCATGGTCTCCCTCAATCAAGCTGTGGAGACCGAAGCATCCAACTTCAGGAACTGTATGGAAGCTGTAGCAGGATGGATGACCAAAATTTTTCTCAAACTAAATGGGGAAAAGACAGAGGTTCTCGTCTTCGGAGGCAAACATGAGACCTGGTCGGCCGACTGGTGGCCATCCGCCCTTGGTGTATGCCCCACGGCCTCCTTTGCAGCCCGCAATCTAGGAGTTATACTTGACACCTCACTTTCCCTCGATAAACAAGTAAGCAGAACCGTCTCCACCTGCTGCGGGGTCCTACAGATCCTTCGTAAGCTGACAAACTATCTTTCCCCTGACTCCAGAAAACAACTTGCGGTGGCCCTTATCTCTTCACGCCTAGATTACTGCAACACACTTTATCTAGGCATAAACAAAAGATTGGTTCAACGTCTGCAAGTTGTGCAGAACGCTGCAGCCAGGTTCGTCGTCAACGCTCCTAGAAGGTCTTCTGGATCCGCCATAAGAAAACATCTCCATTGGCTCCCGATGTTGTCTAGGATAGACTTTAAGGTTCTCTGTCTTACCCACTCTGCCCTTCATGAATCCGGTGCAGAGGACATCAGGTCTCTTGTATCTTTCTACACCCCTGGCAGGGCCTTGCGCTCTGCCAACAAGAACCTTTTGTCCACTCCTCGGACGAAGAAGGCTAGATGGGGAGGGAAGGCCTTCTTCGCCCTTGCCCCCGAAGCTCTGGAACCTCCTTCCTGACAAGCTCAAGGGCCTTGCGTCCCCTGATCAATTCCGCAAAGCCTTAAAGACCTGTCTCTTCACCAAAGCATACCCATAGTTTCCCCCTTGGTCTTTGCTCTGCTTTCAGCCGTTCCAGCTTATGCGCCTTGATGCCTTTGGGCAAATTTTTGCGCAATACAACATTTGTTTCATTCATTCATATACTGCTCACTGAGCAGCATATGCATCCCATCGATGGCACCAACAACATGTTGAATATCTCCAAATCTAAAGAAGCCTCCCTTTGTTGTGAGTCGAAAGTCTAACTTTATGACTTTCGGTATTCACAAAAGGCATTTACAACTCGTAAATGCCCTTTGCAAATACCGAAAGTCGCAAAGTTAGACTCTTGTCTCTCTTTACATTTGTGAATCGGGCTCATAGAGTTCAGGGTAGTCACATAAGTTGAAAATTGGATGTTAGCATTTCTGTTAAAGAACATCTCAATCAGGAATTTTTGTAGCCCACTTGAGAGAGTGGCTTGGGACATGCCATTGCAATCCTCAAACATGTACAGGAATGAGCCAGTTACAGTGAAATGCAGTACAGTCATTATCTTCACAAGCCTAAAAATGTAGTTCAACACATAGTCTTTGCGCCCATTTGGCGGTAGTTAAGACTTAGTGTTCTGGGTAACAATGCCTCATGAGCTCTCAGCGCTTATTGGGGGTTCCATCATGCTAGGATCAGCGATGGTTTTACTGGAGACGATCTGCCTGCTTCCCCTCTGCGCTGCTCCGATGATAGTAGCAGCGCAGAGGGGAAGCAGGCAGGCAATAAGCGCTAAGAGCTCATGCGGCATTGTTACCCAGAACACTAAGTCTTAACTACCGCCAAACGGGCGCAAAGACTACGTGTTGAACTACATTTTTAGGTACATACACCTATAGTTCACGGTTTTTGTATAATACACTTTCATATATACATTCATGTGAGTAAGGTGGGGAATTTTGTGCATTCCCTGTCCTGAAGAAGGAGTTTCGCACTCCGAAACATGTTCATGTCGACGCACTACAGAGGTTAATGTACATAATTTCACATTAATAACCTCACACTGCACCCTTTTATTAATACCAGCCAGGGGCTTAATTAAATTCTTTTTTTCCCCATGAGCCAGGTATTTTTTACTATCACTTTCACCACCCCACCACTCACATTAAATACCCCACACTATTTCACACATAGTCCACAGTAAGTGCTCCCACGTAGTCGTCGGTTGCAGCACGCCGCATCCCGTAGAGGGGTGCGAAGACCCCAATGATGAAGCATGACACCAATGGGCTGTTGGTGTGTGAGGGGTATTTAAACAACACGGTGTGCTCCCCACCACTGTAGGGACCACCACCACCGCCTTAGTGGATTCCACTTTGTTTACTTATATCGCGCCGGGAGACTGAATCCACTGTTTCTCTCCCTCCCTCCTATGTTTATATAGATTGTAGTGGGATTGCAATTTAGAGGCAACAGTTCTGGGAACGCTGATGTGCCATATCCAATGTAGTTTGCTGGTTAAGTCAATATTTTGTATTAACACTCCTCTATAGTAATGTGGCAAAATATGGAAAGCGATGATAAACTCCTTAAATATGCTGATGATGTTTTACAAGTTTTTTGTGAATCTGGCTTTATATTGGACGGAGAGATCTCGATTTCTGGCAATGATACATTTTCCAAGTTACAAGAAATATTGCACACACACTACTTTTTCATTTTCAAGGCTGATACTTGACTTTGAGTTAATTTCAGGTAAAGAAAATGTGCAACTTGCCATCGCTGCTGCTAGCATGCAAAGGGTAAAGCTATTGTTTAATATCTGTATCTTTGGCTGTGTGTCATCATACAGGCTTTAAAGATGCAGATACGTTTATGAAATTATGTGCAATAGAATATGCTTTTGGCTGCCAGATGATGGGTTGCCCTTTTCAGGGCACCAGGTTAATTATTGACTTGGATCTAACAGGACTTGTAGCCTGAGGCTATTTGTGCGAGTCAGCATTACCCATTCTCGCAAAGCCAATGAAACAACCCTGCTCTCATCTCCGTTCAACATGGCCTCTCCTCGCTTCCCTCAAGTTCACCTTTAAATGGCGGCAGTAGATTCAGCCTTTATTCTGACCTCAACATCTTCGCACAGCTTCCTACTTGCTTCAGAGGGACTGAGTGATCTGCAGTGGCAGCAACGCCCTACAAAAGGGTACATGATACCACTGCCCAGAATTTTCAGGGCAGCTAAATTCTCATCGGGAAGTTTCCTTAATAGGTTATTGTGCATTAGCAGGAGGGAAATATAGTTATAACTAAGTTGCGTGCGTCCTTTTATTTCTACATAATGAACTTCCAGAACATTACTTTCAAACATGCTAAAAAGCTTTCTTCTAAAGTGCTGAGTAATCTGATGCTATTAGCCTTCCAATTGGTTTATAACATTATTATACTTAGCGCCATTATCTTTCCGATATCGATGCAGGACTCCTGGGCTCAGAATGCATTAAGTGGTTATATGTCAATGCGATTGGAGCAGGCCCATTACTCATTTCTGATGCGAAGGCGCATTCGCTTCCTCTTCAGCTAAATGTATGCGTCAGATGTATTTTGCTATTTCATTTGATTTCGGCTCATTTTACACTGTTCATTGAACAAATGATAAATTACAATATGCAGCTTTAATAAAGTGCCAACGATATGCAATGTCTGCTTCCGATTTCTGACTAATAAAGGATCCCACAGAATATGTAAAACAAACATGGCGAGGAGAAAAAAGGGTCAACATAGTTGACAGAAGTGAATGCAATAACTCTCATTATTCAAAATGAAGCATAAAACATATATAAAATGGTTACGATACATTCCCGTCATGCTCCATAGGCAGGGAACTGTCAAAAAGCTGCCCAAGCACAAAGTTTAGTTTCCTAGGCTGAGCGGTCTTGTGCGAAGGAGGGAGAAGAGAGTAGAAGACAAGAAAGTGCGAAGACAAATCACACCACTGGTGTACAGCATGCGGTCCACAAAGGCAAGGTGAAAAAAATGAGAGAAACGGATACATTTAAAAAAGTGCCCTGAGAGCCAAATGTGTTCAATTCTTCTTGTGTTGTTATGCAGACAACAGTAAGAAATCAGAACCCCAAAGCACTAACTAATTAAGAGCACTGAAGTAGAGGAAGATAACCGCCGTAAACAGGCAGCCGAAAAGGGAATTTGAGGGCCCCTAGCAGGGCCTCAATTCCCCTTAAGCCTCCACTATGGGCCCAGGGGGGTACATGAGGTATCTCCCCAAACATCCATGCACCGTGGTACCGTGTGCCAGGCACCACATGGTGCCTGCCACACGGTGTATGAATGTTTGCAAACATGCCCTTTACTATTGAGGCTTGTGCTGCGGCCCTTTTCCAGGCAGCAACAGAAACAGCAATAGAAAAGAGCATGTTTATGGCCACCTGCTTGGCAGTTGCATCGGAATACGTCGGGTGAAACCACTGACTACTAGTCTGGCGGTTATCATCCTTCAACGATGGCAGTTGGACGCTCATTTGAACCGCCATCATAATAAGGGCCATGGTGTCTCCTTAGGCGCAGCCAAATTAAACACTGTGGGGCAGATTTACAATAACTGACGTATCCCTGCATATCAGCAGAGATGCGCCAGTTATTGTGCGTCACGGCTCCGCCACCATGGATGCGCCACATTTACAATGCGGCGCACCATGGGTTAAAAACAGACAGATGCATCATGCTAGAGTTGCGTCACAAATGCGACGCAGCTCCAGCAAGGCTCTGGGGTGCCCTATCTTTACAATACTGCGTCAATCCTTACGCCTGCTTCAAGCAGGCACAGTGTTTTGAATCAGCATGGGCTCAAAAGTGACTGAGTGAAATCTTGTAGGTTGCTCTCAGCCACTTTTAGGAGGCGTTCCTGCGCCAGAACGCCCCCCCCTGCGCAGGAACGCCTACTTCTGGCGCAGGGCTTTACATCGTGACGCACCTCTCAGATGCGTCCCGTTGTAAATACCCCACAGCATGGCGCTGGTTTTGCGCTGCTGCTGCGTCACAAAAATAACGCAACAGCAGCATAAAAGAGGTGCAAGGGAATTGTAAATGTGCCCCTTAGCTCTTTCTCATCTTGTTAGCTTAGATTTCCCTCCAAAGTGCACATTATGTATGAGGGTCAGAGTCAGTCTAAGAGGTACTACACTTAACCACTAGATAACTCCGCTTCTGAAAGAAAAGATTTGCCTCAGAGTACAAGACATCTCCAGGAAAGTGGTTAACCCAGGTCATTAGTTTAGCACAAGGACAAATGCTCTCCCGTATCACACAGTAAATGTTCTATGCTCACTATCACCAGGTTAGCCTGCATCAAAACGCGGGGCCTCCAACACCTCATTATATCCTTAAGTGTCCCTGAATAACCATTGCACAAGGACTGAAGAAACTTGACTTCCTCAGCTTGGAACTCATTGAAGGTGAGTCATCTAACTCGTGGTTAGACAATGTATTCAGCCTGTGCATATTTATAAAGATCACCTTCGTCATAAATGTAATGTTTTTAGCAAGGGCCTGAAATGTGGAAAGTAGCTCTTATTACAGCTCCCCTCAACAACTACAATAATGCCTTTGAAGGTTTTGCTACTAAAGGCAAATTATTCCTCTATGTATTCAACTGTTTAAATCATCAACTTCTATTGCAAAATATGAGTTAAAGCCTAAAGACATCTATTTGTTCTTTCTAATTTTATTGAATCCCATTCATCTTAGGGGTAATGTAAGAGAGCTTTTAATTAATTGAAAGTAATGATTGATTTAAATGTGCTTTACTTAGCATAACTACGCTTCAATTGACATGACTGAGTCAAAGTCGCTGTGCATTGACTTTCATTTTGCAGAGGCAGAGACATATGCTTTTTATATTACATGAATGAGTTTCCTATGTGCATGTTTCTCTTCTTTATCTTTCCGTTTCAGATTGATTGAGAAGTAACCAGCACACACCCCCAGCACAGTAGACGAGGAACTTTCTGGTAAGTTCAGTAATGATTTCCAAATCTTTTTCGCTCAGAATCCTACACATTCTCTTGACCTGTCAAGCCCCCACAACTCTGGTCTATATGAGACCTGGCTTCCCACTTTTGCATGGGAGACATTTTTGATGGAGCTGGAGAACCTATGACTGTGCCTGTACACCATATGTAGAGTTGCATTTCTAGCAGCTTCTGTATTTCCAATGGTGGTTTGATATGAATTGTCCATTTTAGTGTTTTGCTAATTGTGGCACCTAAGTATTTGAAAGTAGCCACTTCCTCAAGTTTCTCTTGGCTTATAAAGAATAAAAATGTTGATGGGCACCTGAAGATCATTATTTCGTTTTATTGATATTGATAGGTTTCCATCACTAGGAGCTGCGCCTGAAAAACTTTAGAGGTTTTTGCTATGAGGACAGAATCATCTGCATAGTAAAGCCTGGATCTTAAAAACTGTTTATTAATGCAACACCAGGTGATGCTTTCATAAATTCTTCATGTATATCTTTTATGTAGAGGGAAAACAGAAGAGGTGCTATAAGGCAGCTTGCTCGACTACCAAATTTGCATAACATTTCCTGCTAATGTACCCCTTTGACTTAGTCTCACCTGAATGTAGGTTCCAGAATAAAATATTTGAATTAAAGACAAAAGGTCTGCCTCTTTGGCCCGTATGCACAATTTTTCCCGAACAACTGTTTCTTGAGACTAGATCGGAGGTAGACGAAAAGTCTAAGAATGCCACGTACAGTGGCATTATTGTCACTGTACTGGTATTATATCTTAAGTGTAGAAAAGTAAAAATCTGGTCAATTGTGGACAGCATCTCTCTAAAGCCTCGATTTATAGCTGAAAGGATGTTCCCTTGCTGACCTACTCATCCAAGGCCATCAATACCTGTTTTTAATTGTTTTTACTGTTGATGTCAATTAGAGGTTTTGGAAGGTAGGACGTCGGATCATTTTTGGTCGTTTTGGGGCTTTTTTTATATAGTAGGACAATAATGCTGTTTAACCAAGAATGGCAGCAGTGTAGAGATAATACAATTGCCCTAAAAACCTACTGTATGAACTCCACAAGTAACATTATGGAGGGGTCATGTTAGGGCCTGGGGCCTTTCCTTTTTGAAGTTTTTTTATAGCTTCAGTTATTTTGTTTTTTATGAACACCCCCAGGAGGCTGGAAATAGGCGTAATGCTACCATTTCTAGAAGCAACGCTGATAGGGAATGACTCTTGGCACAGGCGAACCATACCATATTTAGGCTACATAGAAAAGTGTTCTTTCCAGGCCTCATCAACAAGTTGAGCAGGTCTTGAACTGAGCCTTTTCAATCCATATTTAATGTGGGCTATTTGACAATTGAACTTGTTTTAATTTCAGAAAATTGTTCACCAGCTGTACTGTCTACTGTTTCCTTCATTTCTTATGTAGACCTTATTATAATTATGCATGAAAGTGGGTGTTCCTAAATATTTCTTTTTTGAGGTATCATATTTCTCTGAAAACGATTGAGAAATGCATAAATAAAGTAGTTTTCACTGCTGGAAACCAATAAATTGTGCCCTTTTTGGGATGTTTTCCAGACTTTTGGCTTACTTCCACCAAAGCAGACTCCACATCAGACTGTTTGTATATCAGACGTTTTTGTATTTTAAACTGAGCGGTCTCTATGTTAGTCTGTCCGTTGATTTATTATAAGACATTCTTTGACTTTTGAACTGAAAAGACTTAGGTCAGTCAGTCCTTTTGCTGAACTATTTACTTGCTTTGGCATTAGACTTTCTGTTGGTTTCTCTATCATATGCAATATTCATGCTGATTTGAATCTGACTAACTATCTACATTTTAGCTTTCAGTAATGACTCGGCTCTTAGTTTTTAATAAACATTTAGGGTTTATGTATTTTTCTCCCAGGGTGTGGGGACATTTATACTTTTTTTCAATTCAGGACTGCATGGTTTCACTGGTAGTTCTGTAGTGAACACAAAGTACATCAGATGGAACGCTAACTAGAGCAGTGGATTTGATGCACCTACAATGATAGCTCTCATTCCCCCAGGCCATTGATGTAGAGTTGCTGACATCAGAACAAGCAAGGCAACACTGTCAGAAACATGACTGTTTGCCCAACACAAAATCGAGTGGGAAGACGATCAGTTTTGCTGACTAAATACTCTGGATTTGATTCCGATTTTGGTGGTCCGTGGACTGCAAAACCTGGGGTGGCACAGTGGTGGCAGTGCACCTGCAGTTCGACTGCCATATTCTGAGTTTGACAGTTTGAATGCCATCGTACCACTGCAACCGCCAGGGATCCATGATCCCTGAGAGATAGCGCGAAGTTTTGAGGCCATAATATGCTTGGTGGTGCTGCTGTGGCACTGCTAAGCATATTATGAGTTTCCTCATTGCCCTTCTTTTCAGGCCACTATGAAAAGGGTGCAGGTGAGAAAACTTAGGGGGCCCTACATGGCTTCCTGGTGCCATGAGGTGCATGCAGGGGGCACATGGTGTGCCCCCCTGTATTTCTGCACCTCCTGTTCCAGCACAGAATGGACTTTAAAGTCAATGCAATGCTGGAATGAGCTGTGGCCTTCCCACAGGGCTACCTTTCTAAGGCTCTCCTATGAGCCTTTGAAATGAAGCACTTTGGGCCAGCCACTGTAGGACCGCCCACCAGGATTACAATTTGTAATCTGGGGGTGGACGGCCCATGGTGAGGTTTGGCAGTGTGAGGCGGTGGCATGCCATCCCATACCACCAAACTCAAAATCAGGCCCTCTGTCCTATTTGTAATGTAGTACACTCTCTGAGAAACTGTAAACCAGGTTCCCAGTTGTTTAATGCATAAGGTGAAAAACAGATTCCATTTTTTTTTTACTCTATCAAATAATATTGGAAACCCAACACTCATCAAAGATACAAGTTATTTAGCTAATATATTTAAAAATTATTTTGCAAAGGAATATTAACACTCAATTTCCCTTTAAAAAGGTGCATGTGTACTACTATATGAGGTTTCTGGCATTCCTGTTCATTTTATTGTTATTTTATTTAGAGTTTTTATAGAGCGCGAACTTGACCCATTAGGATATCAGAGCGCTTTACAGGGATACGCACTAATGGACAAAAGTCTTAGAGTGGGGGGGGTGCTGGATACATAGAGGATAAAATGACAGGTAATTACATTATATTTAAGCATTTACAATATACGAGAAGCAGGTCCCAGGGTCCATGGTGGGATGCCCAGAGGTGCCAGGTGGATGATACATGGGTACTCCAGGGGATGCATTAGACAGAAGTGGAGCAAGATTTCTGGAAGGTCAGATGGTAATATTTAGGTGAGGAATTTGCCCATTAGGAAGGTTTTGGCCTCTTTTCTGAAGCGACCCAGAGAAGGGATTCTTCTAATGGCGGGCGGAAGTGAGTTCCATATTCTTGGTGTGGCCCAAGAGAAGGCCAGATTATAAGTTTTCTTTTTCCAAAAATGTGCAGGTTGGAGCAAGAGGTCTTTGGTGGACCGGGAGTTTCCAGTTCCTCTGGATAACACAAGTTTTTAGACAAGATATGCAGGGGAGTTTGAGTATAATGCCTTGTGTGTGATACATGCCAATTTGAGTTGGATTCTGGCCTGTAGAGGAAGCCATTTCAGAGCTTTCAGATGTGGTGAAATGTGGTAGAATTTCCTTGAGCCAGTTAGTAGTCTATCGGCCATGTTAAGGCAAGCTTTTAGAGGTGTCAGGGAGATCTTGGGTAGCCCCGAGAGGGAAGAGCAGCCATATTCGAGTCTAGAGATGACAAGTGACTGGACTGCCATTTTTAGGTCAGGAGTATCAAGGAAAGGTTTGAGTTTCCTTAGGTAGCTCAGGTGGAATCTGGCTGATTTGGCCATCCAGTTGATGTGGTCCTGCATGTTCAGAAATTACAGTCAAGGGTTATTCCGAGGGATTTGGCTGAGTCCACGATGGTCGGAGGACAATTTAAGACTGTGTTGGCCTTAATCCATACCTGAATCTCAGGGTCGCTTTTAGGAGGGGAACTTAGTAGAAATTCTGTCTTCTTTGCGTTGAGTTTGAGTTGATTGGAGGAGAGCCATTGGACAGTCAATTTCAGGGCTTCATTCAGGGAAATAATATCCTCGAGGGAGGAGATTTTGATGTAGATCTGGGTGTTGTCGGCGTACATGTGGTAGGAGATATTTGCGGTGTGTAGTACTTCGGCAAGCGGCTCAAGGTAAAGTTTGAAGAGGGTAGGGGACAGGGTTGAACTTTGGGGGCACTAACCATGACTGGAGAGGGAGCAGACAGGCTGCCATTGATTAGGAATCTCTGAGAGCTGTTGAGGAGGAAGGACCTAAACCATTCAAGAACTGAGCCATCCATTTCCATCCTGAGTTTGAGGCATTCGAGTAGTATTTCATGGTTGACCGTGTCGAAGGCCGAGATTAGATCTAGGAAGATTAGGAGGCAGATATTGTCTTGGTCAAGGGCTTGGAGGGCATCATCCAGTATGTGGAGAATGGTGGTTTCCATGCTGTGCCCTGGCCTGAAACTGGATTGGAAGTCATCTAGTAGGTGAAAGTTAGGGATGTGTTGACTCAGCTGCTGTTGCACACACTTCTCTAGAACTTTAGCTAAGAGTGGGATGTTAGAGCTGGGTCTAAAGTTGTCAGGGGAGGCAGGGTCAAGCGCCGGCTTTTTTAGGATGGGTAGGACTTGACCGGCTTTCAGAGAGTCGGGTATTGATCCCTGAAGAAGTGAAGTGTTAAATAATGCAGTCCAGATAGGAATGATGGATTGAGAGGCGGCAGCACGGCAGTTAGAGGGGAGTGGGTCATTAAAGTGGTTGTTCAGATTTAAGGTGGATATGATTTTTGAGACAAAGTGTTCATCATAGATTTTGAAGTTGGTCCAGTGCACTTGTTTTTTGGGTGGAGGCTGTGGAGGCGGCTCGGAGGGAGGCCGAACTGGCAGGGATTGAAAGTGGGTAGGGATCCGAGTTTGTTGCCTAAGGCAGTGATTTTGTCTGTTTTGGCCAGTTTGTTGGATTGGTTTATGACCAATTCGAAGAGTTTGCGGGGTCTGTTCTTTGCGTTCCCCAGTTCAGATCTGAAGAATTCTTTTTTTGAGTTGAGGATGTTCTGGTTGTAGGCGTTTCTGACCTGGCAGAGACGTTTTAAATGTGCGACTGAGGGGTGCTGTCTCCAGATTCTTTGTGCCTGCTGGAGGAATTTCCTCTCACTTTTGAGGGACCCATTGAACCAGGGGTTTCTGTCTTTGGTTTGGGTACTTTTTAGTTTCAGCGGGGCAGGGTCATCCAGGATGTTAGTTAGAAACACAGAGTAATAATCATTGAGGTCACTGACTGAAGTGAAATGGGGTGGGTGGAGGTCAAACTTACAGCGAGCTGCCAGTTCCCTGGAATCAAGGTTCTTGGTGTATCTAACCCAGCGTTTGGGAAGCACCTGTTGCGGTGCCCTTGTGTTGTGGGTGCCAGGTAAAAGGAAGGAGTTAGCGTGGTGGTCCGACCAGTCACAAGGGTCAATAGCGATAAACTTAACGAATGTTTCCCTAGCAATGATCCAGTCCGGAGTGGCACCTTTCGAGTGTGTATGGAGTGCGCAGGCTTGGGTTAGGGCTTGGTCGGCCAGGAGGTCTTTGATGGCACTGACATGAGTATCCTTGAGGTCGTTCCAGTGCAGGTTGAAGTTACCAAGGAAAATGTCTTTAGAGTTGGAGGAAACCTTGGATGTGATAATTTCCGTAAGGTGGTCAATGAAGGCGTCGTTCGTGCCTTGGGGGGTGGTAAATGATGTGCAGACTGCACAGTTGGGTGGTGCTGCTACATATGGAAAGTGAAAGGTATTCACAGGAATTTGTGGTGTCTGCCAGGAGTTCCGTAACGAGGAGGTTAGAGCGGTGAATGCAGGCAATGCCTCCCCCTTTTTTGCTAGATTGCCTGTCCAGCCTTGCAATGTTGTAGTTGGGAGGGACTAGAAGGTCCAGGCATGGAGATGAGGATTCGTTGAGCCACGATTCAGTCAGGATAGTTATGTCAAAGTTTTGACTCAGTATGAGATATGCGATATCGGCAGCATGCTTAACTGCTGAGCGGCAATTAATTAGGAGGCCAGATAATGGGGGGGCATTAGAGAGTGTTGTGCAATGGGGCGGACAGTAGTACTGGTGCTAGGTTGCTATCCTCTACACTTCTCTTGCGGAAGGTAGCTGATCTGTTAGGGTTGATTGCAATCATGTATTATAAAGAGATTGCATATAGCAGAATTGTGTGCAAATGGCAACTTTACAACTCGATGAACTTGCTAAGTTCGTGGGCTCTATGAAAATTAGCTTGAGGGTAAATTTTCAGCAAACAAATTGTGTGGCATCATAAAGGCACATTAAGGGCAAGGGAATGGTGCTTCATATCAGGCTCCAGTCTTTCTGTCTAGACCACCAGAAGGCCCTTTTCTTCCCAGAAGTAACACGCAGGTCTATAAAGGAACTACTCACTTGTGGTAACAAGCATAGAATGTACGTAGAAGGGAATGATATGGAAACATTGGACAAGAGTAGCCCCCGCCCCCTTTGGCTGGATTCAACACAATTTGGGATTGATACAGCATGATTCACTGGAGAGAGTATGATACGGCAGTATACCACCTGCAAGGTATAGGGAGACCACAGGTAAGTACTGGGTATTTATAAAGGACTCACAATTATATTGTGGTCAGCACTTTGGCTTACCAGTTATACTGGCAGATGTTGCATATGGGCGGGCTATCCTCAGTATTGGTGGGTCCCTCTGCCAGCTATAATCTTTGGTCTATCAATCAAGTAGCTGAAGTTAGGTTTTTGGACTTTGAATGGGAGCATGCCAAGAATGTAAATGAAATGGAGTGCTACTACCATTTCTTTTTTTGTATTCATCCCCATCTTGAACATTGTAGTTTATCCCACTTCTAAAAGTCTTGATGGATTTTCTCTACCAACAGATCTACATTATGTATAATCATCTTCTGAATGTTATGGCTGATCAAAATTCCTAGATATTTAATTTTATTCTGTATCCATTTGAATGGGTGACTATAGAGAGGGCTACTCATTGAGTAGGGTGTTATTGTCACAGCCTTTCTCTTGATTCAGTAGATTGTGTTTCCTGACAATGAGGCAAAGGCTTGAATTGTGTCTATTAGAGCAGGGATCATCATTTCTGGAGAAGCTAGCGTCAACAGGATATCATTAGCACACAACAGGTTTCTGGCTGGAGTGTTTAATCCAGTAATTGTTAGTGAGCATTGAATTGCAATCACTAGAAGATCCAATACCAGGAGAAAAAGTAGCGGTGACACAGGGGACAGTTTCATGCCCCAGTGAAGGAAACGTCTGTCTATTTGTAAAGCTATTGTGCCAATTCAATTAAGTTCTAACCCAGCAGCATTCTGGTCATCATGCAGAAATGTCACCTCACTGCACTTGAACGCTTTTTTCACTTTGAGGGAAAGGGCACACTCTTGTTCTCTTCCTGATTAGAGCACCATAGTAGATGCAGACGCATGAACATGAGCATTTAATTCTGGGAAGATTAGCGAGGAACAAACCCAACTTGGTTTCGGTGTGCAGGCAATGGGATTACCCTTATTAGTCAATTCACCAATACCGTTGATAGAAGTTTAACATAAATGTTTATCAATGAAATTGGTCTGTCATTTGCACAGTTCAGTGGGTCTTTTACAGGTATGAGGTTGAGAGTGATTACAGTCCCATTGAAGTCAGCAGGCAAGCAAGCCATTTCCCTGACCTCTTGAACGTCTTTTCTAGGCGGGAGTAGACAGCTTTGCTGTATATTTATAAAAAGTTGATCCGGTAGCTGTCCTCTCCTGGTAATTTCCCAATTGACATCATATTCACATCTTTTGGAATTTCTTTATTCATTAACTCCCCATTTTAACCTTCTATGAGTTCCTCAAATAAATGTGGGATTAGCAAATTATTCATGAAGACCTTTTCTAATGTATCATCTGATGGTGCTTTACAGGCATTTAGACAAGAATAAAATGTGGACAATTCTCTGGTGATGGTCCTTGGATAGGTAAGCAGTGAGCCATTTTCATTGTAGATCTCAAGACTAGCTGATATTTCATCTCTTTGCTTCAGATATAAGGCAAGACACATTTCTTAACAGTATTCGTAATGGAGAGCTTTGATACATTGGTGGACTTTCTCTACTTCTAGAGTACGTTGTTTAGATCATATTTCTTCAATGTGAGGGTGTTTAGATTGGCATCTATCAGTTTAGTAGATCTTGTTTAGTTCTCCTATCTCAGCATCCAGATTCAGTTTTGGGGTTTTGGCTAACTTGTGTG
Organism: Lissotriton helveticus; assembly: GCF_964261635.1. NCBI lineage: Eukaryota > Metazoa > Chordata > Amphibia > Caudata > Salamandridae > Lissotriton > Lissotriton helveticus. The sequence continues at coordinate 1,130,698,268 of NC_136057.1, read as the reverse complement.
CTTTTGAAGCAGTGCATTTCACTTTGCCTCTAATATACACCTTTTCAGCAGCCCACACAGTTTTTGTAGAGGGCACTGAATAATCATTCAAGTCTAAGTATTCTTATAAGTCACTAAGCAACTTCCGTTTTTCAGAAATCATATATTTTGTCATGTCCATTCTGCAGATTTTATCATCTGGGACTTCCAACTGAAGATCCAGCTGCAGGGTGTTAGGAGCTTGATCTGAGTCAGAGCTTTTACTTAGTTTGCATTCAGTGATCTTCTAAACTAATCTGGCATGTACCAGAAAGTCATTCCGTGTCAACAGGATACAAATATGCACTCATATATGAAAAGAACCATATAGGAAACACAATTCAAAGTGGACTAAATACTAAGACATATGTCTGTCATGGCTAATAATAGAGTCTGAACTACAAAATAGGCGGTCTGAGGGAAAAGTTTAGAGACCAAACCGGATTCAATCGCCCTTTCTACTATATCAAACACAAATAGACTCCGTGGTCTCATATGCAGCGTGCCTCAAAAATTAAGTCTGAGAGCACCTAACCATTTAATCTACTTTGTCAAAAGCGTGAGAAGACAAAAAGATGCAGAAAACAGAAATGAAAAGACAGGCAAAAAAATACCTCAGGATAGTAGGTGTCCCATCATTACACATTTGAGTGCCCTATGTTATCATCTGGGTTACCAAACAACTGCCTAGTTGTCCCAGTTCTACCCCAATATAAGGCAGGAATTCAGCTCAGTAGATGGAAGCAACACTAATTACATTATCAGCATGCAGTTGCCTGTAAATACGGCACTTACTTTTTGCTTCTCCGTGTGGCTGTCAGTATAAACGGAGTCGTTAAAGATGGAAACAGCATCATTAAAAATAACTTTACTGTGTAACAGTGGCTTCCAATGTATAATCATCCCAAGTTTCTTTTTAAGCTGCGTGCCAAGTTTTAAGGTTTTTTAAATATTGTTTTCAGCCTTTTGGATTTCACGGACCAACTGCTCTTTTTTTGTGTCTTACTTTTGTGTCTGTTCATGTTACATACGTTCAAATATAACGAGGTGATTTATACAGGAGGGCAGATTTGGGCATGTCATTTAGCCATGCATTAGGATCTGTCTCTCCCAATCTCGCACAAGAAAGTTTTTGTTTCCCAAATTCACATATCTTGTCCCTTCATCTCCAGACTTCCAAACTGCAGAAATAGGTATCTTTAATTTTTCACAGCCTGGATTTACAACGACGTACAGTCACTTCATAGTGGTACATTATGTTTGTGGCTCCATAGCATAGTTGTAAGTTTGTAAAATTGCCCTCCAAGTTCAACATATATTCAGCACGGCCTTCTATATACCATATAATTGGCCCAAATCTGTATCACTCATCTGAAATGCCATGCAGGTTTGTCATTTGCAGGGCCACTGGAATTATGCTATTCTGTGGTTATGTACTTGCCGCATTTTCCACGTAATCCATCATCTGCTGCACATACTGCAGATTTGAAGAAAAACCAGCATTTACAATGCAATAGGTCTCGCATTATTAAAGTTTGAGCTATTGGCATTGTAAATGACAATGCCTTTTATTCATTTGCATTGGTGCGTAAACAAGTGCTTTGTACTTATAGTCCGTGCTAATAATGAGAAGCAAGGCTGGCAGTCTCTTTTACTGCCAGCTGTGCTCAACGTAAGCAAGGACTATACGTTCAAAGTGCGTGTTTATACACCGATTGCAAGCTTTAAAAATGAATAAAATACATTATACAAGGAAAAGCCTTTGGAAGCTTGTTGTGTCCCTGTAGTTAAAACATGAGGCCAGCCAACTTCCCCTTAGAGTCAATGCTGGGGATCTTAGGTTCAAGGAAAGCATGTCCAGTCTTCCTTCTACAAGCAGAAGGGCAGTCCCTTTTCCTCAAAAAGCAGGGCATTCATTCTTCTGAATCTTCAACAGTTCCATAAGTGTTTTGATTAGAGGTGAAGGTCCCATTTTTATACCTGGTGCTAGTCGTTGTCTAGGGGAATTCCTGGACCTACTGCCAAAACAGGTTCTGGTCAGTTCTTCCCTTTCCCCTGGTCGTGGCTCCAAACTGTCTAGGGTGGCAAATGCAAGAGCATGCCTGGTATCAGGTACCTTTGTATGTGCTGCAGGCATGGCCCTTGAAAGTGTAATCAGGGAAGGGGATAACTCCTCCTCAGCCATCCTGTTTGTAAGACTTATTCCCCTCATACGTAGGCTCCTTTGTCTCACTGTCTGGATGCAAAACACAACCCACAACATGAGAGACATTCACAGTCGTGTAACCCAGGACACTGTCAGAAAGGCACAGTTGGTTTGGGCAGGAAAATGCCAACTTTCATGCAAATGTTTGTAATTTTATCATGTAGCCTTTCAGGTTCATCTGTGATCCCGGCCACTGGAACAGCAATTTGGCAAGAACTGTCAGGTGATTGATTTCTATTTTTTATGCTTCTCAGTGGAGGTTCAATTTTTGACTTTTGTTTCTCACAGCATTTGCTTTGGGTTAATATGGTCCTTCAGTCCCTTTTCGGGTTTTCACAATGCATTGACGAGCAGGTGTTTAGTTTCACGGGTGTTTCCTGTTCTAACAGTCACATCTACGTCTATCTTTTTCCCTCATGATGATATCTACTACTATACACTTATGACATGGCCTCTTGAGATAATTGGTTCTAACTGTTATATTATCCCTGTGCTGCACGAGTCACAATCACTAAACCTTCCCAGAGTTTAATGTCTTGTATATGAAATATGTAATATGTAATAATGTTTGTGCAATAGTCATCACGGTTGTTTCATTGTAGATTTTCAATTGTAGATTTTCCCTGACGAAGGGTGGTTTTTCACCCGAAATGCATTCGGAGAGTTGTTTTCCGTGTCAGAATGCAACATTGAACATATGAACCAACCAGGGAGTTAGTTGAAGTTTTCATCTGTGAATAAAAAACAAGTTGAAGACTTTCATCTTAATGAAAACAAGTTTCCTTTGTCTTTTAAACATTGCTAACATGTTTTGGTGTATTTGATAATTTTGCTAATGATTTTGCTATTCGCAAATCTGAGATATGAGTTAATTGTGTAAGCACCAATTTGGAGTGCATCGGGTAGGGCGTTCACTGTATAAGACTTACAGTCCTACATTTATTTTTTCTACTTTCTAAGAGTGGCATTTTCAAAATTGTAACTCAAAATCTGACCTTACCATTAAAGAGGATTTTAAATTGCAATTCATTTGAGTGCAAACATCATTTATGCATCTGCTCCCAACCTGAAGTTAGCACTTATTAAGTTTATTAACGTAACCCAATGCTAGGTTTTGTGAGAGATAGCATTACAGCAGAGAAAAATGACTTTAGTCGTTCTTTACTGCCAGGACATATAAAACTTACAACACATGGCACACTTGCACCCTGTCCTATAGGAGGCTTATATTTTTGGGCCGAAATGGTAGTTTGAATCTGCACTACAGACTGCAGTGGGGGACCTGATACATGTTTTAAAGGGCTACTTTAGTGTGTTGCACAATAAGTGCTGCAGCCCACTATTAGCTTTTAATTTGCATGCCCTGGGTACATGTAGATCCATACAGTAGGGACGTATAAGAAAATTAAATGTACTAATTAGGTGTAGTTCAATTTTACATTGTTTGAATGAGTGAGCACAAGCACTTTACTTCTGGTTAGCTGGGAAAAAGTGCACAGAGTCCTCCAAGCCAATAAAAACAGGCTCAGCAAACAAAAGCATAGAAAGGCAAAAATCTGGAGTGCCCCTGCAGAAAGTGCATTGTCTAACAATTATATAGAATTTCCTAGTTGACGGTTGGAGAGACACAGCTGTTGTGATTACAGAGACTGCAGGGCAGGACTTGCACTCCCAGGTAGGTTATTAGAGTAACTTGTTTATTCATCACTTTATCTGTGATGTCTGTAGGATTTCAGCAATGTGTGTGATCCAACATGGGAATGTGGGCCTTATTCATCCCTTGCAGACTCAATATTTTCAAGGGAGCTTGAATAATAAAGGAGTTAGGGCCTCATTTACAAGCCTTTTATGTGGGGCAGCGCCGCAAGCCTTCTTGCTGCGCTGCCCTATGTCATAAGAAAAGAGGAGGAATGCACCTTATGTATGAGAAATCAAATCAAAAAGAAACGTTCCCTGGAACACTAATCAGAAAAACACTGTATTTAACAATACTACACACCTAAATTATGTATAACAATCATACTTTTGTTAAAAATACATGTTAAGATAAAAAACACAAGAAATCCTGTACATAGTAGAATTACTGTGCTACACAATACAATGACTAAAAATTCACCAAAATAAAACACAATCAATAAACAATTATGACCAGCATAATTAAAACGACAGAAAAGGGGGAATGACTTCCGATGTAGCACTACAGTTTGTATATCCAATGTTCCTTTTGGTAACAACAATTGCATACACTTCAATCAAATTAATGTTTCGCAAGAGTGTTCTTCTTAGGATTATACGAAGTTGTGTGTCGACGCGTTTCGATGGTTTAGAGTATTTTAACCATCTTTTTCAAGACGATTTCATTTATCTGTCACTGTAGGGAATTTTTCTTTTCCCTTGGCAACAGAGTCGTTTACAAAGAAGAACTGCTTGGAGTCACTCTTTCTTGTTGTCACCTTAGGACCAAAATGTTCTTATGCTGAATAATTATTGACCGCTCTAGTCAGAATAAATCACTCGTGTCACGTACTTGCGGGCCCGATGGAAATAAAATCGGTGGGAAACTGAATTTTGCTGATATCAATCTTGTGCTCCCAATTTAGGAGTTCCGCTATTTATCGGAATTCGCCCTTAATGTCTACCGGTCTGCTCGATGCTCCGGAATGCTAGACAATCGTGCTGCCTCTCACGAACAGCGTCTACCGAATCCGCTCAGTTACGTGTGGTCCTAAAATTAAACTTATTTTATTACACATTTATATACAGTGTAACATAAAGCAGTCTGAAAAACATAGCCTAACAATATAGGATTGCCAATGGACTTCCAGTTCTTCAAACAAAATGAATTCTCAACAGCAAATGACCAATGGGAACTTCAGTGATGATGGTAAAGAACAACAAAACCACAACAGACAGCAGAAAAAGATGATTGAAAAGTTTCACCTTACTGTCTATGATACATGCTAGATCTAAAATAAAATATTCTATAAATGCTAAAATGCATTCTAATTCAATCTATAGAGCGAAAGATGTCAGCATTAAACCTCAGTAGAAGTTGCTGAAGAAAGTATCATATAGAATGAAGCCATGCAATAGAATTAAAGGCCACAGAGGTCTAAACCTCTCCAAAGTCTCAGCGTAATGTGCTACATAAGATCACAAGCATTACCCAGTTATACTATCAAAGACCCTCCACAATTATCATAGTAAACCCAATTAAAGGCAGCTTTCAAAGAATATTTCCTTTTGTATGACCTAATCAAATTCCTTCTCCTCAAGTAAATTACTTCAAACACATGTTGGTAACTCTAATTGTTGTTTTCACATATCTCTAGTTGACCTTGGAAATATGCTCTCATGTCCTACAGACAGTAAGTCTCCCTTCTGGTTGTAATTTCTTTCATTGACTCCCTTCACACAAGCTTATTGACTTCACACAAAGTAGCATTCTTTCTCATACTTGAGCCATCTTATCAGGCTCCTAAAAAGAAAGAAAAAAACACATCAAAGAGACCTTCACATTGAAGGTTGAACATTGCTAAATCCAAGTGCTTAAGACCTTTGGTCAAGTTAACTGATAGAAACTTCAATCCACATTATAATCAATTTTGTGGAGTAAACACATTTCTCACATATATTTTCCATTATATAGCAGAGCAAATACACATTCTTATAAAAACTATAGCTCATTATTGCTAAAAGCATTAGTAGAACACAAGTAAAATAATGTTGTGATTACAGTACATGTGCACATCATTTGTAACTTTAAGTGCACTTTTCTCTCACAGATCACGTTAATTTTCATGGATACATAGGGCCATAATAGATAATAATGAGGGTATAGCCAATTTTATGCTGCCCTATATGCGTACATTGCTGCTTTCAGAGTTATAAGTGTCCGAGATGGTTGCCTGCTTCTATGTTATGTTATTATGTAAAAAGAGAAATAATTGCATTTCTCTAATGGTTCTGGTTTGCAGAAAGCACGTACACAATTTCCTCACTCAGTTGAACTACTTTTGTTCACAATAAACAACATTTTAATCATGTTTTAATTGCATAATGATTGTTCCCCTGAACTGAATATTTATTATCCTTCCTTATTTTTGTTGAATATTATTTTTTCAAATAGAAACAGCCCTTCAAGAGAGCTAGCTTTAAAAAAGGCCTGCACAAGAGATAAAACACAAGTATTCTATGCCCCTGACCTCCTGCCAATTTAAGAGCAAATGATTTGCCAAAGTGACCATGTGTCAGGAGACATGTTGTGGCTGCTGTGGGTAGTGTTAGAAGGGTTGGGCACGCTCGATTCCTAATTAAACCCAGAACTGTCAACATATGGCAGTATCTGTCAGGTTAGTTGTCCTTCCTAAGATGGCTGCCAAAGTTGCCAGGTAGAGGGTTATGGTTGCCTGCTCGGCGGTTTAGTTTACGTGGAGCGCGCGAGCTCGGTGAGCTGCGCACTTCAATTTTGAACTGTATCCTGAGAAGAAGTTTTGTCTGTTCCTCCGCGTTTATTTCCATAGCGGGAGGAACGGAATGGAGAATTCAGAGGATAGCTCGTACGGAGATAAGAGAAGCCTCTCTTATCTCTTTTCTTGAAAAGAAGTTGTCAGAGTAACTTCTAGTCCGTGAAGTGAGGAACGGACTTTTTGGACAACTCGTCGAGCATTTAGGTATTGGCAGCTTGAGAGCAGCAGTGATATTTCAGTCAGAGGCAAAGCGGTTTGGTTTCCTGAAGCCTTAGCTGCCCCGAACCGTGACTATCGTTTAGAAGTAGTTTAAGGCAGCGCCAAGACAGATGTTGGTTCTGGAGCCAGTTCAAAGACTTCACCCGCATCTCAGCCCGAAGGTATTGAACTCTCCGCAAGACCACCAGAACTAGAAACTGCGGACATTAAGACGTAAGGTACTGTCATCTGTGCATAACCTCCCTTCGTTGCGCTTTCCCTTGTTTCTTCCTTCCCTTCTTTCCTTCCTTAATCCTTTTTGCGCGCTACGGATTTTCAGCGGCTTGCACAGCTTATCCTTACGTCCAGCAGTAAAAGGCTCAGAAGAGGTACAGACATTAGAAAAGCTTCCAACGGAGATTAATCAGGTAGGGTGGTTCTGAGGGGAGCATTCATAGTATCCTTCTACTGAATAGGAGTAAGTCTCTAATGTAGGTTGTTTCTCTTCAGACAGAATCTCCAAACTCCAAATTCATAAACTATAGAAGAGAGGTGAAGACTCTGCAGTGAGCTGGTAGGATAAAAGCCAAGTCTGAATATTGAATGCTTAAATGATGTAGTGAGTAGTGTTCTCAAAATCCCCTCCCCTCTCTTTATGTGCATTAGACACCCCCCTTAAGATGTCAGGAGTAACAGAAGAAGATTCCAGAATCTGACCGGGGTGCTAGCAACAGAGTCTCTCTTCTTTTTCACTCCACTTCCCCTTTCCCCCCCTTGCTGGTCTAGTAGATAAATTCGCTGCAACACCAGTGAGTGGGAGTTTGGGATTAGCAGCAATTCGGCCTCTGCGAAGCATCTGGAGCCTTTGACACCATGTTGGATGTCAGAAAGCTCAGCAAAGAAAACGAATACTTGGATGAATGATTGGACATTGTCTGCGGGGCGGACAAGGCCCTCCCCTCCCTCTCTCTCCGCAGTCACAAAAGAGTGTAATTTGATTCAGCCTCCACCAACATATCTGTTTTAATACAGAAGGAAACAAGCATTTGCAATGCAATAGGTCCCATATTCAGGCAAGTTTGAGCTATTGGCATTGTAAATGACAATGCCTTTTATTTAGGTTTTAGGTTTTAAAACATAAGTAAAAGGCATTGCCATTTACAATACTAATAGCCTAAACGCTCACAAATGAGAGACCTATAGGATTGCAATAAAGGGCCTTCATAACCGCTTTTTAGATTGTAAACATCAGAGGAAGAGACCGGTTTGCAACATCTTCAAAGTAGTGATAAATAGTGCAGTGATGGAGATGTGTAAGTGTTGTAAATTACACACACACAAAGTGTGAAGTGAGAGTTACATATGATCTGATCTAGAACACTAACAAAGTGATCAAACACCTTTCAGTCTGTGATTACACTATCACGGCTCAGGGGGAAGAGCAGGAAGGAGGCTAGTTCCTGCCCTCTCTGTGACTTGAGTGTGCAATATGGCTTTGCGTAATGTCATTGCTATCTTTGGCCTAATAAAAACACTCCAGCTGTAGTAGGGCCCTGGCTTCATCTCCTGGTGCAGGGCGACCTGTGCTTTATTGTAGGCATGGAGGGAGGGAGGGATGGTCTCGGCTGTTGCTACAGATTATACAGTGCACCTGCTTTTACCAGTGAGCAAGAGGCGCTCAGGTGGTGGTATTGTATTGGTGGTGGCAGTATTGGTGGTGGTGGTGATGATATTAGTATTGGTGGTCGTGGTTTTAGTGGTGGTGGTATTGGTGATGCTGGTGGTATTGGTGGTGGTGGTATTGTTGGAGGTGGTGGTATTGGTGGTGGCGGGAATGGTAGTGGTTGTATTGGTATTGGTGGTGGTGGTATTGGTATTCGTGGTGGTATTGGTGGTGCTGGTACTGGTATTGGTGGTGGTGGTACTGGTATTGGTGGTGGTGGTGGAATTCGTGGTGGTGATATTGGTGGTGTTTTGATAGTGGTGGTATTGGTGGTGGTAGTGGTATTGGTATTGTGGTGGTACTGGTATTGGTGATGGTGGTATTGGTAGTGTAGGAGGTAGAGGTACTGATATTGGTGGTCATGGTGTTATTGGTGGTATTGGTGGTGGTATTGGTAGTGGTGGTGGTATTGTGGTGGTGGTGGTATTGGTGGTGGGGTATTGGTGGTAGTGGTATTGCTGGTGGTATTGGTGTTATTGTTGTTGGTGGTGGTGGTGGTATTGGTGGTGGTGGTATTTGGTGGTGGTATTGGTGGTGCTATTGGTATTGGTACTGGTGGTGGTTATATTTGTGGTGGGGGGGTATTGTTGATGGTGGAAGTATTGGTGGTGGTACTGGTATTGGTGGTGGTGGTATTGGTGGTTATGGTATTGTTGGTGGTGATGGTATAGGTGGTGATAGTGGTGGTGGTATTGGTGGTATTAGTGGTGGTGGTATTGGTGGTGGTTATATTAGTGGTGGTGGTGATGGTGGTATTAGTGGTCCTGTTGGTGGTATTAGTGGGGGTGTTGGTGGTGATAGTTGTATTGGTGGTGGTGGTATTAATGGTGGTGGTTTTGGTATTGGCGGTGCTATTGGTATTTTGTGGTAGTGGTATTGGATTAGTGGTGGTGGTATTTATGGTGGGAGTGGTATTGGTGGTGGAGGTAGTGTTGGAGGTGGTTGTATTGGTGGTGTTGGTATTGGTGGTAGTATTGGTTGTATTGGTGGTGGTATTGGTATTGGTGGTATAAGAGGCATTGGTATTGGTGGTGGTAGAGGTGGTGGTATTAATGGTGGTGGTATTGGTGGTGGTATTGGTGGTGTTGTTATTAGTGGTGGTACTGGTGGTAGTGGTATTACATTGGTGGCGGTGGTGGTATTGGTGGAGGTATTGGTGTTGGCATTGGTGGAGGTGGTTGTATTGAGGTGGCTGTATTGGTGGTGGTGGTATTGGTATTGGTGGTGGTATTCATGGAGGTATTGGTGGTACTAGTATTGGTGGTGGTGGTACTGGTATTTGTGGTGCTGATACTGGTATTGGTGGTGGAACTGGTATTGTGGTGGTGGTATTAGTGGTGGTGTTACTGGTATTGGTGGTTGCATTGGTGACGGTGGTATTGGTTGAAATTGGTGGTGGTGGTATTGGTGGTGGTATTAGTGGTGGTATTAGGAATATCAGTGTTGATATTGGTGGTGGTATTGGTGTTACTGTTGTTGTTGGTGGTGGTGGTATTGGTGGTGGTGGTATTTGGTGGTGGTATTTGTGGTGCTATTGGTATTGGTACTGGTGGTGGTTATATTTGTGGTGGTGGAGGTATTGGAGATGGTGTAAGTATGGAAGTATTGGTGGTGGTACTGGTATTGGTGGTGGTGGTATTGGTGGTTATGGTATTGTTGGTGGTGATGGTATTGGTGGTGATAGTGGTGGTGGTATTGGTGGTATTAGTGGTGGTGGTATTGGTGGTGGTTATATTAGTGGTGGTGGTGATGGTGGTATTAGTGGTCCTATTGGTGGTATTAGTGGTGGTGTTGGTGGTGATAGTTGTATTGGTGGTGGTGGCATTAATGGTGGTGGTTTTGGTATTGGCGGTGCTATTGGCATTTTGTGGTAGTGGTATTGGATTAGTGGTGGTGGTATTTATGGTGGGAGTGGTATTGGTGGTGGAGGTAGTATTGGAGGTGGTTGTATTGGTGGTGTTGGTATTGTTGATAGTATTGGTTGTATTGGTGGTGGTATTGGTATTGGTGGTATAAG